>NC_140995.1:29820539-30425410 GCF_052327205.1 Somniosus microcephalus | reverse complement strand
CATTTC
Organism: Somniosus microcephalus; assembly: GCF_052327205.1. NCBI lineage: Eukaryota > Metazoa > Chordata > Chondrichthyes > Squaliformes > Somniosidae > Somniosus > Somniosus microcephalus. The sequence continues at coordinate 30,425,404 of NC_140995.1, read as the reverse complement.
TTTTTCCCGCTTTCTGCGTCTTTAAATAAAAAGTTGCTTTTAAAACACATATTGTTTTTAAAGAAAGTTAATTACTTTCTAAATCTTTTATCCAATCTCATTAATTTCCTACCTTTCCCCATTTTTCCAGGTAGGCTTCGAAGCCTGGGCATCTGTTGCCAGCATGCTGGACCCTAAGCAATTGTTTTGTGGCAAGCTCCTCACACCCCCTCACCCCCCCACCCCCACCCCCCCCCCGCTGGGCCCGATTCCGAACCAGCGGCCAGCCATCTTGGTAAAGGCTGGCTGGGCTCACTGCAATCTCCTGGCGGTTCATTTGGGGGGGCGGGGTCTCGGGAGGGGAGGGGGAGCGGAGAGGGTTACACCAGCAACCGGGCTCGCCAGCCGCAATCGGCCGCTCAGGCCCAGGGCCCGGAGATTGGGAGGCGGAGAGGGGAGGAGGGTTACCAAGGCAACCGGGGCTCGGGAGGGGGAGGGGGAGCAGAGAGGGTTACCCCCGGCAACCGGGCTCGCCAGCCGCAATCGGCCGCTCAGGCCCAGGCCCGGAGATCGGGCGGCGGAGAGGGGAGGGAGGGTTACCAAGGCAACCGGGCCCGGCCAGCCGCAATCGGCCGTCTCAGTCCCCCGTCCCCCCCTCCCCCTCCCCCCTCCCCCTCCTCCCCTCACACTCCCCTCCCCCCTCCCCCTCCTTCTCCCTCCCCCTCCCTCCCCCTCCCCCCCCTCCCGCTCCCCCTCCCTCCCTCCCCTCCTCCCCTCCCCCTCCCTCCCCTCCCCCTCCCTCCCCTCCCCTCCCCTCTCCCTCCCCCCTCCCCCACTCCCCTCCCCTCCCCCTCCACCCCCCCTCTTTCTCGCTCTCTTCTCTCTTCCCCCCAGTCGCTCTCTCTTCCCCCCAGTCGCCTCTCTCTCTTCCCCCAGTCGCTCTCTCTCTTCCCCCCAGTCGCTCTCCCTCTTCCCCCCCAGTCGCTCTCTCTCTTCCCCGCCAGTCGCTCTCTCTCTTCCCCCCCAGTCGCGCTCTCTCTTCCCCTCCAGTCGCGCTCTCGCTTCCCCCCCAGTCGCTCTCTCTCTTCCAACAACAACATGCCCTTGAAAAAGCCTCGGCACCGCCGGGCACTCCAGCTAGTCTATATATATAAAAAGGATACATCTGTCTGTCTGTCTGTCTATCCTGTCCTGCTTCTGCTTCTATCTGTCTGTTGTCTGTCTGTCCTTCGGCGCATCTCTCCGGCTATACACTCGAAAGCTATAGAGCGTACCTACAAGTGCGTTACATCAAACGAAAGCTTACGATTCCGGAACGGTCGTAACATATTTACGTTTCGGCCAGACAAAAATTGCGCCCGCGGTATCCAAAAAACGTTCAAAATTTCGCTCATTAGCATCTCATTATCCGCTCATTAGCAATAGAGAAACGTCGAGGTCGACCAATCGTACGGCGGGTTCCTGGCGCATGCGGGCGGGCCCCTCCTAGAGTACAGTGATGGGACAATTGACCAATCCTACGCTTCGGTGACCTGACGGTCGACATTCGGTAGGTGACCGGTGCGGTGGGTGGGTGGGCGGGCCTTATCGTTCTGAACCGAGGTGAGTCGCCGCCATCTTGATTCCAAACTTTTCATTTCTTTTTCCCGCTTTCTGCGTCTTTAAAAAAAAAGTTGCTTTTAAACACATATTGTTTTTAAAGAAAGTTAATTACTTTCTAAATCTTTTATCTAATCTCATTAATTTTCTTACCTTTCCCCATTTTTCCAGGTAGGCCCTCGAAGCCTGGGCATCTGTTGCCAGCCATGCTGGACCCTAGGCAATTGTTTTGTGGCAAGCTCCTCACACCCCTCACCCCACACCCCCCACCCCCCCCGCTGGGCCCGATTCGAACCAGCGGCCAGCCATCTTGGTAAAGGCTGGCTGGGCTCACTGTAATCTCCTGGCGGTTCATTTGGGGGGGCGGGGCTCGGGAGGGGAGGGGGAGCGGAGAGGGTTACACCAGCAACCGGGCTCGCCAGCCGCAATCGGCCGCTCAGGCCCAGAGATTGGGAGGCGGAGAGGGGAGGAGGGTTACCAAGGCAACCGGGGCTCGGGAGGGGAGGGGGAGCAGAGAGGGTTACCCCGGCAACCGGGCTCGCCAGCCGCAATCGGCCGCTCAGGCCCAGGCCCGGAGATCGGGCGGCGGAGAGGGGAGGAGGGTTACCAAGGCAACCGGGCCCGGCCAGCCGCAATCGGGCCGTCTCAGGCCCCCCTCCCCCCCTCCCCCTCCTCCCCTCACACTCCCCTCCCCCTCCTTCTCCCTCCCCCCCTCCTTCCCCCTCCCGCTCCCCCTCCCTCCCTCCCCTCCCCTCCCTCCCCTCCCCCCTCCCTCCCCTCCCCCTCCCCCTCCCTCCCTCCCCTCCCTCTCCCTCCCCCCTCCCCCACTCCCCTCCCCTCCCCCCTCCCCCTCCACCCCCCCCTCTTTCCTCGCTCTCTCTCTTCCCCCCAGTCGCTCTCTCTCTTCCCCCCAGTCGCTCTCTCTCTTCCCCAGTCGCTCTCTCTCTTCCCCCCCAGTCGCTCTCCCTCTCTTCCCCCCCAGTCGCTCTCTCTCTTCCCCCCTCCAGTCGCTCTCTCTCTTCCTCCCCCCCCAGTCGCTCTCCTCTTCCCCCCCCCCCCCCAGTCACTCTCTCTCTCTCTCTTCCAACAGCAACATGCCCTCGAAAAAGCATCGCACCGATGGGCACTCCAGCTAGTATATATAGATAGCCACATGTAATTTGTATTCTTTCCCTTTGTTAATGCAACTCAGTATTTTATTTGACTTTTTATTGTAGCCAGGCACGGAACAATCTAGTACCACGAGAAAACCCTTGGACCAGTTTCTAATTTAAAATACAGTACCCTCTATTTGATTTCACATATATTTCCCTCCTTTTGGTTCATTGCTTCCATAATCATTGTTTTACATTATTCACATTGAACCCCATCTGCTAACTATTAACATAGTTACCAGAAAGATCCAAATCTTCCTGAATCTGTTGCTTCTCAACTTCTTCACTGGTCTGGGGCTTTGACTTTGCTTTCAATGCTCCTCGTGTAAGCGTCATGCGCCTAGCGAGTGTCCGTCACCTCTGTACCATCGCAATACAGATGTCACTCTTTGTCAGAAGTTTTCAAAAGGCAATCAATTTCATGGCAGAATTTACAAGTAGCTGCATTCCTCCATAATTCATCTCAGCAGCAGCTTGAATTACCTGCTACAATGACCTGGTACAATTACCTGGATTTGTCTATTTCGACCATTTATCCACAAGAAGTACTTGACCAATGACTTAAAGGACAGGCTCCATCTTAGCTAACCGTTTATAGCTGTGCTGTGGGCTTACATATTAGGGATGGGTGTCTGCATCAGTAGTGGCGAGACATGGGTGCCCACCCCATGGACCGGTCAGTATTTTCAGAGTGGCACCTTGCTGCAGGGTAGGGCAGGAGAGGTAGTCCGGTCTGGCCAAAAATTGCAAGGATTTCCAACATATGTATTGTTGCTTCCTCACTGGTGGGCTCATTTAAATGGCAAACAATCTCTTTGGGAATTAATTGCCATTTAGGTAGTGCATAGTGGGGCTCACATATGCTACACTATGGCACATATGCCTGCATCCTGGTAGGCATATGTACAACTGGCCATTACAGAGACATATCTGGGGAGCCTCATAGACCCTGACCCCCAAACGTGATATCAGGATGGGGGTCATGTGAAGGAATAAGCCATATTCAGAAAAAAACACCATTCTATGAAAGAATTCTAGCCTTATTTAAAACATAAAGCGAGAGACATAAAAACAGACTATAAAAGCTTCTATAGGTATGTAAAAAGGAAAGATTAGCAAAAGTAAATGTGGGTCCTTTACAGGCTGAGACAGGAGAGATTAATAATGGGGAATAAGGAAATGGCAGAGAAGTTAAACAAATACTTTGGGCTGGATTTTCATTGGGCCGTGGAGTTGGGATTGGAGGCGTGTGGGGGGTTAAAATCCTGAAATTGGGGGTCCCAACCCCATCCCACCCCCAACCCGCCTCCATGCCAGTTTCAAAGGAGGCAGGTACCCGCCCCGCACTGGGACCCCGCCTCCCGAGGCGGGAAGGGGATTAGTGCCAATTAACTGCTTGTTAACAGGTAGTTAACAGGCAGTTTTTTAGGACTAATCCCTATTTTCATTGTTGAAATGTGGAATTCCCGATGGTTCCAAACCACGCCAAGTTAGTGAGGCGGGCCGTCGGGATGAAGGACTTGAAGGGGTCGAGATGTCCGGTGTTCAGATGAGTAATGGGTGCATGAGTGCAGAGGTAAGTGTGTTTGGTCTGTGTAAAGTGTTTAAAGAAGTTCTACTAACCTTTACTTACCTTTACAGCCTTCTTTCCTTCAGGTCTCGGGAGTCCCTCATCTCACCGGCATAGAAAGCAGAATGGCCGCCAGCTGTCAAAACCTGCATCCTCTGCTTTCTGTTCCGGGGAGATCTCTAATTCATCCTGAGAGGAAGGAATTAACCTGGAGTACAGATTGTCAGTGTTTGACAGCTTCAAACAGCTGTGAAACACTGATATTTCATCTGTCGAAAGGTCTTGACAGATGAAATTTCAATCTGTGACGTCACCTGTTGTGGGTGGCCCTTAATTGGCCCACTGAGCCCACTGTGCAGGCTCAAAAAGGTCAATCACGTCAAAATCGCATGGGTTGGCTAGAACTCGATAGAGGCAGGACTACAACCCCAAAAGTTGTAGTCCCGCATCCTACCCACCTCCTCAATGAAAATCCAGCCCATTGTGTCTGGCATCATGGAAGAAAACGCAAAAAACTTCCTGGAAATAGTGGACAACCAAGAGTCGAGCAGAGAATGAGGAACTGAATGATATTAGTATTAATAAAAAAGAAATTAATGCCCAGTAATTCGGGTCCCAACACGTGAGTATGGAAGGGGTACTCACGCGTGGGGCCCGATGGAAGTGCCAGTTTTCAGGATGCACAGTGCATGCGCTGAAAACTGGCATTTCCTGTCCTCTGAACCAAGGGGTTAAGAGGCGGAATGCGTGCGACATTTCAGGCAGTGCGTGCGCGCTGAAATTCCTTTTTTTGTAAAGAGTTGCCCGTACGTAAAGGCCTCCGGTTTTTACGCTTGAAAAAACCAAACGTAAGTACTTAGTTTTACAGGTAAGTGGTCTATTAATACAATTTAGAATTTTTTTCCACAGGTTTATTATTTTTAAAGAATTTACAGTAAGGTAAGTGTATTTTTAGAACCGATTTGTTAAAAAAAAAAATTTTTCAAAATTTGATTAATTGTTTAAAAAAAAATTTATACAGTTATTCATAGTTCATTTATTTAGTGGGATGTTTTTTTAACTTTTATTTGTAGTTTAAGTGCTGTTTTGGGTGCCCTGAGTTTTCATGAGTTTGACAGTTCTTACTATCAAACTCATGAATGAACTTTTGCAACCTCCCATTGGTTGCCCAGTGCCCACGTGATCCCAACCGGCTCATCAAAATAACTATGCTTTAATTCTGTTTAAAACTACTTTACATTCTTCAAAATAATGTAAAAGTATTTAAAACTTTATAAAAGTTACCTAAAGATTAATAAAATACAAAAAATGTATTTAAAAATGCTGCTCTCCATGTAAAATTGCTTTGCAGCTTGTGTTACAAATTGGGGGCGTGTCTAACTTAGACTCCGCACTCGAGGCTTCGCGCTGGCTGCACTCCTGGGCGGTGTCGACATCAGACGCTGCCTGGGAGTAATCAACTGAAAACAGGAATTGCAAGCGTCCCGGGAGCAGAACGGCAGGCGCGCCGGGTAAGTGCACATCGGGGGCTTGCATGCGCGGCAAGCCCACCGAGCCTAATTTCTGGGCCAATGTGACTGAAAGCCAATAAATCCCCTGGACCTGATGTCCTACATCCTAAGGTTTTGAAAGTGTTGGCAAGAGATAGTGGATGCATTGGTTGCCATATTCCAAAATTCCATAGATTCTAGAATGGTTCCCGCAGATTGGAAGGTAGCAAATATAACCCCACTATTTAAGAAAGGAGGGAGAGAGAAAATGGGGAACTACAGACCAGTTAGCCTGACATCAGTAGTAGGGAAAATGCTTGATTCTATTATTAAGGATGTGGTAACAGGGCACTTAGAAAATAATAATAGGATTGGGCAGAGTCAACACGGATTTATGAAAGGGAAATCGTATTTGACAAATCTGTTAAGAGTATTTTGAGGTTGTAAGTAGCAGAATAGATAAGGGGGAACCAGTGAATATGGTGTATTTGTATTTTCAGAAAGCATTCGATAAGGTGCCACACAAGAGGTTATTAAACAAAATTAGGGCTCATGGGATTGGGGGTAATATACTAGCATGGATTGAGGATTGGTTAACGGACAGAAAACAAAGAGTAGGAATAAATGGGTCATTTTTGGGTTGGCAGGCTGTAACTAGTGGGGTACCGCAAGGATCAGTGCTTGGGCCTCAGCAATTCACATCTACATCAATGATTTGGATGAGGGGACCAAATGTAATATATCCAAGTTTGCTGATGATACAAAGCTGGGTGGGAATGTAAGTTGTGAGGAGGATGCAAGGAGGCTTGAAGGGGATATAGACAGGCTAAGTGAGTGGGCAAGAACATGGCAAATGGAATATAATGTTGAAAGGGTTTTTACTTGTCCTTGCCCCCTTAGGGCTATCCCGGATCAGGTGTATTTCTCAGATGTTCACCTTCAACTAAAGGTTGAGGTAGCCGAATCCTAAAGATGCTTAACTGGGTCTAAAGGTCCGGGCTATCTCTCCCTAAAGGAAAGGAACAACCCGAGAATGTTACCATCCTCCAGATAGCACGTTTAATAAGTTTAGCCAGACAGTAAAGTCCCGGATATTATGAGGGTCCAGAGATTTCCTTCAGAAATTGTAACTCTTCACCAAAGAGTGTACAAAGATTGGGTTCGCGAGTTATTGATACAGAAGACTTATATGAGTCAATTCTAAAAATATATAGAGATTTATTTTAAAAAACAACATGCAATTTACAATTGGTGAATCAGTCAATCACAATGTTAACAGTTTTAAAAAGAGAAAAAATACAATCTTATTCTTAACAGAGAATCCTACTTAGAAATCTTAACTTCATTACAGTATTACCCTTCTTAAACTTGTCTATTAAAGGATATCCATCAATTATGAAGGTAGCAGTTACCTTCAATCCCCAAGGTACAAAAGAGTGAAGGACTACAGAGCCGCCCCTGTAGTCGAGAATCGCTTTGCCTGATTAAAGCGAGTCTCATTATCTCATTGAAGACTCCAATATTTATACCCCTTTTTCAGTTGTTTTTCATAAGGTTTCTGTTAATCTAAGTTAATTATCACTAATCATCTTTTAGCTGACCTACTGAAATTCTTACTGTCACATCATCAATAGCTATTGGGAGTTTACCAAATGTGGGCAAAGGGCAGATGTAATTCTCAAGAGGTTTTAATCAAGGTCATTTATCCAGGGCTGACCACTGTCTTGTTTTAATAAGGTTACCCATGCAGGGCCACCCATTCTTCTGTTTCAATAAGGTTACTTATTCAGGGTCAACAACTTGTCCTATTTCAATAGCCAGAATTCTTTCATAGCTATTTCATAGTTAGGTTTCTAAATTTCCAAACCCAATTTGTAATGTTTTAAAGAATTTATAAGGTAGAGTTCCTTATAAGGTACTCTTCAGGGTTATCTCAAAAAGGCCAGAATTCTTTCAGAAGGTAGGATTTCCAAATCCAGCTTGTCATGTTTCTTTTTTAAAAAGTTATATAGTGTATTTTTCTAAAAAGTCTATCGTGTATTTATCTAAAAAGGTTATATAGTAGGATTCCATCACAATGTGGAGAAATATGATGTGGCGTATAAGAGTAAAGACGTCTTACTGCAGTTATATAGGGCCCTGGTGAGTCCACACCTGGAGTATTGTGTACAGTTTTGGTCTCCTTACCTAAGGAAGGATATACTTGCCATAGAGGGAGTGCAACGAAGGTTCATCAGACTGGTTCCTGGGATGGGGGGATTGTCCTATGAGGAGAGATTGAGTAGACTAGGCCTATATTTTCTAGAGTTTAGAAGAATGAGAGGTGATCTCTTTGAAACATACAGCATTCTTACAGGACTTGGCAGGGTAGATGCAGGGAGGATGTTTCCTCTGGCTGGGGAATCTAGAACCAAAGGTCACAGTCTCAGAATAAAGGGTCAGCCATTTCGGACAGAGATGAGGAGAAATTTCTTCACTCAGATGGTGGTGCATCTTTGGAATTCTCTACCCCAGAGGCGGTGGAGGCTCAGTCGTTGAGTATATTCAAGACAGAGATCGATAGATTTTTGAATATTAAGGGAATCAAGGGATATGGGGATAGTGCAGGAAAGTGGAGATGAGGTAGAAGATCAGCCATGAACTTATTGAATGGCGGAGCAGGCTCAAAGGGCCGAATGGCCTACTCCTGCTCCTATTTCTTATGTTCTTATGTCGCTTTGGTTATATTCGGAATACTAAGTTGTTTTAATAAATCTTAATATTAAAGGAAGAGCTCACTGAAAGAAACAAAAAATAAAGAAGGGTTGAATTTGTCAATGAAAGGAATATACACAGCCCAAATGCACATCTCTACATTATGACAGGCAGTTGTCCAGGCTAAGTGGTAGTGCCAAAGCCATTAACAAGGCGAGCATATCAATTCTTTTAACAGTCTCGCAGGCAACTAGATGCCCCAGAAAACCATGTATTTCAACAATCAACATGCAGATTGTTGAGAGATTATGAATGATTCATACCAAGAGTTGGAAATACATTTTACTACAAATGTATCCATTCTAACATTTATGGGCTCTATAAACCATCCACACATTTTCTGACTGCAATAGCCTACTTTCTGAATACAAATTCACTGGGGGGGGGTGGCTGGTGGTGGGCGCAGCGGTACCCTTGATGGTTGCCAGGCTACTGGGAAGTCTAGCATAGGTAAACAAAAATCCTTTTCTCTCCTCAGATGTTACCGTTGCTGAAAGGCGAATCAAATAGATCAGCTGACCTGCTTGGCAATTGCAAAAGCAACTGAGAAAATGGATCGACATTGATGGATGTCTAATGACTGGGATGTCTCAGCAGAGGTCTGTGATCTACCAGCAACATCTGCTTACTGAATATAAATCTACAGTACCTGTCTAACCAATCAATCATAAAATACATGATCTTTTGAGAATGTGTTCTTCTAATTTTTAATGTGACTCAATAACAAGAAGCCGTTTTCTACTTCTGAAATTACTATCTGAGAAATGCGCAGAAGTTTCGACATGTATGACAGTGCACTAGATTAAAACACCTCCGGGTCTCACCTTAAGGCAACCCAAACAAATGGGATGGATGTTTGAAGGTTTCAGCCTGGTTTCTAATGGACAAGAGTCCACAATATTTTATAAAAAAAACATATTTTGGCACAAATTGTTACAAAATTGACAACATTAGGACATCATAATGGACAATGCAGAAAATAGAAAAATTTCCACGGATGCAGTAGGGACTATTCCTTTGAGGCAGGATTTAAACTATAACTGTAGCAATGGTACAAAAAAAAATTGCTTTGCAACTACACACAAGAGTTGTAGTGTAAATCTAAAGTACATTGAGAATTTTTCCTCCAGAGAGTTCTGCTTCACCCAGAGTCAGGTTGGCCCGAGTTCCAGATTTCCACTATGACCCAAAGATCCACGCAGTGAGTTGCGCTGCTGTTTTTTAAAAATTTGTTCATGGGATGTGGGCATCGCTAGCAAGGCCAGCATTTATTGCCCATCCCTATTTGCCCTTGAGAAGGTGGTGGTGAGCCGCCTACTTGAACTCAAGAAGCTCGACACCATCCAGGACAAAGCAGCCCGCTTGATTGGAACCCCCGTCCACTGTAGTGTATGTACCTTTAAGGGGAGAACTACTTTTTACAGCTCCTGTATACTGTAGTACCGGCAGTGACCACACCGGTATATAAACCCTGAGTAGGGATCTGTACTTTAGTTTTTGAGTAACCTGCATACAGTAAACACCTGTTAATTGTTCCTCTGCAGTCTCTGTCGATTTATTGAAGAATACCATACATTAACATTCACGGATTCAACAGTGGCGACGAATTGATTCGAACCTACCTGCAATTCTGTAAAAGAAGGCCGATTCCACCAGTGCAGGTGTCGACCATCCGGAGAGGACTTGAACATCGCAGAGGAGGCTGTGGAGAGCTGGGCTTGGTTCGCCAGTCGAGACGATCCAGTACAGCGGGCTGGCAGCAGGTACGGCACAGACCCTTCCCGGACGGCAGCGGCTGGAGCCGATCGACGGCACACAAAAAGGCCGAGCAGCATCGACGGGGTAAGAGAGAGGGTGAAGCGCACAGGGCGCAGCCAGGGTTGAAGACCGAGCGGCGTCAATGAGAGAAGGGAAAACGCGCAGAGCGCGGCCGGGGTTTCAAGGGCTGAGCAGCGTCCGCGGGGGAGGAAAGAAGCGCGGGAGATGCCATTTTGAGCCAGTGGAGAAGAAGGGAGAGCGCGGGAGACGCCATTTTTAGCCAGTCTAACCACACCCAAGGATGCAGAAGAGTGGCAGTGTCACAGCGTTCGAAAATGAAGTCGAAGATTGGGTAACATATTTGGAATGTGTAGAAGTGTACTACAAGGTGAATGAAGTGCCAGATGCCAGGAAAGCACTGGTATTGTTGAATTCCATTGGTGCAAAAACATACGGCTTACTACGAAATCTAATAACCCCAGAGAAGCCAGTGGAAAAGGATTTTGAAAGCATAGTGGCAATCCTACAGGACCACTTAAACCCCACACCACTGCTGATAGCTGAAAGATTTAAGTTTCACAAAAGGAACCAGCATAAAGACGAAAATAATGCTGAGTATTTAACGGAACTGCGCAAACTATCGAAACACTGCCAGTTTGGAACGGGACTAGCAGATACTTTAAGGGACAAGTTTGTGTGTGGGCTTCAAAGTGAAGGAACCCAGAAACGGCTTCTATCAGAAAAGGATCTTACGCTGGACAAGGCTTTCAGCATGGCGGTATCACACGAAGCAGCCGCACGGGGCGCTGCAGAGATACAACGGAGATCGCAAGAATATGGCACAAATGAAATGTCATATGGAGCAGTGAAGTGTTATCGCTGCGGCAAAACAACACACAACCACAAGGACTGTTGGTTCAAGGACCAAGTGTGCAGACAGTGTGGAAAAGTAGGACACAGAGCAAGTGTCTGCAGGTCGGGAAAGAAAACCAGCAGCAAGAAATCTCCACAGGAGAAGTACAAAAAGGTACATAAGGTGACGGAGAGTAGTTCAGATGAACAGAAAAGTGATACAGACTCCGGAAGCAAGGAGCTGGGTTGTCTGAAACTACATCATTTAATCAAAATGGAGGATCACCAAACTATCTGGGCCACGCACAAGATAGACGGAGTCCAAGTGAAAATGGAATTGGACACAGGATCAGCCCTAACAGTCATAAACCAAAGGGACTACAAGCGGCTATTCTCACATATACCCTTGAGAGATACAGAGATTGTCTTGAAGACGTAAACGGGGCAAAAAGTCAACCCCAAAGGAAAAATAAGGGTGAACGTGATATACAACGGAAAGGAAACACCAAAAATGGACATATATGTATTGCCAGATGGAGGACCGCCACTACTAGGGCGTGAATGGATCCGGAAGATACAGCTAGATTGGCATTCCATACAAGCACTGACTGTAGATGCCAAAAAGGATGACGACATCACACCGGGACGACTGTCAAAAATGTTAACTGACACACAAGAAGTGTTCCAGGAGGGACTCGGAACACTAAAAGGCATAACAGCAACGACCAAAATAGAGGAAAATGCAAGCCCAAAGTTTTTTAAGGCCAAACCGGTACCTTATGCGATCCGCCCAGCCGTCGAAGCAGAGCTGGAAGGTTTGGAACGTTCAGGAGTGCTATTCAAAGTGGACTGGAGCGAGTGGGCTACACTCATCATTCCTGTAATGAAGAGGTCGTTGAGTAATACGCCTGGGGAACAAAAGAAGGTTCGCATCTGTGGGGCCTTTAAGGTGACAGTGAACCCAGTCCTTCACACTGTACAATATCCGCTTCCGCGGATTGAAGATATTTTCGTCTCGCTATCTGGAGGGAAACGCTTCACTAAGATTGATCTGGCCCAGGCGTACCTGCAAATGGAGGTAGAAGAAGCCTCAAAACAGTACTTCACGATCAACACTCATAAAGGTCTCTACCAATACAACCGGCTGGTGTTCGGGGTAGCATCAGCTCCGGCTATTTGGCAAAGGGCAATGGATCAAGTCCTGCAAGGGATTCAAGGGACCCAGTGTTATTTGGACGACATCCTGGTCACGGGCGAAAATGACAGTGATCACCTCGCCAACCTGGAGCAGGTGCTCACTAGATTGAAGGATTATGGGCTCCGAGCTAATCGCCACAAATGCGAGTTTTTCCAGAAGCAGATCTCGTATTGTGGCCACGTTATTGATGAAGAGGGGTTACATAAGTCCCCTGAAAAGATTGAGGCAGTAGTCAAAGCTCCAGCACCGGAAAATGTGTCACAACTGAGGTCGTTCCTCAGATTGGTGAACTACTACCATAAGTTCTTGCCGAATTTGTCTACAGTTCTACACCCACTGAACACCCTACTGCAAACGGGGGTACCATGGAAGTGGAATGACGAATGTAAACAAGCTTTCCAGAAGTGCAAAGAATTGATCACATCAAAAGAGGTGTTAGCTCATTTCAACCCGGCAGTACCAATTCGGTTGGCGTGTGATGCATCACCCTATGGCATTGGAACGGTGCTGTCGCACAAATTCCCGGACGGCTCGGAGAGGCCAGTAGCCTTTGCGTCTCGGTCACTAACCTCAGCCGAGCGTAACTACGCCCAGATTGACAGGGAGGCCCTCAGCCTAGTGTGGGGAGTGAAAAAGTTCAACCACTATCTGCACGGGCAGAAGTTCACCTTGCTGACTGACCATTAACCACTTGTCTCCATCTTTAACCCAAAGAAGGGCATTCCGGTGATGACTGCACAACGGCTACAAAGATGGTCCCTTTTTCTAGGGGCGCACCAATATGATATCGAATATAAGGGTACGAAACAGCATGGAAACGCTGATGGGCTATCACGCCTGCCACTGCCTACTGCGGAGGAAGCACCAGCAGTGGATCCTGTTGAAATATTTAATTCGACTATAATTGAATGCTTGCCAATAACTAACGCTGGTATAGAGAAGGAGACCCGAAATGACCCGACACTGTCTCGGGTATATGATTTGACGGTGAAGGGATGGTCAGCACATGGCGACTCACTGTTGCCAGCATCCTCATCCAGAAGAGAACAGCTGTCAGTATGCCAGGGGACCTTGATGTGTGGATCCCGAGTGGTAATTCCACCCAAGTTAAGGGAGAGAGTGCTCAATGAGCTTCACGAAGGTCATCTGGGAGGGGTGAAAATGAAAAGCCTTGCTAGGGCTTATGTGTGGTGGCCGGGGATCGATCAACAAATCGAGGACCTGACAAAGAGCTGCTCAGGATGCCAGAAGTTCCAAAATGCACCACCACATGCCCCTCTACACCCATGGGTGTGGCCCTCATCTCCATGGCAATGGGTGCATATTGATTTTGCTGGTCCATTCATGGACTCAATGTTTTTAATAACTGTGGATGCGCACTCAAAATGGCCTGAGGTGATCAAAATGTCCTCCACCAGCATGGAGAAAACTATTGCAGTCCTACGGACCATCTTTGCCAGGAACAGCTTGCCAGAGCAGATTTGCTCTGATAACAGACCACAGTTTGTGTCCGAAGAGTTTCGAAGATTTATGAAAAGGAATGGGATAGGCATTACACCTCCACTCCGTATCATCCAGCCACCAATGGATTGGCTGAGAGGTTTGTACAAACCTTTAAAAAAGCAGTAAGGGCCATGTGCGATGACGACATTCCACTGCAGCATAAGGTGGACAATTTCCTGTTAGCCTACAGAAATGCGACACATACAGTCACCAACCAGACCCCGGCCATGAGGTTCTTTAACCGAAGGTCGCGATCTCGTCTGGATTTGCTCAAACCAAATGTACGAAGAGATGTTGAGAATAAGCAATTCCAGCACATCAATGAGAAGCCGACAAGGAGCTTCAATGTAGGGCAACCAGTCTTGGCTCGCGACTACCGAACAGAGAAATGGCAACCAGGAACGATATGCACATGGCAGGGGCCACTAATGTACACCGTGGATGTTGGGGCGAACATTGTGAGACGCCATGTCGACCAGATCCTAGAGTCACAGGAAAGAGTCCACCCCAGGTCTCGCGTACCTGGTGATGAACCCGACATACCGGTAGCATCTACCCCAGAAACAGTAGCATCGGAAGCTGATGAACCAACCGACGACAGGGAGCCAGTATCGCCTCCGCACCAAGAGCAAGACACTCAGGAAAGGCGCTATCCAGAAAGGATCAGGAAGCCGCCCCAAAGACTGAATTTATAAATGGACTATTTGCCGTTAATGTTACATGTTAAAAGTGTTAATTGTTAAATGAATGTTATGGTACTGTTAATCTAAAAGGGGAGGAATTGTATTGTATGTACCTTTAAGGGGAGAACTACTTTTTACAGCTCCTGTATACTGTAGTACCGGCAGTGACCACACCAGTATATAAATCCTGAGTAGGGATCTGTACTTTAGTTTTTGAGTAACCTGCATCCAGTAAACACCTGTTAATTGTTCCTCTGCAGTCTCTGTCGATTTATTGAAGAATACCATACATTAACATTCACGGATTCAACATCCACCACCTTAAACATTCACTCCCTCCACCACTGGCGTGTCGTGGCTGCAGAGGTTCAAGAAGACAGCTCAGCACCACCTTCTCAAGGGCAATTAGGGATGGAAAATAAATGCTGGCCGTGCCAGCGATGCCCACATCTCATAAACAAATTTTTAAAAAACGCTGCAGTCCATGTGGTGAAGGTACTCCCACAGTGCTGTTAGGGAGGGAGTTCCAGGATTTTGACCCAGCGACAATGAACGATCGGCGATATACTTCCAAATCAGGATGGTGTGTGACTTGGAGGGGGTGATGTTCCCATGTGCCTGCTGCCCTTGTCCTTCTAGGTGGTAGAGATTGCGGGTTTGGGAAGTACTGCCAAAGAAGCCTTGGCGAGTTGCTGCAGTGCATCTTGTAGATGGTACACACTGCGGCCACGGTACGCCGGTGGTGGAGGGAGTGAATGTTTAAGGTGGTGGATGGGGTGCCAATCAAGCAGGCTGCTTTATCTTGGGTGGTGTCGAGCTTCTTGAGTGTTGTTGGAGCTGCACTCATCCAGGCAAGTGGAGAGTATTCCATCACACTCCTTACTTGTGTCTTGTAGATGGTGGAAAGGCTTTGGGGAGTCTGGAGGTGAGACACTCACCGCAGGATGCCCAGCCTCTGACCTGCTCTTTTTGCCACAGTCTTTATGTGGCTGGTCCAGTTAAGTTTCTGGTCAATGGTGATCCCCAGGATGTTGATGGTGGGGATTTGTCGATGGTAATGCTGTTGAATGTCTGTAGTCAGTAACAAGTTGAATGATTGGCAACCCTTCCTGTTGACAAACTGCTGCTTCATGATGGGGAGCTCACAGGGCCACGTGCGTGCAGCCTGCAACTGCAGGAATCCAGAAATGCAGGTGGATCCCAGTCCTCTTACTTCCTGCTTGTCAGCCTCTATGGGGAAGGGAATAAACTGTTGATGCCTTGTAACCAGTGCATCAGTGACCTGCCAGATCACCGTGTGCACAGAAAACTGACTGAGGTTGCTGATGTCCCCAGAGCAATTTGGGAGGAGCCAGATGCAGAAAGATTTTGAGCCACGGTGACCTGTGCTGCCACAGGCAGTGCAGTGCATGCTCTGGAGTTGGGCTCCAATTCCCGCTCCAACAAGCGGCACAGGTAAATGACCGTCTCCCTGTTGAAACACAGCCACCTTAAACACTGATCCGCTGTGAGGTTCAGGCATGACGTTCTCCTCCTGAAGACCCATATGCTGTAAGGTCTCCTGCTCCCTTGCCTCCTTCGCCCTCTTCTTGCAGCCTGTTCAGGTCTTTGCTGCCTTCAATGCTGCTGCTCCTCCTCCTGATTTGGGAAGCCCAGCAGCATTTCCATGTTCAGCAATTCAGAATAAGCAGATGCTGTGAAACAGTTCCTGCCCTCCACAAACCCAATCTGCAAAAGTATTAAACAGAGAAAATTTCCTGCGGCATTTATACACAGCTAATGTGCTGAAAACATCAAGGAAATTTTCCTCGTGGGGGGGGTGAATTTCCTCAGATCTTCTCCCAATGCCTTAAGTTCAGTGGAAATGGCATTTCCACATGTAAATGGTTGTCTCCCAAAATTATAGACAAGCAGCAGGAGAAGGAGGAGAATTATAGACAAGGAAGAGAAGGATATTCCTGTCATTGGTATTAGCACTGAGCACCACAAATTTACCCAAACATACTCTTTCTATGGCACTTAATTGTCAAATAATTATTACCATGAACAAAAAGAACAAAAAGCAAAAACACAGTTACCCATTGAACCTGCCTACAATTACCCAAGAAGTATCTCTGCTAACATGCTTTTTGTATGATAGAGCATTCTAATAGCAAAGAGATGAATGCGTAATGAGCTGTGGCACCATTTGTGGTTGTAGAAATATACATGTATGTAACACTGAACTTATAACAGCACAGAGAATTATTATCATAGAGATTTGTGGATGACATGCAGGAAAAAGTTTCAGAATTTCTTCACACAGCTAAATAGTCAAAACCAAAAGATTCAGTGCGTACATCAAGTAGAATCGTAGAATCATAAAATGGTTACAGGACAGGAGGAAGCCATTCGGCCCATCGAGCCCGTGCCGGCTCTCTGCAAGATCACTTAAGCTAGTCCCACTCCACCGCCCTTTCCCCGTAGCCCTGCATTTTTTTTCCTTCCGGTACTTATCTAATTCCCTTTTGAAAGCTACAATTGAATCTACCTCCACCACCCTTTCAGGCAGAGCATTCCCGATCCTAACCACTCGCTGCATAAAAAGTTTTTTCTCATGTCGCCTTTGGATCTTTTGCTAATCACTTTAAATCTGTATCCTCTGGTACTCGACCCTTCCGCCAATGGGAACAGTTTCTCTCTATCTACTCTTTCTAGACCCCTCATGATTTTGAAAACCTCTATCAAACCTCCTCTCAATCTTCTCTGCTCCAAGAAGAACAACCTCAGCTTCTCCAGCCTATCCACGTAACTGAGGTCCCTTGTTCCTGGAACCATTCTCATAAATCTTTTCTGCACCCTCTCTAAAGTCTTCACATCCTTCCTAAAGTGCGGTGCCCAGAATTGGACACAATGCTCCAGTTGTGGCCGAACCAGTGTCTTATAAAGGTTCATCATAACTTCCTTGCTTTTGAACTCTATACCTCTATTTATGAAGCCCAGGATCCTGCATGCTTTTTTAATCAGTTCCTCAACCTGCCCTGCCACCTTCAATGATTTGTGCACATATACCCCCAGGTCGCTCTGTTCCTGCACTCTCTTTAGAATTGTACCCTTTAGTTTAAACTCCCTCTCTGCGTTCTTCCTACCAAAATGTATCACTAAGCACTTTTCTGTGTTAAACTTCCTCTGCCACGTGTCTGCCCATTCCACCAGCCTGTCCATGTCCTCTTGAAGTCTATCACCATCTTCCTTACTGTTCACTATACTTCCAAGTTTTGTGTCATCTGCAAATTTTGAAATAGTGCCCTGTACACCTAAGTCCAAATCATTAATATATATCAAGAAAAGCAGTGGTCCTATTACCGATCCCTGGGGAACACCACTGTATACCTTCCTCCAATCCAAAAAAAAACGTTCACCATTACTCTCTGTTTCCTGTCAATTAGCCAATTTTGTATCCATGCTGCCACTGTCCCTTTTATTCCATGGGCTTCAACTTTGCTGGCAAGCCTATTATGTGTCACTTTATCAAATGCCTTTTGGAAGTCCATGTACACCACATCAACCGTATCAACTGTAGATGACAAAGGTGTCTTTCCTAAACTTTGTATTGTCAGGTAGGCCGATGTTTTTATTGAAATTAGGGTGTTTAGGAAGCAACTTAAAAATAATAATACTTATAATCTAATGCACACATCCAAACCTAAAAAACAAAGTATATCTGTGATGAGAAGCCTAAGGGTAATAATGCTCCTACTTACAATGTTTTTTTAACAATTTAACTGTATTTGTGAAGATTTCCCCTGCTCTCTATTTCTAGTGAAATCACACTTTGCGAAAGATTTTTATGATTTCACTGGAAATACTGAAATCTTTATGAACACATTTACGATATTGCTATGCAGTGACCATAGGGATTTCCCCCTTAATGGACAAGGCACAAAAACTGATCCACAGAGGAATTCCCAACAGATAAACTGGACACATTGATACACATACCCGACGTTACAGCTATTAATGAAATTTGGAAGAAAATAACGGAAGTAAAGGTGAGGCAACAAGAAAGGAATTGACAGATAATAGTCTGTGGGAATTTTGCCTGGCCTTCTGACCCCAACCAATTTTCTTGGGTCAAGGTTAATTAAGGATACAGGGTGGGTTACCAGCTAGATTCTCGCCACCAAGAGGAAACCTGCTGCAGCATCAGAAGACCTCAACTGCAGGACTTAAAGGGAGCGGTGCTGTAGAGTGGCACAGAGAGAAACCCTCCTGACAAACATCTCATGCAGCAGCACTTTGACTTCAGCAGCCATCAAAAAGGAGGCTAAGTTCTGGGCTGCAGCGTGACTTGTCTGCAGACTAATGCCCACACCGACAGGACCCTTTCCCTTCATTCTGACTTGCCACTTTTGAATTCCAAGCCCCTTCAGCCTTGGCAAAAGATGCTGTTGGGTTGAGATGCCTTTTAATGCTTTCCAGAAGCTTTCTAAATGTTTGTCCCCTCCTTGTAACACGCCCCCTTTAATTGTCCCCATCACTTTAAATTTGACATGCACACAATTTTCCTCTCTCACCAATGGGGGTAAATGTTTGTCTTCCCCCACCACCTGGGTGGTAATTTGGTGGAGCTCATTTTCCCGTCCCTGCCCCCGCCTGTTGAAGACAAAAATTTATCCCATGGTGTCATCCCTAAATCTACCTGAGTTTGCATTTGGAGTTGTTTAATAATTATACAAGTAAATATTAGACTAGAAAATTAAGTGCTAATAGCAGATGGGATTCAGCCAGATCTACATCTGTGGAAGAAAATCCCTCTCAAAGTGGTTGTCATACATCAAGGGCGTCATATCTGAAAGCATACATCACACTATGTAGGGCAACAAATTGTGATTAGCTAAAATAACCTCCATTTGTTAAGTTAACTTAATTGATTGCCTGAGATGTCCTGTTGACTAAGGCTCAATTGGGCACTTCACCTACCCTGCAATTAATGCACCACAAACAGCTCAGCACAAGGTAATCATGACTTGTTTATTCTAAAATATTTCAGTGGAATTAATATTATCTCAGCAATGTAGGGGCAGCACATGTATCATTAGAGCAGCTCAGCATTGCTCAGGATGATTTCCCTCTGCTTTGTGCCATTTCTGTGCTTATTTCCATGGCATAAAGCAGAGGAAAAAGAATGGGGGCCTATTTTTGATGGCAGCCAGATTGTCCCAAATCAAGCAGGCCTGCCCTGGCCTGGAGCACCCGCCCATTCCAAGGCGTGTTTCTCCAACCAGGTGAAGGTCATTCCATGTTAGTTAGCTGAACCTGGAAATTCATTCAGCCTCAGCTGTACTGCAGTAAGGTGCAGTGCAGCAGCACACCATCTGACTTGTACTGGAGTGGAGCGGCTTAGTAGATAGCACTTTCGCCTTTGAATTAGAAGGTTTACGGGTTCAGAGTCCCACCCCAGAGACTGCAAGTACAAAATGTAAGCTGATGCTCCAGTGCAGTGCTGAGGGAGTGCTGCATTGTCAGAGGTGCTGTCTTTCGGATGAGGCATTAAACTGAAGTCTCTCAGGCGAACATAAAAGATCCCATGGCACTATTTTGCGGAAGAGCAGAGGAGTTATCCCTGGCATCCTAGCCGATATTTATCCCTCAATCAACATCACTAAAACAGGATTATCTGGTCATTATCACATTGCTGTTTGTGGGAGGAGCTTGCTGTGCACAGATTGGCTGCTGTGTTTCCTACATTACAACAGTGAGTACACTTCAAAAGTACTTCATTGGCTGTAAAGCACTTTAAGATGTCCGGTGGTCATGAAAGGCGCTACATAAATGCAAGTCTTTCTTTTTATCCACTGTGTCCGAAAAACAACAGTTTTATGAAAGATAACGAAAAAAATGCAACTGTTAGAAATTGGGGATAAAAATAGAAAATGCTAAATAAAAGTGGTTAGCACTCTCGCCTTTGAGTTAGAAGGTTTGTGGGTTCAAGTCCCACCCCAGAGACTGCAAGTACAAAATGTAGTCTGATGCTCCAGTGCAATACTGAGGGAGTGCTGCATTGTCAGAGGTGCTGAATTCTGGGTGAGACGTTAAACCAAGGCCCTGTTCTCTCAGGTGGATGTTAAAGATCCCATGGCACAATTTCAGAAAGAAGAGCAGGGGAGTCCTCTTGTGACCTGACCAATATTTACATTTAAAAGCTGGCGTGGAGTTGAATCATTTTGTCACTCTAATTGAGGATTACTGTAAATGCACTCTGTGTGTTACATAGCAATGATGTATGGATGAATTTACAGCAGGTAAGTAATTGCATGCATTAAATTTAGACTGTTTTTATGTATTTAATTTTATTTGTGTTTATAGTGTGCTCTGTCCATAACATACTTACAAGAAAACCAAAGAAATCATTGTGGACTTCAGGAAGTCTAAAGGCGGAAGTCACACCCCCATCCACATCAATGGGGCTGTGGTGGAAAGGGTGGACAGCTTTAAGTTCCTCGGAGTCCACATCACGGAAGACCTCTCCTGGTCCCTCAATACCTCCTCTCTGGTGAAGAAGGCCCAGCTGCGCCTATATTTCCTAAGGAGGCTGAAGGGATGTAACCTGTCACCCCTGATCCTCTCTAACTTTTACCACTGCACAATAGAGAGCATCCTGACAAACTGTATCACAGTATGGTAGGGCAGCTGTAGCTACTATGACCGGAAAGCCCTGCAGCGGGTAGTCAAAACTGCCCAACGCATTACCGGCACCCGACTACCGACCATAGAGCACATACACCAGAAATGCTGTCTACGAAGGTCACGGTCCATCATCAAAGACCCTACCCACCCCAGCCACAGTCTGTTCACCCTCCTGCCATCTGGGAGACGCTACAGATGCATTCGCACCCGTATGACCAGATTTAGGAACAGCTTCTTTCCCAGAGCTGTCATCCTACTGAACTCCACAAATAAACTCTAAAGCCTGCACATCTGCCAATGCACTTTATTATGGTTATGTTTATGTTAATATACTACAAGCCAAATGTATGTTGAATGTTTAAATGTCTTAATCTAAATGTACACTCTCGGGAGCCGCAAGCCTACATTTCGTTGTACTGCACTTGTGCACTAACAATGACAATAAAAGTTGATTTGATTTTGAGTGATCTTCACCCTCATATCTGACTGACCTCACATAAACTGACAAAAAGGGGGGGCGAAAAATCTGGTGGGGTGGCCACTACTTAAAGGCAGACCGCAGCCCCTTAAAGGCAAGGTGCATTTTTCAATGATGCTAAGTGGAAAGCAAGTTTCTGAATCAGCAAATAGCTTGACCTCAACCCTCCAATTCTCCAATGCAGCTGTGGAGGTGAGTGAGAAACAGGAAGGAGGTCGTCTTCACCTCTGATGAGGGACAGGTAACCCGTGACATTAATCAGCAACAATGGGGAGAGGTGGCTGAGCAGGTCAATGTCAGCAGTAATGTTCCAAGAAGCTGGCTGCAGTGTGGGAAGAAACTGAATGACCCCACCAGGACTGCCAAGGTATACGCCCCTTCAAAAGAGCCCATGACTCAGCCTTCATTTCCCATGCTGCAGCCACTGGGGGAAAAACCTCATAGAAGCACTAGAGTAGGTTACAGAGCACATAAAAAGGGACAATGGGCTCACACCAGGATGATATTTAGTGTGTAGACAATCGTGTAAACAAGTAAAATTATAATCCTTTTTGAAATTTTTAGAGTAGGTCTTGACTTTGTGTGATAGTGATAGCGAATCGGCAGCCCATTTTACATCTCTCCTAATTTTTACTTTCATTGAAGGCCAGCTGGGCAAGATAAGATAGCTGGTGTTGAAGTAACTGCATTCCTGTAGACAATAGACTTTTAGATGAGAATCGTATCATATGATTTTTGAATTGTATGGGTGCGAAATTGACATCGGTAGCACCTTTTGTTTGAGTACTATGAGTGTCGTTCAGGGGACAAAAATGGCATCCCATGCACGTGTGCATACTTCTGCCATGAAACGCTCTGGACGCCATCTTGGTAGAGACCGGAAGTATGCAGAGCAGGCAGATCATAACGTCAATCAGCATGCAATGCCGGTGCCAGCTCACCAAAGGGCGAGGTCACACATGGGTTCTGCTGCAGAGGACTCAGATGAGGACAACAAAATGCTTGGTGCATTGGGAAGCCTGCCAGAAAGTGTGTCAGTGAATGTCGTGCATTCTGTTTGGGTGATGTGGCTATCATGGGTGAATAGCTGGCAGTATGTGCAAGCTGTGAGATGTGGATGTGAGACTTGCAGCAGTGCTAAGTGTGTGAGGGTCAGGTGAAGCAGATGAATGTTAGTTATGAGTCCTGATTGATAGAGATTGTTGGTAGGTGAGTGGGGGGTGTGGCGAATTGAGCAGTGGCTGAGGCTAGTGGTGCAGTCAGTACAATATGGTATTTGAAGATGCATTCACTGATCTTGACCACTCATGTGAGGTCACTAAACCTCTTGCCGTACTGCATCCAGGTCCTCAGGCTTGACTGCTGTCATTGACCTCCACTGCTATCTGCTCCAATTTGCCTTTTGACCATGTGCCCCTGCGGATACAGAACACTGCTCCTCCTTTCATCCTCCTCCACCCAGATCACTGGTGCAGCGTCCAAAACCCCTGGAGCCTGTTCTCTCCCATATTGTGCTTTTCCTCACTGTTTCCCAGGACAAATTCATTTCCTGCACGACTCCCAGCAGCTGTTTCAGCCACAATGCACCTCCCCTTTAAGAGATGCAGGCTAGCTTTAAGCAGTGCAGACTGGTTTTAAGTGGTGCTAGGAAATTACGATTTTGGGCCCCTGCTAATACATGCAGCCAATGAACAGCATGGTTAGTGCTGGCTGACCGCTGCAATCATTTAAATGAGCAGGCAGCACGAAATTGTCTATTTTTGGGGGCTATCCAATTTAGCCCCCAGGAAGTTTAAAATAGTTAAGGGGGTTACCATGGATACAGTCGCATAACAGAGATAGTGCTGAGAAGAGAAATCTTGAAGCAATAATGGATGAGGCCTACTGTCTGTATTACAGAACCGATCAAAACCAGTTTCTACTATTTTTCAAACAAAGAGAATGGCACAAGGCGCTGTAGTTACCTCATATCCTGTGACTAAAAATAGATGTGTTATAGAAGAATATAAAGTTGAGAGTATAATGGTGTAAGGTTGGTGGGGGGTGGTGGCAAGACATCAGAGTTCAACCTTAGGGCCTGTTTCTGGCAGGAGCTGACCGCCTAAATTGAGGTCCTCCCAAAAATCGGAAGATACGAACAACCAGCAGTAAGTTGGCGGGTCAGTCCTCCGCGTGATTTTGGCTCCCCTACCTCCCTGTTTCTGCCATAAGTGGGGTTGTAGTGAGGCGAGAATGTTTCAAGATTGTAAATCTCTCAATAGTTCATAGAAATTTACAACACAGGAGGAGGCCATTCAGCCCATCATGCCTGTGCTGGCTCTTTGAAAGAGTAACCATGCTTAATCCCCGCTTTTTGTCCGTAATCCTGTAAGTTCCTCATCCTCAAGTACCTGTCCCACTCCCTTTGAAAATTATTTATAGAATCGGCTTCCACCACCTTTTCAGGTAGAGCATTCCAGATCCTGACAACTCTCTAAGTGAAAAAAATTCTCCTCATCTCCCCTCTAGATCTTTTGCCAATGATGTTAAATCTATGACCCCTGATTATTGACCCACTCATCAGCTGGAATAGTTTTTCTCTCTCTACACTATCTGTAGTGTATGTACCTTTAAGGGGAGAACTACTTTTTACAGCTCCTGTATACTGTAGTACCGGCAGTGACCACACCTGTATATAACCCTGAGTAGGGATCTGTACAGTTAGTTTTAGAGTAACCCTCATCCAGTAAACACCTGTTGATTGTTCCCTGCAGTCTCTTGTCAAATTATTGAAGGACACACAACATCAAGATACATGGATTTAACACTATCTAAACCTCTCATTAACTTAAAAACCTCTATTAGGTCATCGCTTAACCTTCTCTGTTCCAAAGAGAACAGCCCTAACTTTTCCAAGCTCTTTTCATAACTGAAGTCCCTCATACCTGATAACATCCTGGTAAATCTCCTCTGTACCCTTTCTAAGGCCTTTACATCTTTCCTGAAGTGTGGTGCCCAGAATTGTCCACAATACAGCAGCTGAGGCCTAATCAGTGATTTATAAAGTTCTACCATGTTCTCTTTGCTTTTATATTCTACTCCTCTATTTATAAACCCAAGTAACCACCTTATCAAGTTGCCCTGCCACCTTTAAGGATGTGTGTATATGGACACCAAGGTCTCTCTGCTGATCTGCACTTTTCAAAATCGGGCTACTTATATTATACTTCTCCACCACCTAGGTTAGGCTGACTGGCCTGTAATTTCCCAATTTATCCTCTCCCATTTCTTGAATAGTTCGAGAAAAAAGTCATAAAATTAACCAGAAGGTAAACTTTTTTTTATATAAAATTTTAATTTTCTCAGGTACTGCCCCAAACATAATTATTAGCTGAGCTGTCTTTGGTGCACTACAGAGGGCAGCTGACATTTTAGATCTGATGCTCACCTGAAGCCCACTCAGACATTGGGGCCACTGCCAACGATAGCTGGCAACCTGATACTTGCAGATTAGCTCCAACATATACCAAATTTAAATGTTAACAAAGAAAGAAATTGCATTTATGTAGTAAATTATCATGTTCTGAGGAATTTCCCATATAACTAAATACTGCATCTTATATTGATGTAAATGTGGAGAAGTAGCATATGGAAAGCAACCAGTGTTAGATTATCGAGCAGGTTCTGCACTGCAGCAGCCTTTTTTCGAACATGAAGTTCACTCATTTTCATTATAGACAAAACTAATTTTTTTTGATCCACTCTCTTATTGTTGATCATGTGGTAAGTGCAAACATAGTTTTTTAATAAATATATTAAGTAACAAAACTGTAGTCAAAACTATGATTGGATTGGCCATCTGTGGTCTTCCCTTTGTCCAGAATATAGTGAAATGCATTCAGTGGCTTTGTAAGATTCTAAAAACTGTAATAAAACCATTGCTACTGTGTGGAGTTCAAAGTTCAGAACAAATTGTGAAATGTTTATGGAATACTAGGAAGTCAGCATGGTCCTTTGTTTGTGAAAACACAAAATGGCAGAAGTCAGCAGGGGGTCCTTTGCCTGGTGGTCAGCATGGCCCTTTGTTTGTAAGACCACATGGACAGGAAGGAGAATCATGAGTGGTGAGGAAGTCCCGCCCCCACACACCTCGCAGGAATATGAACGTGTCCTGCAGAAGGAACTCCAATCAGGGAAGGTTTGGAGTGAAACTGACCTATCAGAGGGAGGCAGACAATGATATACGAGGGAGGCCGGCAGAAAGGCCCTATAAAGGAAGTGACCCAGAGGTGGGAAATTCAGAAAGAAAAAGAAAGAAGACAGAAGTGGAAGAACAGAGGAACAAAGAAAGCTGGTCCGACTTTTTCGGGACCGATCACCCAGAGATAAAGGAGTATGCATAAAAGTCGGACATAGAGCTTAGATGTTGTTAAAGGGTACTTTTTAGGTATGGTTGACTTGGGATATAAATCGCCAGGAGGTAGCGTATGAGTTGCTGGAGGTACTTTCATGTATGGGTAAATTGGGTGCATATTGATTGCAATGTACACTTGAACTTTGAACTGTAGTGTGAATAAAGACCAATTTTATTGATCACATACTTATCTGTCACTGTTACGCTTATTCGTAATTTTCAAAGTCCGAACAGTAGTAAGAGAAAGGCTTATAGCTTATGAAATCGGGTTGTAGTCAGACTTAAGCGCTTTGATAATACAATTCTTCAGCTTTTCCAGTCACCGAAGGGCTATTGAAAAAGCAGATTCAATTCCTGATTGGAAATAATCCCATCACAGCAAGGAAGCTGGGATCCACTACAATTCTTCATCACTATAATGATGACTTCTAAGTCAAAGTTACTTAGTTGACCCTTTGAGTGAATGAATAATTTTGCACTGCACTACATGGCATCGCAGTCTAGCAGCTAGCATTGTAATGGCCTGCTTTAACCTTAGTTTATGGCAGTGCAACATAGTCAGTTCCCAAAATAAAAGCCAGTGCTCAATATTGCTTTAGTGTCAATATAAACGATTAAGGCTGTAAAATATTAGGAACAAATACCCTTGCATATCTCTTGTCAGCAAGGAAGGATATAACTTTCTTTTTAAACACTGCGCAAATAACAATTCTTTTCACATAAGTGAGCGTATAAGTATTCTTCTTTCCTAAATTGTTAATGTATCATTTCTTATACGGAGAGAGATTCACCAATGGGAAGGAAGAAAATAAATATATTTTGGCCTCACTTTGAAACACACTGCAGGAGCATGTTCTCACTGCAGATATTTCAAAATGGTAAACAGCATCTATCTTCAGTATTATCGAGTTCACTGGATCACAAGGGTGTGTATTTCTGGCACAGTCATACATATTTTCACAAAGCTAATTATCTCCAGCTACTAGAGCTGAGCTTTCAAAACATTTCTCGCAGTGTCGTTAGTGATCAAAATGTTGAAGAGCAAAATAAAATTAAAATATAATGCAACTTTAATGGTTTAATCAGTTTTTGAATAACCTTTTCTTATGCTACATTTTTGACCTTTCTGTGTTTGGTAAATAATTAATATAATAAATCAGCAGACTCTCAGTCTGTGGGACTGTTCATTTTAAAGCTTTATTTTCTGCCAATTTAGGCCTCTTCCTAAGCTGTTAAAAAAAATTTAAATTAAAAAATGTGGTTTTCAGTTCCGACCTATGACATTGTTAACCTTGGTACACGGCATATTTTGCCATCGTCCATCGCCACGGAACCAGTGTTGTCTTGTGCTTTCGAACTTCACAGCACCACAGTATTTACTCTTTCTCCTTATTTCAGAGAGGCACCCATGAATTTGTAAAATGCACTGAATCATATTTTGCAGACAGACATCTCACCCTTAGGTGTTGTGAGAGGAGTAATTACTTGTTCTGGAATATTGTAGGAATATCGCCCAGGGCTCATCAAAATAACCTCTCCTGTTTGTTACTGTCAGGAACCTTCAAGTACCAGTATTGACTGTTGCCCTTGAAACTCCAAAGGAAATATTCCAACTTCATAGCCTCAGGAGTGGTCGCTGGTTCTCTGTTATAACAACGCTACAAATTGGTGTACTTGACATCAGTGTCCGTTTACTATAGAAAGTAAGCAAATCCCGTGAGACACAAAATTCAACATGAAATAAGATTGATGAATTAAAACACATTAAAAGCTTACCATTCATTTTATAATTCCTTGTAAATTAATAATCACTGCACACCCTTTTCAGTTCAGGACACAAGGACAGTTTGTGTCATGCACTTTTATTTAATACTATTTCTGACTGGGCTGCAAGAGCAATAATTCAATTCAAGTGAACTGGACCTCTGTCGCTGTCTGACCTGTTCTAACATGTAAAGTGTGCAATTCCAATATAGCATTTCCGCTTTCTCTAGTGAATTAAGTTAAGTAACCACAGGGTGTGTTAGCATGATAAGAAAGCCTGGCACAAAAATGGCCATTCAGCCCATCAAGTCACGTGTCCACAAACTCTCTTCAGATCGCTCTCAGAAACCCTGCCCAACTCACTGCATCACCTGAGGTAATGTTCTGAAAACTTTCTCCCTGCCCTGAAGGGTAAGTCAAACAAGACTGCTGAATAGTTATCTCGTGCATATTCTATGCCCTTACTAATTACTTTCCAAGGCATAATATTTCTATGATCGAGCAGCTCAGGGACATCAAAGTTTCAGCATTTTGATCTCTATTTATGCATACTCCCACTCCAACCAGATATTCTTCCAACTTGTCTTAAAAAGTGTTAAGCAGCAGTAAGTAAACCAGTTTTGTAGCCTTTTTTGAAAAAGTCTGCAGAGTTCACTGTGGCCAAATAAGCTCATAGGAACAGTTAAAAATAATCTATAGAAATCTTTGTTAAATTAAACTTAGCTTTGTTGGTTCAAGTTCACAGCAATAAATGTGCAGAATGGGTGTATAATTGGCAAATGAATTTCAATGTAGATAAGTGTAAGGTAAACATAGAAGATAGGAGCAGGAGTAGGCCATTTGGCCCCTCGAGCCTGTTCCGCCATTTAATGAGATCATGGCTGATCATCCAAATTCAGTACACTGTCCCTGCTTTCTTCCCATATCCCTGGGTCCCTTTAGCCTTAAGAAATATATCTAACTCCTTCTTGATTATATTTAATGAATTGACCTCAACTGCCTTCTGTGGTAGAGAATTCCACAGGTTCACCACTCTCTGGGTGAATAAATTCCTCCTCATCTCTGTCCTAAATGGCTTACCCCTTATCCTTAGACTGTGGCCCCTCTTTCTGGACTCCCCCACCAGTGGGAACATCCTTCCTGCATCTAGTCTGTCTAGTCCTGTTAGAATTTTATAAGTTTCAATGAGATCCCCTCTCATTCTTCTAAACTTTAGCGAATACAAGCCCAATCGTCCCAATATCTCTTCATGCGTCATTCCTGCCATCCCAGGTATCAGTCTGGTGAAACTTTGCTGCACTCCCTCCATGGCAAGAACATCCTTCCTCAGATAAGGTGACCAAAACTGCACACAATACTCAAGATGTGGTCTCACCAAGGCCCTATACAACTGCAGCAAGACATCCTTGCTCCTGCACTCGAATCCTCTCGCTATGAAGCCCAACATACCATTTGCCTTCTTAACCGCCTGCTGCACCTGCATGCTTACCTTCAGTGACTGATGCACAAGGACACCCAGGTCTCGTTGCACTTCCCCTTTTCCCAATCTATTGCCATTCAGATAATAATCTGCCTTCCTGTTATTGCCACCAAAGTGGACAACCTCATATTTATACACATTATACTGCATCTGCCATGCATCTGCCCAATCACCCAACCTGTCCAAATCATACTGGACTTTCTTTGCATCCTCCTCACAGCACACACACCCACCCAACTTTCTGTTGTAGTAGGAAGAATAAGGAGACCACATATTCCTTGGAAAATAAGGCCGGAACTTTGCCTACCTCGGCGGGTCTGTGGTGGGCAGTGTCCGTGGGGGGTTGCGACCCCACTGCTGGCTCCATCCCACTGTTGAAAATGAACTTACCTTAATGGGGCCTATTAAGCCTGCTCAGCACGTTACCTGGCCCAATGAGATGGAGCAGGTCTGGTGATGTCATTCATGACGCGTTTTCAGCCGGGATCTTTAAAGGGACCATGGCCACCTTAGATTTGAAGTTTAATCTAACATAGTGCTGTCAGTGCACTACAGCCTGGGAGTGCTGCAAACACTGACAATGACTGCACAGAGGCAGAGGGCTGCACCCAGGTCCATGACTCCCTCCATATGCTTATGGCATCCATGAAGCCATGACCACTGGTGGGATGGAGCGATTGATGATGAGGGTATCCGCATACCAAATCCTCCTTCTCTCATCCCATTTCTCCCTCATCCCACAATCTCTTCTGGCTCACAAGCTGCAGATGGTGTAAGCATGCACCTCTTACTTTCTCCTCTCCCCTCACCACAACCAACTCCTTGTCCCTTTTTCATTTCAGATAACCAAATACTGGAAACTTCCTAGTCCAAGGAGGAAGAGACACCGTCACTCGATCTTACACTTGCAGCCACCAGTTCAGAGACTGTCACTGCGCGTATTTTAGAGGCTAGGATAGAGGAGGGATCTGCACGCGATGAGACACCTGGCACAAGTGCGCAGGAGCCAGGGCGGGGGGGGGAAAGGATAGCGCAGGTGCCAGCTCGCTGGAGGGCAAGGACACACACGAGCTCTCCTGAAGAGGAGTCAGGTGAGGATTGTGTGGGCCAGGCTACAGAAGAAGGCTAGTATGATAGCAAAATACTGCAGATGCTGGAAATCCGAAATAACAGCAGAAAATGCTGGAAAAACTCAGCAGGCCAGGCAACATCCGTGGAGAGAAAATAGAGTCGATGTTTTGGGTCTAACTCTTTTTCAAAACTGGAAAGGAAATGAAATAGATCGAAAGGCAGGGCTGGGAGAGAACAAAAGAAGTGAAGGGATATTAAGAGGTATTCAAAACCAGACGAGATGGTGATAGGACTAGTGGAGACAAAAGACGGCTCTAGATTAGGTGTGAAATGTTCTGGCAGAATGAGAGACAGCTGCCATGTGGGAGAGAAAAAAAAGGGGGGGAAGGGCCAAAACAAAGGTGTGGATAAAATATAAGCAAAAATATAAAGGGGGCCGAGGATATGATCTGAAATTGTTGAACTTGATGTTGAGTCCGGAAGGCTGTAAAGTGCCTAATCGGAAGATGAGGTGCTGTTCCTCGAGTTTACGTTGAGCTTCCGTGGAACAATGCAAGAGCCCGAGTACAGTGAGGTCTGAGTGGGAATGGAGCGGTGAATTAAAGTGACAGGCGACCGGAAGCTCGGGGTCACCCTTACGGACTGAACGGAGGTGTTCCGCAAAGCGGTCACCCAATCTGCGTTTAGTCTCCCCAATGTAGAGGAGAACACATCATGAGCAGCGAATACAGTATACTAGATTGCAAGAAGTACAAGTAAATCGCTGTTTCACCTGGAAGGGGTGTTTGGGGCCCTGGGCAGTAGGAAGGGGGGAGGTATAAGGGCAGGTGTTGCATCTCCTGCGCTTACACGGGAAGGTGCTGGGCGAAGGGGAAGGGGTGCTGGCCGTGATAGAGGAGTGGACTAGGGTGTCTCGGAGGGAGCGGTCCCTACGGAATGCTGAAAGGGGAGGGGAGGGGAAGATACGTTTGGTGGTGGGATCACTTTGGAGGTGGCGGAAATGGCGGAGGATGATCCGTTGAATGTGGAGGCTGGTGGGGTGAAAGGTGAGGACAAGGGGAACCCTATCGTAGTTCCGGGAGGGAGGGGCAGGGGTGAGAGCAGAAGTGCGGGAGATAGAACGGACACGGTCGAGGGCCGTGTCAACCACAGTAGAGGGGAATCTTCGGTTGCGGAAAAAGGAAGACATGTCGGAAGCACTGATGTGGAAGGTGGCATCGTCGGAGCAGATGCAGCGGAGACGGAGAAACTGGGAGAATGGAATAGAGTCCTTACAGGAGGCGGGGTGGGAGGAAGTGTAGTCCAGGTAGCTGTGGGAGTCAGTGGGCTTGTCGTGAATGTTGGTCAATAACCTATCCCCAGAGATGGAGACGGAGAACTCGAGGAAGGGAGGGGAAGAGTCGGAGATGGACCATGTGAAGGTGAGGGAAGGGTGGAAATTGGAGGCAAAGTGAATTAAATTGTCTAGTTCAGGGCGAGAGCAGGAAACGGCACCGATATAGTCATCAATGTACTGGAAAAAGAGGTGAGGGAGGGGACCCGAGTAGGACTGGAACAAAGAGTGTTCAACATATCCCACAAAAAGGCAGGCATAGCTAGGACCCATGTGGGTACCCATAGCAACACCTTTGATTTGGAGGAAATGAGTGGAGTCAAAGGAGAAGTTGTTCAATGTGAGAACAAGTTCAGCCAGGCGGAGGAGGGTAGTGGTGGATGGGGACTGGCCGGGCCTCTGTTCAAGGAAGAAGCGGAGCGCCCTCAGGCCATCCTGGTGGGGGATGGAGGTGTAGAGGGATTGTACGTCCATGGTGAAAAGGAGGTGGTTGGGGCCAGGAAACTGGAAACTGTTAAAGTGGCGGAGGGCGTCCGAAGAGTCGCGGATGTAGGTGGGAAGAGACTGGACAAGGGGAGAAAAGATAGAGTCGAGATAGGAAGAGATAAGTTTGGTGGGGCAAGGACAGGCTGAAACGATGGGTCTACCAGGGCAGTCCTGTTTGTGGATCTTGGGAAGGAGCTCTCATTCTGCCAGAACATTTCACACCTAATCTAGAGCCGTCTTTTGTCTCCACTAGTCCTATCGCCATCTCGTCTCTTTTTAATACCTCTTAATGCCTCTTCACTTCTTTTGTTCTCTCCCAGCCCTGCCTTTCGATCTATTTCATTTCCTTTCCAGTTTTGAAAAAGGGTTTCTGTGGTGTATGTAACCTGTACCACTTTAAGAGACTACCTTAAGAGATGGACTACTTTCTCTTGGCTACTCTATATTGTAGTACCGGTGGTGACCACACCGGTATATAAACTCTGTGTAGTAATTTGCGAAGCAGTTCAGCCCTGACCTTCGATTAGTAAAGACCTGTTTAAGTTATTCTTGTTGTCTGTGTCCAGTGATTTAGAATAAGCATATCTGGGACACTCAGACTCAACAGTGGCGACGAGTCCGATCTTACCCTGCGGCAGTTTTGCATCCAAGGCAGCTTTGTCCTCAGAACGGGCGTCGAGAAGAGGCATCCGCCCTCATCAGCCTGCTGAGCACCGCATCGCACGGGAGGCATCGAGAACCCGGGTTGAAATTACTGACCACGAAGTCCTCCATCAGCGACAGGCAGTGATCATCCTTCTATGACGGTGGTGGGTAAGCCGATCTAGCGACACGGGCAGAAAGTCGGCCGCGTTGTCAGTGAAGAAGGGGAGGGAAACCGGAGGAAAAAGGGCGGAGAACTCGACCACAGCCGGTGAAAAGGGCCGGGCTGCAATCGGGGCCGAGAGGCGCAGCGACAAGGGCAGCGTTAATGCCACGAGAACCGCGGAGAACTCGACCGCAGCCGGTGTGAAGGGCCGGGCTGCAATCGTGGCTAAGAGGCGCAACAACAAGGGAAGCGTTAATGCCCACGAGAACCGTGGGGGAACAAAAGCAGCATCGGGGAAATTAAGAACCGCTGGGAGGCAAGAACGGCAACAGCGCGGTAATCGCCATTGTAGCCAGCGGGGGAAGAAGACCAGCACGGGAAGCCGCCATTGTAGTCGGCGGGGGAAGAAGACAAGCGCGGGAAAAGCCGCCAAGCGCGGGAAGCCGCCATTTTAGTAGGCGGGGGAAGAAGACAAGCGCGGGAAGCCGCCATTTTGGGAAAATAAAATATTTAAAGAAACTCTCAAGGATGCCTAAACACGGTAACATCACTGCTTTTGATAGCGATGTTGAAGATTGGGCCACGTATGTAGAACGCATTGGAGTTTATTGTACAGCAAATGAGATACCAGATGATAAGAAAGCAATAACCTTATTAAACTCAATGGGTGCGAAGATGTACGGGTTATTGAGGCACCTTGTAACACCAGATAAACCGGCGGATCAGACTTTCGCGAATATTGTTACTATCCTGCAAGAACATTTAAACCCCACACCGCTGCTGATAGCGGAACGATTTAAATTTTACAGAAGAACGCAGCTGAAAGAGGAAAGCAACGCTGAATTCTTAATTGAACTGCGCAAGCTATCAAAGTACTGTCAGTTTGGTACAGGACTAGCAGACGCTCTGAGAGATAAATTCGTGTGTGGATTACTAAAAGAAGGAACTCAAAAGCGACTGCTAGAGGAAAAGGACCTTACGCTTGATAAAGCTGTCACCATTGCAGCATCGCACGAGGCCGCAGCAAGAGGCACCGCAGAAATGCAGCTAAGGTCATCGGAACTCAGCACCAATCGAATGGCATTGGGTGCAGTAAAGTGTTATCGTTGCGGAAGGACAATGCACGATCAGAACCAGTGCTGGTTCAAAAATCAGGAATGCAGAAAATGTGGCAGGCTAGGTCACATAGCTAAAGTATGCCGGTCAGGAAAGAAGACCAGCAACAAAAAGTCACCGCAGGAAAAGTGCAAAAAGGTACACAAGGTGACAGAGAACAGTTCGGATGAACAGAAGACGGATTCAGACTCCAGCAGTAAGGAACTGGGTTGTCTAAGAATACATAATGTGGGTAACACAGCAGACCACCAAACTATCTGGGTCACACTTCAGATAGCAGAAGTCCAAGTGAAGATAGAATTGGACACTGGATCGGCATTGACGGTCATGAATAAGCAAGATTACAAAAGGTTATTTCCACACATTCCCCTAAGGGATACGGAGATTGTATTGAAAACATACACGGGGCAAAGAGTATACCCCATTGGAAAGATAAAGGTAAAGGTGGTCCACAAGGGTAAAGAAAGCCGAGGAATGGACTTATATGTGTTACCTGAGGGAGGTCCACCACTACTGGGACGGGAATGGATCAGGAGAATAAATATGGACTGGCATTCCTTAAAAGCACTAACTGTAGATTCCGGTAAAAAGGACGATGTCAAACCTAAACGACTGTCCAGAATATTGGACGATGCTAAAGAGGTGTTCCAGCAGGGACTGGGAACACTGAAAGGAATTACGGCAAACATCAAGGTTGAAGAACATGCAAACCCAAAATTTTATGGCTTGGAAAGACCAGTCGCGTTCGCATCCAGATCATTGACCTCCGCTGAGCGCAACTATGCTCAGATAGATAGGGAGGCTCTCAGCCTTGTGTGGGGAGTAAAAAAATTTAATCATTACCTGCAAGGGCAAAAGTTTACGCTGCTGACAGACCACCAGCCGTTGGTTTCCATTTTTAACCCTAAGAAGGGTGTTTCGGTGATGACAGCGCAGAGGCTCCAGAGATGGTCCCTTTTCCTAGGGGCACATCAATATTAGATCGAATTCAAAGGTACAAAGCAACATGGTAATGCTGATGGGCTGTCGCGCCTGCCACTATCTACAGCGGAAGAGGCACCGACAGTTGACCCTGTTGAGTTATTTCACTCGACCATCATCGAATGTTTACCAGTCACCAATGCAAGTATTGAGAGAGAAACCAGGAATGACCCGACACTGTCTCGGGTCTACGAATTGACAGTGAAGGGATGGCCAGCTCATGGTGAACCACTGTTACCGGCATTCTCAGCCAGACGAGAACAGCTGTCCGTCTGTCAAGGAACATTGATGTATGGAACAAGGGTGATTATTCCTCCTAAATTAAGGGAGAGAGTTCTAAAGGAACTGCATGAAGGTCATCTGGGGGGAGTCAAGATGAAAAGCCTTGCTAGGGCTTATGTGTGGTGGCCAGGTATCGACCAACAAATAGAGGATCTGACTAAAAGCTGCTCAGGGTGCCAAAAAGTTCAAAATGCACCTCCAATTGCACCGCTGCATCCATGGGAATGGCCTTCAACCCCATGGCAACGTGTACATATTGACTTCACAGGTCCATTTATGGACTCCATCTTTTTAATTGCGGTAGACGCACATTCTAAATGGCCAGAAGTGATTAAGATGGCGACCACTACCTCGGAAAAGATGATCGCAGTTCTAAGAACGATATTCGCAAGAAATGGATTGCCAGAACAAATATGTTCAGACAACGGACCGCAGTTCGTGTCAGAAGAATTCCAGAAATTCATGAAGAAGAATGGGGTGAAACATTATACCTCAGACGCCAATGTACCTGATGATGTCCAATCCATAAGAGAGCAACTAGATGAGTCACCCCAGCAACGAGAATCAGAGACCCCTGAAAGGCATTATCCAACTCGGATCAGGAGGCCTCCTCAGAGACTGAATCTTTGAACAGTTTTGCATGAAGTTGTATATATGTTATCCATGTTATGTTTAAATTGGGATGTACACTGTTAAGCTAAAAAGGGAGGAATTGTGGTGTATGTAACCTGTACCACCTTAAGAGACTCCCTTAAGAGATGGACTACTTTCTCTTGGCTACTGTATATTGTAGTACCGGTGGTGACCACACCGGTATATAAACTCTGTGTAGTAATTTGCTAAGCAGTTCAGCCCTGACCTTCGATTAGTAAAGACCTGTTTAAGTTATTCTTGTTGTCTGTGTCCAGTGATTTAGAATAAGCATATCTGGGACACTCAGACTCAACAGTTTCGACCCGAAACGTCGACTCTATTTTCTCTCCACGGATGTTGCCTGGCCTGCTGAGTTTTTCCAGCATTTTCTATTGTTATTACAGAAGAAGGCTGATGGGTTTATGTAACCAAATGCTTGACGCACTGGAAAGCCTGCCAGAAAGCCTGCGTACAATGTCAAGGAGCATGGAAGAGTCCAGCACAAACTTAGCACAGGGCTTTTCGCAGAGCTTCGAGCCCATCCTTTCCAACGTGGAACGGGTGGTCACCTCCATCAGCACACCTGTCGAGCCCACCATGATGCAGCGTCTGATGGCCAATGTCACCATTTTTATTGCGGCACAAGCGGCTTCCATCAAATGTTTGAGTGCTGCAGTGGAAGCTCAGACTGCTGCCATCATGGCTCTGGATACCACTTTTCAAAGGGGCTTCCAGGGCATCACAGCAGTCCATCAACCTGTTCTCCAACAGATCAGTAGGGTTGCTGAGGCGCTGCCCTGGGAGAGTGACAGTGGTTCCATGTTGCACAAGCCTGCTGTCCTCTCTCAGGATGACAGCATTCCTGCTCTCACCCCTGCCACTCCACCAGTGCCCTTGCTGTTGCTTGTCAGCCAGCCAACCCAGACTGCTGCAGATCAGGCCGAGATGGTACAGTCTGAAATCAGCCCTCTAGGACCAGAGCTGCTCTCCAAGCCCACCCGCAGTCTCCTCAATTGAAGGTCAGCAGCCTTCCATGCTGCAGCCACTGGGGAAGCACCTCGTAGGAGCGCTAGGAGAGGCAAAGGCACCTGGAAGAGGCACTAATGAAATGCACAAGGGAGATTAGTATATTTTTGAATGCATTATGTTGTGATTGAATTTATATAATTAGATTGCAAAGTGCATTTTCTGGTGGCTTTTATTTTTGTGTTGTCAGAAAGTATTGAGTAGATTGGGCCTATATTCTCCAGAATTTAGAAGAATGAGAGGTGACCTCATTGAAGCTCTGTGCAAAGCCCTGTGCCAAGTTGGTGCTGGACTCCTCCATGCTCCTTGACATTGTACACAGGCTTTCTGCCAGGCTTCCCAGTGCACCAAGTATTTGGTTATGTAAACCCATTAGCCTTCTGCTGTAGCCTGGCCCTCATAAGATTCTGAGTAGGATTGACAGGGTAGATGCTGAGAGGTTGCTTCCCTAGCTGGAGAGTCTAAAACTAGGGGGCATAGTCTCAGGATAAGGGGTAGGCCATTTAAGACTGAGAAGAGGAGGAATTTCTTCACTCAGAGGAGTGTTCTTTGGAATTCTTTACCCCAAAGGGCTGTGTATGCGGAGTCATTGAGCATATTCAAGGCTGAGATAGATAGATTTTTGGACCCTAGGGGAATCAAGGGATATGGGGATAGTGTAGGAAGGTGAAGTTGAGGTCGAAGATCAGACATGATCTTATTGAATGGCAGAGCAGGTTCGAATGGCCATATGGCCTACTCCTGCTCCTAACTCGTATGTTCTTCTATAAAGAGAATGATGTGATAGTGATAGAGGAAAGGTAAGATGTATCCCAGGCTGCTGTGTGAGGCAAAGGAGGAGATTGAAGGGGCTCTGACACAAATTTTCAGAACCTCTCTAGCCACAGTGGATGTGCCAGAGGACTGGAGAACAGCTAACATAGTACCATTATTCAAGAAGGGTAGTAGGGATAAACCAGGGAATTACAGGCCAGTGAGCCTAACATCAGTGGTAGGGAAATTATTGGAAAAAATTCTGAGGGACAGAATTAGCCTCCACTTGGAGAGGCAAGGATTAATCAGGGATAGTCAGCATGGCTTTGTCAAGGGAAGATCATGTCTGACCAATTTGATTGAATTCTTCGAGGGGGTGACTAGGTGTGTGGATGAGGGTAGTGCAGTGGATGTGGTGTACATGGATTTCAGTAAGGCTTTCGATAAAGTCCCGCATAGGAGACTGGTCAAGAAGGTAAGAGCCCATAGGATCCAGGGTGCCTTGGCACATTGGATCCAAAACTGGCTTAGTGATGGTCGAAGGTTGTTTTTGTGACTGGAAGCCTGTGTCCAGTGGGGTACCGCAGGGATCAGTGCTGGGTCCCTTGCTGTTTGTGGTCTACATTAATGATTTGGGTGTGAATGTAAAAGGTATCATCAGTAAGTTCGCAGATGACACGAAAATTGGTGGGGTGGTAAATAGCGAGGAGGGTAGCCTCAGTCTGCAGGCCGATATAGATGGGTTGGTCAGATGGGCGGAACAGTGGCAAATGGAATTTAACCCTGAAAAGTGTGAGGTGATGCATTTTGGAGGGACTAACAAGGCAAGGGAATACACAATGAATGGTAAGACCCTAGGAAAGACAGGATCAGAGGGACCTTGGTGTGTATGTACATAGATCCCTGAAGGCAGCAGAACAGGTGGATAAGGTGGTGAAAAAGGCATATGGGATACTTGCCTTCATTAGCCGAGGCATAGAATATAAGAGCAGGGAGGTTATGATGGAGCTCTACAAAACGCTGGTTAGGCCACAGCTGGAATACTGTGTGCAGTTCTGGTCGCCACACTATAGGAAGTATGTGATTGCTTTGGAGAGGGTGCAGAGGAGATTCACCAGGATGTTACCTGGGCTGGAGCGCTTCAGCTATGAAGAAAGACTGGACAGCCTGGGGTTGTTTTCCTTGGAGCAGAGAAGGCTGAGGGGGGACCTGATTGAGGTGTACAAAATTATGAGGGGCATAGATAGGGTAGATAGAAAGGAACTTTTTCCCTTAGTAGAGGGGTCAATAACAAGGGGGCATAGATTCAAGTTAAGGGGCAGGAGGTTTAGAGTGGATTTGAGGAAGAACTTTTTCACCCAGAGGGTGGTTGGAATCTGGAACTCACTGCTTGAAAGGGTGGTAGAGGCAGGAACCCTCACAACATTCAAGAAGCATTTGGATGAGCACTTGAAATGCCATAGCATACAAGGCTATGGACCAAATGCTGGAAAATGGGATTAGATTAGACAGGGCTTGATGGCCGGCGCGGACGCGATGGGCCGAAGGGCCTCTTTCTGTGCTGTATAACTCTATGACTCTATGTAAGGCATGTGGGACTGTTGGTGAATGGAGAGGTGTGGTTGAGGTTACTGGTATCACTCATCAATTATTTGATCACATAGCGCCCGGGCAGATGTTGTAGCTATGTTGTAGCCTCCCTTCCTCTACATCCTCTTCCACTTCATGTTGCACTTCCTCCTCCTCCACTTCCTCCTCCTTGTAGTGTATGTACCTTGAAGAAGGAACTATATTCTGCAGCCCCTGTATACTGCAGTACCAGAGGTGACCACCCCTGTATATAAGCCTGTGCAGTAACTTTGTATAGTAGTTCTAGTTTTGTCTCCATTCAGTAAACACCTGTTATAACCAACTTCTGCAGTCCATGTCTCAATTACACACGGACGTTACATTGGCGACGAACAGATCCGAACTTACCTACAGTTCTGCACCACCTCACGGGGATCCATCCCTGAAGCGAAGTTGTTAGAGGTCGAGGCCAGAAGGAAGAAATCCAAAAAGAAAAAAAACAAACAAACAGAAGAAACGGGCGTCGACCGTGGGCAACCGCCCTCTGATTCATCGAATTTGAAGATTTGCAGGAGAGGCTGTCGAAAGCTGGGCTTGGTTCTCCAGTCTATGGTGTTCCAGCTAATCGGGCTGGTGGCAGGTAGTACACTGATCCTTCCTGGGCTGCGGCGGGATAGAGCTCGATCGGGTGGCTTTTCAACGGGGCCGAGCAGCGTTGTCGGGAAGAGGAGAGAGAGAGAGAGGGTGGAGCACACAGGGCGCGGCCGGCGCTACGAAGCCGGGCAGCTTACAGACCCGAGGAGAGGGAGGAAAGTGTCCCATAGGGTCTGCTCTGACGACGGGAACAGTAATTAAAATAAAATAAGTTAGAAGCGCAGAAAGCCGCGAGGAGCTGCAGTTTGCCACGGGGACCGCGGAGAGCGGTGTTGGCAGCAGCGCGGGGGTAAGTGCGCGAAGACCATAGGGCGTCGCCATCAAGGCATAAAAACACCAGCAACAGTGCTGGCAGCAGCGGAAAAGACAGAAAGCGCAGGAGGCGCCATCTTAATCCAGCGGGGAAGAAGGCAAAGCGCGGGAGGCGCCATTTTGTTCAATCGGGGAAGAAGGCAAAGCGCGGGAGGCGCCATCTTAGATCTCCAAGATGCCGAAGACTGGCAATATCACTGCCTTCGATAATGCAATAGAAGACTGGGCCACGTATGTGGAAAGAGTCGAAGTATATTGCAAGGCAAATGAAGTAGCCGATGAGAAAAAGGCATCGGTACTACTAAACTTAATGGGCGCAAGAACGTACGGCCTATTGCGGAACCTGATCACTCCAGTCAAACCGATGGAGAAGAGTTTTAACGAAATTGTTGATATCCTACAGGAACACCTAAATCCTACACCGCTGCTGATAGCAGAAAGATTTAAATTCCACAAGAGAAATCAGCATAAAGATGAGAGCAAAGCTGATTACCTAACGGAAGTACGCAAGCTATCAAAGAATTGCCAGTTCGGAGCAGGACTGGCACATACCCTACGGGACAAATTTGTCTGTGGACTCCTGAGTGAAGGAACCCAGAAGAGGTTACTCTCAGAGAAAGAGCTGACACTAGATAAGGCTTTCAGCATGGCAGTATCGTACGAAGCAGCAGCAAGGGGAGCTGTGGAAATACAGCAAAAGCCACAGGAATACGGCACCCATGAAATGACACGGGGATTTGAAAAATGTTATCGCTGTGGCAAAACAACCCATGACCAGAAGGACTGCTGGTCCAAGGACAAAACATGCAGGCAATGCGGAAAGATGGGACACATTGCACGAGTTTGCAGGTCCGGGAAGAAGACTAACAACAACAAACAGACTACTAAGGAAAAGTACAGGAAAGTAAAAAAGATGACGGACAGTAGTTCCGAAGACCAGAAGAGCGATAGTGAATCCGGGAACAAGAGACTAAGCTGTCTCAAACTACACAACGTAATCACAAAAGAGGATCACCGAACCATTTGGGTCACCCTCACGATAGCAGGGTCCCAAGTCAAAATGGAATTGGATACAGGATCAGCCCTGACCGTCATGAATCGACGAGACTACGAGCGGCTATTCTCACACATACCCTTGAACGACACATCCATTGTCTTGAAGACATATACGGGGCAGAAAGTATACCCCAGAGGGAAAATAAGGGTGCCTGTCGAATACAACGGCAAGGAAATACAGAAATTGTATCTGTACATACTGCAGGATGGTGGACCACCATTATTGGGACGTGAATGGATCAGAAAGATAAGTTTAGACTGGCACTCCATTCAGACACTGACTGTGGCTGGTAAAAAGGATGACGACGTCACACCTGGTCGATTGTCAAAAATCTTGGCTAACGCTAAAGAGGTATTTCAACAAGAACTGGGAACTCTTAAAGGCATAACCACCTCAATAAAAATAGAAGAGAATGCAATTCCCAAGTTTTTCAAAGCAAGACCGGTACCGTATGCAATTCGCCCAGCCGTCGAGGCAGAGCTGGAGAATCTGGAGAATGCAGGTGTGATAAAAATGCTAACTTCCGGGAAGTTATGTCATCACTTCCTGTGAACTATGAACTGTGTACATACCTCACTTCCTGTCATATGTCACTTCCTGTTGGACTGGTATAAATACTGGTCTGTTCAGTATTGTAAGAGGCTTCTACCAGAGGCATGGTAAAGACCTCTCTTGTATATAGTGTGTTTATAAGTTACTTAAAGCTGACTTTAAAGTTACTTGATGGTAAGTCTCCTTTTTCTTACATCAATTTAAGTAACTTAGTATTTACACTGACAAATACTAGACCTTCAGACAAACTCGGAAGTTAAGGATCCAGGGAACCACCCATCATGGAGAAAATCCTTAGACCTATTCGTCTGGACTTGGACCCGAATACACCAGCAGCTGGCAGGGTATGGAAGCATTGGTATCGTACTTTTGAGAATTTTCTGGATGAATGTAAAGTGGATGCTCCTGCTAAATTGAAGATACTTGTCAATTATGTGACCCCAAAAGTGTTCGAATATGTTGATGACTGGGATAATTACGAAGAGGTGATTCGGGCACTTAAGAAACTGTATGCGAAGACCCCAAATGAGGTCTATGCTAGACATCTACTGGCCACAGCCCGACAAGGGCCAGGGGAATCAATTGACGAATTCCTGCAAGAACTTCGCAGGCTCAGTGTAGATTGTAACTTTCAGGCAGCCTCAGCTGAGCTGTACCGCCAAGAAATGATTCGTGATGCTTTCATCTGCGGGATTGCCTCTCCATTTATACGCCAGCGTCTACTAGAAAGTAAAACACTTGAGCTACAAAAAGCTTTTGACCTAGCTTGTTCACTGGATTTGGCAAAGAGAAATGCAGACCTCTATCAGCTGCCCAGATCTCGATCTGCTGCTGTAGCTGCAACCAGACAATTCAAGCGGTCTCAGGTGAACCCTATCATGGGGGAATCTAATTCTGATAATTCTGATGAAGAAGAGGAGGACGACCCCACTTTAGCAGCCTCTTGGCAATCTAGGAAGGAATGCTTCTTTTGTGGAGATGCTTTTCACCCTAGGAAAACCTGCCCTGCTCGCAATGCAATCTGCAGTTATTGCGGGAAAAAAGGACACTTTGCTAAAGTTTGCCTATCAAGGGCCTCTACGAGGGCCAATCCAGCTAAGACCTACCGAACTGCCCCAATTAGGGCCTATCAAGATGCTCCAGCTAGGACCTATCAAGCTTCCTCTCGAGCTCTCTCCCGAAGAAGCACACCGAGAGTTTTAGCCACTCTCTGTGCAACGACACCAATTACAGCTGCTTGCCCACAGAACCTGTCTCAGGCAGCCACAAAAATTTCAATTAAAGGGCATACCTTAGATGCCTTAATTGACTCAGGAAGTACTGATAGTTTCATTAAGGAACAGATTGTTGCGAAATTGAAACTACATGTCTTCCCATCGGACCAGGCAATTGCGATGGCCCAGTCATCACTTAATACCAGAATCTCCGGCTTTTGTGTTGTTGATATGACACTTCATGGTCGTATGTATCCCTCCACCCGACTTTCGGTGCTCAAAGACTTATGTAGTGATCTCCTCTTAGGGCTGGACTTCCAAAAACAGCATAAGAAACTCACCATTGAGTTTGGTGGATCCAAACCCGGACTTACTATTTCTAATATACCATCTAAATTACCTTTTTGTGCATTATCAGCAGCTTCACTTGATGAACCCTCATTATTTGCCAGTATTCCGCCTCAATGCCAACCGATAATAACGAAATCGCGGCGCTTTAATCAGGAAGACCAATCTTTTATTGCGGCTGAAATCTCTCGACTTCTAGCAGAGGATATCATTGAACCATGTTCGTCGCCCTGGCGGGCTCAAGTCGTCATTGTCAAGAACCCTCTAAAACCTCACAAACAGCGACTATGCATCGATTATTCGCAAACCATCAATCAATATACCGACTTGGACGCCTACCCATTGCCACGCATTGATGATATGGTTAATAAACTGGCCGAATACAAAGTGTTCTCAACTTACGATTTAAAAAGTGCCTATCATCAGTTACCCTTGAAGGTCTCAGATAAGCAGTACACAGCCTTTGAGGCTAATGGACGGCTGTACCAATTTCGTCGCCTCCCATTCGGGGTTACTAATGGAGTGGCTGCCTTTCAACGGGCAATGGATGGCCTGGTTAAGCAGGAAAACCTAAGGGACACTTTTCCCTATCTTGATAACATTACCATTGCAGGTCACGATCAACAGGAACACGACTCCAACCTCCAAAAATTTCGGGATGCCCTCCATCGCCGTAATTTGACCCTGAATGAATCCAAATCTGTTGAGTCGCAACCGACCATCAACATCCTTGGCTACTGCGTAGGCAATGGTATCATTAAGCCAGACCCAGAAAGACTTCGCCCGCTCCAAGAGCTCCCGTCACCTAAGAATCCGGCTTCTTTACGTCGGGCTCTCGGTCTGTTTGCATACTACGCTAAATGGATTCCTCATTTTTCGGACAAAATCCAACCCTTGCTGCATGCTAGATCATTTCCACTGGGAACAGCGGCTGTTGCAGCCTTTAACCTTCTCAAAAAACAGTTGGAGAAAGCGGCTCTTCACTCCATCGATGAGAATCTCCCTTTCGTGGTTGAATGTGATGCCTCGGAGGTGGCGATCTCGGCTACTCTGAATCAGGAAGGTCGTCCTGTAGCATTTATGTCCAGGACCTTACAAGGTGCCGAGCTACATTATCCTCTGGTTGAGAAAGAAGCCACAGCCATCATAGAGGCAGTACGGAAGTG
Source organism: Somniosus microcephalus (assembly GCF_052327205.1). Classification (NCBI taxonomy): domain Eukaryota; kingdom Metazoa; phylum Chordata; class Chondrichthyes; order Squaliformes; family Somniosidae; genus Somniosus; species Somniosus microcephalus. Next base: position 30,380,719 of record NC_140995.1, on the reverse strand, counting down.
GAACCATTTTCTAGCTCGCCAGCACTTTACATTGATCACGGACCAATGATCAGTCGCCTTCATGCTCGATAATCGAAAACGAACCAAAATTAAGAATAATAAAATACAACTTTGGAGGATGGAACTGGCCTCTTTTGGTTATACCATTCTCTATCGGCCTGGCAAGGAGAATGTGGCCCCGGACACCCTCACACGGGCATTCTGCTCCACTATGTCATCCTCCACTCTCATGGATGTCCACAATGGTTTGTGTCATCCTGGCGTTACGCGCATGCTACATTTCGTACGATCACGGAATCTCCCTTTTTCCACTGGAGATGTAAAGAAAATATGCTCAGAATGCCGGCTTTGTGCGGAATTAAAACCTCAGTTCTTCCGCCCCTCAGCTGGTATACTCATACATGCAACCCAACCGATGCAACGACTTAGCATCGATTTTAAGGGCCCAGTGCCCTCTTCAACTCGGAACACATATTTGCTCACCATGATCGACGAATATTCACGTTTTCCGTTTGCCTTCCCCTGCTCCAATATGCTGGCATCCACAGTAATCTGCTGCCTTGAGCAGGTATTTTCTCTCTGTGGCATGCCGGCTTATATTCACTCAGATCGGGGTCCGTCCTTTATGTCAAGGGAACTCAAGGACTACCTCTCAGAACGGGGAATTGCTACAAGCAAAACAACACCATACCATCCCATCGGAAATGGGCAGGTAGAGAGGTATAACGGTATCATCTGGAATTCCGTACGTCTCGCTTTAAGATCTCGGGGCCTACCAGACCAGCAATGGGAAACAGTGCTTCCGGATGCATTGCACTCTATACGGTCCCTGCTTTCTACAGCCACAAATACTACACCTCATGAGCGGTTCTTTGGATTCCAGCGTCGCTCATCTCATGGGACATCACTCCCGTCATGGCTAACTACTCCTGGACCTGTATTACTCCGAAGATACGTTCGGACGTCTAAAAATGACCCTCTCGTAGACGAGGTTGAACTAACCGATGCCAACCCCACCTATGCAAACATACGATATTCCGACGGCCGAGAATCTACCGTATCATTATGGGATCTGGCTCCCTGCCCACCAGGACCTAGTGGGACATCGGGTGATGGCATTTCACCAGGAAACTCTTGGGACCTATCGGGTACCCCTCTCCAGGATCCTGATCGGACACCAACTAGCTTGGTGCCGGTAGAACCCCGTGCTCAAGGTTGCGACCCTCCCAGTACCGCGCATGAAAGTACTGATCCGCCACAGACCAGCTCTGCACCTCCCTCTGAACAGAGGCAGTCCGACTTTGAACCTATTGGGGCTCGTACTCGAAGCCATGATCTCCCCGACCCTTCACAGGGCAATCCAGGCCACACAGACTCTGACCAATGGCCAACCGCATGTAAGCAGACCAGCGACCCTCTACGACGGGAATCCAAACGGGTGCGACTCTTCCTTGTTCGGCGGCTGCGGACCAAAAGGTAGACCACAGCCTTCTAATCCTGCAGGAGGGAAGAATGTGATAAAAATGCTAACTTCCGGGAAGTTATGTCATCACTTCCTGTGAACTATGAACTGTGAACTATGAACTGTGTACATACCTCACTTCCTGTCATATGTCACTTCCTGTTGGACTGGTATAAATACTGGTCTGTTCAGTATTGTAAGAGGCTTCTACCAGAGGCATGGTAAAGACCTCTCTTGTATATAGTGTGTTTATAAGTTACTTAAAGCTTACTTTAAAGTTACTTGATGGTAAGTCTCCTTTTTCTTACATCAGCAGGCATGTTAACTAAGGTAGACTGGAGCGAGTGGGCGACACCCATCGTTCCTGTCATGAAGAAAATGTTAAACAATAAGTCTGAGGAGCCAAGGAAGGTTTGCATCTGTGGGGACTTCAAGGTGACTGTGAACCCAGTCCTTCACACAGTACAGTATCCTCTTCCGAGGATAGAAGATATTTTCGCCTCACTATCTGGAGGGAAGCGTTTTGCAAAAATTGACCTAGCGCAAGCATATTTGCAGATGGAGGTTGAAGAATCCTCTAGGAAATATCTCACGATAAACACTCACAAAGGTCTTTACCAGTATAATCGACTGGTATTCGGAGTTGCATCAGCTACGGCTATATGGCAAAGAGCGATGGAACAAGTCCTGCAAGGGATTCCGGGGACTCAGTGTTACTTGGACAACATCCTAGTGACAGGTGAAAATGACAGTGAACACCTTGCCAACCTAGAGCAGGTGCTCACTAGACTAAGAGAACATGGAATATGAGGCAATCGCCACAAGTGCGAGTTTTTTAAGAAACAAATATCGTATTGTGGCTACGTGATTGATGAAGAGGGGTTACATAAGTCCCCTGACAAAATTGAAACGGTAGTTAAGGCTCCAGCGCCTGAAAATGTGTCGCAACTGAGGTCATTCCTCGGATTGGTGAATTACTACCATAAGTTTTTGCGAATTTGTCCACAATTCTGCACCCACTGAACGCCCTGCTACAAATTGGAGTGGCATGGAAATGGAGCGATGAATGTAAGCAGGCCTTTCAGAAGTGTAAAGGCCTGATCACTTCAAGAGAAGTATTGGCTCACTACAACCCATCACTACCGATAAGACTGGCGTGTGATGCGTCTCCCTACGGCGTTGGAGCGGTACTGTCACATAAATCCCTTGATGGTTCAGAGAGGCCGATAGCTGTTGCGTCACGCTCGTTAACTGCAGCCGAGCGTAACTACGCCCAGATTGACAGAGAGGCCCTCAGCCTGGTGTGGCGGGTGAAGAAGTTCAATCACTACCTGCACGGACAGAAATTTACTCTACTAACTGATCATCAACCTCTTGTCTCCATTTTCAACCCTAAGAAGGGCGTCCCGATAATAAACATAGAAACATAGAGATAGGAACAGGAGTAGGCCATTCGGCCCTTCGAGCCTGCTCCGCCATTCAATGAGATCATGGCTGATCTTCGTCTGAGATCATAGCTGATCTTACCAGTTCAGTACCCCGTCCCCGCCTTTTCTCCGTAACCCTTAATCCCCTTAGCCTTCAGAAATATATCCAATTCTCTCTTGAAAATATTTATTGAATTAGCCTTCACAGCCCTCTGTGGCAGGGAATTCCACAGGCTCACCACTCTTTGAGTGAAGAAATTCTTCCTCATCTCTGTTTTAAATGATTTGCCCGCTATTTTTAGACTGTGGCCCCTGGTTCTGTGCTCCCCGGCCATTGGAAACATTCTCTCTGAATTCAGCCTGTCCAGGCCTGCCATAATTTTATATGTTTCGATGAGATCCCCTCTCAATCTTCTAAACTCCAGTGAGTACAAGCCCAAACTATTTAATCTCTCTTCGTAGGTCATTCCCGCCATTCCAGGTATCAGCCTGGTGAATCGCCGTTGCACTCCCTCCATGGCAAGAACATCCTTCCGCAGATGGGGCGACCAAAACTGTACACAATACTCCAGATGCGGTCTCACCAGCACCTTGTACAGCTGTAGTAAGGTATCCCTATTCCTATACTCGAACCCCCTTGATATGAAGGCCAACATACCATTTGCCTTCTTGATCGTCTGTTGCACCTGCATGCTCTCCTTCAGTGACTGGTGCACAAGAACACCCAGGTCCCTCTGCACTTCCCCATCTCCCAATCTATTGCCATTTAGATAATAATCTACCCTCCTGTTTTTACCCCCAAAGTGGATAACCTCGCATTTATCCACATTATAGTGCATCTGCCACGTATCTGCCCATTCCCCCAACCTGTCCAAATCGCACTGTAGCCTCCTGACATCCTCATCAGAGCCCACCCCTCCTCCTAGTTTAGTGTCGTCAGCGAATTTGGAAATATTGCATCCAATTCCCTGATCCAGATCATTTATATATATTGTGAACAGCTGGGGTCCCAGGACAGATCCTTGCGGCACCCCGCTGGTCACTGCCTGCCACTCCGAAAACGAGCCGTTTATTCCAACTCTCTGTTTTCTATCCGCCAGCCAGTTCTCTATCCACGTTAATACTTTGCCCCCAATCCCATGAGCCTTAATTTTGCATGATAATCTTTTGTGTGGAACCTTATCGAAGGCTTTCTGGAAGTCAAGGTACACCACATCCACTGGCTCTCCCCCATCTATTTTACCAGTTACTTCCTCAAAAAATTCCAGCAGATTAGTCAAACACGATTTACCCTTTGTAAATCCATGTTGACTCTGTCCGATCCTTTCCCCATTTGTCAAGTGCTCCGCTATTTTATCCTTAATAATGGACTCTAGCATTTTGCCCACAACCGATGTAAGGCTTACTGGTCTATAATTCCCTGCTTTCTCTCTACCCCCCTTTTTAAATATTGGGGTAACATTAGCTACCCTCCAATCCACGGGTACTGTTCCCGAGTCAATGGAGTTCCGGAAGATGATCCTTAGAGCATCTGCTATCTCCAGGGCCACCTCCTTAAGTGCCCTAGGATGTAGTTTATCAGGCCCCGGGGATTTGTCGGCCTTCAGTCCCCTCAACTTACCCAACACCATATCCCTAGAGATACTAATTTCTGTCAGCTCCTCCCTCTCATTAGTCCCTATGTTTGCCGATATTCCTGGGAGGTTATTTGTGTCCTCCTTTGTGAATACAGAACCAAAGTATGAGTTTAATTGGTCTGCCATTTCCTTATTCTCCATTATATATTCTCCCGAATCGGACTGCAAGGGACCGACTTGGGATTTTACCAGTCTTTTCCTCCTGATATACCGATAAAAGCTTTTGCAGTCTGTCTTTATGTTTGCTGCAAGTTTACTTTCGTATTCTATTTTCCCCTTCCTGATTAATCCCTTTGTCCTCTTTTGCTGTATCCTGTACTGCCCCCAATCTTCCGGTCTGGTGCTTTTTTTTGCCAGTTGATATGCCCTTTTTTTTGATTTTATGCTGTCCCTAATTTCCCTCGTTATCCACGGTTGAGTCACCTTTTTAGGTTTATTTTTATGCCAAACCGGTATAAACATGTTCTGGAATTCTTCCATTCTATCTTTGAATGCTTGCCATTGTCTATCCACTGTCAATCCCCCCAGAAACACCACCCAATCAATCTTACCCAATTCCCGTCTCATACCCTCGTAATTCCCTTTATTTAAGTTCTGGACCTTAGTCTCTGATTCAATTTCCTCACTCTCCATCTCGACTGAGAGCTCGATCATATTATGATCGCTCTGACCCAAGGGGCCTCGTACAAGAAGATTGCTGATAAGTCCCTTCTCATTGCACAATACCCAGTCTAAAATGGCCTGATCTCGAGTCGGCTCCTCGACATATTGGTCCAGATAACCGTCCCGAAAACATTCCAGGAATTCCTCCTCCTCAGAATTTTTACTAATTTGGGTAGTCCAATCAATATGTAAATTAAAGTCACCCATGATGACAGCTGTGCTCTTATCGCACGCTTCTCTAATTTCCCTTTTTATGCCTTCCCTCACCTCCATATTACTATTTGGAGGCCTATATATCACACCCACTAACGTTTTCCTCCCCTTGCTATTTCTCATTTCTACCCATACAGACATAATGACAGCACAACGGCTACAGAGGTGGTCCCTTTTCCTAGGGGCACACCAATATGACATCGAGTACAAAGGAACTAAACAGCATGGGAATGCTGATGGATTGTCACGCCTACCGTTGCCGATGGTGGGAGAAGCACCTGCAGTGGATCCTGTGGAGATATTCCACTCGACCATAGTCGAATGTCTACCTGTGACGAATGCAAACATAGAAAAGGAAATACGAAATGACCCGACACTCTCCAGGGTCTATGAATTAACGGTGAAGGGATGGCCAGCACATGGAGAACCACTGTTGCCAGCATTCTCGCCGAGAAGAGAACAGCTGCCAGTGTGCCGAGGAACCTTGATGTGTGGATCCAGAGTAGTAATTCCACCCAAATTGAAGGATAGAGTGCTCAATGAGCTTCATGAGGGTCATCTGGGAGGGGTAAAAATGAAGAACTTAGCCAGAGCATTTGTGTGGTGGCCGGGAATCGATAGAGAAATCGAAGAGATGACCAAGAGCTGTACAGGATGCCAGAAGGTCCAAAACGCCCCACCACAAGCCCCTCTACATCCATGGGAGTGGCCCTCATCTCTATGGCAAAGGGTACACATTGATTTTGCTGGTCCATTTATGGACTCGATGTTTAATTGTGGTGGATGCACATTCAAAGTGGCCAGAGGTAATAAAAATGTCCTCAACCACCACAGAAAAAACTATCACAGTCTTACGAACCATATTCGCCAGAAATGGGCTGCCTGAACAGATTTGCTCCGACAATGGACCACAGTTTGTGTCTGAAGAGTTCCAGAGGTTCTTAAAGAACAATGGTGTTAAGCATTACACATCCACCCCATATCATCCAGCCACCAATGGATTGGCTGAGAGGTTCGTTCAAACATTCAAGAAGGCTATCAAGGCAATGTGTAATGAAGACATACACCTGCAACACAAGGTGGATAACTTCTTGTTTGCCTACCGGAATGCGACACATGCGGTTACCAACCAAACTCCAGCCATGATGTTCTTCAATCGAAGACTAAGATGCCACTTCTATTTGGTTAAGCCAAACATCAGAAGAGATGTGGAGAACAGGCAGTTTCAGAATATGAATGAAAGGCCAACCAGGAGTTTCAACATAGGTCAACCAGTTTTGGCCCGGGACTACCGCACAGAGAAATGGCAGCCAGGAACGATCTGCACACGGCAAGGACCTCTAATGTATACCGTGGACGTTGGGGAGAGCATTGTAAGACGCCATGCTGACCAGATTCTAGAGTCACTGGAAAACGTCAAATCTAGACCACAATCCTATACACCTGGTGATGAAACCGAAGTACCAATTGCATCGACCTCAGAATCGGTGATATTGGAAGCAGACGAACCAAACAACGACGTTGATCCCGAATCAACTTTGCCAGAAGAACCTGATACCCCAAAGAGACGTTATCCGGACAGAATCAGGAAGCCTCCTCAAAGACTGAATTTATAATTGATTAACTTCAGCTAATGTATATAGCAACTGTACTTGTAAATATGTTATTTAATTATTAATCGAATGTTATGTACTGTTTAGCTAAAAGGGGAGGAATTGTAGTGTATGTACCTTGAAGAAGGAACTATATTCTGCAGCCCCTGTATACTGCAGTACCAGTAGTGACCAGCCCTGTATATAAGCCTCTGTAGTAACTTTGTATCATAGTTCCAGTTTTGTCTCCATTCAGTAAACACCTGTTACAACCAACTTCTGCAGTCCGTGTCTCAATTACACACGGACGTTACACTCCTCCTCTTCCTTGTGCTCCTGCTCCTCAGTTTCTCGCGTGATAGGTGGTGGCTGGGCTGTTCCCTCGTTATGGCCAAGTTGTGTAGCATGCAACAAACAACCACAAATCTTGATACCCGCTCTTCTGAGTACTGCAAATGGTGTGCTCTCTAATGTTCCTTGTGGCAAGATGGCTCTCACTGTAGGCCTGCTGTGCATGTGTGTGTGGGTTCCTGACTGGTGTCATGAGCATATCATGAGTGGATATTCTTCGTCATCCAGTAGCCAGCCTTTAACTTGCCGTGGTGAGTCAAATACAGCTGGCACAGAGGACTGCCACAGAATGAAGGAATCGTGATTACTGCCAGGATAACGGGCTGTGGTCACACACCAGCTGCACATTGAGGGAGTGGAATCCCTTTTGGTTCATGAAAATGGCAGAGTTCACATGAGGCGCACACAATGTAATGTGCGTGCAATCAACGGCACCCTGCATCATGGGGAAGCCCCCAATCATTGCAAACCCTCATGCTCACTCCACCTGCCTGTCTCTGGCAAGAGAGAATGAAATTAAGCTGTCTCTCTGTGTATAGAAAGCCTCAGTGACATTCCTTATGCAGCAGTGCACTGCAAACTGCAAGATGTTGCTTATATCTTCAGCAGCAGCCTGGAAGCAGCCAGACGTATAAAAGTTAAGAGCCACGGTCACCTTGACAGCCATAGGCAATGTGATTCTTGCCCTACTTTGAAGTTACAGTTGTGGCTGCAGCAGTTGGCAGATTTCAGTCACGACCTCTTTTGTGAAGTAAAGACATCTCAAGCATTGGTCCTTGCTAAAGTTGAGGTAAAAGAATTGCTCCCTAAAGACCCTCGGCAGATATGGCCTCCTGCTGAGAGCTTTTCTTCCCCTCTTCCTCCTCCCTCTTCCAGCAGCTTGTCCTCCTCTGTGTGGCCTCTCTTCGTGCTCCCAGTCTTGCTAAGTTCCCAGAGTAAGCCCTACCAGGCTACCCATGTCTGGAAGCAACTTGCTTCAGCACAAGCTTTTAAATGAACAGAAAAGCACTTCAGCATCACCCTGTAGGCTTTTCAACACCTTAGCCAAGTATAGGAAAGCCCCAAAAACACAATTGCACCAGCAGCCAGAAGAAATAATCCAGCAACTAACCTGTAAATAGTTCATGATCCACTGGTGGAGGGCCCTTCATGTTTAATGTTGTCTGGAGCTGTGGGGGGTTAATGTTGGCTGGAGCGTGGCATTCTAAATGGCAGCGCTGGTGTCAAATCAGCGTTGCACACTTATTGACGTCATAATCTGCCTTCTCTGTATGCTGCGGCGGTTGATAGGTTCGCGCGCACAAACCCCTTTACCAAGATGGCATCCGGCGCACTTCCCATCGGAAGTGTGCGAGTGCATCTCACCCTATTTTCGAGCATTAGGTGGCCGCAAAACACCTAAAAAAAAACGGCACTACACTGCCTAATTTAGCCCCCCTAATATTTAGTTAAGATGGGCAGATATGATTCTACAACTTTAGAATATCTGATTGCAAAGTGGTGCAATTGCAGCAACCTTTTTAAATTTAACCACAAGAGCAGAGAAAAGCTCAGAAAAATATGATGAGAATTAAAGTACCAACCTGAATGATCAAATGCTTTTGCAGGGATTGTTTTATTGTTACTATTTTTTGAACCTTGAAATTATACTGTGGCAAGTTTAATGTACGAACTCTAATGTGTTTGTATTAAATTCTTTAGTCCACTATTTTAATGTAGTCAATAACGAGTCTAAAATACCTTTTAAGGCCCTTTGCCTTCACAACTGAGCATGTGTGACGTATCAAGTTGCAAATTGATCTTCTCACAATTTAAATGAATGGGTTGAGCTTTGGAAACCTTGAAGAACTGTAATGTTTACCAAATGAATGATTCCAAATGAAATGGACAGGTGGAAGCATTCTCAAAGCTGAAGTGTAATAGAGAAAATTCATCAACATTCTTTAGAGCATCGTGTCAAGCTGAAGAATATGACTGAGTCCTTTGGGGAAATCCCATTAACTTCATCTATTCTGGCCTGAACTACCTCTGCAAGAATATGAGTTAAGAAACAAGAAGAAAAAAAAATCTTCCTTTTGTGGTATCTCTGTGCAAAACAGAGGAAGGTTTTGCATTCAGAGAATATTATAGCAAGTAAAAAAATGTACTCCTGGTATTTCACACTTCATCCTCATTTTGCCCCATCAGGTGAGCTAATACAGGAAGTATTTCATGCTGCAGCACATTGAAAGCTGCAAAGACGTTCTCATTGGGGACATTGCTGCACTGCTCATACACACTTGGAATAATGATGAAGTGCCTTTTGAGCCTTAGAACCTAATCATTGCACCATAACGATAAAGCATTTATCAATATGAAGCTAAAATTTCTCCCTTCATAACTAACAGCACTTTTCTTAACACTATGATGTTTATCTGTTATTCATCAACTTATAAGAAATACAGTCTTGGCATGGGAGCACCTCTTCTTCATTTAAAGGTCACATTTTTCAGCATCTTCTTATCTTTAGCAAACATTCATCTGTCAACGACTGTGACCATTATGTCTTTAATGCATAAAGTTTTGTGTGAAATGTAAAAACAAATTTTCTATCAGAATATCTTTTCATTTCAAAAGCTTGGTCTTATGTACCAAGTTATTATTAGATTAGACAATTTCAGAGAAATCCAAATGTGAACTTCAAATATTCACCAATCTTTTTTAAATTTCTGAATCTGAATTTTGTATTCAAGTTTCTTAATGATACAGTTAAATCCGTTGTGACATCTGTTATTGTACCTACCTCAATACATCAGGGTAACATCAGAATTGTTAATTGGTGTATACTGAACAAATTTTGAAACATTAGTTAAATCCAAATTTACCTAATTGACATTTAAATGTGATTTGGAGGTTGCCTGTAAATACTAATAGATATGCTGCAATTTTCCTGTATTAATTGTGCGTGAAAAATATCCGATGGAATTTAAATCAAAGGGACTTTCAAAGTCGGTTATTGGCATGATTACAATGTCTTCACGTAGAATTTTTAAAAATGGATCGGGTTTATGAAAGTTTATGTTAATCATTTTCATTGAAAGGTAGGGAAAGACGCATTTGTAGTCTTATTTTATATCACAGTCAGCAAGAGTGAACAGTGTAAAACTGACCCAGATTCAGCACTAATTGCCGCTCATTTGAGTGTCTTGCACATTCGGAGCAGTAGAAAATGAAACAATGATACACAGAAGTGCCCTTTTGAAGTCGGCCGTGAACCACTGACCTGGCAGTAAAGGAGAGTCCCATACTTTATCAAACATTTAACTGTCATTGATTACTAACCGGAAAAAAATCATTCCAGTGTATTTTTTCGTTAACCATGATGAGCAAAAACACCGCATGCATCATAAAAACATTTTTAAAAGCGAAAGCCAATAACAATCTGTATTGAAAATATTAAACAGTTGCCTTCTGAAAGGTTGGTCCCACTATTAACAGAGGCGTGTTGCGAGCGGAGGGGGGACTTAAATCGTGTGGGGAAACCCAGAAGTAAGTTCAGCGCGTCTGTCAGTGGCATTTTAACGCAGCCAGCTCATTATCATTTTACTTCCGGGTTTGACGTCTATTGCGCGGCAGCGTGAGTGATTCATACCCGCATGACACAATCTCAACTCCAGTTTTTAATGGGCTAATCCAAAGATGGAATTTGGAGTTGTTTGGATTTGGAAGCAAGAGAAGAGAAGTTGTGACAATGGATTCTGGACAGTCAAAGGCTGCACCTCGCTTCAGCGATGCCTCCTTTGAAGTAATGTTGGGAGCTGTGAGGAGCCGGAGAGAGATACTCTTCCTTCAGAGGGTGCACCATCACAGGATGTACAGCCATGCACCAACGCAAATACTTGCACTTCAATGGGTCCACTTAGACAATTAGTTGGGTTGTCACCTGGTGATTCACACCTCACAAGTGAGCATGAGCAGACATTAGTGGCAGGGACAGCTGTGGAAAGTCCCCATCAGGGGGCGCAATCCTCTCCCAGCTCTGCTCAGCTGGACACAGATGCTGAACCCCAGAGACTATATTTGAGAAGGAGAATGCTAGAGGTGCATCAGCAAATTAGCCAGGTACTGATAGACATGCCATGCACACCCTCCACATTAGCAAAGAGGATGGAGGACTCCAACTTGATCGCTAGTGGATTGGTGGAGCAGGGAATGTCTGCCATGGAGAGAGTGGCCGCCTCCATGGAGCTTCAAGCACGGCTCTCAAATGAGTCCATGCAAGCCATGACCACGGCCATGCAGACTTTGGATGCCAACTTGTCTGCCGCCTTAAACAGGATGACAGATACCTTATCCGTGGTCTTATAATGCATCATGGATCTCCACCAAGCTGGTCTGCAGCAAAGTGGTAGGAGTGATGTGGCGCTGGCCCAGGAGAGGGTTAATTGGTGAAAAGGGACATGGAAGTGGGAGCTCCACTCAAAGCGCTCCCACTTTACACCCATTGCCCTTCCCCCTCTCTGTCAGTACCCGACATACTGCCTCATCTCCCGATGGCCAAGTCTGCCCCTGCACAGGTGCAGGTGGAGCAATCTTTGGCAGGGCCCTTAGGGGCTCCAAAACCCAGAGGGAGTAGGCCAAAAGAATCTCAGCAGTCAGAACAGAGATCTGGGCAGCCTGCCTTTATTCTCTGCTTAAACCACTGGGGATGCATCACGTAGAAGCGGTAGGAAGTGTAAGTTAAATAAATTGTAATTCAGCAAGTGTATGCAAATGGCTGTTTGACAAAATGTTATGTTGCTAAGTTTCCTTTTTTTTAATAAAGCCACATAAAATGTATTGATTAGCATCACTTCCATGTCTTGCCCATTATTGCGTCCCGAGTGCCATCTCGCCCTTTCACTTGTTTCATGATGAATGTCAATACATGAGGGAACCTATTGGGCGCCTGTGCAATGAGTAGATGAGCAGGTGAAGGATTGCTTAGTGCAAAAGGGAGGTGGGTTGGGGGGGGTGGTCTTGGTGGTGGGAGCGAAACGAAGGATTTCATCTGTTATGTTTCACACTAGGCGAACCTTCAAAAAACCCAAAAGCGGGCGCGTTGGAGCTGGATTGCGGTCGGGACATCAAAATCAGTTATTTTAACTACCCACCCCCTATGATTCTATGATCTACCTTGTGGAAAATACTAGTCAGATGAGATGTTAAATAATAAAGAAAATAATGAGTGCAGTACACAAGAATACCATCATGAAGTAAAATATTTTCAAAAGATATTTATACAAAATAAACAATTGTTAAAAAATGTTTTTTTAAATTATCGAACAACAATTTTGAAAAGACAACCATATGTTTGTGAATTACCCAAAAGAAAGCACCAGTCTTGTAAAATGTCTGTAAGAGCCTAGGGGGGAGAAATTCGGTATCGCCCTGTTTGGGGATCAATTATCGGCCGGGCGCAAAGTTTAGCGCCTGGCGCAAATTATCGCCTCCGACTGCAAACTTGGCTTCTGTCATTCCTGGAAGTGATTGGAGCGCTAAATCAGGCGCTACACACCTCTCTTAAGGCGCTAACGCCGAGGAGTGATGCGCTAACTCAGAGCACTGGCGAAGCTCAGGTGATGTCAGTCAGCAATGGAACACAGACACACTGGTGCCGGCCAGTTCTTAAAGTGTGGGTTGATCTTGCTCTCCAGGCACACCCTGCTCATTGCAGCCTTGAATCTCGGCCTGGACAGACCTCAACTTGAATTCTGCTGGAAAGAAGAATGGAGAGGCCCAGGGAACGAGCTCAGCGCTTCAGCGACTGGGCCTTTGTGTAATGTATGTACCTTTCTACAGCTCATGTATACTGTAGTACCGGCAGTGACCACACCTGTATATAACGCTGAGTAGTAATCTGTTGTTTCAGTTGCAGTTTGAACCACGTTGAGTAAACACCTGTTGTACCGTTCTCTGCAGTGCTTTTCTTATTATTACACAGATGTAACAGTGGCGACGAGCAAGTTCGAACCTACCTGCAACTCTGCATCACCTCCCAGGGATTCGCTCCTGGAGAACAGTGGAAGAAGCTCGAGTCCAGAAGCACGGGCGTCGACCATGGGCAACCGCCCAGTCATCCAGCGGAGATTTGAGCATCGCAGGGGAGGCTGTGGAGAGCCAGGCTTGGCTTTCCAGTCACGGTGGTCCAGCGAAACGGGCTGGCAACAGGTACTGCGCAGACCCTTCCCGGACAGCGACGGGCTAGAGCCCGACCGAGCGGCACAGAAATAGGCCAAGCAGCATCGATGGGGGAGAGAGAGAGGGCAGAGCGCACAGGGCGCAGCCGGTGTTCAGGACCGAGCGGCGTCAACGGGGGAGAGAGGCGAGAGAGAGCAGAGCGCAGCCGGTGGTCAAGGGCCGAGCAGCGTCAACGGGGGAGAGAGGCGCGCAGGAAAACGCGAGGTGCTGCCATTGCCACGAGGACCGCAGAGAGCGGCGGTGGCAGCAGCGCAGGAGCAGTGCACGAAACCCACAGGGCGTCGCCATTTGCCACGAGGACCGCCGAGAGCGGTGTTGGCAGCAGCGTGGGAGACGCCATTTTAAGCTGCAGCGGGGAAGAAAGGAAAGCACGGGAGATGTCATTTTAAGCCAGTCTAACCACACCCAAAAATGCTGAAGAGTGGCAGTATCACAGCATTCCACAATGAAGTCGAAGATTGGACGACATATGTCGAACGCATAGAAGTATACTGCAAGGCGAATGAAGTGCCAGATGACAAGAAAGCACTGGTATTGTTGAATTCAATGGATGCAAAAACGTATGGCTTACTACGAAACCTAGTAACCCCAGAGAAGCCAGTAGAAAAGGATTTTGAAAACATAGTGTCAATCCTACAGGACTACTTAAACCCCACACCGCTGCTGATAGCAGAAAGATTTAAGTTTCACAAAAGGAACCAGCATAAAGATGAAAGTAATGCTGACTATTTAACGGAACTGCGCAAGCTATCGAAACACTGCCAGTTTGGAACGGGACTAGCAGATACTTTAAGGGACAAGTTTGTGTTTGGGCTTCAAAGTGAAGGAACCCAGGAACGGCTTCTATCAGAAAAGGATCTTATGCTGGACAAGGCTTTCAGCATTGCAGTATCACACGAAGCAGCAGCATGGGGCGCTGCAGAGATACAACGGAGACCGCAAGAATATGGCACAAATGAAATGTCATACGGAACAGTGAAGTGCTATCGCTGCGGCAGAACACATGACCATAATGATTGCTGGTTCAAGGACAAAGTGTGCAGACAGTGTGGAAAAGTAGGACACATAGCAAGAGTCTGCAGGTCGGGAAAGAAAACCAGCAGCAAGAAATCTCCACAGGAGAAGTACAAGAAGGTACATAAGGTGACGGAGAGTAGTTCAGACAGACAGAAGAGTGATACAGACACCGGAAGCAAGGAGCTGGGTTGTCTGAAACTACATAATGTGATCAAAATGGAGGATCACCAAACTATCTGGGTCACGCTCAAGATAGCAGGAGTCCAAGTAAAAATGGAAATGGACACAGGATCAGCCCTAACAGTCATAAACCGAAGGGACTACAAGCGGCTATTCTCACATATACCCTTGAGAGATACAAAGATTGTCTTGAAGAAGTACACGGGGCAAAAAGTCTACCCCAAAGGAAAAATAAGGGTGAACGTTATATATAACGGCAAGGAAACACCAAAAATGGACCTATATGTATTGCCAGATGGAGGACCACCACTACTAGGACGTGAATGGATCCGGAAGATACAGCTAGATTGGCATTCCATACAAGCACTGACTGTAGATGCCAAAATGGATGACGGCGTCACACCTGGACGACTGTCAAAAATGCTAACTGACGCACAAGAAGTGTTCCAGCAGGTACTCGGAACACTAAAAGACATAACAGCGACAATCAAAATAGAGGAAAATGCAAGCCCAAAGTTTTTTAAGGCCAGACCGGTACCTTATGCGATCCGCCCAGCCGTCGAAGCAGAGCTGGAAGGTTTGGAACATTCAGGAGTACTGTCCAAAGTGGACTGGAGCGAGTGAGCTACACCCATCGTTCCTGTAATGAAGAGGTCATTGAGTAATACACCTGGGGAACCAAAGAAGGTTTGCATCTGTGGGGACTTTAAGGTGACAGTGAACCCAGTCCTTCACACTGTACAATATCCGCTTCCGCGGATTGAAGATATTTTCGCCTCGCTATCTGGAGGAAACGCTTCACTAAGATTGATCTGGCCCAGGCGTACCTGCAAATGGAGGTAGAAGAAGACTCGAAACAGTACCTCACGATCAACACTCATAAAGATCTCTACCAATACAACCGGCTGGTGTTCGGGGTAGCATCAGCTCCGGCTATTTGGCAAAGGGCAATGGATCAAGTCCTGCAAGGGATTCCAGGGACACAGTGTTATTTGGACGACATCCTGGTCATGGGCGAAAACGAAAGTGATCACCTCGCCAACCTGGAGCAGGTGCTCACTAGATTGAAGGAATATGGGCTCCGAGCTAATCGCCACAAATGCGAGTTTTTCCAGAAACAGATCTCGTATTGTGGCCACGTTATTGATAAAGAGGGGTTACATAAGTCCCCTGAAAAGATTGAGGCAGTAGTCAAGGCTCCAGCACCGGAAAATGTGTCAAAACTGAGGTAGTTCCTCGGGCTGGTGAACTACTACCATAAGTTCTTGCCGAATTTGTCTACCGTACTACACCCACTGAACACCCTACTGCAAACGGGGGTACCATGGAAGTGGAGTGACGAATGTAAACAAGCTTTCCAGAAGAGCAAAGCATTGATCACATCAAAAGAGGTGTTGGCTCATTTCAACCCAGCACTAGCAATTCGGTTGGCGTGTGATGCATCACCCTATGGCATTGGAGCGGTGCTGTCGCACAAATTCCCGGACGGCTCAGAGAGGCCAGTAGCCTTTGCGTCTCGGTCACTAACCTCAGCCGAGTGTAACTACACCCAGATTGACAGGGAGGCCCTCAGCCTAGTGTGGGGAGTGAAAAAGTTCAATCACTATCTGCATGGGCAGAAGTTCACCTTGCTGACTGACCACCAACCATTTGTTTCCATGATAATCCAAAGAAGGGCGTACTGGCTACAAAGATGGTCCCTTTTTCTAGGGGCGCACCAATATGAAATCGAGTATAAGGGCACGAAACAGCATGGAAACGCTGATGTGCTATCATGCCTGACACTGCCTACTGCGGAGGAAGCACCAGCAGTGGATCCTGTTGAAATATTTCATTCGACTATAATTGAATGTTTGCCAGTAACTAACGCTGGTATAGAGGAGACCCGAAATGACCCGACACTGTCTTGGGTATATGATTTGACAGTGAAAGGATGGCCAGCACATGGCGACTCACTGTTGCCAGCATTCTCATCCAGAAGAGAACAGCTGTCAGTGTGCCAGGGGACCTTGATGTGTGGATCCCGAGTGGTAATTCCATCCAAGTTAAGGGAGAGAGTGCTCAATGAGCTTCACGAAGGTCATCTGGGAGGGGTGAAAATGAAAAGCCTTGCTAGGGCTTATGTGTGGTGGCCGGGGATCGATCAGCAAATCGAGGACCGGAAAAAGAGCTGCTCAGGATGCCAGAAGGTCCAAAATGCACCACCACATGCCCCTCTACACCCATGGGAGTGGACCTCATCTCCATGGCAACGGGTGCATATTGATTTTGCTGGTCCATTCATGGACTCAATGGCCTAGAAATTCATTGACGCCACTTTTGGGGCGCTAAAGTGGGGCGTCCGCTAAAGTTTGCAGCTGCCGCCAAATCGATGCCACTTCTCCGATATTCATTAGCTTCACCCTACGAGTTCGGGCGAGTGCTAAAACTGCTGCTGGACGCCTCTCTTTGGGCGCTAAGCCGGAGGTGGTGATCGATAGCGCCGAGGCCGGGCGCAGCGCAGGTGCGGCCATCTTGTGATTGACAGCAGACACCCTGGCGCCGGCCAGCTCTTAAGGGGGAAGGGTCGACTGTGTCTGCTGCCATGCCCTGGATAGTGGAGCCCTCCAGCTAGGCCAGAACACTGCTGCTGGACCCAAATAGCGCCTGAAGACATGGAGAAGGCCCGTGAACGTGCGCAGCGCTTCTCAGAGTGTGATCTGAGTGTGCTGATTGCTGCTGTGGAGAAGAGGCGCCATGTTTTGTACCCGGACAATGGCAAGAAGGCGACGGTCCGCGTCTACAGGAGAGCCTGGAGGCATGTCACCAGCAAGCTGTCAGCCAACAGCGACGTCCCCAGGACCGGTGCCCAATGCCGCAAAAAGTTAAATGACCTCACACGCATTGTCATGGTGAGTACCCTTTCCAATGACCTCCTCATCCTTGCATGTGCACCTCACATTATGGGCAAAGGGACCTGAAAGCTCTAATGGCCAGCCTTCATCCAGCAGCTATGGGACAGGCATGAGCATCAATTGTACATTCTGCACTTAACACACTGGCCAAGCTATTCCACCATGGGAGGCATTGCACACCAGATCATGGCGACACACTCGCCAGGCTATTCCACCATGGGAGGCAGTGCACACCAGATCATGGCGACACACTGGCCAAGCTATTCCACCATGGGAGGCAGTGCACACCAGATCATGGCAACACACTGGCCAGGCTATTCCACCATGGGAGGCAGTGCACACAAGATCACGGCGACACACTGTACTTAGAGGCCGTCCTTTCTCTTGCAGGCCAAGCTGGCGAATAATCGCAAGAGCCGGACTGCAACCGGGGGAGGCCGACCCCATATCCAGCCACTCACCGACCTGCAACATCGCGTGGAGCGCCTCATGGGTGGCCGGGTGATTGGGCCCGTTGCATGTGGAGATGCCGACCCTGTTCTGGGCAGCAATGGTAAGGACATCACCTTTTGCACCTCTCTCGTCCCACTTGCGCATCAGATCTACATCCTTTGCCACTGTCAGACCAATGCGCTGAATGCCACCACTCATGCATCCCGCACTGACGCCCTCTCCTCACTCTAAAGCTACTCTTGTGCCTTCCTGCTTTCAGATGGTCAAGAGGAGGTCCCTCAACTTGTCAGTGATAGACCCTCCGAGGAGGAGCAGGAGGAGGAGCAAGAGGAAGGCGGCCCATCAGGGGAACCCTCAGCCGCGGCCACCCAGGCCAATGTCGGGGACACGTCTTCCCTGGAGGGCAGCGTGGCGGAAGTGTCGAAGGGGAGGGGAGCTCCTAGGACCTGCGTGCTGCAGAAAGGCGGGAGGGGGGTGGAAGCTCGGCGGCCTTCTCCCCAGAGGGGGGATGCGTCGGAGGGGAGTCCAATTGCTGGGCCCAGCGGCCTCCAGCAACGCAGGAAGGGTCGGCCAGCTCGGCGGCCTTCTCCCCAGAGGGAGAGTCCGGCCTCCAGTCAGGAGATGCTCTTCGCCGAGGAGATGGAACGCCTCGAAGACTTGTCCGCAGACTCGGAGTGCCGGCACACGGAGCTCATGGCGGCAGTGGCACGGTTGCCTGAGTCCATCGATTCCCTCTCTCGGAGTGTGTCCGAGTTCGGCCCCTCAGAGGCCACCAGTCGGGCGGAATACCGGGCAGATCTGTCGGCGATTGGCCAGGTGATCAGTGGTGCCGTCCAGTCACTGGCTGCTCTGATGCGGTCAGTGAACAGGTCAACACGGGCACTCACTGCTGCCACACTCGCTGTGTCAGCCAGGCATCGCCAGGGCACCCGGCGCGCTGCAGCAGCACAGCGGTCTGTCCCTCGGCAGATTGGTGCGCATGCTGCAGTGCTGGCCCGGGCGAGTGCCAGTGTCTCAGGCGACCAGCGAGCGCCTGCCATCCGCCAGCTTGCCGCCATTCCTCCAGCTGCCACTGCCAGTCCCCCAGTGGAGCTGCCAGGAGCTGCTGCAGCGACTGATGCTGGCCAGCCACAGCTGCAGCAATCAACAGCCGCCCGCTCGACGGCCAGACCTCGACTAGGCCGACCCCCAAGGGCATCTGCCGTCACGACATGTGCCCCTCAGGAGCCTGCCCCCAGCCTTGCAGCAGCCAATGGCCTTACTTTGAGCGGAGCTGCAGGGCGGGCAGGGGCCACCCAAAGATGGCCAAGGCATCGCCCTAGCGGGCCAAATAGTCGAATGTGTGGCCATTTGTGTTTGTTTCTTGAGGCCGAGAATTGGATGTTTGTTTTTTGAAGGCCGATGATGTGATGTTTGTTTTTGACGAAGGCCGAGAATGACGGCCATTTTAGTTGCCCTATTTTGTTAATCCTCTCCAGGTTGTGGGAGCGAGTAATGTGTTTGAGTGTTTTTTGGGGGTTTCGTCTGTTTTTGGTTTTCATGTGGGAAGGGCCCTGAGTTTGTACAATAAAGCATTTTATTTATTCACATTGTCCATGTTTGATCTTTGAAGTGTTTGTTGCCTTAACCGGCTG
The DNA here is from genome assembly GCF_052327205.1 of Somniosus microcephalus. Taxonomy (NCBI): domain Eukaryota; kingdom Metazoa; phylum Chordata; class Chondrichthyes; order Squaliformes; family Somniosidae; genus Somniosus; species Somniosus microcephalus. The sequence continues at coordinate 30,360,977 of NC_140995.1, read as the reverse complement.
AGGGCTTGCGGAGCGGCTGCAATCATGTTCTATCATTGGCACAAGCCATTCCCTGACAGGGGGCCTAGAAGTGACGTTCAATAAGCCGCCGACGGGCGGCCCTTGGACCTTGTGCGTCCCTCCTGGGCTGGTACTCCTCGTCCTCGTCGTCCTCATGCTCCTCCTGCTCCTCCTCCTGAGGTGGTGGTCCAACGTGAGGTGGCAGTGCCTGAGTCCTGCGGATAGCCAGGTTGTGCAGCATGCAGCAAACGACGACGAATTGGGAGACTCGATCCTGCGAATACTGGAGGGCTCCCCCGGAGCGATTGAGACAGCGGAACCGTTGCTTGAGCACGCCGATTGTTTGTTCTATGAGGTTCCTCGTCGCTTGATGGCTCTCGTTGTATGCCTCTTCAGCAGGGGTCGTGGGCGCGCGGAGCGGGGTCATGAGCCAGGTACACAAAGGATAGCCTTTGTCCCCGATAAGCCATCCTCTTGGGGGAGGCTGTGCCTGGAACATGTCAGCCACAGTTGTCTGTCGCAGGATAAAGGCATCGTGGCTGCTGCCTGGAAAGTGGGCATTGACAGCTAGGATGCGCTGCCTGTGGTCACACACCAGCTGTACATTGAGGGAATGGTAGCCCTTCCGGTTGCGGTACTCCTCGGCATGCTCAAGAGGTGCCCGCAAAGCCACATGCGTGCAGTCAATGGCGCCTTGCGCCATGGGGAAGCCCGCTATTCTTGCAAATCCCACTGCACGCTGCTGCTGCTTGTCCAGGGTCATGGGGAAGGAGATGAATTGATGTCTCCTTCTGAAAAGGGCTTCGGTCACCTGGCGGATGCACGGCGAACTGGGAGATGTTAGCGATGTCCCCAGTAGCGGATTGGAAGGAGCCGGAGGCATAGAAGTTGAGAGCCACCGTCACCTTCACTGCCACCGACAGAGACGTCCTGCGCATCAGCTGTGGCTGCAGATCTCTCTGAAGCAGTCGGCAGATGTCTGCAACCACCTCCCTTCGGAATCGCAGCCTCCTAACACACATCGCGGCAGACATGGTCAGATAGGAGGTCTGCTGGCGGTATACCCTGCGTGGGTAAGGCCTCAGTTGGCGACGCCTGTTGCTCCCTCTGCATCTAGCCAGGGCTGCCACTCTCTCACGGCGTCTGTAAGCCCTTCTGGCATAAGGCTGAAATTCAGCGTTGCCACCCAATGCAGCCCCCATTATATGCTGGCAAACACTGAGCTCTGAATGAAGGCAAAGATAATTGGTAAGCTCTGGCCGGAGCCAAAAATACCTGTCCAAGTGTTGGTCCAAACCAGTAAACTCTCCTCCTTGGTCTCTGTCCAAAAAACCGTTGCACAAGAGTGAATGCTGCAAAATGGCTGGCCTTTATACTGCTGGGTAAGTGCCCTTTAATTAGCGCTCCCCGCGGCCCGGCTGGCCTGTGTACCGTTCCACTTAACAGTCGCTGGGGCCGCCCGGCGCACAATGGGCCGGCGCGAGTGAAGTTCCGGTTTGGGGCGCACAAAGGGCGTTGCACTATTAAATGACGTCATGATCTGCACGCGCAGCAGGGCGCGCGCTAAGACTTTGCGCCGGCGCTAAATGTGTCCTGAAGTTGGGGAGAGGCGCAGATCGCGCTGCGCCCGGGCGATAAGCGCCTAGCGCTCGAGATCTACTCCTAAGGCGCTAGCGGCTGGCGCGCCCAACTAAATTTCTAGGCCAATATTTTTAATAGCCGTGGATGCGCACTCGAAATGGCCTGAGGTGATCAAAATGTCATCCACCACCACGGAGAAAACTATTGCAGTCCTACGGACCATTTTTGCCAGGAACGGCTTTCCAGAGCAGATTTGCTCTGATAACGGACCACAGTTTGTGTCCGAAGAGTTTTGAAGATTTCTGAAAAGGAATGGGGTAAGGCATTACACATCCGCCCCGTATCATCCAGCCACAAATGGATTGGCTGAGAGGTTCGTACAAACCTTTAAAAAAGCAGTAAAGGCCATGTGCGATGACGACATTCCATTGCAGCATAAGGTGGACAATTTCCTGTTAGCCTACAGAAATGCGACACATGCAGTCACCAACCAGGCCCCGGCCATGATGTTCTTTAACCGAAGGTTGAGATCTCGTCTGGATTTGCTCAGACCAAATGTACGAAGAGATGTTGAGAATAAGCAATTCCAGCACATCAATGAGAAGCCGACAAGGAGCTTCAATGTAGGGCAACCAGTCTTGGCCCGCGACTACCGAACAGAGAAATGGCAACCAGGAATGATATGCACACGGCAGGGCCCACTAATGTACACAGTGGACGTTGGGGAGAGCATCGTGAGACGCCATGCTGACCAGATCCTAGAGTCACAGGAACGAGTCAACCCCATGCCTCGCCCATACGTACCTGGTGATGAACCCGACGTACAGGTAGCATCTACCCCAGAAACAGTAGCATCGGAAGCTGATGAACCAACCGACGACAGGGGGCCAGAATCGCCTCCGCACCAAGAGCAAGACACTCGGGAAAGGCGCTATCCAGAAAGGATCAGGAAGCCTCCCCAAAGACTGAATTTATAAATAGACTATTTTCAGCTAATGTTGCATGTTAAAAGTGTTAATTGTAATTAGTTTGATATTTAATTGTTAAATGAGTGTTATGGTACTGTTAATCTAAAAGGGGAGGAATTGTAATGTATGTACCTTTAAGGGGGGAACTACTTTCTACTGCTTTTAAGTACCTCTATATTCCTTCATCTCAACTTCACTCTGTGCCCAGAGGGTTTAAAAACCCCAAATGCCCAACACTCATCCAAGACCTATGGCCATCTCATAAAACACACACGCATATTCCACACCTTGCATACATTAAGGGCTGTTCAACTATGGGAGGCACATCAGGCAAGCACATGGCCGAATACATTAAGGGCTATTCAACTATGGGAGGCACATCAGGCAAGCACATGGCTGCATACATTAAGGGCTATTCAACTATGGGAGGCACATCAGGCAAGCACATGGCTGCATACATTAAGGGCTATTCAACTATGGGAGGCACATCAGGCAAACACATGGCTACATATTTACTCAGACACCGTCCTTTTTCTTGCAGGCCAAGATCTCTCACAACAGGCGGGAGCAGCAATGCACGGGAGGAGGACCGGCTGAGCTACACACCCTCACCGATTTGGAGGTGCGCATGCACCGGATCGTTGCCAGCCAGGTGATAGGTGCTGTGGCCACTGGAGAGGTCGACCCCCCTTGGGGACAGCAATGGTAAGTTCATCAGCTTTCTCTCCTCTCTCATTCCACTTGCCCCTCACAACACCCGCCTTTTACACTTTCAATCCAACTTACTAAATATCTCCACTCCTTGCTCCCTTACTGTCCCCCTGTCCTGACGCTAAAGCCACTCTTGTACCTCCCTGCTTTCAGATAGTGAACCATCGGCTGAGCAGCCTGTCCCTCAACCAACCAGTGGCAGCGATGTCCCAGGTGAGGAGGAAGAGGAAGTCGGAGCCTCACCGCCTGCGTCTCCCGAGGGAGCCCATGCCCACACTGGGACCATGCCTTCCCTGGAGGGGAGCAGGGTGGGACGGGTCTGATGAGGATGAAGCTCCGGGACCCAGCGGGCTGCAGCAACGCCATGGGGATAGGAAAGCTCAGGGGCCATCTCCCCGGAGGGAGAGTAGGCCAGCGAGTCTTGCTGCACTGGACGCAGAGGAGGAGCGCGTCATCGCGGAAATGAATAGCCAGGCCTTGAACATGCACACTGAGCTCATGGGTGCAATGGCAAGAGTGCCCGAAAGCATTGATGGACTGACTAGGTGTGTGGAGCACTCCGCTGCAGCACAGGCCGACCCAACGCAATGACTTAGTGCTGCAATTCAGTCACTGGCTGCTGCCATCCAATCTCAGACTGGTCTCATGCAGCCTCAGATTGATGTAATGCAAGCACTGACTGCTGCCATCATCGCTGGTTCAGCCACATTGCCCCGGGGCTCTCACAGCGCCGCAGCAGGCCAGCAATTTGTACACGAGCAGATTGTTCCTGATGCTGAGGTACTGCCCCGTGGGTGTGCCAGTGTATCGGTCGAGCAGGAAGATGCTGTCCTCTCTCAGGAGGACAGCATCCCTGCTCCCACCACTGTCACTTCCCCATTGCACTTGCCACTGCCTGCAACACAGCCAGCCCAGACTGCTGCTGCCCATGCAGAGTTGGTGCAGTCTGCAGCCGGGGCCTCCCGGCCCAGAGCTGGTCGAGGGCATAAGAACATAAGAAATAGGAGCAGGAGTAGGCCAATCGACCCCTCGAGCCTGCTCCACCATTCAATAAGATCATGGCTGATCTGATCCTAACCTCAAATCTTCTATCACTGTGCATCCACCTGAACCCATGTGATCTCCCGGGAGAGGCGAAAAACCAGATAAAGACCCAATGGCCAATTTGGGAGAAAAAAATCTGGGAAATTCCTCTCTGACCCATCTAGGCGATCGAAATTCTTCCAGGAGATCACTCTGTCCCTATATTTTCTACAGTACTTACCTTCTGTAAAGGCGATCTCCGCCCCAGCCAGGAACAGGAATAAAACCATCTCCTGAAATCTAACACAGAATTAGAACACAGTAGGAGCAGAACCAGGCTACACGGCCCCTGGGCCCACTCCACTACCCACAGGGCCATGACCATTCCGAACCTAGACTCATGTCCAATTTCCTGCCCGCTCCCCGTAACCCTTAATTCCCTTTACTTCTAGGAAACTATCTATTTCTGTTTTAAATTTATTTAATGATGTAGCTTCCACAGCTTTCTGGGGCAGCAAATTCCACAAACCTACCACCCTCTGAGTGAAGAAGTTTCTCCTCATCTCAGTTTTGAAAGAGCAGCCCCTTATTTTAAGATTATGCCCCCTAGTTCTAGTTTCACCCATCATTGGGAACATCCTCACCGCATCCACCCGATCAAGCCCCTTCACAATCTTATATGTTTCAATAAGATCGCCTCTCATTCTTCTGAACTCCAATGAGTAGAGTCCCAATCTACTCAACCTCTCCTCATATGACCACCCCCTCATCCCCGGGATTAACCGAGTGAACCTTCTTTGTACTGACTCGAGAGCAAGTATGTCTTTTCTTAAGTATGGACACCAAAACTGTATGCAGTATTCCATCCTTCAAGGGCATCTGTAGTGTCAGCATCTGACATTCAGCAGCCTTCCACCAGCCTTGCTGCAGCCACTGGGGCCCCATTACATAGAAACATAGAAAAATAGGAGAAGGAGTAGGCCATTCGGCCCTTTGAGCCTGCTCCGCCATTCAATATGATCATGGCTGATCCTCTATCTCAATACCATATTCCCGCTCTCTCCCCATACCCCTTGATGTCTTTTGTGTCTAGAAATCTATCTATCTCCTTCTTAAATATATTCAGTGACTTGGCCTCAACAGCCTTCTGTGGTAGAGAATTCCACAGGTTCACCACCCTCTGAGTGAAGAAATTTCTCCTCATCTCAGTCCTAAATGTCCTACCCCGTATCCTGAGACTGTGACCCCTTGTTTTAGACCCCCCAGCCAGGGGAAACATCCTCTCTGCATCCAGTCTGTCTAGCCCTGTCAGAATTTTATACGTTTCAATGAGATCCCCTCTCATTCTTCTAAACTCTAGTGAATACCGGCCTAGTCGACCTAATCTCTCCTCATTCGACAGTCCTGCCATCCCAGGAATCAGTCTGGTGAACCTTCGCTGCACTCCCTCTGTGGCAAGTATATCCTTTCTTAGGTAAGGAGACCAAAACTGCACAAAGTACTCCAGGTGTGGTCTCACCAAGGCCCTGTACAACTGTAGTAAGGCATCTTTGCTCCTGTACTCAAATCCTCTTGCAATGAAGGCCAACATTCCATTTGCCTTCCTAATTGCTTGCTGCACCTGCATGTTTGCTTTCAGTGACTGTTGTACAAGGACACCCAGGTCCCTTTGTACATCAGCTTTTCCCAATCTAGCACCATTTAAATAATACTCTACCTTTCTGTTTTTCCTACTGAAGTGGATAACTTCACATTTATCCACGTTATACTGCATCTGCCGTGTATTTGCCCACTCACTCAACTTGTCTAAATCGCCTTGAAACCTCTTTGCATCCTCCTCACAACTCACAATCCCACCTAATTTCGTGTCATCAGCAATCTTGGAAATATTACATTTGGTTCCCTCATTCAAATCATTGATATATATTGTGAATAGCTGGGGCCCAAGCACTGATCCCTGCTGTACCCCACGAGTCACTGCCTGCCACCCCGAAAAAGACCCATTTATTCCTACTCTCTGTTTCCTGTCTGCTAACCATATTCCCGCTCTCTCCCCATACCTCTTGATGCCTTTTGTGTCTAGAAATCTATCTCCTTCTTAAATATATTCAGTGACTTGGCCTTTCAATTTTCAATCCATGCCAGCATATTACCCCCAATCCCATGTGCTTTAATTTTGCACACTAACCTCTTATGTGGGACTTTATCAAAGGCCTTCTGAAAATCCAAATACACTGGTTCTCCCTTATCTATTATGGAGGAGCAGTAGGGTGGGAAGGGGGAAGTGCGCAGGTGATGGAGATCACCCTCGAAGGGCAAACAGTAGGAGGTCTAAAGAAATGGTGGGAATGTTTGTAGAAAAGGTCGAGGTTCGTCTGATTAATTTTGTTTACTGTTTTGGGGGTTTTCTCCAGCTTGTGAGAACCAGTTCTGTTAATTCATGATATTTTGTGTTTGTTTTTAATTGTTTGTCCTGAATAAATGACATACGCAAAGTTTGTTAAATAAAAAAGTTGTATTCAAAATTTACATGTTTGGCCTTTGGAATCATTGCAGCTTTGGCCGCCTACAGGGGCTGAGGGTTGCTTTCCATGATGTTGTTCTCCATGCCAGAAGCCATCTTCTGAGTAGGGGCCTAGAAGCAGCTTGTTATCAGCCGTTAACGGATGGCCCTTGCAGTGGCAACATTGTGGTCCTCCCTCCCGCCTTGGTGCTGCTGCTGATCATCCTCCTCACCCTCCTCCTCCTCCTCTTCTTCCTCCTACTCCTCCGGTGGTGCACCAATCACTAGTGGCATTGGCTGGGTCCTCAGGATTGCCAGGTTGTGAAGCATGCAGCAATCAACTATGAAGAGGGAGACTCACTCAGGAGGCTACTGCAGGTCTCCTCCTGAGTGGGCCAGACAGCGGAACCGTTGCTTGAACACGCCGATTGTCTGCTCGATTATGTTCCTGGTAGTGATATGGCTCTTATTATACCGCAGTTTGGCAGGGGTGTTGGGGTTACGGAGCGGTGTCATCAGCCAGGCGCAGAGTGGATAACCCTTGTCCCCGAGGAGCCAACCACTTGGGTGATGCGGTGCCTGGAAAAGGTCTGGCACACCAGTCTGGCACAGGATGAAAGCATGGTGGCTGCTGCCAGGACAGCCAACATTGACGGTGAGTATGAGCTGCCTGTGGTCACAGATCAACTGGACATTTAAGGAGTGGTAGCTGTAGTGTATGTACCTTTAAGAGAGAACTACTTTTACAGCTCCTGTATACTGTAGTACTGGCAGTGACCACACCTGTATATAAGCCTTGAGCATGCCTCTGTACCCCCAGTCTTGAGACTACCCTACTCCAGTAAATACCTGTTGATTGTTAAGTTACAGCATCCGTGTGGTTATTGAAAAACATCATACTCTCAGAATCACGGATCTAACAGTGGCGACGAGGGTCGATTCGAATCTACCTGCAACTCTGCATTTCCCTTCGAGGATTCGCTCCAGGAGGGCGGTGGAAGAAAGTCGAGGCCAGAAACACGGGCGTCGACCACGAGAAACCGCCCAGTCGTCCGGCAGAGAGTGAACATCGCAGGGGAGGCTGTGGAGAGCCGGGCTTGGTTCCCCAGCCACGACGATCAGCAACAGACTGACGACAGGTACCAGGTACAGCGTAGACCCTTCCCGGAGAGCGGCGGCTGGAGCCGACCGATGGCAGAGAAAAAGCCGAGCAGCGTCGATGGGGTAAGATAGCGGGTGAAGCGCACAGGGCACAGCCGGGGGCTGAAAACCGAGTGGCGTCGAGGAAAAACAAAATGGAGAGAGAGAGGGTAAAGCAGCAGCCGGGTTCAGGACCGAGCGGCGGAAACGGGAAAGGCGCACAGAAAAAAAAATGCGCAGAGTGCAGCCAGGGCTCAAGGGCTGAACAATGTCTGCGGGGAGAAGAAGGGAGAGCGCGGGAGACGCCATTGAGCCACGGAGAAGAAGGAAGAGCGCGGGAGACGCCATTTTTAGAAGCCGCAGCGGAGAAGAACGGCAGGCGCGGGAAGAAAGGAAAGCGTGGGAGACGCCATTTTGTGCCAGCGGAGAAGAAGGGAAAGCGCGGGAGACGCCATTTTTGACAGTTAAATTACACCCAGGGATGCTGAAGAGTGGCAGTATCTCTACGTTCGACAATGAAGTCAAAGATTGGGTGACATATGTGGAACGTATTGAGGTGTACTGCAGGGCAAATGAAGTGCCAGATGCAAGGAAAGCACTGGTTTTGTTAAATTCCATGGGTGCAAAAACTTATGGGTTACTGCGAAACCTAATAACCCCAGAGAAGCCTGTGAATAAGAATTTCGAAAGCATAGTAGAAATCCTACAGGACCACTTAAACCCCACACCACTGCTGATAGCAGAACGATTTAAGTTCCATAAAAGGAACCAACACAAAGACGAAAGCAATGCTGAGTACTTAATGGAACTGCGCAAGCTATCGAAACACTGCCAGTTTGGAGTGGGACTAGCAGATACGTTAAGGGACAAGTTTGTGTGTGGGCTTCAAGTGAAGGAACCCAGAAACGGCTTCTATCAGAAAAGGATCTTATGCTGGACAAGGCTTTCAGTATGGCAGTATCACACGAAGCAGCCAGAAAGGGCGCTGCAGAGATACAATGGAGACCGCAAGAATATGGCACCAATGAAATGTCCTATGGATAAGGGAAGTGTTATCGCTGCGGCAGAACAACACACGACCAGAAGGATTGTTGGTTCAAGGACCAAGTGTGCAGACAGTGTGGAAAAGCAGGACACATAGCAAGAGTCTGCAGGTCTGGGAAGAAAACCAACAGCAAGAAATCTCCACAGGAGAAGTAGAAAAAGGTACACAAGGTGATGGACAGTAGTTCAGATGAACAGAAAAGTGACACAGACTCCGGAAGCAAGGAGCTGGATTGTCTGAAACTACATAAGGTAACCAAAATGGAGGATCACCAGACTATCTGGGTTACACTCAAGATAGAGGGAGTCCAAGTGAAAATGGAATTGGACACAGGATCAGCCCTAACAGTCATAAACCAAAGGGACTACAAGCGGTTAGTTTCACATATACACTTGAAAGCTACAGAGATTGTCTTGAAGACTTACACAGGGCAAAAAGTCTACCCCAAAGGAAAAATAAGGGTGAAAGTGATATACAAAGGCCAGGAAATACCTAAAATGGACTTATATGTATTGCCAGATGGAGGACCACCACTGCTAGGACGTGAATGGATCCGGAAGATACAATTAGATTGGCATTCCATACAGGCACTGAAGGTTGAGGCCAAAAAGGATGACGACGTCACACCTGGACGACTGTCAAAAATGCTAACTGATGCAAAAGAAGTGTTCCAGGAGGGACTCTGAACACTAAAAGGCATAACAGCAACGATTAAAATAGAGGAAAATACAAGCCCAAAGATTCTTAAGGCCAGACCAGTGCCTTATGCGATCAGACCAGCCGTCGAAGCAGAGCTGGAAGGGTTGGAACATTCAGGAGTACTGTCCAAAGTAGACTGGAGCGAGTGGGCTACACCCATCGTTCCTGTAATGAAGAGGTCGTTGAGTAATACGCCTGGGGAACCAAAGAAGTTCCGCATCTGTGGGGATTTTAAGGTGACAGTGAACTCAGTCATTCACACGGTACAATATCCGCTTCCACGAATTGAGGATATTTTCGCCTCGCTATCTGGAGGTAAACGCTTCACCAAAATTGATCTAGCCCAGGCATACTTGCAAATGGAGGTAGAAGAAGCCTCGAAACAATACCTCACGATCAACATTCATAAAGGTCTCTATCAAAACAACCGGCTGGTGGTCGGGGTAGCATCGGCTCTGGCTATTTGGCAAAGGGCGATGGATCAAGTCCTGCAAGGGATTCCAGGGACCCAGTGTTATTTGGACGACATGCTGGTCACGGGCGAAAATGACAGTGATCACCTCGCCAACTTGGAGAAGGTGCTCACCAGATTAAAGGAATATGGGCTATGAGCTAATCGCCACAAGTGCGAGTTTTTCCAGAAGCAGATCTCGTATTGTGGCCATGTCATCGATGAAGGGGTTACATAAGTCCCCTGAAAAGATTGAGGCAGTAGTCAAGGCTCCAGCACCGGAACATGTGTCACAACTGAGGTCGTTCCTCCGGCTGGTAAACTATTACCATAAGTTCTTACCAAATTTGTCCACGGTATTACACCCACTGAACACCCTACTGCAAACAGGGGTACCATGGAAGTGGAATGACGAACATAGACGAGCTTTCCAGAAGTGTAAAGAATTGATCACATCAAAAGAGGTGTTGGCCCATTTCAACCCAGCACTACCAATTCGTTTGGCATGTGATGCATCACCCTATGGTATTGGAGCGGTGCTGTCGCACAAATTCCCAGACGGGTTGGAGAGGCCAGTAGCCTTTGCGTCTCGGTCACTAACCTCAGCCGAGCGCAACTACGCCCAGATTGACAGGGAGGCCCTCAGCCTAGTATGGGGAGTAAAAAAATTCAACCACTATCTGCATGGGCAGAAGTTCACCTTGCTGACTGACCACCAACCACTTGTCTCCATCTTTAATCCTAAGAAGGGCGTTCCAGTGATGACTGCACAACGGTTACAAAGATGGACCCTGTTTCTCGGGGCGAATCAATATGAAATAGAATGTAAAGGCACGAAACAGCATGGAAACGCTGATGGGCTATCACACCTGCCACTGCCTACTGTGGAGGAAGCACCAGCAGTGGATCCTGTCGAGATATTTTATTCGTCAATAATTGAACGATTGCCAGTAACGAACGCGGATATAGAGAAGGAGACCCGCAATGACCCGACACTGTCTCGGGTATATGATTTGACGGTGAGGGGATGGCCAACACATGGCGACTCACTGTTGCCAGCATTCTCATCCAGAAGAGAACAGCTGTCAGTATGCCAGGGGACAGTGATGTGTGGATCCCGAGTGGTGATTCCACCCAAGTTAAGGGAGAGAGTGCTAAATGAGCTTCATGAAGGTCATCTGGGAGGGGTGAAAATGAAAAGCCTTGCTAGGGCTTATGTGTGGTGGCCGGGGATCGATCAACAAATCGAGGACCTAACCAAGAGCTGCTCAGGATGCCAGAAGGTCCAAAATGCACCACCACATGCCACTCTACACCCATGGGAGTGGCCCTCCTCTCCATGGCAACGGGTGCACATTGATTTTGCTGGTCCATTCATGGACTCAATGTTCTTAATAGCAGTGGATGCTCACTCGAAATGGCCTGAGGTGATAAAAATGTCCTCAACCACTACAGAGAAAACGATTGCAGGCCTACGGACCATATTTGCCAGGAACGGCTTGCCAGAGCAGATTTGCTCTGATAATGGACCACAGTTTTTGTCCGAAGAGTTTCGGAAATTTATGAGAAGGAATGGGGTCAGGCATTACACATCCGCCCCGTATCATCCAGCCACATATGGATTGGCTGAGAGGTTCGTACAAACCTTTAAATAGGCGATAAAGGCCATGTGCAACGATGAAATTCCACTACAGCATAAGGTGGACAATTTCCTATTAGCCTACAGAAATGCGACACATGCAGTCACCAACCAGACCCCGGCCATGATGTTCTTTAACCGAAGGTTGAGATCTCGTCTGGATTTGCTCAGACCAAATGTGCAAAGAAATGTTGAGGATAAACAATTCCAGCACATCAATGAGAAGCCGACAAGGAGCTTCAATGTAGGACAACCAGTCTTGGCCCGTGACTACCGAACAGAGAAATGGCAACCCGGAACGATATGCACAAGGCAGGCGCCATTAATGTACACAGTGGATGTCGGGGAGAACATTGTGAGACGCCACGTCGATCATATCTTAGCGTCACAGGAACGAGTCAACCCCATGTCTCGAGTACCTGGGGATGAACCCGACATACCGGTAGCATCTACCTCCGAACCAGTAGCAGTGGAAACCGATGAACTAACTGACGAAAAGGGGCCAGAATCGCCTCCGCACCAAGAACCTCAGGAAAGGCGCTATCCCGAAAGGATCAGGAAGCCGCCCCAAAGACTGAATCTATAAATGGACTATTGTTGTTTAATGTAAATATTAAAGTGTTAATTGTTATTTGAATATTATGGGTACTGCTAGTCTAAAAGGGGAGGAATTGTAGTGTATGTACCTTTAAGAGAGAACTACTTTTACAGCTCCTGTATACTGTAGTACCGTCAGTGACCACACCTGTATATAAGCCTTGAGCATGCCTCTGTACCCCCAGTCTTGAGACTACCCTACTCCAGTAAATACCTGTTGATTGTTAAGTTACAGCATCTGTGTGGTTATTGAAAAACATCATACTCTCAGAATCACGGATCTAACAGTAGCCCTTGCGGCTTCAAAAAACCTCTGCATTTTCTGCGGTGCCCGCAATGCCACATGCGTGCAGTCAATGGCGCCCTGCACCATGGGGAAGCCCACTATCCTAGCAAAGCCACATGCGCATTCGTGCTGTTTGGCCCGGGTCATGGGGAAAGAGATGTACTGGCATCTCCTTTTATACAGGGCATTTGTCACCTCCCAGGTACAGCAATGGACAGCGAACTGGGAGATATTGGCGGTGTCCCCAGTAGAAGCTTGAAAGGAGCCGCTGGCATAAAAATTCAGAGCCACTGTCACCTTCACTGCCACCGACAGAGATGTCCTGGTCCTCAGTTGAGGCTGCAGATCTGGTTGCAGTAGGTGGCAGAGCTCAGTGACCACCTTCTTGCTGAAGCGCAGCCTGCACAAACGCTGCTCCTCAGACAAATGAATGTAGGAGGATTGCTACCGGAAGACCCTGGGAGAGTAAGGTCTCCTGTGCAGAGGCCTATTGGCCTCCTCCCTCTGGCCATGTATGGCACTCTCTCTCTGCGTCTCTGATGCCTCCCATTCTGCAGGTGCAGGACGACGCCCCGATTCAGTGCACCCCCATAGTCTCTTCTAAATCGATGCAAGGAAAGTCAAATCAAAATGAACCTGCAAAGTGCTGCTCAGCACCCAAAACTCCTTCACACAGTGTTGAATCTCTCCAGAGGTCTTTCTCTCTCTCTCAGAATCTCTCTCTCTCTCTCAGAATGCGTGGTGCAAAAATGTCGCCGGCAATAAGAGGCCGCCTTTAAATAGCGCTCCCCCAGCCTCTTCCCAAATGCAAAACGTTCCCCTCTACCATTGCTAGCGGCAGGCAGAAAGTCAGGGGGTGCCACTCAATATCCGGTCCGGGGCATTGCACGCTTGACTGATGTCATGATCTGCGGGCGCAGGAGATCATGGCGGTAGTGTTTAGCCCCGCCGCAAAATGTCTGGTCAATTTTGCGCGCAGCGCAAACATCACCGCGCCCGGGTGCTAGTTGCTTTGAGCCCCATTAGCACCCTCTTAGGGCACTAACGGGAGGTGCTAATCAACCGAATTTTTCCCCCTAGGAGTTACCATGGGTCTGTAAATCAAGGCTTCTCTTTGCATTTCAAAGTGTTTTTTTGGAGTAGACTTGCTTAAATGTTTCTAATTTAATCATTAAAATGACTTGAGCAGGGAAGGGACTTGTGCTGCTACATTAGCACCAGGGGTCACAGTCTCACAATAAGGGGTCAGCCGTTTAAGACTGAGATGAAGAGAAATTTCTTCACTCAGAGGGTTGTGAATCTTTGGAATTCTCTACAACAGAGGGCTGTGGAGGCTCAGTCGCTGAGTATATTCAAGACAGAGATCGATAGATTTTTGGATATTAAGGGAATCAAGGAATATGGGGATAGTGTAGAAAGGTGGATTTAAGGTAGAAGATCAGCCATGATCTTATTGAATGGCGGAGCAGGCTCAAAGGGCCGACTGGCCTACTCCAGCTCTTATTCCTTATGTTCTATGTAAAATGGAGGATCTTCGAACTGCCATTGTGGCGGAGCCACTAAGGGACTCCGATCAATTGTATATAATTCCCTTTAATAATATGTTAGCTACAGCCTGAGTCTGTATCTTTGTTTTCACTGTTTACATGTACAGAGCGCGATCACTTTAATAGCGTGGGTAAACGCGGTGACGTCACGCCGTTCATCACGTGATCCCCCACCGGCGGGAAAAATGTGATGACGTCATGACGTCAGCCATGGGACGGCCCAAGCAGTCCTCGTGGAGCCTCGGAACTGACTAGACCTATATTCGATGTTCTCCTGTAGTTATCCGTTAAACTCTGTTAGTTTTCATTAAACCTCATTTATTTGATTGCCTGAGTGGACCTCAGTCTTTTGGATAGGAACTAGCAATTCCTACATTGGTGACCCCGACTTTTGCGAACGGTTTTCGCAGAAGTTACTGAACATGGAATCGAACGCTGTTGCTTTGAAGCTACCACAGTTCTGGGAGCAACAGCCAGCCGCGTGGTTCATCCAGGCTGAAGCCCAGTTCGCAATCAGGAACATCGTTGCGGATCAGACTTGTTACTATTATGTGGTCTCCGCCCTCGACAGCGCCACAGCCTCGCGGATCGTCAGCCTGCTTGGTAATCCACCAGAAGATCACAAGTATGAAACAATAAAGGCGCGGTTGTTACAGGTCTTCGGGCTCACGAAGTTGGAGCGCGCCCGCCGGCTCCTCACTATGCTCGGCCACGGGGACTCCAAGCCGTCCGAGCTCATGAGCCAAATGCTCACGCTCCTGGGCTCCGAACCGGAATGCTTCCTCTTCAGGGAGCTATTCCTCAGCCAGCTACTGGAGCAAGTTCAGGCTGCCCTAGCCAGGTCGGAAGTCACAGGCTGCACAGAGCTGGCTGCCGAAGCGGACAAGATCTTCGCAGTGACACAACAGAACTGCGCTGCCACGAGGCGCCCATCCCCCACAGACGCTGCTCCAGCCCCTCAACCTGCGGGGTTGTGCTTCTACCATGCCCGTTTTGGCGCGAAAGCAACATGCTGCCACCCTCCCTGCAGCTTTTCACTCAAAAAAAAACAGCAGCAACCCTGTCGAAAGAGGACCGGTTATAACGAGCACCCCGCGGCTGCAATGGCAATCGGTAATTCGGGGAAACTCCTCTTCATCACCGACTCCCTATCTGGTCGACGTTTCCTCTGCGACAACAGGGCGCAGTGTAGCATCCTACCCGCGTCAAATCTTGATCTACAAGCCGGGGGGCACGGCCCCTCCCTCGAGGCGGCTAATGGTGGGGCCATTCGGACCTTCGGAAAACGGCGGGTCCAGGTGTGCTTCGGTGGCCAGCGGTTTTACTGGGATTTCATCACGGCCAAAGTCTCTCAAGCCATCCTCGAGGCGGATTTTTTGTGCGCCAACGGCCTCCTGGTGGATGTACGGCACTGCCGGCTGATCAATGCGGCCACTTTTCACTCCATCCCGTGCCACCACGGTAACACCGTGTTGTGCACTGTCTCCTGTGCGTTCCCACCTCCGGATGACTTCACTCGCCTCCTCGGAGATTTCCCAGACCTGACCAGACCCACTTTCTCTTCCACGGCCACGAAACATGGTGTCGAACATCACATCACCACTACTGGCTCCCCGGTCTACGCACGGGCCCGGCGCCTCGAACCTGGCAAGCTCGCAGCTGCGAAAGCGGAGTTCGACACGATGGAGTGGCTAGGGATTATTCACCGGTCGAATAGTGCCTGGTCTTCACCTCTCCACATTGTTCTGAAACCTGGCGGCGGATGGCGGCCTTGCGGCGACTACCAACGCCTGAACGATGCCACTACTCCTGATTGGTACCTGATCCCTCATATTCAGGATTTCTCTGCCCATTTGGCGGGAAATACCATTTTTTCAAAGGTCGACCTTGTCCGTGGCTACCACCAGGTCCCCGTACACCCGCAAGACGTCCCGAAAACTGCAGTCATCACCCCATTCGGCCTGTTTGAATTCCTGCGGATGCCATTTGGATTGAAAAATGCTGCACAGGCTTTCCAGTGCTTGATGGACTCCGTGCTTCGGGACCTCAAGTTTCTATTCGTCTACCTCGACGACATCCTCATCGCCAGCCCAAATAAAGAGGATCACATCTGCCATTTACGCACCCTCTTTAGACGCCTCAGTCAACACGGCTTGATCATCAACCCAGCCAAGTGCCAGTTCAGCCTGCAGCAGATTGAATTCTTAGGCCATCGCATCACATCGGACAGCGCAATTCCCCTGCAAACGAAGGTGGAGGCAGTTACTTCGTTCCCGCGCCCGCAGACCGTCAAGGCCCTGCAGGAGTTCCTCGGGATGGTAAATTTTTATCACCGGTTCGTCCCTCATGCAGCCCCTGTACGAGGCCCTCAAGGGCAAGTCCGGCAAGGATCCGATTAGCTGGATGGTCGACATGGACCGGGCGTTCGTCGACACAAAAGGCGCCTTAGCCAACGCAACCATGCTGGCGCACCCGCTGCCAGGTGCCACCATCGCCCTTACCACCGACGCGTCAGACTACGCCATCGGCGCAGTGCAGGAACAGTGGGTGCATGGGACGTGGCAACCGCTGGCGTTTTTCAGCCGTCAACTACGGCAAAATGAACGGAAGTACAGCACGTTCGACCGGGAGTTGCTGGCCCTTTTTCTCGCCATCCGCCATTTCCGGTTCTTGCTAGAGGGATGCGCATTCACGGCTTTTGTGGACCATAAGCCACTAACGTTCACTATGGCCAAGACCGCCGAACCGTCGTCAGCTCGGCAACAACGTCAGTTGACGTTTATCTCAGAATTCACCACTGACATTCAGCATGTGTCCGGTAAAGACAACCTGGTGGCGGATTGCCTCTCCCGCGCGACCGTTCATGCAGTCCAGCTCGGCATCAACTATGCCCTCATGGCTGTGGATCAAGCCTCGGATCCGGAAGTCCAATCTTACGGAACCAACCCCTCTAGCCTCCAAGCGGCCGATGTCAAATTCCATGCCGCGGGCACTACGCTACTCTGCGACGTCTCCATAGGAGATCCTCGCCCTATCGTGCCGGTCGCCTGGCGCTGAAAAGTTTTTGACACCATACACGGGTTGCCGCACCCTGGCATGAAGGCCTCACAACGGCTGATGTCGTCAAAATTCGTGTGGCGGGGCATGCACATGGATGTTCGCGACTGGGCCAACACCTGCGTGGTCTGCCAAAAGGCCAAGGTGCAGCATCACGTCAAGGCTCCATTGGCCACTTTCGCTGTTCCGGAACGTAGGTCTGATCATGTGCATGTGGACCTGGTGGGGCCACTTCTGCCTTCGCACGGGTTTACTCATCTTCTTACAATGGTGGACCGCACCACTCGATGGCCGGAAGCGGTTCCTCTGTCATCCACCACTTCCGCAGACGTCGCCAGGGCATTCATCTCCTCTTGGGTCGCCCGTTTCGGGGTACCGGCGGACATCTCGTCTGATCGTGGGCCACAGTTTTCTTCTGAGCTCTGGAACGCTGTGGCTCAGGGGCTTGGCGTCAAGCTACATCACACCACTGCCTACCATCCATAGGCGAATGGCCTGTGCGAACGATTCCACAGGTCGCTCAAAGCCGCACTGCGAGCCAGCCTTCAAGGCGCGGGCTGGGTGGACAGGCTTCCATGGGTCCTTTTGGGTCTTCGTACGGCGCCTAAAGAAGATCTTCAATCGTCCTCGGCGGAGCTCGTATATGGCCAGCCGCTACGCGTACCAGGGGATTTCCTTCCGACTCCAACAGAGCCATGGTCCGCATCCCAGCAGCACATCAGCCACCAGGAGGCGGCCAGAAGTTTCACTCCAGTGCCTACGTCACATCACGGCTTGCTGAGCTCCCACGTCCCAGCTGAGCTGAAGAACGCCGACTATGTGTTTATCCGCCACGACGCTCATCGAGATCCGCTCAAACCCCCTTACACTGGTCCTTTCCACATGATAGAGCCGGGAGACAAAACTTTTTCGGTTGATATCGGAGGTACACCGCACCACATTTCAGTTGACCGGTTGAAGCCGGCTCACTTGGACCTTGACCGCCCAGTCGAGATCGCACAACGGCTGAAACGTGGCCGACCGCCCACAGTCGCCGTGCCAGATCAAACACAACCGCCCACCAGCTCGCCCGCCGTCCATCAGCTTCCACTTCAAAGCTGCAGAAGTCGATCTGACAGGCTTGTCAGGCCTCCTCGCCGTTTTACTTTTGCTATTAAAGACAATTCTGGGGGGGCGCATGTGGCGGAGCCACTAAGGGACTCCAATCAATTGTATGTAATTCCCTTTAATAATATGTTAGCTACAGCTTGAGTCTGTATCTTTGTTTTCACTGTTTACATGTACAGAGTGCGATCACTTTAATAGCGCGGGTAAACGCGATGACGTCACGCTGTTCATCACGTGATCCCCCACCGGCGGGAAAAACGTGATGACGTCATGACGTCAGCCACAGGATGGCCCAAGCAGTCCTCGTGGGGCCTCCGAACTGACTAGACCTATATTCGATGTTCTCCTGTAATTATCCGTTAAACTCTGTTAGTTTTCATTAAACCTTGTTTATTTGATCACCTGAGTGGACCTCAGTCTTTTGGTTAGGAACGAGCAATTCCTACACCATACTTGATAATGCAATACTGGAGTTACTGGTTCAAGAAATAACTGCTCCAGCAAGCTTAGCAAGAGTTAGCAGACAGGGGTCATAGAAACATAGAAACATAGAAGATAGGAGCAGGAGTAGGCCATTCGGCCCCTTGAGCATGTTCCGCCATTTAATGAGGTCATAGCTGATCATCCAAATTCAGTACCCTGTCCCTGCTTTCTCCCCAAATCCCTTGATCCCCTTAATATCCAAAAATCTATCAATTTATACAGTGTCTGTCTGACCCAGACACTCTGGATCATCCCTATGAAGGAGAGAAGGATCAAAATCCTAAAGAAGACGGCAGATCTGAAGAAAGGTGCTAAGTCAAAGCTACAGAACAGCTTCCTATGCTAAGTAACTGCTGGAAGTAACATGATTCAAAATGTTGCCTGATAACATGCAATGATAGTTTGTCTATCGCTGTCCACAATGACAGCCTGATAACATATAATTGACATACCGTTGCCCCAGCCAATGCATTCTTATCCTGTGGAATCCAACAGAAGATAAACAATCTAGTGAATGCTAACCATGCATGGAAGTAGTGCAGTGTGGCACAAATATGAGCTGAACTTAAATCTAATAGTGTTGTCACACAGAAAGCTTAAAGGAGCTACATGCAATAAATCCTTGTAACACAACCTAAAAACTACAAATCATACGGGGTAATTTTCTCAATGCGGAGCTTTTGGAGGCGGGACTCCCACTTGTTGGGTTTTAGTCCCGCCTCTATCAACTTCTGGCCAACCCACGCTATTTTCCCTTGATTGACCTTGTTAAGCCCGCCCAGCGGGCCAATTAAGGGAAAGCCGGTTGCAGAGAACATTTTGACAGATTAATTGTCA
Source organism: Somniosus microcephalus (assembly GCF_052327205.1). Classification (NCBI taxonomy): domain Eukaryota; kingdom Metazoa; phylum Chordata; class Chondrichthyes; order Squaliformes; family Somniosidae; genus Somniosus; species Somniosus microcephalus. The sequence continues at coordinate 30,341,303 of NC_140995.1, read as the reverse complement.
TCGTTTGACAGCTCTGTGAAGCTGTCAAACACTGACATTCTCTGTAGTTTGATGAGGTCTTGAATTCAAGACTTCATAATCATCTTTTTTTTGCAGAAATGAGTTGTTGCTGCATTGGAGAATGCAAGAGCCATCTGTCATCGCCAATGCGAAGGTCCGAGACTCTCCGCATACACACCGATTGAAGCCTGCAGGAAGAAACAAAGATAAGTACACTTTTACTAACATTTTGCACAAACCTCAGATACTCACCTCTCCACACTTGCACCCATCACTCACCTCCACAGCACACTTTTGCACCCCCCCCAACCCCCGCAGACCCACTACTCGCCTCACTGACCTGGTGGGCTTCAGAGCCTTCAGGAAGCCCGCACTTGTGAGGGCAAAAAGGGGATAATCCTATTTTCTGCCTGTTAGCTACCAGTTAATAGGCTTTAATCCCTTCCCGCCTCCAAGGAGATGGGACCCGGCACAGGATGGCTACCCGCCTCCTGGCAAAATGGCATGGAGGCGGGTTGGGAGCGGGTTAGGCACCTGCCCCAAATTCTGCCACTTTCCCGGCAGTCCCGCCTCCATAGCCGCCTCCCCAGGGCTGGCAAGATCGCGCCCCTTGAATCCCTTTGAGGAAGGCACTCTAGCCATAGTTGACTCCAAGAGCTTCGAGGGATTAGGGAAAGGTGAAGCCAAATGTTTCCCCCAGGCTGAGCGCTGGTACCAGCCTGCCTTTATCACATCTTGTTCTCCAACTCACTCATTCATTCACAATGCATACACTTAATCACAAATATATCATACACAGCACAGGAAACTCTTTATTATCCGGCACCGACAGGACCGGCGTAGTGCCGGTTTATCAAAAAGTCCGGATTAGAGAGAGGTGTAGTAAAAGGTACGAGAGCTCTGTACACAGCAACAAATCCAGGCTTCCCTGTTGCTTAGCAACAGGTGCATGAACCCCGGCCACAGACCAAGCATACCTGTTGCTTAGCAACAAGTGCAGGAACCCAGGTTACACAGCCACAGATCCAGGAACGGCCACCAATATGAAGTAAAATTTACCTGAACCTGCTCCTGAATGTTGCTGGTTAATAGAGATTTCCGGTTATTTAGGTGCCGGTAAATCGAGAGTTTCCTGTATATTACAATGCAAGAATTGCTTGAAGGTGTCCCTTGAAGCTATCGTTAAGACTTTGTTCTTTTTCCAGAGGTATGAAAGGACAGCCAGCATTGCATGTCCCAAGAAAGCCAACACCTCACAGCCCACCCAATCATTTTGTACCCAGCAGCAGGGACCCGAGGCTTCTGTCTTGCAGGCCGATACCACATGTAACCCATTCAACACCCCCGTGTCAGAGTCTGTAGATGTGGTAGAAGAGGGCAGGCCAACCATCCAGCCACAGCAGCGGTGGGAGTGGTTGAATCAATTGCAGGGCTATTTCAGAAACCAACGCAAGGAGGTGCAAGGTCACCTGACTCCCAACCAGTTCCCACTGAAACCCAAAAAAACAGAAAATGCTGGGAAACACTCAGAAGGTCAGGCAACATCTGTGGTGAGACCTTTCATCAGGTCTGCAAGGAAGGATGTTCCCGATGGTTGGGGAGTCCAGAACCAGGGGTCACAGTCTAAGGATAAGGGGTAAGCCATTTAGGACAGAGATGAGGAGGAATTTCTTCACCCAGAGAGTGGTGAACCTGTGGAATTCTCTACCACAGAAGGCAGTTGAGGCCAATTCATTAAATATATTCAAGAAGGAGTTAGATATATTTCTTAAGGCTAAAGGGATCAAGGGATATGGGGAGAAGGCAGGGACCGGGTACTGAATTTGGATGATCAGCCATGATCTCATTGAATGGCGGAGCAGGCTTGAGGGGCTGAATGGCCTACTCCTGCTCCTATCTTCTATGTTTCTATGTTTCTAAGTTACTAATTTAACAGTTTATAAGCAAGTACAGGAGCAGGGAAAAGTGGGGTGGGGAAGGAAAGAACAAAAGGGAAAGTGATAGGGTGAAGGGCAGTTATGGGACAATAAAGAAACAAAAGATGGGTCTCGAGGAGCTGTAAATGGCAACAGCAGAACCACGACCAACACTTGCTGCCACCACATGTACCAACAAAGACTCAATTGCAGGTTAGGGGTGAGAAGTCATATTGAGGAGAAGCATCTTGGGGAAATTTACAGCAGTCACACGTAAGAAGCAAGCACTGACCTGTATGATGCACTGTTAATGGTCACTGACCGGCTGCGCATTGATGGAATACAACTCCTCTCCATTCAGGAACAAAGCATCAGTCAGCTTTTTAATATGTCAACGTACTGCAAATTTACCTGATACTGCAGGTATCCCCTGCGTTAGCCTGGAAAGAGCTGGAAGCAGAAAAGTTGAGGCTCTTGATCACATTGTCAGCCACTAGCAATGATATCCCTGCGTTAAACATTGCTTGCAGGTCTCTTTGAAATAGATAGCACAGCTTTGTAACTGCCTCCCCACTAAACCTGGGGCTACAGAGGCAGTGCCAGCTAGCTGCGCTAGGGCCTGTAGATATGATTGGTAGAAAATTGGTGGCTGCAGGCAGTCCACCTCGGGCACTGGCATCCCAGGCAGCCTTTTTTGTTCGTACTTGCTCATCCTCCTGCATTAAATTAAGTGACAAGGGAGAACTGAAAGCAATCCCGATAGCTGTTAAGTATCAACCAGCAAAAGCAAATTGACTTTCCTGCTGCTAGGTTAAAGTTTTTGACATGCAAGAACCTGGCTGGTTGACCCCATTTCAAGTGGATAAGATTAGTGCACTGCATACGCAGTCCATGAAGGCAGCAATATTTCAGCTCCACTTCCCCCCCTCCCCTGTTAAATAGCAGTAAGAAGCGGATTTGTACGGCCAATAAGTCTGGGCACACAAAGTTTGGGTAAAGAAAACACATTGCCCATTAAGAGGCCCCACAACAAACTTAAGAACAGACCATAAGAGGCAGGAAGCATGGAAGCACATTAACCCGCAAAATTCTGCTCCTTTGCACAATGTCAGCCATTACAACGACAACCGTTTCTGGCCTAAGCTTACTAAAACTAAGATTAGGAATTATGGCTATTATAGCACTAGTTGTTCATTGTAATTCTATGAATAAATAGATGTACTGAGGTGCTTTTAACTCCAATTAGAGTTCCAAATCATGACTATGTTTGGTAACCAAACAATTAAAAAGAAAAGTGACGTTATTAAATAAAATAATATACATTTCTATGCAGTGAGTTCAGTGAGTTCTTCTGTTTCTCTCTGGTATACACACCAGACCCTCTAGATGGATCCAAAGCTTTACAAATCTCTTGCCACATTACTGGCAGAGCCACAAAACCAATTTCTTTAAAATGTCAGTTAACCCTTAAAAATGTGTCACGTCAGGCATAAGTCTGCTAAATAGACAGTGACAAAAGCCAAGTTCACCTACCAGCCCAACACTTAAGGGGCTAAAGAAGTCTTTTCACGAGTGCGGATTTATTTTGCAGTACATGTCTGATTTCAATGCAGCTATTGATTACGGTTGGTCTTTAGGAGACAGCAAGGCGTTGAAACTAAAGTAATGGAGTCTATTAGAATCAAAAACAACACAGAGCCATATAACATTCATAGTTTTGCTGATATCACTAAACAAATGTTTGTACCAAATCCGTGTGCAGAAGCAAATAATTTAATTTGGGATTCATTTCTCCATGATCGAATTGACTATGAATATGCTTAACAAGAATTTTTTCAAACAATTGCAACTTTATCATGCTCAATGCTATTCTCCAAAATTTATAAATTGCATTGTCAAGGCAACGTAGTCAGTGAAGCACAGAGCCTGACCGAAGGCTTTCAACAATGTGAGAATAAACTAAAGCATATAACCATTTTCATCTTTCATAAAACATTGACAAAGAGATGGTTCTGCTCTGGAAACCAGATTAGGCCTTATTGGCCAATATGAATGTCATACCCTATATGAGTTTACTGAGCTCAGTGCTGGCAGTCAGAATAAACTTCTGTTAAAATTTGGATAATTCCTGGATTGTTATAAAATAAAATATAAATAAATATTTAAAACCTCAAAGTTATCTGCTTTCTGCAATTACAAATTGTAGATGATTGCAAGTCCAATTTCAATGAACTTCCAAAACAAGGAGAGGAATAGGCAAATGAGGTTGGTGTTCAACTTAAGACAAATTTACTGCACGGATACTGAAATCAGCTTTGGAAAAACCTTTAAAATGGCAGACTGAAATCATTCTCAAAAGAAACTGTTTATGAACAATTTGTGGAACAACAGCCTCTTTCAAGTTGAATTAACTTCCAATTTCACCATGGTGAACCTGGGTAAAAATTGACGGCAGAAAAGAAGATTAAAAATAACATCAGTCGGGGAATACAAAAGAAATCAAAGTAAGATGCAGAAGAAACCATGGATGTTATAACAGTTACTGAGGAATAAGTGAACCTGAAGTAATTTAAGTGACCCTGCAAGAGCTTTGTAATACTGCATAAAGAAGAAATAAATATGAAAAAGATATGGACTCAATAAGTTCAGATATGAAAAAAGAACAAAATTGTTTAATTTTTTTAAAGTGAAACAAGGAAGAAAGACAATAAAACTTTTACAGCCATTGGAATAAAGAACAGAATTCCAGTGAAGAGAAAATAAGGGACCATATCACAAAATAAAGCTAATCTTAATAGACAATGACACTAATATAAGTAATATTAATGCTGCCAAAAGGGAAATGATAGAAAGGAAAGCTTAAAGAAGTAAATTAAAGAATCTACAGGTGGACAGGAAAGATCCCATGGCACTTTTCAAAGACCAGCAGGGAGTTCTGCACTTCAAAAAGAATCCATTGGCTGTACAGTGCTTTGCAATGTCCTAAGGACATAATAAGGCACTATATAAATGTGCATTCTTTCTTTAGTGGAAAAACAGCTCCTAACTTGATGATTGTAATTGTCAGAGAAATTAAGTGGCACTGTTGTTCCTAAGGATTTGTCAGAATCTGTTGCAGTGAAGCTGGAGGACAATGAGACTTTACAAAAAGGGTTCACAGAAACTTGGCCGTAAACTATAAATAAGTGAATTTCATTCATTCACACTAACTAAAGCACAGATACCCATTGTTTCACCAGGAATTGCAGCCATTGAATTCATTAACATTAGTGAGTATTGGAATCTCGAGTGTGCCAGCAGGGGAATTGGCAGGAATTCCAGTTACTTTGAGCAAGAACAACATGGAAAGCAATTAAACTACAAAAATAACTCAAGCAGCAGAAGGTAGAAAGACATCAATTATTCCACAGTCTCAGTTTTACAAGGAGAGGGTATGAAGCTACTACAAAGAAAAGAAAATTGGGCAACATCATAACAACTATCTAGTTTGTTTTAATGGAAACCTGTTTCTGTACTGTTTTGAAATGCCTCAATTATAAACAACATTCTGAAATATATGCTCACTTCTGTTAACATATTCACCAAGGGAAAGGGAATGGAAGGGTTTAATTAGCCATCTGCATTTTGTCAAGTTTCTTCACCCCACAGGGACCTCATAAAGGTGTTTTGGGCTAGAATTTCCTGATCTTGCCCCTACAGGATGAGGACAGGACCTCTGCTTGTTTTCCCAACCCTGTCAGGGTCCTGGCTCTGTTTTCTTTCACTATTAGTAATGAGCATTGTTTGAAATTAAAAAAATATACTTAATTGTCTTGCCACCATCTAAGGCACTTAAGAGCATTAACTTATTTTGGGCATTGACCCTAATTCCTGCAAATCTATACCTTCCTGCAAATTGGCAAAACTGGATGTGACTCACTTTCCCATGATCAACACTGCAGCGAAGAGCAGATGAGTTAGTGTTACTAAAGCCATTTTATAGTGCCCCATTGTAGTGCCAGCTGTGGTCAAATTCCATGACAACAAGGCAATAAGATGCAAATGACCTGTGAATCATGCAGAGAACAATGGGAAGCCCAGCACAATTGACTTGCATTAATCAGCACAAACAGTAGAAAAAGGAAAAGCTTCATCACAGGTACATTACTTGCATGTATGTGTATCTCTGTGTTGTCCACAAACTTCTGTAGCACCATCTAATCTAGTTCTGCCTTTCTGCCCGATTTTCATCGCTCCACCATTGGCGGCCATGCCTTCAGCTGATGAAGAAGAAGGCCCTAAGCTCTGGGTTTCCCCCTCTCTAAACCTCTTCATCTCTCTACCTCTCTCTCATCCTTTAAGAATCTCCTTCAAACCATCTGTCCTAATATCTTTTTATGTGGCTCAGTGTCAAATTTTATTTGATAACACTCCTGTGAAGCGCCTTAAATCTTTTTACAATGTTAAAGGCACCATATAAATGCAAGTTGTTGTTGCTTTACATGACTTGAGATTGTGACCCTTTGTCCTCCCTATTTAGTTGAAACAAACTATCTACACAAACACAATCTCGTCCCTTCATCTTCTTATAAACCTCCATCAAATCACCCCTAAGTCTATGCTTCTCGAAAATGTAGAGACCCAGCTCTTTGAGCTTACATCTATGTCCCCTTATTCTGGATCCCTCAATCACTGCAAACAGTCTGGAGGAAGTTGTTATTATTAATCCAACATATTATAGATGTGAGAGATGGAAGGAGTAGGTTCTGAAAATCAGTGCCTTCCTGTTGACTTCCATTATAAATCCAGCAGGAATGCAAAGGGCTGGGAATTAGACTGGGACTCTGATACACTTGGTCCCGCCCTTTTCTACCACTTTTTTCTTTTCCTTGTTTAGGACGGAGCCGACATCCGCCCCCAAACAAGAGTACCGGTGTCAGAGGGGGCACGGTCAGGAGTAAGGGGTTTCTAGGTGGACAGTTACCTTGTCCCTGGCTTGGAGGATCAGCAATGGCCTAGAAACATAGAAGACAGGAGCAGGAGTAGGCCATTCGGCCCCTCGAGCCTGCTCCGCCATTTAATGAGATCATGGCTGATCATCCAAATTCAGTACCCGGTCCCTGCTTTCTCCCCATATCCCTTGATTCCTTTAGCCTTAAGAAATATATCTAACTCCTTCTTGAATATATTTAATGAATTGGCCTCAACTGCCTTCTGTGGTAGAGAATTCCACAGGTTCACCACTCTCTGGGTGAAGAAATTCCTCCTCATCTCTGTTGTGTATGTCCCTTTAAGGGAATAACTGGTCTCAGACTGCAGTACCGGCAGTGACCATCCCTGTATAAAAGGCCCTGGCAGGCTTCTGTAGTTTCAGTTTCCAGATTGTCTCCATTCAGTAAAGACTTGTTAAACCAACTCCTGCATTCCGTGTCTCCATTAACACATGGATTTAATACTGGCGACGAGGAAGAAACAAATTTACCTGCAACTCGGCAGCACCTCAGACGACGTTATTGAAGGTCGAAGCCAGAAAAGAAAAAAAAAAAAAATCCAAAGAAACTCGAGAAACAGGCGTCGACCGTGGGCAACCGCCCTCCAAATCATCGGATTGAAAACTTGCAGGGGAGACTGTCAAGAGCCAGGCTTGGTTCCCCAGTCTGTGGTTTCTCAGCTAATCGGGCTGGTGGCAGGTAGTGCACTGATCCTTCCTGGGCTGCGGCGGGCTAGAGCTCGATCGGGTGGCTCTGCAACGGGGCCGGGCAGCGAGTCGGGAAGCAAGAGAGAGAGAGAGGGTGGAGCACACAGGGCGCGGCCGGTGCTTCGCAGCCGGGCAGCGTTCGGACCTAAGAAGAGGGAGGGAAGTGTCCCAGAGGGTCCGCTCCACGACGGGAATGGTTAAAAATAAAAATACCGCGGAGAGCGGCCTTGACAGCAGCGGCAGCGGCAGTGGCGGGAAAGTGCGGGAGGCGCCATCTTAACTCGGCGGGGAAGAAGGAAAAGCGCGGGAGGCGCCAATTTGATCCATCGGGGACGAAGGAAAAGCGCGGGAGACGCCATCTTAGATTTTCAAGATGCCAAAGACTGGCGATATCACTGCCTTCGATAATGCAATAGAAGACTGGACCACGTATGTGGAAAGAGTCGAGGTAAATTGCGAGGCAAACGAAATAGCCGAGGGGAAAAAGGCATCGGTATTGCTAAATTTAATGGGAGCAAGAACGTACGGCCTATTACGGGACCTGATTACTCCAGCCAAACCGAAGGCGAAGAGTTTTAACGAAATTGTTGCTATCCTACAGGAACACCTAAATCCTACACCGCTGCTGATAGCAGAAAGATTTAAATTCCACAGGAGAAATCAGCATAAAAATGAGAGCAATGCTGATTACCTTACGGAACTACGCAAGCTATCAAAGCACTGCCAGTTCGGAGCAGGGCTGGCAGATACCTTACGGGACAAATTTGTCTGTGGACTCCTGAGTGAAGGAACCCAGAAGAGGTTACTCTCAGAGAAAGAGCTGACGCTAGATAAGGCTTTCAGCGTGGCAGTATCGTACGAAGCAGCAACAAGGGGAGCTGCGGAAATACAACAAAAGCCACAGGAATACGGCACCCATGAAATGACACGGGGATTTGCAAAATGTTATCGCTGCGGCAGAACAAACCATGACCAGAAGGACTGATGGTCCAAGGACAAAATATGCAGGCAATGCGGAAAGATAGGACACATTGCACGAATTTGCAGGTCTGAGAAGAAGACCAACGACAATAAAAAGGCTACTAAGGAACCGTACAAAAGATGACGGACAGTAGTTCCGAAGACCAGATGAGCGATAGTGAATCCGGGAACAAGGGACTAAGCTGTCTCAAACTTCACAACGTAATCGCAAAAGAGGATCACCGAACCATTTGGGTCACCCTCACGATAGCAGGGTCTCAAGTCAAAATGGAATTGGATACAGGATCAGCTCTAGCCATCACGAATCGACGAGACTACGAGCGGCTATTCTCACACATACCCTTGAGCGAGACATCCATTGTCTTGAGGACGTATACGGGGCAAAAAGTATACCCCAGAGGAAAAATAAGGGTGCCTGTCGAATACAACGGCAAGAAAATACGGAAATTGTATCTCTACATTCTGCAAGATGGTGGACCACCGTTATTGGGACATGAATGGATCAGAAAGATAAGTTTAGACTGGCACTCTATTCAGGCACTGACGGTGGCTGGTAAAAAGGATGACGACGTCACTCCTGGACGATTGTCAACAATCTTAGCTGACGCCAAAGAGGTATTTCAACAAGAACTGGGCACTCTTAAAGGCGTAACCGCCTCGATAAAAATAGAGGAGAATGCAATTCCCAAGTTTTTCAAAGCAAGGCCGGCACCATATGCAATTCGCCCAGCGGTCGAGGCAGAGCTGGAGAATCTGGAGAATGCAGGCGTGTTATCTAAGGTAGACTGGAGCGAGTGGGTGACACCCATCGTTCCTGTCATGAAGAAAACGTTAAACAGTAAGTCTGAGGAGCCAAGGAATGTTCGCATCTGTGGGGACTTCAAGGTGACAGTGAACCCAGTCCTTCACACAGTACAATATCCTTTTCCAAGGATAGAAGATATCTTCGCCTCACTATCCAGAGGGAAGCGTTTTACAAAAATTGACCCAGCGCAAGCATATTTGCAGATGGAGGTTGAAGAATCCTCTAGGAAGTATCTCACGATAAACACTCACAAAGGTCTTTACCAGTATAATCGACTGGTATTCGGAGTATCATCAGCTCCGGCGATATGGCAAAGAGCGATGGAACAAGTCCTGCAAGGGATTCCGAGGACTCAGTGTTACTTGGACGACATCCTAGTGACAGGTGAAGATGACAGTGAACACCTTGCCAACCTAGAGCAGGTGCTCACTAGACTACGTGAACATGGGCTACGAGCCAATCACCCCAAGTGCGAGTTTTTTAAGAAACAGATATCATATTGTGGCCACGTGATTGATGAAGAGGGGTTGCATAAGTCCCCTGACAAAATTGAAGCGGTAGTTAAGGCTCCAGCACCTGAAAATGTGCCACTCCTGAGGTCATTCCTCGGATTGGTGAATTACTACCATAAGTTTTTGCCGAATTTGTCCACAATTCTGCATCCACTGAATGCCCTACTACGAACGGGAGTAGCATGGAAATGGAGCAATGAATGTAAGCGTGCCTTTTAGAAGAGTAAGGACCTAATCACTTCAAGAGAAGTATTGGCTCACTACAACCCATCACTACCGATAAGACTGGTGTTTGATGCGTCTCCCTACAGCATTGGGGCGGTACTGTCACATAAATTCCTTGATGGTTCTGAGAGGCCGATAGTTTTTGCGTCACGCTCGTTAACTTCAGCCGAGCGTAACTACGCCCAGATTGACAGAGAGGCCCTCAGCCTGGTGTGGGGGGTGAAGAAGTTCAATCACTACCTGCACGGTCAGAAATTTACTCTACTAACTGATCATCAACCTCTCGTCTCCATTTTCAACCCTCAGAAGGGCGTACCGATAATGACGGCACAACGGCTACAGAGGTGGTCCCTTTTCCTAGGGGCACACCAATATGACATCGAATACAAAGGAACTAAACAGCATGGGAATGCTGATGGATTGTCGCGCCTACCGTTGCCGACGGTGGAAGAAGAACTGGCAGTGGATCCAGTGGAGTTATTCCACTCGACTAATGTCGAATGTCTCCCTGTGACGAATGCAAACATAGAAAAGGAAACACGAAATGACCCGACACTCTCCTGGGTCTATGATTTAACGGTGAAGGGATGGCCAGCACATGGCGAACCACTGCTGCCAGCATTCTCGCCGAGAAGAGAACAGCTGTCAGTGTGCAGAGGAACCTTGATGTGTGGATCCAGAGTAGTAATTCCACCCAAATTGAAGGATAGAGTGCTCAATGAGCTTCATGAGGGTCATCTGCGAGGGGTAAAAATGAAGAACTTAGCCAGAGCGTTTGTGTGGTGGCCGGGAATCGATAGAGAAATCGAAGAGATGACCAAGAGCTGTACAAGATGCCAGAAGGTCCAAAACGCCCCACCACAAGCCCCTCTACATCCATGGGAGTGGCCCTCATCTCCATGGCAAAGGGTGCACATTGATTTTGCTGTTCCCTTTATGGACTCGATGTTTTTAATTGCGGTGGATGCACATTCAAAGTGGCCAGAGGTAATAAAAATGTCCTCATCCACCACAGAAAAAACTATCGCAGTCTTACGAACCATATTCGCCAGGAATGGGCTGCCTGAACAGATTTGCTCTGACAATGGACCACAGTTTGTGTCTGAAGAGTTCCGGAGGTTCTTAAAGAACAATGGTGTTAAGCATTACACATCCGCCCCATATCATCCAGCCACTAATGGATTGGCCGAGAGGTTTGTTCAAACATTTAAGAAGGCTATCAAGGCAATGTGTAATGAAGATATACCCCTACAACACAAGGTGGATAACTTCTTGTTTGCCTACCGGAATGCGACACATGCGGTTACCAACCAAACTCCAGCCATGATGTTCTTCAATCGAAGACTACGATGCCGCTTGGATTTGGTTAAGCCAAATGTCAGAAGAGATGTGGAGAACAGGCAGTTTCAGAATATGAATGAAAGGCCGACCAGGAGTTTTAAGATAGGTCAACCAGTTTTGGCCCGGGACTACCGCACAGAGAAATGGCAGCCAGGAACGATCTGTACACGGCAAGGACCTCTAATGTATACCGTGGACATTGGAGAAAGCATTGTAAGACGCCATGCTGACCAGATTCTAGAGTCACTGGAAAAGCTCAACTCCACACCACGATCTGATACACCTGGCGATGAAACCGAAGTACCAATTGCATCAACCGCAGAATCGGTGATATTGGAAGCAGACGAACCAAACAACGACATTGATCCCGACTCAACCTTGCCAGAAGAACCTGATATCCCAAAGAGGTGTTATCCAGACAGAATCAGGAAGCCTCCTCAAAGACTGAACTTATAATTGCTTAACTTCAACTAATGTATCTAGCAACCGTAATTATAATTGTAATTAGTTATTATTTAGTTGTTAAATGAATGTTATGTACTGTTTATCTAAAAGGGGAGGAATTGTTGTGTATGTCCCTTTAAGGGAATAACTGGTCTCAGACTGCAGTACCGGCAGTGACCATCCCTGTATAAAAGGCCCTGGCAGGCTTCTGTAGTTTCAGTTTCCAGATTGTCTCCATTCAGTAAAGACTTGTTAAACCAACTCCTGCATTCCTTGTCTCCATTAACACACGGATTTAATCATCTCTGTCCTAAATGGCTTACCCCTTATCCTTAGACTGTGGCCCCTGTTTCTGGACTCCCCCACCATCGGGAACATCCTTCCTGCATCTAGTCTGTCTAGTCCTGTTAGAATTTTATAAGTTTCAATGAGATCCCCTCTCATTCTTCTAAACTCCAGCGAATATAAGCCCAATTGTCCCAATCTCTCCTCATACGTCATTCCTGCCATCCCAGGTATCAGTCTGGTGAATCTTTGCTGCACTCCCTCCATGGCAAGAACATCCTTCCTCAGATAAGGTGACCAAAACTGCACACAATACTCAAGGTGTGGTCTCACCAAGGCCCTGTACAACTGCAGCAAGACATCCTTGCTCCTGTACTCGAATCCTCTCGCTATGAAGGCCAACATACCATTTGCCTTCTTAACCACCTGCTACGCCTGCATGCTTACCTTCAGCGTCTGGTGCAGAAGGACACCCAGGTCTCGTTGCACTTCCCCTTCTCCCAATCTACTGCCGTTCAGATAATAATCTGCCTTCCTGTTTTTGCCACCAAAATGGATAACCTCGCATTTATCCACATTATACTGCATCTGCCATGCATCTGCCCAATCACCCAACCTGTCCAAATCATACTGTACTTTCATTGAAGGGAGGTGTACCAGCCATGGTCACTGCAGGAGCATGAGTGGGGCCCAGGCCTGGGTCATGGGCTGGACCCCGAGGATTTTTTTTTCAACTGTGTTTTTTCCAGCCTCCTTATAAAGGGTGTCACTAGGCCATTTTACAGCATGTTTCCAGTTGGGGTTGGACAGTTTCCAATGCATTTTGCCACCTTCGCCTTGTGGTGTAGGGGCCCACCAAAATTATTTAAATCAGGGAATCATCTCTGACCTGCTAAGTCTGGTGGATTTAGCAGCACAGGTTCCCAGTAGGTCGATCCCACCATTTACGCTGGGACCAAAGGCCTGTGGGTTCGGCCCTCTCATGTCTGACGTGATTATTCATGTGCTGGATATTGATAACTCCAGCCTTCCTGGCCTTTCAATCATCATAATGTGAATGTGGCCATCACGTTGTTTCTATGTTTCCAGTGCTCAAACATGATCACACAAAGTCTGGCTCACTCTGCTCTTCACCGACCACTCTTCAGCCACTCGTGACCTTTCCTTGGCCTCACAAAGCAAAAGACCCTCAGCCAGTCAAAGTCCAAATCCTCCACATTCATTCTTATCCTGGTGATTTACTAGGCTGTGGAAGTGCCGAGGCTGTGTATCTCTGGTGCTTGCTTCAATACTAGAGACCTGCAATACGTGGTATTGTACAAAAGGGCATGCAGTCTAGTGGAGAACAATAGGGTAGATATTATTATGAAGCATTATATTACTGTGTTGACATATACAAGATAGCTAATATGACCTGTTTTATAACTCTTATTGCAGATATTTATTTAATTACCATGGAGTGATAACCAAGACAGATTGGGATTTGCAATCACAGAGCTGTTAATTAACAAACAAATTTGCAATGACAGAGCTGCTGATTGATAAACAAATATGTTCCATATGTGTTACCTCTCTGTTGAGTGTAAAATGTTCTTTAGTATGTGCTGCAACGCAAATGTAGTAAACACCCCACGCTCAATCAGCACCGATGGACGGGTCACATTGTCCGCAAGCCCGATACGAGACTCCCAAAACAAGCGCTCTACTTGGAGCTCCGGCACGGCAAGAGAGCCCCAGGTGGGCAGAGGAAACACTTCAAGGACACCCTCAAAGCCTCCTTGAAAAAGTGTAACATCCCCACCGACACCTGGGAATCCCTGGCCCAAGACCACACAAAGTGGAGGAGAAGCATCCGGGAAGGCGCCGAACACCTCGAGTCTCTTCACTGGAAGCAAGCAGAAGCCAAGCGCAAGGAGCGCACGTCAACCCAAGCACCCCACCCACCCACCCCTTCAACCACCATCTGCCCCACCTGTGACAGAGACTGTAGGTCCCACATTGGACTCATCAGTCACCTGCGAGCTCATTTTTAATGTGGAAGCAAGTCATCCTCGGTGCCGAGGGACTGCCTAAGAGAAGAGAGAAGAGTAAGTTCCCATTGATCATTCAAGTGGCTTATGCAGTCCAAATCAATGGGTCTCCGTTATTTAAAATGCTAGGTTTATTCTTTTTACTCTCTACAGTATGAAACCTCTGTAAACCTTGTTATTGTGTACAGTGAAACCATACTGAATGTGTTTTCCCTTGCATTAGTTTCAAAACCAAAGGTCCTTTTGTTTCAATCAAATACAGTTAACAATTATTTTAATAGCTTTACATGATCTATGGGATTTTTTATTCATTTGAACATAATTTTAAAGGCTGCTATTACACTTACTCCTTTAACTATCAAGGAAAAATGCAGACCAAGATTATTACAGCTTTTTTTTGTGATGTTCTTATTAATTATGTCTGAATCAGGTAGTGATACATATAGAATTCCTAATAAATTCTCTCTGTTCTTCTCAAGATTAATAGGAATGAAATGAGAATATGAATTTTTTAACACATTTAAATATTTAATGCCGCTGAATAAAACTGATTTTTTTTCAGTCTTTCTTTCCTGAAAGTGACAATGAAATGAGTGACAAAGTGTTCGTAAATGACGGAGCAGAAGTCTAGGCAATGGAGATGAGGAATCAGACTCCATTAGAATTAGCTTCGCAACACCTCCAGGTGAAAGTGCTTTTGCTCGTGATAACTGGGGCCAAGAAATCGTAACCTCACGACTTTCCCCTCACTTTGCACTTTGTTCAAAATTCATTACCTGGTTGCTTATCATCTTGCACATAATGTGAGAGGCCTCTATTTAACATTCAAACCGAGGAAAATAACATGAGTATGTGAAGTTCCTGTTTTCGCACATTGCTAAGTTTGCCCTTTTCAAATGGGGGCCTAGAAATTCGGTTTTGGGGCAGCGAGGGCTTTAGCGCCGGAAGTTAGTGCCGGCGCTAAGTCCCCCTGCGCGCGCCAAAAATTCAGTAGCGCCGCGCCCAAATGGCTGCCGGCGCTACTGAGGGGTCTCAGCGCCTCAAAACTGGCGCCACGCGCCGCATTGCGGCGCTATTCCGGCGCTGCGGCGCCCGCTGCGGTGCGGCAGGCTCGGGAAGTGCAGGCCTCCTCCTTCCGTTAAGGAGGAGCTGCCTGCACCCGGCCACGGCCCGCGATAATCTTTTTAAAAATGAGCCCGGCACCTCGGACAAGTGCCGGGCTTGCTTCTGTTCCGGGGTGGGGGGGGGGGGGGAAGTCCGGGGAGGGAGCTGCGGCCAGGCGGCCGGCAGAAAAGCGGCCGGCCGCCGCAGGGCCTTTAATGCGCCGGCGCAAAGTTCTGTAAGGCACCTCTGCCAGAACGTTGCTTGCGGCTGCCACGGGCGAGGCGGCCGCAACTCAATTTCCGAGTTCGGGCGGGTTACCATGGCAACCGGGACGCTGCGCACACTGATGACGTCATCGGTGCCGGCGCAGCGCTACCGGCCTAACGCCGATTTAGGGCCCCTGTCAATTTCTAAACTGGCCATAACTTCGGCGCTAGGCCCTCTAGCGCCTCAAAAGCGGCGCTAAGGCCAGTGAATTTCTAGGCCGGGGTGTTTAACATTGGCCAAGTTCTCTGCTACTGGGAATGAATCCCTTAAAACTGCACTGTTAATTTCCTTTTGGAGAGATGTCAGCCTTGGCTCAGTTGGTAGCGCTCTCGCCTCTGAGTCAGAAGGTTGTGGGTTCAAGTCCCACTCCAGGGACTTGAGCACAACATCAAGGCTGAAACTTCAGTGCAGTACTGAGGGAGCGCAACATCATCAAAACAGATTATCTAGTCATTAGCTCATTGTTGTTTGTGGGGGCTTGCTGTGTGCAAATTGGTTGCTGGGTTTCCTACATTACAACAGTAACTACACTTCAAAAGTATTTAATTGCCAGAAAATGCTTTGGGAGGTCATGAAAGGCACTATTTACATGCCAGTCCTTCTTTCTTTTGCTGCCATTTATTTGCAAGCTATTGCTTTCAATGCTGTCACTGAATTTCATGGAAGTGGACAAAGAAGAACAATGAAGGATACCAGAGATGTTAAATGGCACAAGAAGCAGACTGGCCACATGTGCCATTATACCATCAACCATATTTATAAAGCCACGCGCAGATATCAGTACTGATGATGGGAAACTGCATCCACCGAGCCGCCGACTCCGGTTCAACGGCCATGCAGTTAATAAGCTGCACTATTTTGCTGCAATGAGACCTGCAGCCACCTCCGCCATAGGGCTGGCATGGCCAGTGTTTTATACATCCAGCTCCTAACAGGCTAGCACAGTATCAGCCAATTGTCTGTCCAAAGCTGTATCAAACAGGTGACAGGTGCAATGTTCAACAAGACCAACACTTTTAATCTCCTTCCCCATTGACCAGTAATAGCAGCGTTACACCACACCAATTATTTCCCCAAGTACTGTATAGGGAATCATTGATGGCACAACTGTAGCAACATGAGCCCCCGGGCTCAATATATTCGCACACATAAACAGAAAATGTTCTGCACCATCAATATGTAGCTGGTCAGAGATCACAATAGTGCATCGCACAGTCAATGCCCGCTTCCCAGGCAGCAGTAATAATTCCTTGATTTTAAGACTATCATCTGTACTTGGTTTATTTGAAAGAATAAGCAGATTGGACAATTGGAGGCTACCCTCTTCAGCCCTGGCTAATACCATCCTTTGCAGTACATTGATGACTACTGATCAGTAAAGGAGCAGATTGGGGCCAGCAATGAGGTTTGTGAAACTGTGGCTTATAGCTCTCTCCATCTAATTCTTCCAGCCTAAGGCCTCTATAGTAACAGTCTGAGCATTGATACATACTCTGACTAGCATTAGAATTTGTGCCAGTGGGACTCTAATGTAGAAGCCCAGGAGTTGCCACATGCTGAGCAGTAGACTGCAGTGCACAGTAGCTTTTCTGCATGACTTTACCGATGCAGCTAATAGATCTCCGCATGTCTAATCAGACCTTTGAGGGTATTTTCTACAGAGTCAAACAACTCCTGTAAATGATCCTGATCAATCATCCATCTCTTTTTATGTGCAGCCCCTTTGAGTTTAGAATTTCTCGGCACTGCAGCTGAGGAAGTTGTCAGGCTAACGTGGCCTCAAGGTATTTTGAGTCCTCCTCCAGTTCCCTTCTGTTATGTGCCATTTTGTCCTACAAGCATAGCACAGCCTCAATAGGGGAAATTTTAACCGCCCAAAATGGGTGGGTTGGGGTCGGGTGTGATGTGAAAATTTAAAAAATCTCAAACTTGACCCCAACATGCCTCCAACCTGCCCAACTTCCAGTTTTAATGGAGGCAGGACAGTGGGGCGGGCAACCAACCCACTCCCAGTAGGCCGGTTGTTCATTTAAATATTATAATCAGGTTGTGTGCCTCAGATTTAACCTCTCTCCCAGGTTTAGCCCTGGCTGACTGGGTTTCCCTAAAGGGTGGTGCAGACTGCTGCGTGGAAGAGGCAAATGCCTTTACAACACTGCTTATAGGCCAAGAGGAGCAGGAGTGCTTCGCCCCAGCCCATCGAGCTTACCTGCTTCCCTGGCCGCAATCGCGCCTGCTCCTCCCCCACCCCGTGATCTAAAGCCCCCTCCCCCCATGATCACAGACAAACGCCCCCCCTCGTGATTGGAGTCCCCCCAAAGTCAGAGCCTCCCCCAGATCAGAGCACCTCAAGATCCACAACCCACCCAACCCCCACGCTACCACTAACCACTGAAAGTTAACATGCAGGTACAGCAAGCAATTAAGAAAGCAAATGGTATGTTGGCCTTTATTACAAGAGGATTTGAGTGTAAGAGTAAAGACGTCTTACTGCAATTATATAGGGCCCTGGTGAGACCACACCTGGAGTATTGTGTCCTGTTTTGGTCTCCTTACCTAAGGAAGGATATACTTGCCACAGAGGGAGTGCAACGAAAGTTCACCAGACTGGTTCCTGGGTTGGGGGGATTGTCCAATGAGGAGAGGTTGAGTAAACTAGGCCAATATTCTCTAGAGTTTAGAAGAATGAGAGGTGATCTCATTGAAACATACAAAATTCTTACAGGACTTGACATGGTAGATGCAGGGAGGATGTTTTCCCTGGCTGGGGAGTCACAGTCACAGAATAAGGGGTCGGCCATTTAGGACTGAGATGAGGAGAAATTTCGTCACTCGGAGGGTAGTGAATCTTTGGAATTTTCTACCCCAGAGGGCTGTGGAGGCTCAGTCGCTGAGTATATTCAAGACAGAGAGCGATAGATTTTTGAATATTAAGGGAATCAAGGGATATGGGGATAGTGCGGGAAGTGGAGATGAGGTAGAATCTTATTGATCTTATTGAATGGTGGAGCAGGCTAGAGGGGCCGAATGGCCTACTCCTGCTCCTATTTCATATGTTCTTATATAACCCAGCAACAGGCTCTCTCTCTACCTGCTCCTGGGCTGAGGCCTCCTCCGTAGTTTTCCCACCCAACAGGGAGCCAAGCCTGTCAATCAGGTTAGCTTCTGGGCAGGGAGTCTGCTGTAAAAAAAGTCACATGCCATGGAGTCATAACTCCTCTACCCACTCACAAAACACACCCTGTTATGTTCATAAATAAATAGATGTTTTCATTATGAACAGCTAGCTTGAGCTAGTCATTTATTCAGCCATGTGGACTAGTGTACAGGCATCCATCTTGACTACTGCCTTGTGGGTAGCCCCCTACTAAACATACAGCTCCACCTAGTGTACCATTCTAGAATGACATGTTACTGATCATTACATCCCCCTTCCTTAGAGGTTAAACAAAATCAATATCAATCAATATCAATCAATCATAACAATATAAACATCTTCACAACAGTCAACACATTTTCAAAGCTTTACTTTATGAACTCTAAGCTTTTCATTCTTTTATTATAGTTTTATTTGTACTCAAAGATTAAGTCTATCAGGCTTTTTTACTTCACGTGTGGATCTTCTCAGCACAGGTAAGTCTGATGTGTTTTCATGAGAGCCTGTATGTGTGTTTGTGTTAGATTGTTCTGGTGGTGAGTGACAAGATTCAGTTGCGGCATTGTCATCGATTTGCTCTTGGATAGTTTCTTGTGTTTTCAGGAGGGAACGGCGGTTCCTCCTGGGAATCTGTCCTTCCTCAGTTCTAACAGTGTATGACCTTGGTCCTACTTCCTCAAGAACTGTAGCTTTCCTGTTCCATGCATCTGGATCCTCAATCCTGACAACATCATCCATTGTCAATGGTTTCAGAGTTTTGGATGACTTGTCATAGTGTGATTTCTGTTTCAGCTTTAACAGTTGAAGTCTCTGGCCCCGATTTTCGGGCAGCTGTCGGGCGGCTGTTCATGCGGCCGTGGTCCGAAAATCGCGGAAAAAGCGGGTCGGGACCCCCCCCCGCCTGATTCCCCGTCCCGTCCGACTTTCGGACTGCCGTTTTCACGCGCCCCGCTTCAGTCCCGCCCGCCGTTGGCGGGACTGGTCGTCGGAGCACTAACAAGCAATTATCTGCTTGTTGAAGTGGATTTTCCCGTGCCGTTGCGACTTTGGGGCTTTCCCCACCTGAAACCCGCCTGCGGGGAACCCCGCCGATGAGAGCTGGCATGAAAACAGCTGGCTTGCTTGCTTGCAGTAGCAGGTCGCTGAGGGCTGAAGATATTTAAAGAGGCAGCATTTGCAGGCTGCAGGACCTTGTTGATCAAGGCTTGGGGGAACTATTTGAAGCCTTAGGAGCAGCTGCAGAAAGTTGGAGCCTCACACACTTCTTCAGTGTGAGCTCCTGGGAAGCCCCTCTCACCACCCTAACTCAGGACCTCCTCAACCGAGGCATCTGCTAGAAGCATGGGAGGCCTTTGGCACCTTCCCTTCCTGGCATTAGAGGATCTCCAACAGCAGAGGTGGCAGCAGCAGAACCAGGAACAGCAGGATGATTACCAGGAGCACCAGGCTGCTGCTCACTCACCTGAGGCTGCACAAGCCAGAAGGGGCCAGCGCTTGGAAGTGGCTTGAGAGCACCTTGCTGCGCTTTAGGGGGCCAGTGGGACCCATTTCTGCACTGGCAGTCCTACTCAGAAGGACTTCCATGAAGATCTGGTTTCTCTGTTCAACAGATGGCCAACGCTCCTCAAGAGATGTCATTCTGTTATGAGCACTCACCATGTTTTCCATATGCTGGCGAGTTATCTCCTCCATGGAGGTTGCCAACCTTTCCATGGTGCTGCGTTCATGCACCAATGACTCCACAAAGGCTCTGCTCATGGTCGCTATGGACTCCTCCATTCGCTCCACACTCGCAGTGACCCTGGAGACAAAACCTGCCAGAGACTCCTGCATCTGTGCATGGAGATCCATCACCTCTTCTCTTGCGGATGGACCCAGAGGCAGAGGGTCGAGATGCAGCGCAGCTGAGCTGAGCTGGCAGAGCCCTGCGCCCTCCGACGAGGACTCTCCACTGCTGTCCCTGTCTCCAGAATCTGCTGAGGCTCACTTGTCAGCTGTGAAATACCAGGTGACAACACTACTCTATGTCCCAAAGGTCCCCCCGAGGTGTGAGTGTCTGCGCTGGTGCTGGGTGTGCTTACTTCTGCTGATGCTGCACCCTCAGAGGTTGGAGCTTCCTCTGAGGAGTCTGGCTGCACAGCCTCTTCCTCCTCCACAGTGAGGACGGGGGCTCTGGATGGTACTGCGGGGGAGTAAATGGAGGAGTTCCTCTGGTGACTCCCAGCGAGTTGGCATCTGCTGACACCTGCATCCATGCAGCATTGGTCTCAGTGGGAGGCCTCTTCCTCCCTGACCTAGGGAAGAGGACCTCCCTGTGGGCCCTAACCCCATCCAATAATGCCTTCAGTGAAGCCTCGTCGAATTTGAAGGCAGCTCGGGGTCTGGCACTGGCCACAGCTGCTGAAGGCTCCTTATGCCATCCTGTATGGTTCATTTGGAAGCCTTCAGATGATGCAGTGCTTGCTATGGACCTTGAAAGCACCACGAATGATGACATCATACTGTGGGGATTCCTGACTCGATTTAGACAATTAGCAAGGCTTCCCACATGCTGGGAATTAATTGGCCAATTGAGGGAAAATTGCGTGGGGCTGGCTGACACTTTTTTATGTGTGTCAGAAACCCCACATTCGGGAAAATCCAACCGTTTCCCACACAAGCCGAAAATCGGGCCCTCTGTCTCAGTTCCTTACTCTGCTTTTCTTTTGCACAGCAGGGTAGCGTGGTGCGCAACTTGCGACCCATTAGGAGCTCAGCAGGTGAAGAACCACAGTCTAAAGGGGAGGCTCGGTAGCTCAGCAGGGCGAGATAAGGATCAGACTTGCTTTCTGTTGCTTTCTTCAGTAGCTGTTTGAGAACTTGAACACCTTTCTCTGCCTTACCATTTGACTGAGCATACAGAGGACTGGATGTGATGTGTTGAAAGTCATAATGTGCTGCAAACTGTTGCCACTCCTTACAGTTGAAGCATGGACCATTAATGGCAATCCTGGGAATTCCATGTCTGGCGAAGATGGATTTAACATGCATTATGACACTGCTTGCTGATGTGCTTGAGAGCAGTGCCATCTCAGGATAATTAGAATAGTAGTCGATCACTATTAGATAGTCTTTACCATTCAAATGAAAGAGGTCCACACCAACCTTTTGCCATGGTGCTGTTGGTAAGTCAGCTACTATCATTGGTTCCTTTGCTTGTTTGTTTTGGTGTTTCTGACATGTCTCACATTTGCCTATCATGTTCTCAATGTCCTTATTTATGCCAGGCCAATAAACAGTGGCCTAGAAATTGGGTTTTGGCTTAGCCAGGGCTTTAGCGCCGGAGGTTAGTGCTGGCGCTAAGTCCCCTGCGCGCGCCAAAAATTCAGCAGGGCCGCGCCCAAACGGCTGCCGGCGCTACTTAAGGGTCTTTGCGGCGGTAAATCGGCGCTAACTGCCGTTTCGCGCCGCAATTCCGGCGCTGCGGCACCCGATGCGGTGCGGCAGGCTCGGGAAGTACAGGCCTCCTCCTTCCGTTAAGGAGGAGCTGCCTGCACCCGGCCGCGGCCCGCGCAAATCTCTTCAAAAATGAGCCCGGCACCTCGGACAAGTGCCGGGCTTGCATCTGTTCCGGGGGGGGGGGAGAAGTCCGGGGAGGGAGCTGCGGGCAGGCGGCCGGCGGGAAAGCGGCCGGCCGCCACGGGGCCTTTAATGCGCCGGCGCAAACATATGTTGGACTCTGTTGCCAGAGTCTTAGTTGCGGCTGCCACGGGCGAGGCGGCCGCAACTGAATTTCGGCGCTAGGGCCTGTCGGCATGGCAACCGGGACGCTGCGCACACCAATGACGTCATCGGTGCTGGCGCAGCGCTACCGGTGCAACGCCGATTTAGGGCCCCAGGGAATTTTAAAACTGGCCATAACTCTGGCGCTAGTCCCTCTAGCACCTCAAAAGCGGCGCTAAGGCAACTGAATTTCTAGGCCAGTGTCTCTTGCTCTCCTTTTGCATTTTTCAATTCCGAGGTGTCCCTCATGAATCCTTTTGAGCATGTCTCGATGTAGAGCCTGTGGAATGACTATTCTGTTTTGTTTTAGTAATAGTCCACTTGCGACACTCAACTCTGACCTGATGTGATAGTACTTTGGACAGGAACCTTTTGGCCAACCATGATGAATGTTCTCTATTACTGTTTGTAACACTGTATCTTTTATTGTTTCTTCTGCTATTTGCTTTGATTCTGTGTCTGACACGGGCAGCACAGCAGTGACCATACTCACATGAACATCCACGTCTTCCTCAGTAGAGCTCACATGACTCATTGTGGGTGCTCGGGATAATGCATCTGCTAACACTATGTGTTTGCCTGGTGTGTAGATCAGTTCAAAGTCATATCTTTGCAGCTTCATCATGAGTCGTTGAATCCTTGGAGACATCTCATTCAGGTTTTTTTTTATGATGGCAACCAAAAGGCTGTGGTCTGTCTCAACTGTGAAGGTGGGAAGTCCATATATGTAGCCGCGAAACTTTTCTAGTCCAACTACCAAGCCTAGACATTCCTTTTCAATCTGGGCGTATCGACACTCAGAATCAGTCATAGACCTGGAGGCATAGGCAACAGGCTTCCAATCTTCACCCTCTGCTTGTAGCAAGACCGCACCTAGGCCATCTTTTGATGCATCCATTGACACTTTGATTCTTTTTGTTGGGTCAAAGAAGGTGAGTACAGGTGTGGTTGTCAGCACTGTTTTGAGGTTAATCCACTCTTGTTCATGTCTTTCTGTCCATGCGAACTCATTTGTTTTATGTAGCAGGTCTCGCAGACAGGCTGTCTTGGCTGACAAGTTAGGAATGAACTTTCCAATGAAGTTTATCATCCCCATGATGCGTAGCACTCCTTTTTTGTCAGTGGGTCGGGACATTTTGAGTATGGCGTTTGCTTTTTCCATATCTGGCTCTATTCCTTTACCAGATAGATTATCTCCTAGGAAAGTGACTTCCTGGACACCAAATTGACACTTGGCTTTGTTGAGCTTCAGTCCATTCTGGCGTATGCTCTGCAGCACTTTAGTCAGTCTCTCATTGTGTTCTTTCAGTGTGGAGCCCCAGATGATGATGTCATCAACATAGACCCGAACTCCTTCCAGACCTTCAATTATGTGTTCCATCGCTCTATGAAAGATTTCAGATGCAGATATTATCCCAAAAGGCATTCTGAGGAAACAATACCTGCCAAATGGTGTGTTGAAGGTACAGTATTTGGTGCTCTCTTCATCCAGTTTTAGTTGCCAAAATCCTTGTGAGGCATTGAGCTTTGTGAAGTATCTGGCACCTGACATTTCACTGGTGATTTCTTCTCGCTTGGGAATCTGGTAGTGTTCACGTTTTATGTTTGCATTTCAGTCCTTTGGATCCATGCATATTCTTAGATCATTGTTCTTTTTCTTTACACATACCATGGAGTTAACCCAGTCTGTTGGCTCTTCGACTTTCCTGATGACTCCTGGTGTGGTCATTCTGTCCAGTTCTTTCTTGAGCCGGTCATGCAGGGGTGCTGGAACTCTCCGTGGAGCATGTGCCACTGGCTGAGCATCCTCCTTTAGCTGGATCTTGTAAGTGAATGGTAGAACTCCAAATCCTTTAAACACATCCTGGAAATTACTCACTACAGAATCCACCGAGTCATCTGGTCTACTTATGGCACAGTTTATACGGTAGACTCTCTTGACCAGTTCTAAGTCCTCACAAGCTTAGTCACCTAGTAGTGAATCAAGTCCTTCAGCCACAACAGAAAAAATGGGATGATTCACTTTGTCTTTGACTGTCACTTTAAGTCTGCATACACCTAAGCTATCTATTTTCTGTCCATTATAGTCCTTCAGTAGTACTGGCTTTTTCTGTATTTTGGGCTTTTCTTTCATATTTTTAATGTCACTCATACTGATTAAGTTTGCTTTTGCCCCAGTGTCTAGTTTCAATGTAACTAATGCTCCATTTACCTGCAGTGACATTATCCATTTGTCCTCTTTTACTGCATTAACTTTATGTTCAGCATTGTCCATTCCTGAGGGCCGCACATTTTCTGTAGCCTTTTCTATATTGTCACATGACACCATTCCTACAAAAAATGTCTCACTTAAATCAGTGTCCTCTATCACATTGACGTGTTGTCCTTTCTTTGTTTTTACTTTTGAAAAGCATTGTTTGGCAAAGTGATTCTTTCCATTACATTTTGTGCACATTTTCCCAAACGCTGGGCATTGTCTTGACTGGTGCTGGTAACCACAGCGTTTACATTCAAAAATTCCATCCTCCAATTGCTTTGCATTTCTGTTCTGCCCCTGTTTCTTCCCCTTGTAGGACACAGCACCGACAGCAGCACAGTCACTCATTACAGTCGCATCATTATTAATTTCACTGAAAGTCTTTGTGTACTGTTGAGCTAGCTCACTGGCTTGGCATATTTTCACAGCGTTCTCGAATGTTAGTTCAGTTTCTCTCAACAAACGTTCCCTGACCTTTTTATCATGAATACCAAACACAATCTGGTCACGAATCATGGATGATTTCAGTTCAGAGAAATTACATGTCTGTGCTTTCAGTTTCAGATCAGTCACAAAGCTATCAAAAGTCTCATTTTGCTGCTGTGTCCGTGAACAGAACACGTACCTCTCATAGGTCTCGTTCTTTTTGGGAGAACAATGTGTATCAAATTTCTTTAGCACATCGTCCATTTTTTCTCCGTCCTGCTCTTGATCAAATACAAATGTATTAAATACCTCTATTGCCTGCGGGCCTGCAACTGTGAGCAGTAACGCTATTTTCCTTGCGTCTGGCTTCGTACTGAACCCGATGGCAGCAATGTAGAGTTCGAATTGTTGTTTAAAATCCGCCAATTGCAGTCGACATTCCCCGTGAGTTTCAAACCCTTCGGTGGCTTCAAATTCTCCATGTTGCGTTTCACAATATTCAGCAGATATTACCAATCCTGGTACCATGTTATGTTCATAAATAAATAGATGTTTTCATTATGAACAGCTAGCTTGAGCTAGTCATTTATTCAGCCATGTGGACTAGTGTACAGGCATCCATCTTGACTACTGCCTTGTGGGTAGCCCCCTACTAAACATACAGCTCCACCTAGTGTACCATTCTAGAATGACATGTTACTGATCATTACACACCCCAGTCAAGATCGGGGCCAATACGTTGCAAGTTTAAAGATGACATACAGGGACACACAAGTGTCCATCATTCAACCCATTATATGTGAAAATGCATCATGCAGCTTGGTTGTAATAGAAGGGTTTGCTACACAAAGCCTCTAAGATATCAGTGTGTTAACAGTTTCAGATAGAAGTTCTGCTTGTATTTGTGCCTTGCCTCACGCAAGATTATCATTCAAAGGACTTTAAGGTCATGATCTGGGCCAGAGTGATCTCCTGGACTAGTCTTGTTCACCTAGGGGAGTCAGAGAGGAATTTCCCAGGTTTGTTCCCCCACAAGGTATCACAATTGTGTGGGTCAGGCTAGATGGACCTGAGGATCTTTTCCTGTCCGTCATTGTTTGTGGTTCATATATGCAATTTTCCTTACTTGTGTGCTTTGCCTAAGGCAGCAGTCAAAGTTTAACAAGTTATGATGAAACACTTGGTGGCAAACATACTTGGGCAGCTACAGTACTTACAACCGCCAGGTGGCCTTATCTTCCCAACTTTCCTCAAGCCTACCAGGTCTTCTCGACTTGACTGACAGCATTCATCCTGTTCGCTATCTGCTACCAGACTTGTTGGATCATTCTTCTCAATGGTGGGGGATTCACTTTCAGTGCCAAAGCATACAGCACCCTTGTCTTTAACTTTATCCAACAGGACTTTGAGCAAAGCATCTGTCAACCACCCAGTTTGCAGGAAGTTGGCATGGCTGCACCTCTTTTTTTTGTCTTACAGGTGAGAATCCAGCCCTTTAAAAGTCATTTAAGTTTCTGACAGCTGTACAGGTAGCATGGAACATGGGCAGAAGATAACACAGATAAGATAATTTGGCAAATTTTGTACAGAAATAGTCAAATGAATGCAGTTACCAATAGCAATCACATTGCGCTGTTCCCATTCAAACTTCGTGCTATCGAGAATTTCTATCCCTGTAGTTAACGTTTGGTCAAAATGATCAGTGACTATGTGGGCAAAAGGCTTTCTAAAATACCAGAACATTAAAACACTCTCCCACTAATGAACATGCACTCAGTAGACTTTCATGGAACTCTGACATATTCCCCAATAAGACTACCAAGGTACACGAACCATCAAAACAATTCTTTTATAATCCTCCATGTCCCAATTGGAATGCAGGGACAACCTATCAAATAATAAAAGCACTTTAACATGGCCAGCCAACTACCTGAGTCAATATGTTCCAGCTGCCAACAACACTGTGGTCATCAACCTGCCGTCTGGAAACACCCAGAGGACAGAAGCTTGCTGATGAAAGGTCATCGCCTGCGAATCCATGTGAAACAAAAGACAGCAGATTCAAACAGGTCTAAAATCTGCCTCTAAATGTTATATTGGACCAAAATTTAGATGTTCCCAGATACCTAAATTCTGGCCCAGTTTGGACTATTTAATATTGATCAATGATCACTAGCACAGAATGAATCATTTTAAACGCAGAACAGAAGCTTAGAAATTGCTGACAGTTTCATCTAGTTTCCGATGTACTTAATATACTGGTTTATATATTAATAAAAAAGAACACATGCTGAGTTTAAGTGAACTGGGTCTGATTTACTTTTGTATCAGATAAGTGTTCTGAAACAGTCAGATGCACCTTGCACCACTAGAATGACATTTTCTAATTTAATTATTACTGCAGATTACATTCACACTATGTTAAATGTTTTACTTCAGGTTGCTCTGGGGCAATACTCTGCTTGACAGTCATTTTTTTTCTATTGAATTCTTTGATGAGAGGGCATGCCGGTACAAAAATGGGCCATGCATGTAATTTTCCCCATTTTTACTTAAATTGTCCTGTGCAATTTGCTCTGCCTTTCAGCTAGTGTTAACACCTCACAAAAGGAAGAGGCAAACAAAAGAAGCAAACGCTGCTGCAAATTTGCGGAGATCATAACAGCTATCAGAAACTCGCAACAGGATAAAGGAGAAAAAGAAGACAACCTTTACATGGGTTTCCATGTTGATGCATTTTTTTAGCCTTCTGCCGTACACAATGCCAAAGACAACTTTTCCTCAGTAAGCGAACACTTGTAGATTTACGTGTTAAACTGAGTGAGAACATTACCCTAGCTAAGTTTAGTCAGCTATAATAGTGCAATAATTAACTGCAGTAAACAGATTTTAGAAAGCATAAAGAGTCACCTTTATAATGGCCTGGATTTTGCGTTAAGAATAACGGCGAGGCTATCAGCGCTCACCGTTATTATGGAGTAAATTGGTCAGCAACTTCCGGAGTCTGCACATGCACAGTTAAACGTGGAAATCCGGAAAGTTGCTGTCCGAGTTACCCTGCTCCTTCACAAGCTGCGCTGCACCGATACCTCGCTGATAGACTCACCATTGAAATTCATGTAAAGGTATGAAGTTGTTTTACTTACCCATTCGTTACCTGCTAAACACAGTAGAAAAAGTTAGGGCTGGTGTATTCAGGTGTAAATGAATTTTTAACAGCATGATAACTCATAATTACAGCCAAACAACCTATCTGGCCCTGAAAATGTAATTTTACAAGTGTGGAGACTCATTCTTTAATTATTATTGATGGAGATATAAAAATTAAAAAATATAATCATTTTTTTTTTTACTTTTTCTTTCTGACTTTTTTTTATCTCTCTTAATCCCATCTCTCTTTCCCTCTCCTTATTTTGCTTTCTGTAAATGATTTTATAATTCATTAAATATTCTAATTCCTTCTTCCCGGTTTAAATGCTGCGGGGGTGAAATTGGCCTTTGTAGCGCTTGTTTTTTGGGCACTGTGATTCCTCTTAAGCTAGCTATGCCTTTTCATGGGATATGTAGAACATTCTTTATTCCAGTCCTACTCAGATCCCCTCCCTCACCTCTTTTTCTGGTACATTGATGACTTTATCGGTGCTGTTTCCTGCTCTTGCCCTGAACTAGAACATTTTATTCACTTTGCTTCCAATTTCCACCCTTCCCTCACCTTCACATGGTCCATCTCCGACTCTTCCCTTCCCTTCCTCGACTTCTCTGTCTCCATCTCTGGGAATATGTTATTGACAAACATTCACTACAAGCCCCCTGACTCCCACAGCTACCTGGACTACACTTCCTCCAGCCTTGCTTGCTGTAAGGACTCCATTCCATTCCCCCAGTTTCTCCATCTCCGCTGCATCTGCAATGATGATGCCACCTTCCATACTAGTGCTTCCGACATGTCTTTCTTTTTCCTCAACCGAGGATCCCCCTCTACTGTGGTTGACACGGCCCTTGACCGTGTCCATTCTATTTCCCGCACTTCTGCCCTCACCCCTTCCCCACCCTCCCGAAACCACATTAGGGTTCCCCTTGTCCTCACCTTTCACCCCACCAGCCTCCACATCCAATGGATTATCCTCCACCATTTCCGCCACCTCCAGCATGATCCCATCACCAAACACATCTTCCCCTCACCTCTCCTTTCAGAATTCTGAAGGGACCACTCCCTCCATGACATCCTGGTCCACTCCTCTATCACCCCCAATGTCCCTTCCCCTTCACCTGGCACCTTCCCGTG
Organism: Somniosus microcephalus; assembly: GCF_052327205.1. Classification (NCBI taxonomy): domain Eukaryota; kingdom Metazoa; phylum Chordata; class Chondrichthyes; order Squaliformes; family Somniosidae; genus Somniosus; species Somniosus microcephalus. The sequence continues at coordinate 30,311,829 of NC_140995.1, read as the reverse complement.
CAAACGCAAGAGATGCAACACATGCCCTTTTACCTCCTCCCTTCCCACTGTCCAGGGCCCCAAACACTCCTTCCAGGTGAAACAGTGATTTACTTGTACTTCTTGCAATTTAGTATACTGTATTCGCTGCTCACGATGTGGTCTGCTCTACATTGGGGAGACCAAATGCAGATTGGGTGACCACTTTGCGGAACACCTCTGTTCAGTCCATAAGGATAACCCCGAGTTTCCGGTCGCCTGTCACTTTAATTCTCCACTCCACTCCCACTCAAACCTCACCATCCTTGGCCTATTACATTGTTCCAATGAAGCTCAAAATAAGCTCAAGGAACAGCACCTCATCTTTCGATTAGGCACTTTACAGTCTTCTGGACTCAACATCGAGTTCAACAATTTCAGACCATAACCTCTGCCCCTATCTTTTTTTTAAAACTTTTTCTCTCTCCCACATGGCAGCTGTCTTTCATTCTGCCATCGCCATTCCCACTTCATCTAGAGCCATCTTCTGTTTCTTAACTTGTCCCATTACCATCCCCTTTTGCCTTGCACCATCATCCCTTTTGTCTCTTAATCTCTCCCGCCTTCCATCCTATCACAGACCTTCCCTTTTGTTCTTTCCTCCCCGCCCCCTTTCCCTGTCCCTACACTTGCTTAAAATCCTGTTCCATCTCCAGCTTTTTCCAGTTCTGATGAAGGGCCACCGACCTGAAACGTTAACTCTGTTTCTCTCTCCACAGATGCTGTCTGACCTGCTGAGTAATTCCAGCATTTTCTGTTTTTATTTCAGATTTCCAGCATCTGCAGTGTCTCAGTGAGGATTCTTCAATCTGATCGTTTGAAGAGCCACGCTGTTGCTTGGCCTGCTCACACATGCCACAGATCCCCTGTAGAGGGGAGCATGCTGGATCAGGCGCCCGATTACAGCAAGTTGCGTCTCAAAAGTCCGCAAAAAGTCTGTGGGCAGCTGTAAGCATCGTGAACAGCGAGCGCCGTTCCCTCGCCGATGACCATAAAATCCGGACTATAATGTTTTATTGGCATCTCATAGAGTGCATTCTGTAGTGATGAGATTTTAGTCACTGGGCAATTAGAATGTTGTACTGTTATAGTCACCTGACTAAGATGAAGTTCAATGAACTTTTGAACTGTAACTGACCCCACCTTGTGTATTGTGTACAGTTTTGGTCGTCTTATCTGAGGAAGGATGTTCTTGCCATGGAAGGAGGGAAGCGAAGATTCACCAGGCTGATACCTGGGATGGCAGGAATGACATATGAGGAGAGATTGTGTCGATTGGGCTTATACTCACTGGAGTTTAGAAGATTGAGAGGGGATCTCATCGAAACCTATAAAATTCTGTCAGGCCTGGACAGACTAGATGCAGGAAGGATGTTTCCGATGGCCGGGGAGTCCAGAACCAGGGGTCATAGTCTAAGGATAAGGGGTAAGCCATTTAGGACTGAGATGAGGAGGAATTTCTTCACCCAGAGAGTGGTGAACCTGTGGAATTCTCTGCCACAGAGGGCGGTGGAGGCCAGTTCATTAAATATATTCAAGAAGGAGTTGGATATATTTCTTAAGGCTAAAGGGATCAAGGGATATGGGGAGAAGGCAGGGACAGGGTACTGAATTTGGATGATCAGCCATGATCTCATTGAATGGCTTGAGGGGCCGAATGGCCTACTCCTGCTCCTATCTTCTATGTTTCTATGGCCTAGAAATTCAGTATAGCCACTTTTGGGGCGGTAAAGTCGGGCGGCCGCTAAAGTTTGCGCCCGGCGCAAAGTCGAGCCCCCTTCGCCGATATTCAGTCGCATCGCCCTAAGAGGTTGCTGCTGCGCTAAAACAGGCGATGCACGACTATCATTAGGCGCTAAGCCGGCGGCCCGGGGCGAAACCCCGGAAGTCAGGCGCAGGGCAGGTGCGGCGAGCTGCTGATTGACGGCAGACACTCTGGCGCCGCTGAGCTCTTAAAGGGGAAGGGTGCATTTGTGTTTTTGAACGGCCGACATTAGTCCTCCTCCTCCTCCTCCTCCTCCTGTGTTGAGCCAAACCAGAAGATCCGTCTCTCACAAAAAGGAGTGTTGCAACACGGCTGCCGTTTCTAGTGCAGGGGAAGTGCCCTTTAATTTGCGCTCCCCGTGGCCCGCATCGGCTGAGCAACGTTCCACTCAACAGTCATTAGGGCCGCCCGGCGCACAATGGGCCGGCGCGACTGAAGATCCGGTTTGGGGCGCACAAAGGGCGTTGCACGAGGAAATGACATCATGATCTGCGCGCACAGCTGAGCGCGCGCAAAGACTTTGCGCCGGCGCTAAATGTCTACTGAAGTTGGGGAGAGGCGCAGATCGCGCTGCGCCCGGGCGCTAAGTGCCCAGCGCTCGACATCTACTCCTCCTAAGGCGCTAACGGCTGGCGCAACCAACTGAATTTCTAGCCCTATGTTTCTAAAAGCACTGGCCACTTTAGCTGAATTGCTTATATGATCTAATCACCTAGCTGGGGGTGCGCCCAGTGATGCAGGTGCCAGGATTTTTAATTGGATCATGTCTACGTAAATTAATTACCTAGATTAGATTAGAACAAATGTATAAAAATACAGAGCTAAATGGTCAGCAGATTCACATGGTTGAACAACAATTAACTGCAGGAAGAAAGTGTGTGATATGGTAACAGGGATAAGGAATTATACTGATCTCATTATCTCAATTGTAGAAAGTTATATGCTAGTTCATTAATCAAGAATTCAGCTTATTAACTGAGTTATCAATAAGATATATGTTTCCTTATTAGTTTCTCCTTATATAGAATTGCTTTAACTCTTTTGGTAACTCATGTCATGCCAGTGGTCACATACACCTGGAACCTTTAGGATTTAAAAAGATAAACTTTGAGCAGTTCTTGGAGTGCACCCATGAAAGATAGAATTGGCCTAGGCTAGCAAAACCTCTGGAGTCTCCCAGATCGGTAAGTTATGACCTGTTTATTGAATGAAGCTTACAGAGAGACCTTTGGTGGTGGAGTTTCTCATTGTAGGGTCTCCAGTCTAAATTAAAGACAAAAACATTTTTTAAAGGGTTATAACCCTCAAGTTTGATTGGTGTAGCTTGGTGCAAAGTGAAACCACACCTTGCAGTTATAGTGTATATCCAGAGTCAGGCCTAAAGCTGACACCAGACCAAAGAGCAGCGAGACTCCCTGAAGGAGGCTGTCTCACTCCACCTCACTTTAGAATCAGTTTGGGCCTTGAAACCTGATTTACTCTCCACAATTTTGATCAATAGGACCAACAGGTCTGCACTGCAATATTGAGAATAGAATTAGGCTGTCTAGTTGATGCCAAATGGTTTAAAGTAGTTCCGGAAAGGGACAAATAGAAATCAAAGGTGAAAATACCCAACTGGAAGAGAGCCAAGTTCAATGATTTGAGAAGGGATCTAGCACAGGTGGACTGGAAACAAAGATTGTCTGAGAGAACAGTAAATGAGCAATGGCAGGCCTTCAAGGCAGAGATAGTTTGTGTACAAACCAAGTATCTATATATATAAATCGGTACTTCTGTCATTCTGTCTTTCTGTCTTTCTGTCTATCTGTCTATCTGTCTGTCTGTCATTGCGTGTGCGTTGCGGGTATGCACTCGAAAGTTACAGGGCGTACCTACGCGCGCGTTACCTCCAAAGAAAGCTTACGCTTCCGAGACGGTTTTAAGCGTATTTACGTTTCGGCCGGGCTAAAATTGCGCCCGCGGTATCCCAAAAACCTTCAACATTCTGCTCATTAGCATCTCATTATCCGCTCATTAGCGACAGAGTGACCTCGAGCTCGACCAATCGTACGCCGGGTTGCTGGCGTGTGCCGCCGGGCCAATCGGTGCGCGTGTGGCCGGGCTTTATCGTTCTGAACCGAGGTGAGTCGCCGCCATCTTGATTCCAAACTTTTCCTTTCTTTTTCCCGCTTTCTGCGTCTTAAAAAAAAACGTTGCTTTTAAAACACATATTGTTTTTTAAAAAAATGATTTAGAAAGTAATTAACTTATCTAATCTCATTAATTTTCCTACCTTTCCCCGTTTTTCCAGGTAGGCCTAGAAGCCTCGGCGTCTCCTCCGCACCCACGCCCGAGCTAGGCACCTCCCGGCCCCACTCGAAGGCTGGAGGGCCGAGCCTCAGCCCAGCGCCGCTAGGGTGTGCGCGCAGCAGGAGCTGAGACGTCTCTCTCTGCCGGGGCTTGCTGAGCATCCAGCGTTACCCTGGCAACCGGGCCCGCCGGACGTCTCGCACAGCCGCAATCGGCGGTCTTCACCTCGGGGGGAGGGGGGGGCGGCCGCGACCCTCGGGGGGGTGGCGCGACCCTCGGGGGGGGGGGCCGCGCGCGCAGCAGGAGCAGCTGAGACGCGGCGTCTCTCTCTCTGGCTTGGTCAGCGTCACGGTTGCCCTGGCAACCGGGCCCGCCGGCCGAGAGAGACACTGCGCGTGCAGCAGGAGCTGAGACGCGATCGGCTGTCTTCACCTCGGGGGGGAGGGGGGCGCGACCCTCGGGGGGGGCCGCGACCCTCGGGGGAGGCGCCCCCCGCCCTCCCTCCCCCCCGCCCTCCATCCCCCCTCCCCTTCCCCCGCCCTTCCCCCCCGCCCTCCCTTCCCCCCCTCCCTCCCTTCCACCCCCCCGCCCACCCTCCCCCGCCCTCCCTTCCCCGCCCTCCCCCCCCGCCCTCCCTTCCCCTCCCCTGCCCTCCCTTCCCCCCCTCCCTCCCTTCCTTCCCCCCGCCCTCCCCCTCCCCCTCCCTCCCTTCCCCGCCCTCCCCCTCCCCCCCACCCTCCCTTCCCCTCCCCCTCCCCCTCCCCTCCCTCCCCCCCTCCCATCCCTCTCTTCCCCCCAGTCGCTCTCTCTCTTCCCCCCAGTCGCTCTCTCTCTTCCCCCCAGTCGCTCTCTCTCTTCCCTCCAGTCGCTCTCTCTCTCTCTTCCAACAACAACATGCCCTCGAAAAAGCCTCAGCACCGCCGGGCACTTCAGCTAGTATTCCCATAAGGAAGAAAGATAGGGCATCCAAAGTTAGAGCTCCCTGGATGATATTGGAAATAGAGGTTAAAATAAAACAGAAAAAGGATATTTATGACAAATGTCAGGTACAGAATACAGTAGAAACCCAGGCAGAATACAAAGAGTGCAGGGGGAAACTGAAAAAGCATATAAGAATGGTAAAGAGAGAATGAGAAAAGATTAGCAGGTAACATAAGAGGGAACCCAAAAAACTTTTATAAACATATAAAACATAAAAGGATAGTTAAAGGAATGATTAGGGACAAAGACGGAAATCTTCTTGTGGAGGCAGAGGGGATGACTGAGGCACTGAATAAATACTTTGCATCTGTCTTCACAAAAGAGGAGGATGAAGTAGAGGAGGAGGGAGTAGAGACATTGGATAGGATAAAAATAGATAGAAAGGAGGTGCTACATAGGTTGGCATCACTCAAAGTTAACAAATGACCCAGTCCAGATGGGATGCATCCTAGGTTGCTGAGGGAAGCAAGGGTGGAGATAGCAGAAGCTCTGACCATAATCTTTCAATCCTCCTTGGATATGGGAGTGGTCCCAGAGGACTGGAGGATTGCAATTGTTACACACCTATTCAAAAAAAAGAAGGGAAGAGGGATAAACAACAGGCCGGTCAGTCTAACGTCAGTGGTGGAAAACTATTAGAGACCATTTTTAAGGAAAAAATTAATTCTCATCTGGAGAAGCATCAGTTAATAAGGGACAGCCAGCATGGGTTTGTTAAAGTCAATGTCAAGGTAATCTGATTGAGTTCTTTGATGAAATAACAGAGAGGGTGGATGAAGATAGTGCAGTAGATGTTGGATATATGGGCTTTGAAAGGCATTTGATAAAGAACCAGATAACAGACTTATTTGGAAAATAGAAGCACATGTGATTAAAGGGATGGTGGTAACTTGGGTACGTAATTGGCTACGGGATAGGAGGCAGAGAGTAGTGGTGAACGGATGTTTTTCTGACTGGAGAGAAGTATGCAGTGAGGTCCCCCCAGGGATCGATATTAGACCATTGCTTTTCTTGTTGTATATAAATGGACTTGAGTATAGGGAGTACAATTTCCAAGTTTGTGGATGATACAAAACTTGGCAATGTAGTAAATAGTGAAGAAGATAGTAGCAGGCTTCAGGAGGACAGAGACAGACTGGTGAAATGGGCAGATAGGTGTGAAGTGATGCACTTTGGGAGGAACAACATGGAGGGGCATTAGAATCTAAATGGCACTATTTTGAGGGGAGCGGGTGCAAGAACAGAGGGACCTGAGGGTGCATATTCATATTCACAAATCTTTTTGAAGGTGGCAGGCCAAGTTGATAAAGTGGTTAAGAAAGTGTATGTATGGGATCGCTGACATGCATTTGAACCACTGCAGCAGCGAGATTAGGCCTCGCTTAAATGTCTCATCTGAAGGATGGCAGCTTTGACATTGCAGCACCTCCCCAGTACTGCAATGGCGTGTCAGTGCAACTTATGCACTCAAATCCTGGAACTGAATTGAGAGGCACAGCGAAAAATAGAGTATGGTGGTTTGTGAATGGCCATGCCAGCAGAGGGAATTGGCCTGAGATGTAATTCACTGTGTGAAGCGATCTGAGACAATTTGATGATGTGGTAACGCTTTGTATAAATGCTTTGTAAATACAACAACACGCAAGTCGTGCTAAACCTTTACAAATCACTGGTTAGGCCTCAACTGGAGTATTGTGTACAATTTGGGGCAGAACACTTTAGGAAAAATGCCAAAGCTTTGGAGAAGGTACAGAGAAGGTTCACCAGGATGATACCAGGGATGAGGGACTTCAGTTATGTGCAGAGATTGGAGAAGCTGGGATTATTCTCCTTGGAGCAGCGAAGGTTAAGTGGAGACTTAATAGAGGTATTCAAAATAATGAGGGGTTTTAATAGGGAGAAACTGTTTCCTCTGGCAAGTGGGTTGGTCATAGGTTTAAAATAATTTGCAAAAGAACTAGAGCAGAAATGAGGAGAAATATTTTCAGAGGGTTGTTAAGATCTGGAACACACTAACTGAAAGGATGGTGGAATCAGATTCCATGGGAACTTTCAAAAGGCAATTGGATAAGTACTCGAAGAGGAATAATTTGCAGGGTAGTGGGGAAAAAGCTGGGATGTGGGACTAAATTGGATAGCCCTTTCAAAGGGATGGCACAGGCACGCCGGGCCAAATGGCCCCTTTCTGTGCTGTAAGATTCCATGGGGGAAAAATTCATCCCCTTAATGCCTCCCGTTAGCGCCGGCAGATGGCGCTAACAGGGTGCTAGAGCAGTATTGCTGGGGCAAGGCGAATCCAGCACCGCACGCCAAATCTTGCCCCCATGTAGTACTGCCAGTAAGAGTTATCGCCGGGAACGTCAACGGCAGGTGGAGTGTGATATGCAGCGCTCACTGACCTCCCGATCTGCTAAATTGATTGTCGCCATCTACTTAGTGTCTGGAGTAAACACCGACAGGGAGAGCTGGCGTGAAGCACCAGGAAGTCAGCTCCAGGGATATTATTTAAAGGGATCATCAATAATGACTCACAGCTGTCAGGTTAGTGCACTTTCAGTGATTTCTTATCCATTTCACATACTCCAACAGTTTCATTCAGTAATTTCAAGGTTCCTTTGTATCAGGAGTGTTGTGGCAACTAAAAAGTAGCTACATTTATTCTTTCAAAAATCAAATTGCTACACTTGGTAACATTAATAGAGGCTGCACTGGCAGTCGACCTCGCCCTCCAGGATCTATGGTGGAGGGAGTGTAGGCAGCGAGAAATACGGGAACATGTGCACAAAGAGATGAGGAGGGACATCAGGGCTCTCACCAGGAGGCCTTACCCTCCGAGGTTATTCCGACAGCACTTCTACATTTAATGAAGCGAGGAGCAGTGTATTAGATGGCCCCAATTCACCAAGGAGGTGGTCACAGAACTCTGCCACCTCCTCCAAACAGACCTCCAGCCTCACACCAGGATGACTTAAAGCCCACATCCCCTTTGCTCACATCGCCATCATTCCATTCCTCTCACAGGCCGTTTCACACTGCAAAGCTGAAATGACAGACACCACAAAAGAACTGTAAGTGAATTAATAAATTTATCAAAAATCAGTGAACACATTTTTACAAGAAAAATATTAACTATTCACCCTTGTGCAATCCCTTAGTGTCTCTCGTTATTATGTCTTTGCCTACTCTAGAGCTACTATGAAGTGTTGGCCCAGTGGCTGCAGCACGGCTGGTGGAAGGCTGCTGGGTGTCCGTGCCGGAGACTTCAGATGGCCTTGCAGGATGCCCTCGACCAGCTCTGGGCCTGGAAGACCCGGCTGTAGACTGCACCACCTCAGCATGGGCGGCAGCAGTCTGGGATTGCTGGAATACAGGCAGTGACAAGGGCAATAGTAGAGTGGCAGTGGTGGGAGCAGGAATGCTGTCCTCCTGAGAGAGGACAGCAGGTTCCTGCTCCACTGACCCACTGCCACTGCCCTGGGGCAGCACCTCAGCATCCCTAGCAATCTGTTGCAGCACAGATTGCTGGCCTGCTGCAACACTGTGAAAGCCCAGTTGACAGTGGTAGGCCCAGCCACGATGGCAGCAGTCAGAGCTTGCATGGCATTAAACTGAGACTGCATGAGAGCAGTCTGAGATTGGATGCTACCAAGCATAGACTGCATTACAGCACTAAGACGTTGTGTCGCTTCCGCCTGTGCTGCAATGGAAGCTGCCAGATCGCCCATCACGCGCGGCATCAGGTCTGGGTCACCACGGTCTCCCTGGGAGTCTACCACCTTTTGTAGACTGGAAAAGATGGGCTCCATGGTATGCGCAGAGCTCTGTGCAATGTTGGAGATGGACTCTTCCACGCTCTTTACCATTGCCAAGAGGCTCTCGGGCACCCTTGCCATTGCACCTATCATCTCCGTGTGCATGCCCATCACCCTTCTTCTAAAGGCCTCCCCATCAAGGTCCTCATCCCAGTCCTGTGCAGCAGAACTCACACGCAAACTCACCCTCCGGGGAGCTGACCCCCGAGCTACATGTTACCCCTGGACTTGCTGCAGCCCACTCATCCCCGGTACCTCACCTTGTGCAGATCCCACTACTAAACTAGCCTCTAAAGAATGCATAGTGCCAGTATCTGAGCTGGTGCCTGTGGGTGAGACATGCAGTGACGCGGTGTCTTCTTCCTCCTCCTCTTCTCCCGCCTCGCTCTCTACGGTGTCCTCAGGGACAGGCAGCTCAGGTGCTTGCTGATTATCTGAAAGCATAAAGGCACAAGAGTCAGGTTGAGGTGAGGTGAGGGGGCAGGAAGGGTGAAATGCATGCATACAGCATGATTAGCTGGAAAGTGCAAAATGCTTTTGGGGTGAGGGGGAAGTGGGATGTGAGAAGGGGTAGGGATGAACATACCGTTGTTGTCCCCAAGGGGATCAACGTCACCGGTGGCCATGACGCCCACCACCTGGTGCCCAATAATCTGCAGCACTCGATTCTCCAGCGCAGATAATGGTTGGGTGTCAGCTTGTCCCTCGCCTGTGCACTCCTGCTCTCTCCTGTTGTGAGCCACCTTGGTCTGCAAGAGACAGGAAAGTGTGTGAGTGAGTGTGGAGCAATGTGTTTGGGTGATGTGCCTGCCATAGTTGAATAGCTGTCATTGTGTGCAAGGTGTGAAATGTGGGTGTGAGTGTGGGTAGGTAGAGATTGTTGGTGGGTGAGTGCTGGGGGTGTGGTGCTTTGGGCAGTGTGTGAACAGTATGGTTCAGATGGTAGTATGTAGCATTTGTTGAAGCATTCACTCATCCTGACCACTTGAGTGAGGTCGTTAAATTTCTTCCTGCACTGTGTGTGGGTCTTGGGGACCACAGTGCTGCCTATCTCCCTCCATGTGGTGCAGAAGACTTGTGGCGAGGGCCTCCTGCCACTTGTCGGGGAGAGCACCGCCCTCTGTCTCTCCACAGCAAAAACCAATGCCTCCAATGCTTCATCGCAGAATCTGTGGGCTCTCTCCCTGGGGCATGGATCTACTAGGGAGAGAGCCTGCAGATTCTGTGATAAAGATGCAGATTCTGATTCAGTCCCCTGGTTCCTTCGCCTTGTCCTGCTTCTGCTTGCTGAGGCAGCTGCACAGCCAGCAATGCTGAGAATGAAGTTCTGCAGCATCAATGAACTGAAGTACTTTAAGTACTGAAAAACGCCTGTGGTAATCATGACTTGCGATTAGATTGCACCTGATATTGGTCCACCCTTTGAGTGTAACACCAATGAGCTTGGGCTTTAAGACTTGAATACAGACTCCAAATCATTTTTTTGAACAATGAGCACTAATTCTGCGTGCAGTCTAAAGCATTGCACTTGGCGCTAATTCTCCAACTTTTCTACTGACACCACCCACTATATTGGGCCAGAAATTTGGGTCGCCACAGGTGAGTACGCCCTGGGTACTCACGCGTAGGCTCAACGAAAGTGCCGGTTTTGTGCATGCACTGCGCATGCGCGGGAAACCGGAACTTCCATTCCCTTAAAGGAAAGGGTTCACAGGTCGAACGCATGCGCCGGAGAGGCAGCGCATACGCCTGGAACTTCTGTTTTTTTCTGCAGGTTTCTCCGGGAGGGTAAGTCTCCAGGAGCTACGCTTCTAAAAAGCAGTCGCAAGGTCTGCTTTTAACAAGGTAAGTGGTGAATTAAGTAAAATTAAAACATTTTTTCCACAGGTTTATTATTTTTAAATACTGTTAAGGTAAGTTTATTTTTAGTCCCATTAGAAACTGTAATTAATTTTTTCAAAAATTTTAATTATTGTTTAAAATATTTATTTTATGTAATTTATAGTTATTTTAAAAATGTGATTAAAAAAAAATGTATTTGAAGTTTTAGTTAGGTTTTGGGGCTGAACTGTATTCATGGATTTGACTATGAATACAGATTCCGTGCTACAATTGGCTCTCCATGGCTCATGTGATCCCAGGGGACGTTTCGAAATAACTGCGCCCCTGGGATACGCAAGCACTGCGCGCCGGGCGTTGGATCAGGCCCAGGTTCGGAATCCCACGTGGGCCCACAGCACAACGGCCAGTGCGCTAGGTAAGTGCAGGTTGGAGGCTTGCACCCGCCGGAAGCCTCCGATCCGAATTTCTGAGCCAGTGAATTTCTAACCCTATGATTCTCTAAGTCTGTAACAAGAGATATCAAGATGTCACTGCAGAACTGAGTGTCAGCCTGTTGTCAGACAGGGAGAAATACACTAACTACACATTACTGAGTCTACAGGAATCGGCCACAGTAACTTATATAAGGGGACAGTTTTACGAATTTGCACTCATGATGTTAGATCAAAAATCCCGCGAGGCCCATTGATGATTGTACCTGAATTCTCTGCTCCCAGTGGAGGAAGGAGCATGAATCTGTAAAATATCCCTATAGTTAATAAACAATAAACCTGATGGCTGCATTCACATTCTTTTATGTCCTCCGCTAGTGATGTGATTGTCATCTGTCGAGCCACCACTTTTAAATGTATTGCATATTATTTCTGGATTACTAAATTGAAGATATAATTAGATATATTCCCCTAGGAAACAAATACAGCAGTTTGGAACTTTTTATTTAAATGATGGCCTTGGCTCAAAGTCAGCATGCACATTCAGAACAATGTGCCCTTCTGCCATCTTCTTTGTCATGAAAATAATCACATTGCATATTTATTTGCTTTACACTTTGGATTCTGTCAGTCATGACCATTCATTTTATCATAATCCTCTCTTCAAATGCTGATTCATGAAGAGAGGATTTTCTTGAATGGTTCTGCACACAGTGTTTGGTCAATTCAGACAAACAATTTAATATTTTAAAAAATCACAAGGACAATGCCCTTAGCATCTATTTAGGATCTTGTTCTGAGTTGGAATTGAGACCGTTGCAAATGCTGACTGTGTAGTTTTGCACTAAAATCTTTGCTGATGATTTCACTGCTGCATTTAAAAAAAATCTTGCTGAGAAAATGTAATCGGGCACACGAGTCAATGTAAAAAAAATGGAAAGAATGTTCTGAATATTGAAGACATGCCTGAGATGCTCAGCATGAGGTAGTCAGAAGATAAGCAAGAACTTCATGACATGCTGCTGTTTTGCACAACGTTGCCACTAGTCATCAAATTGTGATAACCATTTCTGAGAAGCCATTGATTGCTTTTAGACAAGAATTCACTGGTCTTTATGTTTGCTACAACTTATATTGCTCCAGGGCAGGCCTTTCACCACCATATTGACTAAGCAGCAATTTACATAAACATAGGCCTAATTTTCTCACTTGGTGATTCCAGGGGGAACCTTACCCTCCTGGAAATCCAGGCACATGCCGCGCACAATTTAATTACCATCAATATAAATAGATAGGAAAGTGTGCACACTTTTCTGAATTCCCGATATGCCCACTTGGTGGCTGAGGTTACCCGCTGGAAGTGCCAAGTCAGGAAATTACCCCGAAACCTAAATTATTTCCTTTGGTAAACCTCCAACAGTGCTAGAATATTCCTTAGAAGATAACATGAAGCAAATGTTCTGCTCTCAAGTTACCATACCATTCTCCACTCATTTCCTTGGACATGGATGATTATTCTGAAACGTCACTTTTCTCTTCTTTGGGTAACACGTTATTGCTGGTCAATAGTAGTTCACTTCGGCTACATAGGAATATAGGATAGCTCCTTGAAATGCACAAAAGACAGCTTATACCAAATGACTATGAAACATGGACTAAACTTTTGCTGATGACTGACTGCAGTTATTAATCAAAGAATAAGTTGCAGTTTGAAATTCCTCCTTCAATAAAAAGGATGAATACAGGTTTGTTTTTGAATTAGTGTCACCCTTTCAAAATCGCAGGCTTTGAAACCTATGAATTCTGAGAATGTTAATGGCTTATTAAATAGGGATAAACAGACATTCTCCTGCTTTTTATTAAAAGGGGATTTTTTCAGACCTGTTCAAATACAGTTCCTCAGCAAGGGCATTGTAAAGATAACTGTCAATATATTTAATAGAGTCACAGATTCTCTTCTTCTTCTTAGGCAGTCCCTCGGAACTGAGGATGACTTGCTTCCACACTAAAGATGAGTTCTCAGGTGACTGAGTGCAATGCGGGACCTACAGTCTCTGTCACAGGTGGGGCAGATGGTGGTTGAAGGGGAGGGTGGGTGGGGTCCTTGGGTTGATGTGCGTTCCTTCCGCTGTTTGCGCTTGGCTTCCGCTTGCTGTCGGCGAAGAGACTCGGTGTTCGGCGCCTTCCCGGATGCTTCTCCTCCACTTTGTGCGGTTTTGGGCCAGAGATTCCCAGGTGTTGGTGGGGATGTTGCATTTTTTTCAAGGAGGCTTTGAGGGTGTCCTTGAAGCGTTTCCTCTGCCCACCTGGGGCTCTCTTGCTGTGTCGGAGCTCCAAGTAGAGCACTTGTTTTGGGAGTCTTGTATCGGGCATGCGGACGATGTGGCCCGTCCATCGGAGCTGATCAAGCGTGGTCAAAGCTTTGATGCTGGGGATGTTGGCCTGAGCGAGAACACTGACGATTCTGCTTAGCATCATCTCAAACCTAGTAAAGGGATGTTGAAAGGACAGTTTAGATTTATCGACTATACACAAAGGGTAGTCAGTGTATGGAATGGAGTGCCTAGCAAAGAAGTGAGGGTTGACTGCATCAGTAATTCAAGAGTTAGGTAAGAACCTGGAGAAATATTTGATAGACAGGACTGAAAGGAAATGTAGGAAATGGTATCTTCTAGAGACTGGCAGGAAGAGTTTCCGCTTTGGGCGCAATTGGTGATTCCGGCACCCAAAATTGCGCCTGTTTTGTAAAGTTTCCCCCCCCCCCCCCTGAGTTTCCGCTCACGTGCATTTGCATATTGCCGGATACAAACTCTGCCATGAACCTGCGCAATCTGACAGCGTTTTAAAGTACAATGTAGAAAAAAATGTAGTTTAAAAAATATTCCTTGAAATATTAAAGAGTGGTAACTTGGTAAAGTTTGATTAATACAGCTGAAAATGGGTTTATCACAAAGAATACATATTTTAAATCACAGTTTCAATCCACCATCTGTGAGTGACCTTATTTCAAATTACTGAGAATGATTTTTTTTAAATATACAAAACTATTTTCTAGTTATATTGGGGTACAGTAGTGAGTTCCTTCGTAACTTAAAAAAAATTAATTCAAAACCTTTCAAAACATTCCTATTACCTGTAATATCCTCCCGCCCAAAAGTTCCAGCTTAATTTTTAGAGCCTCCTCGAAGGCCTGCAAAGGAACGCAATTAACGGAAACTCCCAATGGTGATTAACTCAAGCTGGGGGCCTGGCCAACTTTGTGGGCGGGGCCTGCTTCTAGCGCGACATTTTTAAAACTAGCGCAAAAGATCGCGGAAACTCCAATTGCGCTGAATGCAATTTGCGCTTAAAATTCCGCGACCTTTTGTGCCGGTTACGTCAACACCGGGGGAATTGCGCCAAAAAAATCCCAATGCAATCAAGCAGGAACTCCAGGCCAGGAACTGAGCAAATGGATCATGTTGGTCTTTTCCAGTCCTGTGCATTCTGAGATGCAATGGTAATTATTAGCCAAGATCTTAGTACATAATTTGATATGTGTTGACATTTGTGTCTCGATGCGCTGTTGTCCTTAGTGACTGCATTAATCCATGTTCAACTTCTATAACAGGAAGTTTGGCCCAATTACAAAATTCAAACCGCAAAGTGCAATGGATTTATCATAAAATACTTGTCACTTTTTCCAACTAATTTAACTTCCTTTTTCAGTTGTCTGATGATTTATTCTCAGGTAAGGGACTTTATTACTGCCAATCCTCTGTGAATGCTGGTTCGAGCTGATATATGACTTGTGGTACAGATGGTTGTGTTTGGATTGTAGATAACTGCACTGGAAAGCATTTAAATGAGTCTCATGAATCTTTAAAATGTGATTTTACATATTGAACATGAAATTTGAATCTAGAATTTTATTGTTTAATGCTACATGCTATTCTACACTGGAGAATTTTGACCCACCATTGAAGTAAAATGGTGCAGTGATAAAATATGATCACGGTACAATTTACCTTGCTTTGCACTAAAAATGTCTCAATTTAAATGGAAATGAGCTTTCCTATTCAAATACTTACAAATTTGTTATTCAGATAGAGGTATTAGACTTAAAACAATAAGGTCTGTTTACCATTAATAAATATATTGCTTCTAATAGAACTGAGTGAAACAATTGCAAATAAGGGAAGTGCAACCCAGAACAGGTTCTTAAAAGGAAATTCAAGTGTTTTTATACTGGGATAACAGAAAATGCTGGAAATACTCAGCAGGCCAGGCAGCATCCGTGGAGAGAGAAACAGAGTTAACGTGCCCGATTTTCCCGATCGTGCGGGAAATTTTCGGGTTCCCCAAATGTCGGGTTCCGACCCGAAAAAAAATGGGTCAGCCAGCTGCACGCAATTTTCCCTCAAGTGGCCAATTAAGTTCCAACGTGTGGGCACCCTTGCTAATTGTCCATTTCCAGTCAGAAAGCCCCACAGTATGATGTCATCATTTGTGGTGCTTTTAAAGTGTCCAGCAAGCTTCTCCACCTCTGCAGGCTTCTCAACCACTCTTGCACAATGGCAGAGGAGCCCGCACCAGCTGCTGCCAGCGGCAGAGGCCGAGCTGCCGCCAAATTCGACGAGACGTCACTGCAGACATTGGTGGATGGGGTAAGGGCCTACAGGGAGGTCCTCTACCCTCGCTCAGGGAGGAAGAGGCCTCCCAAAGAGTCCAGGGCTGCCTGGATGGAGGTGGCTGCAGAGGTCAACTCTCTGGGAGTCACCCGTCGGACCTGGATGCAGTGCAGGAAGCGCTTCCATGACCTTCACCGCACAGGGAAAGTAAGTACGAAGTTTCCATCACCCTCAACCTGATCCCCATTGCCTTTCCCCAACAGCACTCAGCTTCAGCAATCTCTTCCTCCACATCCCACTTCACAGTCACATCCATGCACCCTTACCCATTCCCTATCTCTCTATGCTCACATTCACATAACTATTCTATCATGCAGCCCTCACACTGCCTCTCACTCTGATGCTTGGAACACAACTGACAACACACAGGGAGGGCCCTTGGTCTTGCAGCCTCAGAACATCTTTGTCTCCTTCTAAGTATCTATGCTATGCAATCTCTAAACTCACTCCTGCACTCTCACTCAAACTCCACTTGTTTACCTCATTGCAGGAAAAGAGAGCTCACAATAGACGAGAGCGTGCGAGGACTGGAGGAGGACCACCCTCATTCGCCCACCTGAGCCCCTGGGAGGAAGCTGCGATCGAGCTTGCTGGGGCTGACATGCCTGTGGATGCTGGAGCAGGAGAGACAGGAGCAAGCCCGCAAGCTGGTGACAGAATAGTTCCCCATCTCTCTCATTGACATAGCATGAGTTGCTGATATGATTCTGACTTATGAGCATCTGCCAAATCCAATGTGCAAGTAGCCTTGGCATCACATCTCTAACTCTTTCCTTTACTCCCCCACAGGACCATCCGGAGCGCCCGTCGCCACTGCCGAGGAGGAAGAGGCTTTGCAGCCAGACTCCTCAGAGGAAGCTCCAGCCTCTGAGGGTGCAACGTCAGCAGAAGTAAATGCACCCAGCACCAGCGCAGACACTCACACCTTGGTGGGACCTTCGGGACATAAAGTAGTGTTGACACCTGTAGGGGGTTTCTCTTGCTCGTTCTGGTCTCCTGCCAGGCTTCATGCAATAATTACCCTTGAGTGGTTCGACCCACTCCCCCCACGGTTCCAGACCTTGGACTTAGATGCAGAGAACAGTAGTGCAGAGAAAGGACTCAATAGACCAGGTTGAATAGCACGAAATGGATGCTTTTATTTTTAAACAGTTTGAAGCATTACAAAATACATGTCATGGGCACAGATTAAAGTAACTACAATCATGCACAAATTTATGAACTTGACTCTATGGAAATGGGGAACACACGGCACATCGTAAAAGGGAAAACACATTACGATTACCCTTAACTCCCTCCCCTATACCTAAACTAAGTTTCGACCTGGGGAACTTGGGATCATGCTCACCACTCTCAAAACCGCGAAAAGGGGGTTCGCAGCCTTTTGGCACCGCTTTCCGTCGTCACGTGGATTTGGAAACTTCTGGCGCAGTCGATATTCTCTCTCTCTCTCGAGGCGGCGGGGTAGACACAGCCTCGATGAGCGCTCGTCAAGGTTGAAGATCAGCTAAGTCTGTTGTCGATTTTGGTTCATGGAGCAGACCAACAACCAGATGGGATGTTGAGACACGGAAGTGTCAGGCCCGGAATGTCCTTTTCTCCAGCCTGGATCGTCGGTTTTCCAGAGGGTTTCTTCTCCTTCGGCCTGGGTCGTCGATGATCTCCCGACCCCAGTACCCGGGCCACCCTCGTCGTCTTCTCGTCGTGGCCGAGCCTTGTCTGGCTGAACACCGACCACGTTGTCTTTTCACCGAAATTGTCCGTCCGAAGCGTCTTTAAAAAGACAAAACGTCTTCATCGATTCCGAGTCTACCGAGGTGGAAGAGGCGCCGATCCTGGCACCGTCTGTCCTTCGTTCGTCCGTTCGTTCCGTCGATCACTCCGATAACGTCGATCGTGCTTCCTCCGAATGTTCCTTGTAGAAGAAGCTGCCTTTCCGAGTGTCTTTGATGGACTTTCAATCCATAGTTATACTCTTTTGGGACAGTCTTATCTCCCGCCAAATCATAGTCCTGTCTTTGTATTAATTTTGGCGGGCAGAAATCTCTGCAGGGGCGCTTTGTCTTGTAACGGGAGCTGGTGATAACTTAACTGGCCTTCCTGGCCGATAATGTCTTTTAATGTCTTTTACATTGTCATCGCGACTCGGTTCGCATATTGATCGGTCCGGAGATTTTCCTTGATGGCTGTTAAACGGTTTCTCCTTTGTACAATAAATGGGTATAAGTGTTTTTGCATTGTCCGCCCATATCTTGATGGGCCCCATCCTGTACTTAGAATCCATTGAATATGTATGCTGTTTCCCTGAGTTTCGGTTCCCAGATACTGGCTTTGGCGGGCTTCAATCCACAAGCCTGTCTGGCTTGCAGTAACAGAAATAAAATGGTCCAGAAAACTGATCACGGGGCCCGGCGGCCATTTTGTATGCCCTTTTATCAAAGGTTTTTCTGTGCAAGCTTACTTTGGTCAATAAACAGTCTTATTTTATCCGGTTTTCTTGCGTGATTATTGCTGAAAATTTCGAATCTTACACACCTGGTGTATCACAGTTCACAAGTGAGCATCAGCAGAGTGTGGAGACAGGGACAGCAGTGCAGAGTCCTCGTCGGAGGGCGCAGGCCTCTGCCAGCTCAGCTCAGCTGCATGTCGACCCTATGAGGAGGTGATGGATCTCCATGCACAGATGCAGGAGTCTCTGGCAGGTTTTGTCTCCAGGGTCGCTGCGAGTGTGGAGCGAATGGAGGAGTCCATGGCGAGCATGAGCAGAGCCTTATTGGAGTCATTGGCGCATGAAAGCATCACCACGGAAAGGTTGGCAACCTCTGTGGTAAAGCTGGCTACTGCTGAGGTGAGGAGGGCTGCAGCCGAGGAGAGAAGGGCTGTGGCTGAGGAGAGGAGGGCTGCAGCCAAGGAGAGGAGGGCTGCAGCCATGGAGGAGCTTAGTCACCAGGGTCTCGAAAACATGGTGAGTGCTCTGAATAGAATGGCATCTCTTGAGGAGCGATGGGCATCTATTGAGCACCGAAACCAGACCTTCATGGAAGTCCTTCTGAGTAGGACTGCCATTGCAGATACGGGTTCCCATGGCCCCCCTGATGTGCAGCAAGGTGCTCTCCAGCCACTTGCAGGCACTGAGGGGGAGCTGACCCATGAGAGGGAGGTTGTTGGCAGACCTCAAGGAAGTGGGGTCTCCTCTCCACGCGCTCACACTTCCATGCCACTTCAGAGCCCTCGGTCAGAGCCCCGCCGGAGTCCACACCCCAGTGAGATAGGAGTCTCAAGCCCTGCACAGCCGCAGGAGCAGCAGACCATGGTGAGCCCTCACAGGCTCGCCACCCTAGAGGACGCCCGCCAAAGGTGTCAAGACAGGCGCAGCAGGAAAGTGAGCAAGGGGCCTCCACATCTGCTGAAACCACAGGGGTATGTAGGGGTTTTTTTCTTGCTCCCATTGCCCGTTCTGGCCCCCTGCCAGGCTTCGTGCAAGAATTACCCTTGAGTGGTTCGACCCACCCCCCCTACGGTTCTAGACCTTGGACTTAGATGCAGAGAACAGTAGTGCAGAGAAGAGGACTCAATAGACCAGGCTGAATAGCACGAAATGGATGCTTTTATTTTTGAACAGTTTGAAGCATTACAAAATACATGTCATAGGCACAGATTAAAGTAACTACAATCATGCACAAATTTATGAACTTGACTCTATGGAAATGGGGAACACACGGCACATCGTAAAAGGGGAAACACATTACGATTTCCCTTAACTCCCTCCCCTATACCTAAACTAAGTTTCGACCTGGGGAACCTGGGATCATGCTCACCACTCTCGAAATCGCGAGAAAGGGGGTTCGCAGCCTTTTTGGCACCGCTTTCCGTCGTCACGTGGATTTGGAAACTTCTGGCGCAGTCGATATTCTCTCTCTCTCGAAGCGGTGGGGTAGACGCAGCCTCGATGAGCGCTCGTTAAGGTTGAGATCCACTAAGTCGATTTGGGTTCATGGAGCAGACCCAGATGCAGGCTATGCACATGGGAGAATCTTGTGGCCTAGATCGCCAGTCCTCCAGAGGGTTTCTTCTCCGTCGGCCTGGGTCGTCGATGATCTCCCGACCCCAGTACCCGGGCCACCCTTGTCGTCTTCTCGTCGTGGCCGAGCCTTGTTTGGCTGAACACCGACCACGTTGTCCCTTTTCCGAAACCGTCCGTCTTTAAAAAGACGAAAACGTTTTCATCGATCTGCCGAAGTGGAAGAGGCGCCGATCCGGGCACCGTCCGCCCTTCGTTCGTTCCTCGTAGAAGAGAGTTCTTGAAGAAATGGAAGCCTGAAGTCGCCCAACAGGGAGCCGTGGCAGTGAAGAAGAAGTAACTTAGATGGACTTTCAATCCATAGTTATACTCTTTTGGGACAGTCTTATCTCCCGCCAAATCATAGTCCTGTCTTTGTATTAATTTTGGCGGGCAGAAAATCTCTGCAGGGGCGCTTTGTCTTGTAACGGAGCCGGTGATAACTTAAACTGGCCTTCCTGGCCGACAATGTCTTTTAATGTCCTTTGCATTGTCACCGCGGCTCGGTTCGCATATTGATCGGTCCGGACATTTTCCTTGATGGCTGCTAAACGGTTTTTCCTTTGTACGATAAATGGGTATAAGTGTTTTTACATTGTCCGCCCATATCTTGATGGGCCCCATCCTGTACTTATAATCCATTGAATATGTATGCTGTTGCTCTGAGTTTCGGTTCCCAGATACTGGCTTTCGTGGGCTCACTGTCTTCAATCCACAAGCCTGTCTGGCTTGCAGTAACAGAAATAAAATGGTTCATAAACTGATCACGGGGCCTGGCGGCCATTTTGTATGCCCTTTTTATCAAAGGTGTTTCTGTGCAAGCTTACTTTGTTCAATAAACAGTCTTATTTTATCCAGTTTTCTTGCGTGATTTTTGCTGAAAATTGCGAATCTTACAGGCCCCCCTGTGATACTGATAGCTTGCTTAAAGTATCAATAATCCTTGATGAGCAAATTTTCCCTGATTCCCCACATCCAAACATTCCTGGCACTTAACTATCTATGCCCCTCACGACACATGCAGTTCCCATTTCCGGAGAAAATGAAAATTACCTCATGCACATTTGGAATCATAGACAGCAAATCTTAAACTATAACACCTTCACCTGTCAGATGGGCAGGGGTTGATACCCTTTTGCGCCATCTGCATGCATCTTTTATTAATCCAAAAAACTTAAGAACAACTAATAACATAACAATACTTATTTCCTTATAACCCAAAACAATCACAAATTTTTTTTTAAATGGAGGGACGCTTAATCTTATACTAGCAGCTTAGAGTGGGGTATCTGCTTCCCCCATTCGCACATAGCGTTCTCTCCATTCTCCTGTGTTCTTGTGCCTCTGGAGGCGTTTGCCTCTTTTGCAATGCACGAAGAGCAAAAATATCACAATCAAAACCTGACATACTACTAGGATATGGGATGCTATTCTAATCCAGGCGGGGACCTCTATGTTGGTGAACAAGTCCCACCATGGTGGGATGGTTATGTCCAATATGTCTTTTCCTATCTCTAAAGTCTTCTGCTCCAGTGTGTAGAAATGTTTCTGCGAAATTATAACGGCTTTTAAAATCTTGGTGAGGTGTTCGGGAAGAGGGGGAATGACATAACCAAAATGCGCGACAAATCGTTGTAAGTCTGTGAAATTCTCTTTGATAGTGATGTGTACGGTGGAGGGCGCAGGAATGGGAACAATTCGTTGTTGTGCCACTTGAACCTCGGCCCTGGGTTTGAAACAGAAACTGCTATCACCGACCGAACACCACTCGTGTTGTCCATATCGGTACTGAGGCGCTGCAGTGGTGACGCAGTATGTCCCACCCCCGATATATGCTACCTGTGGGGGCACATGGTCCTCTGCCATTGCCTCCATGGTGCAATTCACCGGCTTCGCGCTAGCGGTTCTGAACCCGCACTGTGGTTTCAAAAAGGCATTCAAGTGCTGGGGACACAGGATGATGTGTGCTCCCCGGCTCCGACATCCCGAGAGGTCGGTGCCTGTCATCGTACGCTCCCATCTGATGACGTAAGGCGGGACCACTGCGTAACGAATGTGTGCGCCCCCCTGAATGACTCCAATGTTCTCTACTCTGTATACTGGGGCGGGCTTTGCTGCGGGACCCAACACCGGCATTCTTACTACTATTCCCATAATAGTGTGATTCGAATGTCCGCAGTCCACTGGAACTGGGTATGCTTCTGCGGCTAGCCTGAGCTGGCACGGGCTTAATGCATTCTCAAAAGGGTGGAGCGCTTGCAAGTGCTTGTTGCTGATCCAGGACGGGACCAAACCCTGTTTTAAATCCTCAAGATTACTGCAGCCCTCGCCCAGTAACCACGCCCCGTACAGCACACAGGCCTCGTTTTGCGCAGCTTGATCGGACGCATTCCGATCCTCCTTAATGAGTGCATTTACCGTTCTCGCGTGTTTCTCCAGCTCAGCAATTATGTCCTTAAAGTGTAGTGTCATGGCCTGGTCCTCATGCAACTCAGAACCCACGACCTTGTTTTCGTCTGTCAATATGTTCCTTAACTGGGCTTTTAAACCGTTGATCTGTGTCTGCAGCTCCACGTTATCTAGAGCGTTGACAACAGATGTCCCGGTATTAAAAGCAGTGAATATGTCATTTACAGTACCCCTTCTTTGCCTCCCGACTCGATCCAAAACTTCTGGCGGTGTGGTGTATAATTTGTCTCTGTCGATGTCGGCAAAGTCAAATTCGTAAAATTGTCTAAACATACGGGTTAACAGGACCTGGTATAATTGTTCCGTTTCTTTGGGACACCACTCCGGCAATCTTACCTCAGTGAGATTTAAAATCACTGAGGCCACCGCGTAGTGTACCCCTTGGTACAGCACCTGACCGGTGGGTACCAATACTAAACCGTTCCCGGGTCCCTTGGTGGTGGTTGGGCACCCTCCTTTCTGGGCTAGTGCTACCGGAAGCGTAGGCAGGGGCTTGCGTGGGCGGGTGATGAGTTCAGTGGCGTTCACCGGAATAGGGGAGTATGGGGCTCCGCACGCTCGAGTGCTAACATCCCATCTCATCCCCTTCCCTTCATCCTGCCACTGCCTCTGGAAGAAGATGGACACGCCCTTGGGGCAGACGTGTCTCGAACCCCACATACAGACATATATTCCCTCATCCGGTTCCCACCATTTGTCCCAACACACACGTAATTGTCCGTGAGTTCCCGTAATAGTCCGATGGGTATTATTACCCAGTCGCTCCCACTCGACCGTAGAGTTTCTCATGTCCTTTCCCAGCTTTCATAGCCACCACCATCGCCTTGGTGGTACGTTCCCATTGCACACCAGACAAATCCTCTTTCCCACGGTGACGCTGACTCTGGGCGCTAGGATCCTCACTTGAGGGCACGTTAATGAAGTCTCTTGGTAGGCAAAACCGAAATTGCTGGAATATTCCGTAGAATTCGTTCCCAGCCAACCTGGCCATCTCCCTTGGTGGAAGTAGGTGGCGGTTTCCTCTACCTCTCGCTCCCCCGTCCCATCCGTTGCGATGGGGGCCGTGTCCCCGGAGCACCCGAAAATGATGACGTCCTTGGTGCGGCCTCGGTAGGCCCACCCGCACCCGATCGCCATGAACGCGACGACAATCCTTTCCATCGTATCCCAGGTTTCTGTAACCAACAAAATGATGTGGCCGGGCTCCCGATAGGTGCTGGCCTAAATTAATTGGACGCGCGGGTTCCTGGACCCCGCTCCCTAACAAACACACATACCGGGCAGACCTCAAAATTGTACTCTTAACACCATATACTTTACATTCCTTAAACTATGACCATAATTACCTATCTTAACTTATGTACAGCGCCGCCCTCCGTGGGGCGGCTTTCCGAATCCCTGTGAGGTCTGTCGTGTGCCACACCCTGCGGTGGGGCTGCATTGATCTTTGGCTTTGATCCCCCGCAGCCTGTCGCTGCTGAACGGGGATCATGTCTTCCTGGGGCTGCTTTAAACCGTGGTTGGGGAGGATGGGGAGAATCTGGCCAAAATTTTCTGGGCTGGGGCGCTCGAGCCGACCTACGAGGGGCTGCTTTGGGTTGGGCTCCCGGGGCTGATGGACCGGGGGTCGTGACTGTTACCGTTACAGCCTGTGGTTCCTCCACAGCTGCCGGCTCCAGCTCCCCTCCCTCAGGCTCCGCCCCCCCGGGGTCGGGATCTGTGGCTTCCGACTCCACCTCACCTGTCCCTACAGGTAACGAGTCTCCACCCCCACTCCCTACCTCCCCCAAGCTTGAGTCGAGGGCGGGACTGCCGTCCTCTGACTCTTCCTCCTCCGTGATTGGGTCTAAAGCGAGGTTGAGCTGTTCGGGCTCTCCCCTGCCTAAATCCCATTCAAAAGATGAGACCTCCCACTCCAATGGGATGGCCTCTCCCTTCACGCAGGCTACTGCTCCAGCCTGTGTGGTCTGTGACTCTGTTACAGGCTGAGGATCTTTGTTCTCAGACCTGGTCCCCTTTGGTGGCCCTTGTGTACCCGGTTTAAACAGTTTACACTGGTTGATGTGAAACCATTTGGTACGTCGGGGCGTCTTCACTGCATAAACCATGGGGCTGGCTTTGTCTACAATGCTGTATGGCCCCATGTACAGTGGTTCAAAACTCCCTACCCTGGCGTAGTTTCGGACCATGACCTGGTCCCCGACTACCCACTCTTGTTGTTTCCGAGGTTCCAACAACAGTTTATTTCCCTGGTGCTGTCTTCCCATGTTCCCAGCCGCCTGCCCATAAATCTGTCTCAGGCGCTCCAAGAGGGTTTGGGCGAATTTGTCCCGTTTCACCTCTCGGAGCTGGCCCTCAGTGAGCACCGGGGCTAGCACATGGGTGGGTGTTCGCATGATCCTTCCAGTCATTAACTCGTGCGGGGAATACCCCGTGCTTTTGGACTGGCTGGCTCGGATCCCCATGAGGACTAAAGGCAGGACCTCCGCCCATTTCTGGGGCGAGCCCATTGTCTCTTTCCTCAGCTTTTCCTTGAGGGTCCGATTCATACGCTCAACAATCCCGGATGACTGGGGATTGTATGCTACGTGCCACTTTCCCTCAATGCCCAAGAGCATGAGGGCGTTCTGCATTACTTGACCGGTGAACTGACTCCCTTGGTCGGACTCTACAAAACGGGGGAGTCCCCACCGTGAGAACACTTCCCGAATCAAGATCTTAGCAGTACCCAGTGCCGTAGCTGTTCTGCACGGGAAGGCTTCTACCCATTTGGTGAACACATCTACCAGGACAAGGCAGTACTTATAGCCTCCCTGGGCGGCGGGCAGGGGCCCTATGTAGTCGACCTGAATCGACTGCCATGGTCCCTCTACCCTCCTGATGTGCCCCATGGGCACCTTCCTTTTGTGGGGGTCTGGGTTGTTAGCAGCACACACAAGACAGCTTGCGCAGAACTCGCGGACATCGTCCCGAAGTCCCGGCCACCATCCCGCCTGCTCCACCCGTTGCCAGGTGACCTCAGGTCCGGGGTGTCCCGCTCCTGGACCCTCGTGGGCCAATTGCAGGAATTCCCTTCGGTGCTGCTGCGGCACAACCCACTGCTCCTCTCGGAACAGCATACCTTCTTTGACTGTGAGGGCTGCCGTACTGTACGGACCTTCTACCTGTTTGCCCTCTGTGATGGCTTTTAGGACTGCTTTTAGGGCGGGATCCAGGGTTTGGACGGTCTTTAGGTCTGGGGGCGGTGTCACCCCTGTGTTCCCGGGAATTCCCTCCCTGCCTTGGATCGCCGCCACGGGTCCGGGTTCGTATGGGTCCCAGAGAATGCCGTTGCGGGCACCCTCCCTGGCTAGCGCATCCGCTTGCTGGTTGCCCTGACTGCGGGGTTCTGTAGTGGAGTGAGCCTTCACCTTATGGATGAACACCTCTCCTTTCTCCCCCACAGCTGCTAGGATCTTCTCCAGCAAGGGCTTAACTGTTAAAGGCCGCCCGTCCGCGGAGGTGTACCCGCGTCGGGACCAGATGGCGAGGTACTCTGTACACGAATTGCACGTGAACATGCTGTCTGAGCAAATCGTGTATGGGGTTGGGAAAATCTCGGGGTGGGTAACCACGTACGCCACCGCGGACAGTTCAGCCTGCTGCGCGCTCATAGTGCTGGGGAGCTTAATTGCCAGGGCAATGTTTGCCGCAGGGTCATAAACTCCACACCCTGTGAGTCGCTTGCCGTCAGCTACAGTGCTAGAACCGTCGACGTAGATCTCGCGGCCCGTGGGATGTATCCCGGCCCGTAAACCTATGTTAACTTCCCATACCCCTTCTACGGAACATTGATGGGCTGTCCCGGGATATGCCATATTGGCTGCGAGCCTTGGCGCGCAGAGGCCTTTAACTTTGAGATCCATCTGGGAAAGGAGGAGGGTCCAGCGCGCAATCCGAGCGCTGCTTACGGTCCCATCCTTAATCCTCCCGTCCAGAAGCATCTTCGTGGGGGTGTGATGGATGAGGAGCGTAATGGGAGAGGTCCCTGTGAAGATCACTGATCTGTTCACAGCCCAATGCGTGGCCAGGAGATGCCGTTCGCAATTGGAGAAACTCCTCTCCACATCCGTGAGCACCCTGGAGGAATAAACTACTGGTCTTAGCTTGCCGTGCCGCTCTTGGAGCAGCACTGCGCTCAGGCTGTCCCCACTAGCGGCTACCTCCAGAAAGAACTCCTCTCCCCCATCTATGGCCCCTAGGGCTGGCGCGGTCTGCAGATCTCTTTTCAACTTCTCGAATGCTGCCTGGCACCCCTTGTCCCAAGACCACTCGACTCCCTTGTGTAAGAGTCGAAGTAGCGGGGCCGCTGTGGCAGCATAGTCCTCGATGAAATCTCTGCAGTACCTGGTCAATCCCAAAAAGGACCTTACACCCGTTACTGTGTTGGGAATCGGCAGATCTTGTATAGATTCCCGTCTGGCCTTATCTATGGCTCTTTCCCCAGCGCGGATGGCCAGACCCAGGAATTTAACTTCCTGCTGGCCGATCTGGGCTTTCTTTGGGTTTACTTTGAAACCCTTCCTTTCTAACAGTTCCAACAATTCGGCTAACAGTGGGCCGTGCTGCTCCCTTGTATCTGTGAACAGGAGTAAGTCGTCCACATACTGCACTATCTGGTTGGGCTGGCTGAACTCTTTCAAACTCCCCGCCATGCACTGATGGAAAATGCTGGGGCTGTTGTGAAAACCCTGTGGTAAGCAGTTCCAAGTGTACTGTTGCCCTTTGAAAGTAAAGGCAAACTTGTACTGGTCTTCCCGCCGCAGCGGAATGGACCAAAAACCGTTCGAGATGTCCAGCACCGTGAATGTGGTCGCCGATGCTGGAATACTCCTATTAAGTCTGCAACTGCTGCTACCGTGGGCGCGCAGGCTGGGATATTACTATTGAGGACTCTATAGTCCACCGTGGCTCTCCACGAATTGTCCGGTTTCTTTACCGGCCATAATGGGGAGTTCACGTGGGTGGCTATCGTCCTCAACACGCCCTGCTGTACCAATGAAGATATTGCTGTCTCCATGTCGGGTTCTGCCTCCTTGGGGAAATTATACTGCTTTTGGGGTCGGATCATGGGGTCCCCGTCTACGCTGACTTCGAACCCAGTGACTCTCCCGCAGTCGTGCTTGTGGGTGGCGAACGCGGTCAGATTTTCTGACACACGCGCCTGCAAGTCCGTTGGGACGTTTGTTATCATGAGCTCGAGATCGTAACCTCCTGACGGCTTCATAGTGCACAGGGCCCCCTTTTCTTCCTTCCCCGGGATTACGACTACCTTACCTAAACCGCCCTCGGCTCCCCAGAGACAGTGATTTCTCAGGTCCACGAGGATCCCGTGTTCCACCAAGAAATCAGCCCCGAGGATGCCTTTCCCCCCCCCCCTCTTTCCACTTCAATAGGATGCACGTCCATGTGGTGTGGAGCGCTCCCAACTGAATGGAGAGCGGGAGGGAGTGCGCGCCAGCCTGTGCTCTACCTGTGAAACCCGCTACTAAATATGGAGCCTGGGCGGACAGAGGTGAGGCAAAAGGTTTGTCCGTGTGGATCACGGTACACGAAGCTCCCGTATCCAACAGGTAACTACCCCTTTGTTTCTCCACCTCCATCTCCACCACAGGTCTTCTCCAAGCGTCATAGCGGAGCGGACACAAGTAGATGGGCTGCGCGGGCGTCAGTCATTTAGGTGTTTCGGCTGGGGTCTCGGGGGCGATAGGGCTGTTAGCAACCGCTACCTTCCCCTGCCAGGTCATCAGAGACCGCATAGTCTCCAAGACTGACTCGATCGCAGCGGGGTCCACAACCGCACCACCCCCTTTATTCGGGGCAGAGGCTACGGTTGGGTTCTGGACTGGTGTTGGGGCAGCGGCCTGCACTTGTGGTTGTGCTGGTGTTGGGTAAACTCTCGGGCAGTTGGCGACTCGGGCTTGGGCTTGATCTTGGGCTGCGGCAAACGCTCTCTCCCTCTTATCCTTCCAAGGATTCCTACAGTCCTTGCGCCAATGACCCTCCTTCCCACACCCGTAACAACTGCTATTTGCTTGGGGATGGCGATTTCCCTCCTGACGCCATTCCTTTTTAGCAGAGGCTGCGGGTCTCACCTCATGCACCTTTCCTTTCACAACAGGCGTTTTCTTGCCCTTGTTGTTTCTATAACTGATCGTGAGCTGATCTAGTACTACTTCCTCCGTGGAGCGGGCGTTAGTGGGGTCAAACCATGCTTTGGCCTGTTCCTTCACTACTGGCAGGCAACCTGCTACCAGGCACCGAAGCCAGTGAGCCCTTTGTTCGCCATCCAGCCCGGCCCGGGCCGGCCCGCCCGGGCAGCTGCGCCGATACACTGGCCACAACCTGTCGGCGAAAACCCGTGGGGGTTCTCCCTCTAGCTGCACTGTCTTTTCTAAACGGAGGAACGGAGTTCCGTCCCCCTCTCCCATGATCTCCAGAATCTCATCCCGTAGCAACTCATAGTCCCTGTGCCCCCTCTTGCTCTCGTCAGGGAGACACTGGAGGAGCGAACTGTCCAGGGAGAACAGCAGCATTTTAGACTGTTCAACCCCGTCGCAGTCATTGACTGCTGCGGTCT
The DNA here is from genome assembly GCF_052327205.1 of Somniosus microcephalus. Classification (NCBI taxonomy): domain Eukaryota; kingdom Metazoa; phylum Chordata; class Chondrichthyes; order Squaliformes; family Somniosidae; genus Somniosus; species Somniosus microcephalus. Next base: position 30,282,870 of record NC_140995.1, on the reverse strand, counting down.
GCTCCACGTCCCTGAAATGCACGGAGGGATCTCCTGACTCGGAGAGTTTTGGGATGTGACTTATCATCTCTCTTAGCTGTCGTGCGCTATGAGGCATTATGATCTGACTCTCAAGGGGTCCGTCATCGCCATTTTCTTCATTTGGACCGATCCTCCGGTGTCTCATTGGACACATTGGCGCCGACCCCGACTCTACTGTCTGGGGTTGCTCTACCTCAGGGCTCTCTTCCTCTACCGTCTCCGTCTCCTGTCCCGGAGTCCAAGACTCCTCATAGGCAGGAGGCGCAGAAGGTTCGGGGGTTGGTACCCCAACTGCCTCTTGTGGAATCGGTCTTTTGGATTCCTTGGCTAGCAACAGCTGACTCGCTGGTGGATTTATGAGACACACCAACCCGTTTGCCTTCGCTAGGGCCTTTCTCAGGTCCTCTAGCTCCCGGCGGCAAGTGCTGTGGTCGGTGTTCTCAGATCTATCCTCCATGGCCATCTTATATGCTGCCCTGGCTCCCAGGAGCTTTTCCTCTTGGGCATCTACTTGTTTGGCTAGACGGGAACACCTCTCTCTCATTCTACCTTCACTGGCCTTGGCCTCAACGACCTGACATTTTAAATATTCTACCCGGGTTTCGTGGCAGCGAATTACAGAGCGGCGTTCCTGGTTCAGCGCGTCAAGCGATTCAATCAGTTTTTGACCTCCCGCAACCTTTTCCTCTACGCCTTTAAGCAAGCCGTTGATCTGGACTGTCTGTGCTGCAACTACCTGGTCCAAAAGCTGGACTTGCTTCTTGTAGCACATCAGCCAGACCGCCTTTTCTACAGATTTCTTATGCTCTCTACCCGCTGTCCACTTGATGGCTGCGTCTAGCGGGCGCCTATCCCTTAGTAGATCAGATATCCATTGTTTTGTGAGGTTGACTTTTCCGAAAACATAATCTGCTATTCTTTCATCCATCACATTTCGTTTATTCAGATCTTGATCTAACACACTACTTTCCTGCTGCCAAGGTCCTGCCGCGGTCGCCATTTCTGTAGGGGTTTTTTTCTTGCTCCCATTGCCCGTTCTGGCCCCCTGCCAGGCTTCGTGCAAGAATTACCCTTGAGTGGTTCGACCCACCCCCCCTACGGTTCTAGACCTTGGACTTAGATGCAGAGAACAGTAGTGCAGAGAAGAGGACTCAATAGACCAGGCTGAATAGCACGAAATGGATGCTTTTATTTTTGAACAGTTTGAAGCATTACAAAATACATGTCATAGGCACAGATTAAAGTAACTACAATCATGCACAAATTTATGAACTTGACTCTATGGAAATGGGGAACACACGGCACATCGTAAAAGGGGAAACACATTACGATTTCCCTTAACTCCCTCCCCTATACCTAAACTAAGTTTCGACCTGGGGAACCTGGGATCATGCTCACCACTCTCGAAATCGCGAGAAAGGGGGTTCGCAGCCTTTTTGGCACCGCTTTCCGTCGTCACGTGGATTTGGAAACTTCTGGCGCAGTCGATATTCTCTCCTCCCTCGAGGCGGTGGGGTAGACACAGCCTCGATGAGCGCTCGTTAAGGTTGAGATCCACTAAGTCGATTTGGGTTCATGGAGCAGACCCAGATGCAGGCTATGCACATGGGAGAATCTTGTGGCCTAGATCGCCAGTCCTCCAGAGGGTTTCTTCTCCGTCGGCCTGGGTCGTCGATGATCTCCCGACCCCAGTACCCGGGCCACCCTTGTCGTCTTCTCGTCGTGGCCGAGCCTTGTTTGGCTGAACACCGACCACGTTGTCCCTTTTCCGAAACCGTCCGTCTTTAAAAAGACGAAAACGTTTTTATCGATCTGCCGAAGTGGAAGAGGCGCCGATCCGGGCACCGTCCGCCCTTCGTTCGTTCCTCGTAGAAGAGAGTTCTTGAAGAAATGGAAGCCTGAAGTCGCCCAACAGGAAGCCGTGGCAGTGAAGAAGAAGTAACTTAGATGGACTTTCAATCCATAGTTATACTCTTTTGGGACAGTCTTATCTCCCGCCAAATCATAGTCCTGTCTTTGTATTAATTTTGGCGGGCAGAAAATCTCTGCAGGGGCGCTTTGTCTTGTAACGGAGCCGGTGATAACTTAAACTGGCCTTCCTGGCCGACAATGTCTTTTAATGTCCTTTGCATTGTCACCGCGGCTCGGTTCGCATATTGATCGGTCCGGACATTTTCCTTGATGGCTGCTAAACGGTTTTTCCTTTGTACGATAAATGGGTATAAGTGTTTTTACATTGTCCGCCCATATCTTGATGGGCCCCATCCTGTACTTATAATCCATTGAATATGTATGCTGTTGCTCTGAGTTTCGGTTCCCAGATACTGGCTTTCGTGGGCTCACTGTCTTCAATCCACAAGCCTGTCTGGCTTGCAGTAACAGAAATAAAATGGTTCATAAACTGATCACGGGGCCTGGCGGCCATTTTGTATGCCCTTTTTATCAAAGGTGTTTCTGTGCAAGCTTACTTTGTTCAATAAACAGTCTTATTTTATCCAGTTTTCTTGCGTGATTTTTGCTGAAAATTGCGAATCTTACAGGTACCACTACGTAGGAGCACACGTAAGAGAAAAATAAAGCACCACTAATCACAAGGGTAGTCACTTAGGTGAAAAGTCTTGTAAATAGTTTTAATGCCAGCATTTTCCTGTACATAAAAAATCTGGTGGCAACTGCTGCAGTTATGGCGTCTGTCATTTGGCGAATGGGGATATCACATAGAGGCCTTAGGATAACTTGCAGATGTCAGCAAGCTGGTCAGATAGGTAGGAATGTGCAGGCATGGGCCACTGTCCATGGTCAGTTAAGAAGCAGTGAGGCTGCAGTGTTTGATGTACCAGGCTACGCAAATCTGCCCAGGGTGAGTGCCTTCCTTGCATTCCGCCCAGCAATGTTCTCGCGCACTGGTGCCACTGGTTGGCGGGCCTCTGCAGGATGCTTGTTTCCCTCCTCCTCCTCCTCCTCCTCAGCATCATCCTCAGTATCATCCTCATCTGAGGCGGCTCTGTGAGGAGCCTCTTGGTCCTGCGGAATCGGCAAGCCATGACGCTGTGCCATGTTGTGAAGCACACAGCACACCACGACGATTTTGGAGACCCTGGCTGAGGAGTACTGTAGGGCTCCACCTGATCTATCGAGGCATCTGAAGCGCATCTTCAGCAATCCGATGGTTTGCTCGATAATGCATCTGGTGGTAATGTGGCTGGAGTTGTAGCGCTCCTCAGCTTCGTTGGCTGGTCTCCTCAACGGCTTCATTAGCCAATAGCGCAGGGGATATCCCTTGTCTCCAAGTAGCCATCCTTGAAGTTCGTTTGGCGGACTGAATAGCGGAGGCACAGTAGACTGGCGCAGTATGAAGGAGTCATGGCAGCTGCCAGGGTACCTGGCACAAACATGCAAAATCACCTTCTTGTGGTCACACACCAGCTGCACGTTAAGGGAGTGGAAGCCCTTGCGGTTGACAAAAACTCCTGGATTGCGGTGGGGTGCCCTAAGGGCCACATGTGTGCAGTCAATGAGGCCCTGCACCCTTGGAAAGTCTGCCAGCTGAGCTAACCCAAGCGCTCGCGCCCTCACACTTGCGTGATCCCTGGTGAAATGGATGTGATTGTGTGCGAGGGCAAAGAGGGCATCGGTTACCTATTTGATGCAAGTGTGTGCGGCCGCCTGGGAGATGCCGCTGATGTCTGCTGCTGATCCCTGGAAGGAGACTAAGGCATAAAAGTTGAGTGCGGTGGTGACTTTGATGGCCACTGGTAAGGAGTGTGGACCTGGTGCTCTGGGCTCCAAGTCTTGCTGCAGCATTGCGCAGATGTCAGTCACAACCTCTCGCGAAAGTCAGAGCCGCCTCTGGCACTGCTGCTCAGTCATGTTGAGGTAGCTGACCCTGTGTCCGTAGACCCTGTTTGGGGGGTATCTCCTGCACCGACGGCCTTCCATGCGCTGGCTACTTCTGGCCTGTGCTGCCTCAGGTGGCTGAGCCACAGCCTGCCGCTCCTGCTGGTGCTGCTGTTGTTGCTGGTGCTGCTGTTGCTGGAGTTGCTCCAGCCTCCTCTGCTGTTGGAGATCCTCTAATGCCAGGAAGGGAAGGAACAAAAGGCCTCCCATGCTTCTGGCAGGTGCCTCCGTTGAGGAGGCGCTGAGTTAGGGTGGTGAGAGGGGCTTCCCAGGAGCTCACACTGGAGAAGTGTGTGAGGCTCCAACCTTCCACAGCTGTGCCTAAGCCTTCAACAAGTTGCCCCAAGCCTTCAGCAACAAGGTCCTGCAGTTTGCAAATGCTGCCTGTTTAAACCTCTTCAGTCCTGATTGACCTGCAGCTGAAAGCAAGCAAGCCAACTTTGTTCATGCCAGGTTTCATCAGCGGTGTTCCCACCAGGCGTGTTTTACATGAGGAAAGGCTGAAAGTTGCAAGGGACCCTGAAAATAGGATTAAACATGCCAATAATTGATCATTAGGCTCCCGCCAACCATTCCCGCCTGCTGCGGGTGGGACTGATTCGGGTCGCGCTGAAACACGGGGGCGAAAGTCAGGCGGGGCGGAGAATCGGGCGGGGGGGGTCGCGACCCCCTATTCCTGTGATTTTCAGCCCCTGCCCGCCTGAAAACCCGCCCGATGGCTGGGGGAAAATCGGGGCCAACGTTTCAGGTCTGGGACCCTTCACCAGAACTCATCAGGTCCCAGACCTGAAACATTAAATCTGTTTCTCTCTCCACGGATGCTGCCTGGCCTGCTGAGTATTTCCAGTATTTTCTGTTGCTATTTCAGATTTCCAGCATCCGCAGTATTTTGCTATTATATTTTTATACTGGGGTTGTTTAAGCTCAAATTGTGGCAGACTCCCAGATTTAGATGATTAAATTCAGCTCCACAATTTTAGTGTTAGACTCATATAGACCCAACTTTTCAGGGGTTTACAAGTATGCTGCTGGGGCAGGGAAGTCAGACTTAGCCGTGCAAATAACAGGAGTGAACATCAGAGCATAAGAAACAGGAGCAGGAGTAGGCCATTTGGCCCTTCAAGACTGCTCCGCCATTCAGTAAGATCTTGGCTGATCCTCTACCTCAAGTACACCTTCCCGCAGTATCTCCATAACCCTTGATTCCCTTAGTGCCCAAAAATCTATCGCTCTCAGCCTTGAATATACTCAACGACTGAGCATCCACAGCCCACTGGGGTGGAGAATTCCAAAGATTCACACAGTTGAGTCATAGACACCAATCTACTAGAAAAGCACCAGTATCAAAACAGTTTTTTAAGAAACACTATGATGCGATGCAACACAAAAATGCCAAAGTATTATTTACATAGGATTAAAATGCTGAGTGCCTCTTCAGTTCTTCACTAGAGACAACTTCCCCCTTTGAGTTTTCACGCCTTCTCTCCTAGAACTTGTGACTAACGATGGGGTCTGGCTCTAAGATTTCTCACTGCCCTCCTTTGCTTCATTTAAGCAGCCACATTTCACACATGAGCTTTGACGGTAAGTGCCATCCAGCTATTCAATTATGATGGGCATAAAAGCCAAGTTCAATCCTACCACAACTGGACTAGGAATGTATGTGAATACACTAGGCAAAGTATTGCAGGGCTATTAGCATTCATGGAACTGTACCCCAAAAAAGAATACATAGAAACATAGAAACATAGAAGATAGGAGCAGGAGTAGGCCATTCGGCCCTTCGAGCCTGCTCCGCCATTCAATGAGATCATGGCTGATCATCCAAATTCAGTACCCTGTCCCTGCCTTCTCCCCATATCCCTTGATCCCTTTAGCCTTAAGAAATATATCCAACTCTTTCTTGAATATATTTAATGAACTGGCCTCCACCGCCCTCTGTGGCAGAGAATTCCACAGGTTCACCACTCTCTGGGTGAAGAAATTCCTCCTCATTTCAGTCCTAAACGGCCTACCCCTTATCCTTAGACTATGACCCCTGGTTCTGGACTCCCCGACCATCGGGAACATCCTTCCAGCATCTAGTCTGTCCAGGCCTGACAGAATTTTATAGGTTTCGATGAGATCCCCTCTCAATCTTCTAAACTCCAGTGAGTATAAGCCCAATCGACACAATCTCTCCTCATACGTCATTCCTGCCATCCCAGGTATCAGCCTGGTGAATCTTCGCTGCACTCCTTCCATGGCAAGAACGTCCTTCCTCAGATAAGGCAACCAAAACTGCACACAATAATCAAGGTGCGGTCTCACCAAGGCCCTGTACAACTGTAGCAAGACATCCTTGTTCCTGTACTCGAACCCTCTTGCTACGAAGGCCAACATACCATTTGCCTTCTTAACTGCCTGCTGCACCTGCATGCTTACCTTCAGCGACTGGTGCACAAGAACACCCAGGTCTCTTTGCACTTCCCCTTCTCCCAATCTATTGCCATTCAAATAATAATCTGCCTTCCTGTTTTTGCCACCAAAGTGGATAACCTCACATTTATCCCCATTATAGTGCATTTGCCATCTTTCTGCCCAATCACCTAACCTGTCCAAATCGTACTAGAGTTTCATGACATCCTCCTCACAGCATACACTCCCACCCAGCTTTGTGTCGTCTACAAATTTGGAGATATTACATCCAATTCCCTCGTCCAGATCATTAATATATATTGTGAACAGCTGGGGTCCTAGGACCGATCCTTGTGGTACCCCACTAGTCACTGCCTGCCACTCGGAAAATGACCTGTTTATTCCAATTCTTTGCTTTCTGTCCGCCAACCAGTTCTCTATCCAAGTCAATACCTTGCCCCCAATCCCATGTGCCTTAATTTTGCATGCCAATCTCTTATGCGGGACCTTATCGAAAGCCTTCTGAAAGTCCAAATACACCACATCCACTGGTTCTCCCTTATCTATTTTACCAGTTACATCCTCAAAAAATTCCAGTAGATTAGTCAAGCATGATTTACCTTTTGTAAATCCATGTTGACTTTGTCCGATCCTGTCACTGCTTTCCAAATCACTCACTTCAGGACACAAAGGTAAAGAAAACTGAGGGGAATTAAAAGATAGCAGGTTAGAAATTCGGTTCTGTGGCGCCCGGTTTTCGGCACTACGGGTGCCGTTTTGTGTCCAAAACGGCTCCCAGGAAATGCGCGCACACTTTTGGTGCGGATCCAATTTTACTGAGGGTGTTAGCATCGGCGCTGAGATTATGCAGATTACGCAGATCGTGACGTCAATCAGCGTGTAATGCTGATTTGATGCCAGGGCTGCCATTTTCAACCTCAATGTTGGAGCTAATGTCCTCTCTTAACCTCGCACAGTTGAACATGCATTCAGCAGCAGGAAGGAAACCCCATCAGCATTATTTAAAGGGATCATCATCTATTTGCAGGTTAGTTGCTGATTGATTTCTATTAGTTCTTGCTGAGTTTGTAGAAGTGTTTGGTGTTTTCTAGACTTCTCTAAAGTTGCCTCAAGTCTACAAGGAGTGGTGTGGCACGTGCTCAAGGACTTGGTACTGACTTGCAAGGGGTCTGCTCAGACCAGTTGCTCCCAGTCATGGGTGCAGTAGTTTGTATCCCCCTTGGCCTGCAGAATGACAGGGAGAATGAGCAGAGGTGACATAGAGCAGGACACGCTGCTAGAAGAGGGAGGAGGATGAGAAGGGGGAGAAGGGCTCTCAGCAGGAAGCCATATCCACTCAGGGTCTTCAGGAAGTAATTCTCCTACCTCAACCTCAGCGAGGAACAGTGTGTGCAACATCTCCGTTTTACTAAGGAGGTGCTCACAGAAATCTGCAGCCTCAGTCCAGGGAGAGGGCGTCAATACCAGTGGCTGTAAAGGTTACCGTGGCCTTGAACTTCTTCGCGTTGGGCTCCTTCCAGGCTGGAGCAGGCGACATCTGTAACATCTCCCAGTTCGCCGTCCACTCCTGTATAAGGGAGGTGAGTGAGGCTCTGAATGCAAAGAGAGCTGATTACATTTCATTCTCTCTTGCCAGAGAGAAGCAGGCGGAGTTAGCACGTGGCTTCGCCAGGATAGCCAGCTTCCCCATGGTGCAGGTGCCATTGACTGCACACATGTCGCTTTATGGACACCACGGGCAGGATTTTCATTGGGTCGTGGAGGCGGGATTGGAGGTTTGTGGGGAGTTAAAATCCTGAAATTGGGGGACACGAACCCATCCCGCACCCAACCCGCCTCCATGCCAGTTTCAAAGGAGACGGGTACCCGACCTGCACTGGGACACGGCTCCCCGAGGCGGGAAGGGGATTAGTGCCAATTAACTGCCTGTTAACAGGTAGTTAACAGGCAGTTTTTAGTCTAATCCCTATTTTTAGTGTTGAAGTGTGGGATTCCCGACGGCTCCAAACCACGCCAAGTTAGAGGAGGCGGACCATCGGGATGAAGGGCTTGGAAGCGTCGAGATGTCCGGTGTTCAGGTGAGTGATGGGTGCATGAGTGCAAAGGTAAGTGTGTTTGATGTGTGTAAAGTGTTTAAAGAAGTTTTACATACCTTTACAACCTTTACAGCCTTCCTTCCTTCAGGTCTCGGGAGTCCCTCATCTCACCGGCACAGAAAGCAGAATGGCTGCGAGCTGTCAAAAATTGCAGCATTCAGCTTTCTGTTCCGGGGAGATCTCTAAATCATCCTGAGAGGAAGGAATTAACTTAGAATACAGATTGTCAGTGTTTGACAAACAGCTGTGAAACGCTGATATTTCATCTGTCAAAAGGTCTTGACAGATGAAATATCAATCTGTGACATCACCTGTTGCCGGGTGGCCCTTAATTGGCCTGCTGAGCCTGCTGGGTGGGCTCAACAAGGTCAATCAAGTCAAAATCACGTGGGTTGGCTAGAACTCGATGGAGGCGGGACTACAACCCGAAAGTTGTAGTCCCACCTCTTACCCAACTCCTCAATGAAAATCCAGCCCCACATTTCAATTCAGAGATGTACTGCAACCAGAAGGGATTCCACTCCCTCAATATCCAGCTGATGTGCGACCATACTCAGCGCATCATGCAGGTCAATGCCCGGTACCCTGGCAGCAGTCATGATGCCTACATTCTGAGGCAGTCCGCTGTACCATCAGCATCTGAGCCACCACATCAAACCAGAGATATGAGAATATCATCATCTTCAATTGATTCACACCCCACCGCTGGCCATGGGCTCGGTCACGCCCACGCCTCGAGCGGGGTTAGGATATGGAGGCCTGCCTGTCCCCCTCCAGTTAGCATGTGCTGCCTCTGGTTGTGTGCCACCTTGTCCTGCAAGAGAAGGAAGTGTGTCAGTGAGTGTGGCTCACTGTTTTTGGCTGATGTGACTGTCATGGTTGAATAGCTGGCAGTGTGTGTAATCTGTGAGAGCTGGATGTGAGGCTTGTAGCAGTGCTAAGTGTGTGAGGGTGAGATGGAGCACATGAATGTTAGGTATATGAATCGTGATTGATAGAGATTGTTGGCAGGTGAGTGATGGGGGTGTGGTGAATTGAGCAGTGTGTGAGGCTAATGGTGCAGTTTGTGGGATATGGCATTTGAAGATGAATTCACTGACCTAGATCACTTGTGTGAGGTCATTAAACTTCTTTCAGTACTGCATCCAGGTCCTCGGGGCTACACTGCTTGCATTGACCGTGACGGCTATCTGCTCCCAATGCCTTCTCATAGTTTATCTGCCAGGTCTCCTGGCCCCCTGTGGATAGAGGACCTCTCTTCGCCTGTCCAACTCCCTCGTCAAGACCTCCAGTACTGCGTCTGAAAATCTGGGAGCTCTCGCTCGGCCATGTTGCACATCACGCAGCTTTCTTGCTCCTCAGTCTGTTTCCCAGCCACTTCCACAACCTGTTCAAACCAGAATGCACCTCTCCTTTAAGAGGTGCAGGCTGCCTTGAAGAACTGCAGGCTAGCTTCTATTGGTGCTAGCCTCGCACGAACTTGGGCCCCCTGCTGAGGCACTAAGCCATTGAGCAGCACATTTAGCATTTTCTTAATGCTGCATTCATTTTAATTTGCAGGCAGCACGAAATTTGCGAGCTACCTGCATCGGACTCAATGGGCACGGGCTAATCGCGAATCGCGATACCTACGCCCGTTTTTGGGCCTTATCCAATTTCTAGGCCAAGATTTCTGGCAAAAACATTTTTGAGGTGGGAAAAGAGACAAAAATGTCACTGATATTATGGGTTGGATTTTCTAAGCCCCGAGGAGGCGGGCATGGAGGCTGGACAGCCGGTAAATTAGGAGAAAGTGGGGGCTGATGGCAAACCCGCCCCCATCCCGCCTCTGTGCTCTTTTGCCAGGAGGAGGGAAGATGTGTTGCTTCATGTCCCGTCTCCTGGAGGTGGGAAAGGCATTTAATCCTTTTAACTGCCTGTTAACAGGTAGTTAACATGCAGAAAAAAGGATTAGTGCTAGTTTACCTTCACAGGTGAAGGCTTCCCAGCCTTGGAGGAGACATGAAGGGGGTCTGTGGCAGTCAGAGGCACCTGGAAGTGAGATGTAGAGGTGAGTGATGGGTGCAAATGTGGAGTGGTAAGTATGCAAGGTGAGTGATAAGTGTTAAAACATGTTCACTTACCTTGTTTTCTTCCTACAGCCTTCAGCCGTGCTGGATCAGGAGAGCCGACATCCTCCTTGTCGATTTCACAGACTGGCTGTTGGACCCTCTGAACCAACAGTCATGTGAAATCAACAAAGTTGAAAGGTTTGATGAGTCCTGAACACAAGGTCTCATCAAACTACAGAGAATGTCAGTGTTTGACAGCTTCACAGAGCCGTCAAATGCTGACATTTCTTCTTTCAAGAAATCTTGACAGGTAGCACGTCTGACGTTGATGTGCTCTGTCAGTGACTTCCTCCCTAATTGGCCTGCTGAGCCCACAGGGCGGGCTTAACAAGCTCAATCAGGGGAAAATCCCTCTGGTTGGTCAGACGAGGATGGAGGCGGGACATTGACATGAGAAGCAGCAGTTCCGCCTCCAACTCGCCTCCATTCACAAAACCCAGCCCTATGAATCAGTTTTACAATGATGCTCTTCGGCAAAATTTACATCATCAATATGATATGACACCAAGGAAAAATTTGTTAAGCGCCTTTTTGCTTGAAGTCAACGGGGCTGAATTGTTTTTTCTCAGTTGCAAGGAACATGCTCATCGAGAATTGGCAGCGCAATTTTCTTTTCTATTGACTTCAATGGTGAAGAAAATTGGGTACGATGTAAAACAGGCTGCTGATTTGCTATGAGCCCATTTCACATTACTGGCAAGAACCAATTTCACCCCCAATGCCTTTTTAGGGCAGTAAGATGAAGACTTTCAAAAGCTTTACCTAAAAACGCAGACTCGCATTACGATTTTCAGAAAGCTTGCGACAATATTAAGACATTTGCCTGAGGGAATAGCCAGTTTCAATTACATGTAAGTGGCGGGAATGCTGCAGGACATGGCATTCGCATTATTCTTACTGTCACAGAGGAAGTGGAGTTTGAACTAGTCAGCAAGTTGCAGAAGCTTTAATTTGCTGATCTTCAGGAAGCTTAGCAGTAAAGAATACTAAATAAATAAGGCAAGAAAACTGTTTGAGGCTTGCAACATCACCTACAGAAGAATGAAACTGCTGCGAGTGAACTGTTACCAGTTCAAGAATTACAGTTACAGGGAAACTGAAAAGAGCAAGTTTCTCTTTATTTTACCTCAATTAATGGGCAATGCACAGGCTCGTTGCAGCTCAAATGTTAAAGTATAATGCAGAATTGAATACACTGTAGGGTATTCTTGCGTAAAAAAAATGTGAATTGATCGCAGAGCATTGGAGGACCAGCAGCACATAGGGGTGGGAAACAGGTTCGGACTCATGTTTATTGACACCCCAATCAAAGCTACACTGCTGTGCGGAGTCTTCAGGAGACATGGAAAACCAGCACTGGCTCAATCCTGTGAACTTTCTATCAACTAGCTTAAGAATGGGACGTGAAAGCGAATACACCTTCAAAAGCACAAACCAGAAAGCCTGAAAACGAAAATGAGACGCTAAACAATTTTTAGGTCAACAAATTGACTGTTCTTTTAATAAAAGTGGATTTAACTACGGTGGAGGTGGAATTGGGTTCAAATAGAATTGAAAAGAACAGAAAAGAAATTAACCAAAAGCTTAAACCTTCAGGGGGGAGAAATTTGGTATTGCCCTGTTTGGGGCGCAATTATCGGCCGGGCGCAAAGTTTAGCGCCTGGCGCTAATTATTGCCTCCGACTGCCAACTTGGCTTCTATCGCCCCTTGAGGTATTTGGAGCAATAAATCAGGTGCTACACACCTCTCTTGGCGCTAACGCCGAGGAGCGAGGCGCTACCTCAGAACGCAGGCGAAGCTCATGTGATGTCAGTCAGCAATGGAACACAGACACACTGGCGCCGGCCAATTCTTAAAGGGGAGGGTCGATCTTGCTCTCCATCCACACCCTGCTCATTGGAGCCTTGAATCTCAGCCTGGAGAGACCTGTACATCAAATCTGTTGGAAAGAACAATGGAGAGGTCCAGGGAAAGAGCTCAGAGTGCAGCCCCCATAGTCTCTTCTAAATCGATGCAAGGAAGATCAAATCAAAAAGAACCTGCAAAGTGCTGCTCAGTACCCAAAACTCCTCAACAAAGATTTGAATATCTCCTGCAGTCTCTCTCTCTCACTCAGAATGCATGGTGCAAAACTTTCGCAGACAAAAAAAGGCAGGAAGCGGTCGCCTTTAAATAGCGCTCCCCCAGTCCCTTCCCGACTGCAAAATGCTCCCCTCAACCTGTCGTTGCTAGCGGCAGGCGATAAGACAGGGGACGCCACTCAATATCCGGTCCGGGGTGCTACTGGGGCATTGCATGCTCGACTGACATCACGATCTGTGGATATTCTGCAGAGACTCCCCAAAGCCTTTCCACCACCTACAAGGCACAAGTCAGGAGTGTGATGGAATATTCTCCACTTGCCTGGATGAGTGCAGCTCCAACAACACTCAAGAAGCTCGACACCATCCAGGACAAAGCAGCCCGCTTGATTGGCACCCCAGCTTAAACATTCACTCCCTCTACCACCGATGCAATGTGACTGCAGTGTGTTCCATCTACAAGATGCACTGCAGCAACTTGCCAAGACTTCTTCGACAGCACCTCCCAAACCCATGACCTCTACCACAGAAGGACAACAGCAGCAGGTGCATGGGATCACCACCACCTTCAAGTTATCCTCCAAGTCACACACCATCCTGACTTGGAAATATGCCACAGTTCCTTTATCATCACTGGCTCAAAATCCTGGAACTCCTTAACTAGGCACTGTGGGAGTACCTTCACCACACGGACGGCAGCGGTTCATGAAGGCGGATCATCACCTCCTTCTCAAGGGCAATTAAGGATGGGCAATAAATGCTGGTGTTGCCAGTGATGCCCACATTTCGTGAATGATAGAAAAAAAATGTATTGCTAATATATAAGAACAACTTGTATTTCCATGCAGTACACACATAGAGGACATCTCACTTCAAAAGAATAAGCAGGAGGGAAAAAGGGTGGAAAAAATAAAGATTATGGAAGAGGGAGGACTCCTTGTCAGAAAGAAGGGTTTGCAGGAGGTTTTTACAAGTACAGAGAGTGAGGGTGTTTCATAGGATAAGAAAAGTCCAGTTATCCCATCCTGCCCACATCTCCTCACAAACCACACAAAACTTATAATTATGATCAGAAAAAAAACTACCAAGAAGATATGAAACTTCTACCTAACCTCAGTAGATAATCAAATATAAATGTCAGGTTAATTAATTTCACTCTGCAATCTCATCATCTGGCTTTAAACAAAAGGACATATTGGGCCGTATTTTCCGATCGGAGCCTTCCCGCGTGCGGAAGCCTCCGATCTGGAAAAAATCTACACCCTTACCTGAGGGCTCCCGAGGTGCGTATAGTTCCGATCCTGGGCCTCTCCAACTCCAAGTGCGCAGGGCCCACGTATCCCACAGATGCATACGGTTCGCAGCGCCCCTGGGATCACGTGGGCCATGGGGAGCCAATCAAAGAAGGGATATCCCTTCATACACTTGACAGATAGATCTGTCAAATATATGAATGGAGATCAATTAAAAAACATAGTAAAACGTTAAATACATTTTAAAAAACCATCACCTTTTTAAAATTAGTTGAAATTACAATAAATTAAATATTTTAAACAAAAATGTAATTTTTTGAAAAATATTTTTTTTTACAGGCTAAAAATAAACTTACCTTTTGTAAAGTATTTTTAAATGATAAATGAGTGAAAAAAGTTTTCTTTTTATCTTTTTTTCAACTCTTATCCTGGTAAAAACAAGCCTTACGCCTGCTTTTACGAGGCGTAAGAATTCTAAGGGTTTTCTGCGGGCGGAGGATCTCCAGAAAGCGGAACAATCCGCCTGCAGCGGTCCATCTCCAGGGCAGGCGTCCGATCTGTCAAGAGGACTCCTGACTGATCGGAAATGCCGGTTTTCTGCACATGCGCTGTGCATGCCTGAAACCGGCATTTCCGATGTCCCTATGGGTGGGTACACAGCACGTACACACCTGTAGGGATCGGAATATCCGGGCCATGGGATTTTGCTGAATTTGCTGAAAACAACAGCATACGCCATTGTTACAGTGCATAAATGCCAGGAAATGATGGCGTGAGTGACTTATGTCAGTATGTACAGCGTGCCATAATCTGTTGCTCCACAGAGACACTCGTTGAAAAAGTTGAACAGCTCATTATCATCGATCCACATCCCCCCTCCACATAAAACCAATGGAGCGATGGAGTTTGCTGAATTAACTCCACTGTGATAACCACAGCCTCATAGACCATTACAGAATGGTAGTGAAGGGCTCAGAATCAGTAAAGTATTCAATCGCTCAGTAGGTTGCCTATGGGTAACATTTTTACTCACTTCTGCCAGGAACTTCATTGAAATCTTAAACCTCAGTTAAGTAATAAATAACAGTCGGGCATGTTCTGATTTTATTTTATTTTTACATTTTATTTATTGGGCTCGTGCAATAAGTGCAGATTGCAATCGGTAATTAAATATAGCTAGGGCTCACACACAATTCAGGAGGCACCCCAATGCATATGGGTTCCTTCTTAACGCTGATATATATATTTATATGTTTCAGTACAAACTCATCATTCAAATTAATCTGTTCATGATCCATCCCCACATTATCGGAGCCATTGCTCCTAACCGCTTCCCAGTGAAATAACTTGTTGTTCCGTTCTGTGTCAGGTCCCAGTACCTTGGATGTGTATCAGACGCTGGCAGTGTCGCTCCCCATCCACCACTATGCTCACTGCGGCATATTCTAATTATTTTTCCAGCAAATTGTGGCATGAATTCACCACTGGAGGATCAGGAAGCACAACAGTCCAACTTGCGACATTCGTCGCCAATATCACCATTGCAGCGAATTCCGGGCAATTGTGTTTCCTGGAGTCCCTGATCATGTCTGCTTACATCCGCATTATTCGTGTCTCCCAGCATTTTACAGAGCTGGAATTTGTCCTTCTTCAATCTTTTCTTCCCATGGTAACAAATTGAGTGCTTTAAGGCACTTTGAATAATTTGGGCCGTGATATTTTCCCCCAACCCCCCACGATGGGCGGGAGAGGGTCGGGTGGGGAGGGTTAAAGAGTTAAATATGGGGAAGGCGACGTCATCACGCTAAGCACACGTCCGCTGCCTTTTCTATTATTGGTTATCGGGCGTCCAAGTGACCCGCCATGGAGAGACTGGACATATAATTAACACATTTAAATTGGGCTCCCACAGTGCAATTGGGAGCCCGATTTAAAATTCACTGCTGCTGCGTGGGATTCCCAGCGGTCGGGAAACTCGGCAGTGAAAGGGAGGCGGGAGCTGCCGGCTCCACAAGGTAAGTGCCTCTTTCAGCACTGCTTGTGGGTCAGGAGGAGCAGGAGCGCTTCCCCCAACCCCGATCGCCAGCCTCCCTCACTCCTCCAGCCTTCCCATTTGCCAACTTCTCTTCCCACCCCCCCTTCCGATCGTGGATTTTCTCCCCCTCCCGATCGCGGGTTGTCTCTCTTCCCCCCCACCCTCACCCAATCGCGACCTCACTTCCTCTGCCCCCCCTCCTGATCGCAGCCCCCTATGAAGTAATGAGTTTATCTCGAGCTGAAGTTAAACTTTTTCACAATGTGACTGGGACCTTGTGCTTGATGGTGATGCAATGGAATGCCTTTTTATGGACAGTGAAAAAAATATGAGCCACACCAAATAGTAAAAGCCATCTTGAAGCCTACAAACAAACTGAAGATGACCTTTCACAACTGCCACTCGCCAATCTCCCTCTCAGTCAGGATGAAATTTTTGCCGTTTGATTTTATCTGAACATTTGATATTTTCTCGAAGTACAGAAGCAAGATAAGATCTAGCAATTTTCTAGTCCTGGCCAAATGGAGCTAGGATTTGGTTGGCTGCTAGTGCAACGCTCGCTGCTAGAGCAAAGTACTGAAGTAAAGTGAAGCAAAGAGTAAGGGACAGTTTTTCCTCTTTTGCACTTGGGCATAAATAATCACCTGGGAAGAATATATAGTGGAAACTTGGGCAGGGAGCATCACACACCCATGACAGAGCCAGTTTGAAATACCGTCAATTTAAATTGAATGGATTTTTGGGAGAGAGAAGAGATTGAGGAACATGGTGAGAATACAAGTGGATGGGGTTAATCTGTGAAAAAGGGACAGGCTTGTTGATCCTAATGACTTACTATTTTCCTGACTTTACTTCCCTTTTTACGACTAACTCACTAATTTTTAACTCTGTGTCCCGAGTGTTTGTACCCTTTGCCATAGTGAACAATTTGCCTGGATCAATTTTTGTCAGTTCCTTTCATAATTTTGAAAACTTTGATTGCACTAAGAAAAGCAGGAGATTTGAATTTGCCAGCCATGTTAGGCTGAAATATTGCCAGGTCCCCCAACGACGTGCTAATGACCCTGACCCCAGGGGATCTGCCATGGTCAGGGCATAGGGAGATGGTCGACACATGCCACCAATTCAGCGGGATTTCCGACAATTGGAAAATCTAGGCTGAAGACCTTTTAATTGCAACACATAATGACAGGTTTCAGAATTAACTATTTGGTTTTTGTTTATTTTATACAGGGCACTTTTTCCCCCTGTTGATAACTGTAGTTTAGAACGTTGATTAGACTTGGGAGGCTTTAAAGATGTTTGTCACGCAAGTCATAAGAATACGCCAGTCCTGCTCTCCTTCGGTTATATGATTTTAGACAACTTTTCCAGCGTGTGATGTTGAAATCAGTAAGCATTCATTGTAATGTAATCAGTGCAGGTCGTTAATTGGACTGCCATTTAAAACTGAGCTGTAATTTTCAACCCTGTTTAATATAAAATCTTTGGTGGAGAAGCTAATGGAAACTGTTTCCCTACTTTATGTAAAGACATTTCTTGAACAGCAGGGTAGGTAGCTTCCTTCACAGAGGTATACAGGGCTGATTTGATAACATAATGGCCCAGAAATTCGGGTCGGGGGCTTCCCGCGGGTGCAAGCCCCCGACCTACACTTACCTAGCGCGCCGGCAGTTGACCTCTTGGCCTGCGTGGAATTCCTCTCCGAGGCCTGTCCCAGAGGCTGGCGCGCTATGCTGGCGTGTCCCAGGGGCGTAGTTAGTGCGAAGCGTCCCCTGGGATCACGTGAGCAACAGGTAGCCAATCGGAGCAGGGAATGCTCCATTCATAAGTTTGACAGATAGACCTGTCAAAACGTATAAATGCTGAGGCTGTAAAACTGTACTTTACCTTCAAATAAATTTTTAAAAAACATCACACTTTGTAAATAAACTATAAATGACATTAAATAACTATTTTAAAGAAAAAATTAAATTTTTGAAAAAAATAATTTTATAAATAAACGGGGCTAAAAATAAACTTACCTTGCTTTAAAGTATTTAAAAGTAAAAAACCTGTGGAAAAAAAGTTTTAATTTTAAATAATTGACCACTTAGCTTTGAAAATGAAATCCTTACGGCTGCTTTTTACATTTCTAAAATGTACAGACTTACCCGCACGTTAAAACCTGTAAAAAAAAAGGAAGTTCAACGCGCACGCGCAGACTCCCGCGCGCACGCGTTCGACCTCTGAACCCCTTGGTTCAGAGGATCGGAAGTGCCAGTTTCCCACGCATGCGTAGTGCATGCAAGATTCCGGCACTTCCATCGGGTCCACGCGTGAGTACTCCGTCCGTACTCACGCGTTGGGACCTGAATTTCTGGGCCAACGTAAAATGCACAGAAAATAATTGTCACAGCACCTCACAATTTCCCGGCAGGGCAAGTTTGGGTCCTGGTGGGGTTTTGCAAGCAGCCAGTCCATATCTAAAAATGGCAGACGTTCGGCCTGAGATTTTCTGTCCACACAGATGGAAAATCACAAGCAGTGTTGCTTGTGGTTTGCTGATATGCTTGGCAGTGCACGAGGTCCCACCGATAGCGCAAGGTCTTGTGAAATGTATCCATATATGCTCTCCTAGTGGGCGAGGCTTAATGTTGGGAGTGCACTTTAATATAGTCGACCTTGCAGGGCAGCTTAATTGAACAAAATAAGCAAGTATTTTTAACAATACAATATAGCTTCCCTGTTTCTTTAAGTGCAACATGTACACTTTATACAGCAAATTAATGAATCCTGCATTTCCAGTGGCGAACTGTGCTCGAAGTGAGCATGAAAGATCAATGTTACAGTGGCCCATAATTTCTGACAGGAGGTTTCCTGCGTGCGGATGCCTCCTATCGGAAAAAAATCTACAAACTTACCTGAGGGCTCCCGAGAAACGTACACTTCCGCTCCTGGACTTCTCCACAGTCGAAATGCGCAGGGCCCACGTATCATGTGGGCCAGACCAGCCAATAGGAGAAGGGAATTTCCCTTCATACTTTTAACAGATAGACTTGTCAAATATATGAATGGGGATCACTCCAAAAAGACACTAAAACATTAAATAAATTTTTTAAAAACCATCACATTTTTAAAATGAGTCAAAATTACATTAAATTAAATATTTTAAACAAAAATTAAATTTTTTGAAAAAATAATTGAAGTTTTTTACGGGGCTAAAAATAAACTTACCTTTTTTAAAAAGTATTTTAAAATTACAAATGAGTGAAAAAAACATTTTTTTAAAACTTTTTTTCAACTCTTATGCTGGTAAAAGCAAGTCTTATGCTTGCTTTACCAGGCGTAAAAATTCTAAGGGTTTTCAGCGGGCGGGGGTTCTGCAGAAAGCGGAACTATCTGCCCGCAGGCATCCGATCTGTCAAGAGCATTCTTGACAGATCGGAAATGCTGGTTTTCAACGCATGTGCTTCGCATGCCTGAAACCGGCATTTCTGATGTCCCTACGGGCGTGTACACAACGGGTACACACTCTTAGGCATCAGAAAATACAGGCCACAGTGTTGTAGTTCTATCTCCACCCCAGTCTCCCTTCTAACGCATCTCCCCATTGAGATCATGGGATCCGTGTATTTAACCTTTACAAAGATATATCCAGCAGTATAGAAAATATATATGAATATAATGATAGTTTTAATTCTTGAGTACTTCACTGATCCCTTGTTTTCTTTCAGAAGCCATTAGATCAGCATTTGGATCTTGTTAAGATCTTAATAAATTACTTAAGTAATTGGGCTTAATGGTTGTTGAAGGAAACATGTCAGCAATCAAGCCACGGAAACCACAGAATAAAGGGGAGAAATTGGGCTGTGTAGCGCCCGGGTTTTAGGTGCTACGCGGCCTCCTAATGCTCGAAAATGGGGTCCACGCACACTTTCAATGGGAAATGCGCCAGACGCTATCTTGGTAAAGGGGTTTGCGCACACACACACCTAATGACCTCCGGCATCATGCAGAGCAGGCAGATTATGACATCAATCAGTATGCAATGCTGATTTTATGCCAGCACTGGCATTTTCAAATGCCACCTCTCCAGCCAATGCCTTGTCTTAACCTCGCACAGTTGAACATGTTGTTAAACGGCATGGAGGACCCCCTGTCCCTGCCCCCAACTTGCGCTATTTAAAGCGATCATGACCTATTTACAGGTTACTTGCTGGATTATTTCTTCTAGCTGCTGATGTAATTGTATGCACTTTTGAAGCTTTCCAATACATGCCTAAAGTTTGAATAGTCTACAGGGAGTGGTCTGGCTGGTGCTGAAGTATTTTTTTGTTGATATAAAAGCATGTGCTGAAATAAGTTGCTTCCAGACGTGGGTGGCCTGCTAGGGTTTCCTTTTCGAATTGAGCATGACTGAGAGAATGAAGAGAGGCCACAAAGATCAGGACAAGCTGCTAGAAGATGGAGGAGGAGGAGGGGGTGAAGGATTCTCAGCAGAAGGCCATATGCGCCCAGGGCCTTTAGGGAGCAATTCTCTTACCTCAACTTCAGCGAGGACTAATCCATGAGACATCTTCACTTCACTAAAGAGGTCATGACTAAAATCTGCCAACTGCTTCAGCCACAACTGCAACCTCAAAGCAGGGCAAGGACTGCATTGCCTGTGACTGTCAAGATGACTGTGGCAGTTAACTTTTATGCAACTGGCTCCTTCCAAGCTGCTGCTGAAGATATAATCAACATCTCGCAGTTTGCAGTACATTGCTGCATAAGGGAGGTCACTGAGGCTCTCTATACACAGAGAGACAGCTTCATCTCATTCCCTCTTGCCAGAGACAAGCAGGCGGAGTGAGCATGAGGGTTTGCAATGATTGCAGGCTTCCCCAAGGTGCAGGGTGCCGTTGACTGCACGCACATTGCCTTGCGTGCACTTCAAGTGAACTCGGCATTTTCATGAACCAAAAGTGGTTCCTCTCCTTCAATGTGCAGTAGGTGTGTGATCACAGGCAGCTCATCATGCAGGTTAATGCCCGTTATCCTGGCAGCAGTCACGATTCCTTCATTCTGTGGCAGTCCTCTGTGCCAGCTGTATTTGACCCAGCATGGCAAGACAAAGGCTGGCTACTAGGCGACAAAGGTTATCCTCTAATGACATGGCTCATGACTCTGGACTGGAACACACGCACACCTACACGCACACCTACAATGAGAGCCATGCTGTCACAAGGAATCTTACAGAGTGCACCATTGGCATCCTCCTGCAACGCTTCCGCTGCCTGGACCACTCTGGAGGAGCCCTGCAGTACTCAGCTGAACGGGTCTCAAGATTTGTGGTAATATGCTGGATGCTCCACAACCTCACCATCATGAGGGCACAGCCCTTGCCACCAGGCATACGGTGACCAGCTGAAGAGGAGAGGAGGAGGTGGAGGAGAAGGAGGAGGAATTGGAGGAGGAGGAAGTGCAACTGGAAGTGGAGGAACAGGAAGAGAAAGGGAGGATACGAAGTAGATGGTCTTTTCTGCTCAGGCTCTCGGTGATCAAATAATTCATGAGCGCTAGCAGAAACCGCAACTGCACCTCCCCATTTACCAACAGTCCCACACTTCTTACCTTGTCAGCTGTGGCTCAGTGGGTAGCACACACACTTCTGAGTCAGAAGGTTGTGGATTCAAGTCCCACTCCAGAGACATGAGTATAAAAATCTAGGCTGACACTCCAGTGCAGTGTTGAGGGAGCGCTGCACTGTTGGAGGTGCCGTCTTTCAGATGAGATGTTAAACCGAGGCCCCGTCTGCTCTCTCAAGTGGACGTAAAAGAACCCATGGCATTATTTTGAGCAGGGGAGTTATCCCTGGTATCCTGGCCAATATTTATCCCTCAATCAACATAACAAAAACAGATTAGGTGGTTATCATATTGCTGTTTGTAAGAGCTTGCTGTGTGCAATTCGCTGCCGTGTATCCTACGTTACAACAGTGACTACTCGTCAAAAGTACCTCATTGGCTGTAAAGCACTTTGGGATGTCCTGAGATCATG
Source organism: Somniosus microcephalus (assembly GCF_052327205.1). Taxonomy (NCBI): domain Eukaryota; kingdom Metazoa; phylum Chordata; class Chondrichthyes; order Squaliformes; family Somniosidae; genus Somniosus; species Somniosus microcephalus. Next base: position 30,260,933 of record NC_140995.1, on the reverse strand, counting down.
AAAGGTGCTATATAAATGCAAATCTTTCTTTTTTTCCTCTATCACTGACCATCAAATCATCCTCTTTTCGACAACACAAAAATAAAAGCCACCAGAAAAAGCACATTCCAATCTAATTTTATAAATTCAATCATGATTTAATACATACAATAATCAACTAATCACCCTTGTGCATTCCCTTACTGCCTGTCTTCTGTGTGCCTTTGCGTCTCCTAGTGCTCCTACGAGGTGCTTCCCCACAGTGACTGCAGCATGGGTGGTGGAAGGCTGCTGACTTTTAATTGAGGAAACTGCAGATGGCTTTTGAGGGTGACCTTGAGCAGCTCTGGGCCTAGAGGGCCTGGGTTCAGACTGCACTACCTTGGCCTGGGCTGTAGCAGTCTGGGCTGGCTGGCTGACAGGCAACAGCGTGGGCACTGGCGGAGTGGCTGGAGTGGGAACTTGAATGCTGTCATCCGGAGAGAGGACAGCAGGTTTGTGTTCCATGGAGTCATTGCCACTCTCCCAGGGCGACGCCTCAGCAATCATACTGATCTGTTGGAGAACAGATCAATGGACTGCTGTGAGGCCTTGGAAGCCTCTTTGAACATTGATATCCAGAGCTATGATGGCAGCAGTCTGAGCTTCCTCTGCAGCACTCAGCCCTTTGGTGGAAGTTGTTTCTGCTGCAACGGAAGCTGAGACATCAGCTATCAAACGCTGCCTCAGGTGTCCTGATGGAAGTGACCACTTGTTCCATGTTGCAAAGAATGGGCTCCAAGCTCTGCACAAAGCCTTGTGCCAAGTTGGTGCTGGACTCCTCCATGCTCCTTGACATTGAGCACAGGCTTTCTGGCAGGCTTTCCAGTACATCAAGAACTTGGTATGTACACCCATCGGCCTTCTTCTGTAGCCTGGGCCATTGAAGTCTTCATCTGAGACCCCTGCAACAGAACTCGTGTGCGACCTTGCCTGCCCAGTGTCTCACCATGTGCAGATCCCTCCTCTATCCTAGCCTCTAAAATACGTGCAGTATCAGTCTCTGAGCTGGTGACTGTGAGTGTAAGATCGAGCGATGGTGTCTCTTCAGCTTCAGCATCTTCTTCCTCTTCCTACACTGACTGGGAAGGTTCCTGTTCTTGGGTATCTGAAATGAGAAAGGGACAAGGGTTGGGTTGTGGTGAGGGGGGAGGAGAAAGTTAGAAGTGTGTGCTTACACCATCTGCTGCCAGTGAGTCAGATGAGATTGTGGGATGAGGGTGAAGTGGGATGAGGGCAGGCAGATTAGGTATGCAGATACTCTCATCATTGATCCCTCCAGTGCTGCCAGTGGCCATGGCCTCAGTGATGCCCCTTCTCATGATGGCCAGCACTGTCTCCTCCATGCGATATGTTTGTGTGATGTGGCTCTCATGGTTCAATAGCTGCCAGTGTGTATGAGCTGTGAGTTGTGGGTGCGCAGCTTGCAACAGTGCTAAGTGTGTAAGGGTGAGGTGAAGCATATGAATGGTATGGTGAAGCATATGAATGGTATGGGTGAGTCCTGATTGATAGAGATTGTCGGTAGGTGGGTGATGTGCCTGGAGTGCCTCCTGTCCCTCTGCGGATACAAAATATCTCTCCTTCTTTCTATCTCTTCCACCAACACTTCCAGTGCATTAGCTGAAAATCTTGGTTCTCGCTCTCTCGCATGTTCAACCATTGTTCAAAGTATCATAACCCACATTGACTTTTGAATAAACTCCTGCCACTTCTTGCAGCCACGATGCACCTCCTTTAAGAGGTGCAGGCTGCCTTTAACTAGAGCTAGCCACTCGCGATATCGGGCCCCGTGCTGATGCGTGCAACCAATGAACAGCACGGGGAGTGCTGGCTGCGTGCAGCAATCATTTAAAAAGAGTAGGCGTGCAGGCTGCAACACAATGAACGGTCATGGGTTAATTGCATACAGCAATCCCCATGCCTGTTTTCGGGGTTTATCCAATTTCTCCCCCTAAGTGTCTCCTCCACCAAAACTCATCTGCAAATGGCCTTGCAAAGTTGCAACTGTTTTGGAACCTGGCCCCATTGTTTTAGAACTATATATTGGACTGAAAGGTTAAACTATTTGAACGATGTAAAGTCAGCATCACTTTGAATACACTGTGGTGTAAAATGCAGACATTGTAAATGGCAAAAAGAGCAAAGCCTCACAGATAGCAAGCATTATGCAATGCATTAATACTTGTCATGTTTAATCAAAGGGAACCTCGTCATAGTTAATAATTCACTCAAAGCTGAAAGATCTCTTGTCCAATGAATTTCAACTCCATTTCATATGAGATCAAATGAGCAAATGAGGACCGAGAACCATTCACAAATAGATTACAGCAGTAACATTTCAATTAATTTTATAGCATGGGATTTAACATCTGTCCATTTAATACAGGGTGATCAAACCTTTATTTAATTTTTATAGCTTATAAACAGGCTGTTTGCATTTCCAAGCATTGTAAATCTCGGCTTTCAACCGCATTCAGTCCTTGGTCCTCTTCTTGTTGTGCAAGCTAGATAAAAAGCATCTCAAATTCTCCTTCAGATCTCCCTACTGCAGAATTTTAATTGAGACTCTTTATTCTCCACTTTTAAAGAGTCAAACCCACTCACAGTCTCAGTGACTGATTAATTCTGCTGTCTATTAATTAGCCAAAATAACAACTTCAAAGAATGAAATTATTGGGGTAATAAAATAGTAACAGGGAGTGCCTAAAACCAAGGTCTTGACCTTTAATTCAAGTTACAATGACATTCAGATTCCATCAGTTGCAGTGGGCACTACTTACCCTTCCAGTTCCATGGTATTAGACTGAATGCTTTGTGGGAGCTGAACAGTCCATTTCAAAGGATAAAGAAGTCTATGATCCAGTTCCTCCTATCCTTCCTAGATAAGCAAGAGTATATTTTACAAATTTGCATTCCTGGCACAGAGCTTCAGCCACTAGGGGCGCACATCAGGAACTCGCCCGCAGAGTTTCATTAGTTTTAATGTCATTTTTGGGTAGGAATGCCTCAGCCTGGGTTTCTCCTTCATCAGCACCTAAGGTGTAAATGGTGAAGCATATGAATGGTATGGGTGAGTCCTGATTGATAGAGATTGTCGGTAGGTGGGTGATGTGCCTGGAGTGCCTTCTGTCCCTCTGCGGATACAAAATATCTCTCCTTCTTTCTATCTCTTCCGCCAACACTTCCAGTGCATTAGCTGAAAATCTTGGTTCTCGCTCTCTCGCATGTTCAACCATTGTTCAAAGTATCATAACCCACATTGACTTTTGAATAAACTCCTGCCACTTCTTGCAGCCACGATGCACCTCCTTTAAGAGGTGCAGGCTGCCTTTAACTAGAGCTAGCCACTCGCGATATCGGGCCCCGTGCTGATGCGTGCAACCAACTGCTTCCTCTGATTCTTCTCCTCCAGAACCTGCAATTAGAGCGGAATGTCCAGAGAGATACCCATAGCTGTTCGAGAAGGAGGACACAGTAACAGTTCCCTGAAGATACAGGGGTGGATAGTTGTACAAATAAAAATAAAAACTGCAAACACTGCAAATCGGACATAAAAACAAAAAATGCTGGATATATGCAGCAGGAGCAATAGATGGGGTGCAGCTTTGAGAATCTCTCAGTAATGTCAGTTATGGAAACACAGCAGAACAGCAAAGAAGCACTGAAGTCGGGAGAAACAAACTGAACTACATGCAACAAATAGAAACGGAAGGAGTCCAATTTAATTAGAAGGACCCAACAAAGTATAGCATCTTTTTCATCTGGACACTGAACATCTGAAGCACTGTTTAGATGTTGTAACCTCACTATGGGACAATATTTGTGGTTTCTCGAGGTGTCAATGAGCCAAGTTCACAGCAGGTGCACGGGCTCTCTGTGCCACAGGCACTTGTGGATCTCATTGTAAACTGTGATACACACTGAGGGGTCGATTTTCAGTGTGCTGTGAGGCGGGCTTTAGGCATGCGGGGGGCTAAAATCCCGAATTTGGGGGTCCTGACACCATCCCGCCCAAAACCCACCTCCATGTAAGTTTCAAAGGAGGCGGGTACCTGCCCCGCACTGGGACCCGCCGACCCGAGGCAGGAAGGGATTAGTGCCAATTAACTGCCTGTTAACAGGTAGTTAACAGGCAGTTTTTAGCCTAATCCCTATTTTGAAGGGTGTCGTGTGGGATTCCCGACGGCTCCAAACCATGCCAGGTTAAAGGAGTCGGGCTGTCGGGTTGAAGGACTTGGAGGGGTCGAGATGTCAGTGTTCAGGTGAGTGATGGGTGCACGAGTGCAAAGGTAAGTGTGTTTGGTGTGTCTAAAGTGTGTAAAGAAGTTTAAATTACCTGTACTTACCTTTACAGCCTTCCTTCCTCTAGGCTTTGGGAGTCCATCATTCAGCCGGCACAGAAAGCAGAATGGCCGCGAGCTGTCAAAAGTGACAGCTTGCAGCTTTCAGTGCCAGTGAGATTTCTAACTGAGTCTGTGTAGAAGGACTCAGGTTAGAAGTAAGACTGTCAGTGTTTGACAGCTTCAAACAGCTGTGAAACACTGATATTTCATCTGTCAACACGTCTTGACAGATGAAATTTCAGTCTGTGACGTCACCTGTTGCCGGGTGGCCCTTAATTGGCCTGCTGAGCCCGCTGGGTGGGCTCAACAAGGTCAATCAAGTGAAAATCGCGTGGATTGGCCGCATCTCGATGGAGGCGGGACTACAACCCGAAAGTTGTAGTCCCGCCTCCTTCCCGACTTCTGAATGAAAATCCTGCCCTGAGTGTTGCACAGGCCTCAGCACCCAATTATATGGGACAGCAGCACCTGATGTGCAGCAGTGTTACAGGCATTGAACATCGCATTATTGGCCCCTGTATCTCTCGCATCTATCTAAGAGTGATGCAAAGATAAATCATTACTTGTCCCGGTCTATTTTTGTCAGTTCTGAAATGGGACTTTTGAGTGTACAGACTATGCAGACACAATAGGGAGGTGGGATTTACAGGACTTTATGCATTTGTTCTCTAAGAAGCATCCCTGAACCTATGCAGCCTTAAGTGGACTCGGGTTTCTCTCTCATTTTATGCTCCTTTTCTATGCCATGTACTTATTCTTTACACTATAGGATTAACTCTGCCCAACCAGCAGAAACCTGGTGGTTGGGCAATTCAAATCGCCTGTGGCAACCCACCTGCCGACAGCTCTCTCTCTCTCTTCCCGCTGGATTTGACTTTACATAAGAACATAAGAACATAACAAGTAGGAGCAGGAGTAGGCCATACGGCCCCTCGGGCCTGCTCCGCCATTCAATAGGATCATGGCTGATCTGAATCTAGACTCACGTCCACTTCCCTGCCCTCTCCCTGTAACCCCTAATTCCCTTATCTGCTAGGAAACTGTCTATCTCCGTTTTAAATCTATTTAATGTTGCAGCTTCCACAGCTCTCTGGGGTAGCAAATTCCATAGATTTACTACCCTCTGAGTAAAGAAGTTTCTCCTCATCTCAGTTTTGAAAGGGCAGCCTCTTATTCTAAGATTATGCCCCCTAGTTCTAGTCTCACCCATCAGTGGAAACATCCTCACCGCATCCACCCGATCAATCCCCCTCACAATCTTATATGTTTCGATAAGATCACCTCTCATTCTTCTGAACTCCAATGAGTAGAGGCCCAACCTACTCAACCTTTCCTCATATGTCAACCCCCTCATCTCCGGAATCAACCGAGTGAACCTTCTCTGAACTGCCTGCTCTTCTGAGCAGGTGATAAGGATACCCCTGAAAATCATTGGGGTCCTTCCTTATATATGCAGATAGGGCTCCAAAGATGTCGTCAGGGCCTGACTGCTAGTTCAACTGTGGGCCTGAGTGGGGAAACAGTTTGTCTTTCCTGCCAAGCCAACCTAGTGGGAAGGGGGTCCAGGGTCAGAAGGGGGCCCAAACAGGTAAGTCTTTTAAACTTTATTTTTCCTTTCCTTGTGGGGTCAGAAGTAGCAGCAGTCCTCGACTGGGCCCTACAAGGAAAGTTTAGGCCTCACCTGCCTTGGGCTCCCCACCCCACCCCACCCGGAACACAAGGCCCTTGTGAAACCGCTCTCTGTGCGACTTACCTGATGACTGGGGACCATTCAATCATTTTATAATAACACTCATAAAAATAATTTAATGAAATTGCACCACCAGTTTGGCACCTTGCCCAGTGGGATTTTATATCAGGAATTCTGGCACACCCTCCCCATGATTTTTCCCTCCATTTCTAAGGGACAGTGTGCAGAGTGGACACCTGAATTTCTGAAGTGCATTTCTGGCAGATAAGGCTCTGAGCTGGGAGAGCAATTTCATAAAATGACCCTTCGCATGACATGAAATTTATTACTATGTGGGAATTTTGCTTACAAGTTAATAAAGGAATTAAATCCTACATTGAAATTGAAATTAAATTAATTGGAAAATGAGTTTGAAGTGTTAGTAAAGAAAGATTTTTATTTAACTTTAGGGATAAAAGGAATAGCTTTTAAAAATTAATGCAAAATAGATTAACTTGCAAATCATTTATATACAGTATCTTATATATAACTTACATGTAGCATATAGTAATTTTGGTGAATTTAGTGTTAAGTCACAGTTCTGGCGAATATTGCACATGAGCCACAGCTTGGCAAAGCAGTGCTGAAGCGTTTTTGCACATATCACCTGTTACATATTATCCCCTTGCATCATGTGAGTATTGTCTTCGTGTCAATGTAATGTGTATGGATTGTCCCATTAGACATACATATACATTATTTGTCTTCATCCCACCAAAAAAATAATTGGCTGAGTCGGCAGATCTCAACTATGGAGAAACATTTTTCTAAATAATTTACCATGGGATGGATGATATGAACAGGAAGAAACTCAACCAAAGCCCAAATTTTATCCAAGATGTAATAAATTGCCTGATTTCAATCAATCAGTCAAATTAGTTACCAACAGATGGACAGTTCTCTAATTGCTTTGAACAATGTTTCACAAGTTTTGAAAGGAATCATACTTCAAACTACAGACACATTTATTTGGGGGCTATTGTGTATAGATTAAACACATATTTTAAAAAAATTACTCATTTTTAATAAGAACAATACATTATGATATTAAAAGTGGTGAACATGATGAGCAATTTGATCATTGCTAACTGACATAGCTACCTTGGCTAAGGTACTTTAATGCAAATTACTTTAGGATTACCTACTAGTAGGAATCAATAACTGTATGCCAGCAAAGGAAATTCTGAGTTCCCCAGTGAGCTACCTATCAATTAAAAGCAACAAAAGCTAATTGACAGATTTCTACATTTCCCCTAGTGCGTTGCCTATTAATTAAAGATAGCCATTACTTACGGATGGAATCAGTTACAAGAACTTATCATTAAGCAGATTAGGTATGGCAATCTTTCATTCCTTATGATGGACAGCATATGAATTACAAATAGTCAACATTATCTGCGCTAATTAATGAAGCAAGTTGTGCTGGAATCATTATACTAATAAGGCTAGCCAAAAGAACATTGCTCAAACATGGTGTGCATTAGTTATTGGACATTGAAGGCACAGATGTGCTGCAAGTTCTCCGACAGGTGCCAGAGAAGGAGGACGAATATGTTAAATGCAAAGATCTAAATGGAAGGAAGAAATGGTAGCCTTAAATTTTTATGAGTGCATGAATTGCAAGTTCAATGGAGCCTGGCTACTCTAAACCTGGCTACTTCATAAATAACGGAATACAGATGTGCCAAGAGGCTGACAATGAAGTACTTCAGGAAAAAAATGAGAACATGATCTTAATGTGGTTTTACCATTTAAACCTCAATTAAATTTAGTTAATTAAACATTGATCGCACATTCCATCACTTAAGCATACTCATGGAAAAATGGAAAAAACATATAATAATAATAGTCATCATTTATTATTTCCAATGAGAAAGTGTGTCACTATGATACTGCACTTAATATTTCCTGAATAATTTATTGGGCTCTTTATGCTGGGTATTTGCCCAGAGAGTTGTTTATTTTATTATGTTGTCCCCAAGCAGGAAATAACTCATGTTGAATTGCTCATGGAGGAATTTATAACACAGCCATGTGAAGAGCCAACTATTCCTTTGGCAGAAGCTTTTTGAAAGCTGAATATCATAGTTGTCATGTGATGTTGCATGTAACTATTCTAATACCTAAATTGATGTTACTGTGCTACCTCCCAACACCCGTCTTTTTTATGTATTGTGTTTCAGTTCTATGTGATAAGATTTCTGGCTTTACATATCTGTCTGTGTTATATTAATTAATTGATTAAACACTCAGGTGAAGGAAGGAAAGAAAGAAGATAAGAGGAAATAAATAAAGGAGAGAGGAAGAATGAAAGTGATTGAAAGAAATTTCATTTATATAGCACCTCTCACATCCTCAGAATGTCCTGAAACACTTTATTACCAATGGATTACTTTTCAAGTGCAGTCACTTTTATGTGCGCAAACTGTCTTGTCTTTAGATCATGTTTAATTGAAGTATACCAACAGCACCAAGAGTTTAGATCTGGAATGGAGAAACAATTTTAGCTGGCTCTTAAGAAGACTTCGGGCTGAATTTTACCAGCCCTGAGGAGACGGGTTTGGAGGGGGGACTGCTGGCAAAATCAAAAAGAATGGGAGCGGGTGCCCAACCTGGTTCCAACCCACCTCCAACCAATCTTCCCAGGAGTCGGGTCCCCGATTTGCGCAGGGACCCGACTCCTAGCAGTGGGAAGAGGATTATAGCCATTAACAGGTAGTTAACAGGCAGTTAAGAGGCTTTTTCCCATTTTGAGACTTCTGCTGCAGGCTTCCCGATGTCGGGGAACCCCGCCAGGGTAAGTGAGGCATGCTATGGGTCTGTTGTAATGTTTGTGTATAGATGACAGCTGCAGAAGTGGTGTGAAGCATCCAGTGGGACACTGGTAAGTATCAGAGGTAAGGAAATGTTGGGAAAGTCATTTTTAATGTGTTTAGATTTTCCTGTAGGTGACAAGCTTTGAGGTGTTTGTGTGGCCTCACCTCATTGGGAGAAGTGACAGATCGCTTCTGTAACCTCACCTGCAGCTGCCATCTGTTTTATCCTAAGGAGAGAGTCATTGGAGAGCCTGGGTACAAGGGCTCACCTTTGTACAGAGATTGTCAGTGTTTGACAGTACTTCAATGCTGTCAAACTCTGACAAATCATCTGTCAAAAATAAATGATACATGTCCCTTTAAGAAAACCAGCAGATGAAGCATCATAAACTGACATCATCTGACACCAGCTTTCCCTTAATTTTTCAGAAGGCACAGTAGAATCACAATCTGACTCCTGTCTGAAATATAACCGCATCTACTGTGCTCCTTTATGGATTATTGTTTTAATATTCAAGTGCATTAGGGGTGGGCACAGTTTGAGTTTTGATAATTGATGTGTACCCTTTCATGCTGTGTGTATCTTGCTGATGAAAGGATTAAGGGTGGTTAAAGTTTCCTTGTTGGATTCTGTCCCCGCAAGTGGTAATTAATCCTTCAGGAGAGAAAGAATGGAGAGCAATTCAAGAAATACATGACTCACTGGCGAAAGCTTTCTGCCTTGGACAGAGTTTAAATGTAAAAAACTATCCAACAACAGATAAAATGGGACAAGATTGGAACCACTAATTAGCTTGAAGCTTTTGGTGTTACCTAACATAGGAAAGGACCAGAAGGAATAAATAATCTAATTAAGAAATCCTTGCTAAAATCTTTATCAATCTGTCCCATGTGAGATGCAGAGATATTGACCCAGATTTTAACTTGCCCTGCCTGGCAGAAACTGGGCGGGGTGCAATGGGGGTGGGGCAATTAAAATGCGGGGCCAGTGATTTAGCCTTATTAGTCTTTCTTAATTGTGCTATAAAGTGGAAAAAATATTACAGGCAATTTTTTTTGCCTGAAAGAGTTAATCGTACTATTCTCACCCGCTAACCAGAATGGCAGGTGCTCCTGATCGTCTGATTATTTTGCACAACATGAATCCATTTGATTGGCATTTTCAACTCTCACTAGCTGCAAAACCCAGTATAAGAAATAAGGTTTGTAACAGAACAAAGACAAAACAAAACAATTTGAAAGTCCACGGATCCTAGGCTGACAGTTTGAGTGCCAAAGCATTTAAAATGACAAGTTTTTGTTAATAAATGCGTTTTAAACTCTTTTTTGTTCTTCTAAATAAAGTTTTGTTAAAGTTCTCAGCTTTGTGAGAGAAAGGGTAGGAGGAGGAATTCCTGTGACCCTGTGGCGGTACCATCGGTTGTACCTTACATAAAGACACATAATTCCCTTTAACTTACCTTACTGTATGTTTAACTTACCTTTTGGGGCCGTTGCCCTTTTAACTTACCTGTTGGGGCCATTGCCCCTTTAAGACGCGCCCTAGCGTGCTGACGTCATGTCATGTACGACGTGATGTGCGTGCGGCGGCCGCCGGCCCAACTCAGTCTTCTAGGATGGCCGCCGGCATAGCCCGGCCTAGCGTCTTCGGCCTCAACGGCCAGCCGACGGGAGCGACGCAATCTTCCGCTCCCGCGGCAAGCATCTGCACAGCCCGGCTTCGCGACCTCGGCCTCAACGGCCAGCGACACAACGACGCGCATCACGAGACGCCCTAAGCGCGGGAAACGCGAACAACGTGATGACGTCACAACACAAACGCGATGACGTCATCACGCTCCCCACAGGGCTGCGAACTCAGTCCTCGTGGAGTCCCCGCTGGGACAAGACCTATACCACGGTGCTCCTACAGTCAGCCATCTTACCTGATGTAATTAGTCTGTTCCTGTAAATAAACAACTTGTTAATAGTTCGTCGAAGTCAAACTCTCTTATTTAGTGGCGATCTACACGAACCGCTACAACCCTTTCTTTTGCAAGCTTCGTAGCCTTTTTGATTATGGTGCCTTTATGGGAACGCCTTTTTATTTGGCTTACTTCAAGAAAGTAGTGGAGGAAGAATGTAAGAATGTTGGTAAATCAACAGCACATAATAAAAAGATTGCTTCTGCCCACCCTTACATAGTTTTCATTTTTTAATTAGCATTAGTCCTTTCCATTCTTAGTATTCTGCCTGACTACATTTTGAGGGCACATTTCAGGCAACTCTTAGAGCATTTCTCCTATGTTATACAAAGGGAGAGAGAATGAGTTGGAGGCAAGCCCCAATTTTAATCTGCAGCTTGATTTAAATGCCCTTGCTCTGCATCTCTCAACCCACCCAACTGTGATGTCGGTTTCCAACTTGTTACGAGAACAGCTGGCCATAGGCAGTGAGCACTAGGCTGATGGTTTAAAATTAGAATTTGTATTCATTGCTGGGACATGGAGCAGTTGTTATAGTAACCAGTTGGAAACCTCTTTCATGCTTAGATAAAATAAGAGGGGGCAGAGCACAGGCATTTAAAAAATACTCTCAGTAAAATCATGGTACAACACTCCAATCATTATAAAACAGTGTATCCCCTGACACACTTTAAGTAACACCATAAGTGAGCAATTGCTATATTTTTATAAAAATGCAAAGTCTAGGGTGCATTTTGTATGTCACTTCAGATATCATAATATTTATATGTAAATTTATTTCTGTCACATTTGCACTTAATTGGTTCAATTTACATATTCATGAAACAGATACAAACAAATGTACCAATGGGCAATTAGCAAGTAGCAATAAGAAACACAAATCATGAAGTTCAAAGAATTACAAACCAAAAATGGGCCAGTCAGCAAGAGCTACACATTTATTTTTTTAAAAGGAAAGCAATTAACTCACTCCAAAATTGCCATTTTTCTTCTTCACTATGAGTATATGCAGCTAGAAATAACAGTTATAATGTAACCAACACTTTAAAATTACATAATTTTGAAAAAAGAATCACTAAGCTTAACCGTAACATTGGTTAATTAATGTTGGAAATGCCTGAAAGAAGCTTTTCTCAGTTACACCTGTTCTTTTGTGTGGCGTCTTAGGCTTGTGATGAAAATCTCACCTGGATCTTTGTGCTGGAATTTTATCCACTCTGGGCAATATGAGGGTGACAGTGAGAAGATGCATGATAGGAATCTACACCAATGGAACTACAATACTCACAGTGCATCAGAACAGGAGAAGAGACCAGAGAGATCTTCTCCTGTGAATCCATCCAGACTGTACTGTCACAAAGGCAGAACCTTTACATACAACTGCAGAATAAAATAAAGTTTCTTGCAAATTTTTGAACAGTTTAAGCCACTAAATAAAAATTGAGTTAATGATATTGTTTGGGTTGAGTTTTGTTTAGTTCCTAAGAGGACCTAATGAGCTATTTATGAGGCACTTTGATACTAACGGTGGTTAGGCTCAGTCAGTCAGGCCTGGGCCGTGTTGAATGACCACCTAGTCGGGTGCTAGTCATTGGCGATCAGATAGTGGGACAAACTTCCCTTGGCAGTGCTGCATGAGTGACGTCGTGAACAAAAAGTACAGGGCTGACAGCCCTTTATACAGAGTGTCCATTGAGACCACTGTGTCAGCCAATAGGTTGGAGGCAGGCTGAGACTTACGGCAGGACTTACAGTGCAAACAAATCAATTTTACAGCAAACAAAGTCTATGTACTCAGCAAACAGCAAAGCAAACAAACTCTATTTAAAGAGTCTGTTTAAAAAAGAGTCTCTACCAACTGCAGCAAACAGAACTCAGCAACCTTTCCCAATAAAAGCAGGGCGATTTCTCCAGCAAATTACAGTGAGTAAAGAATAGTTACATATAGACTTTATAAATGTGTGCCCTTGGCAGGCGGAAGTACATCTTTGGAAAGCATGGACAAGCAGTTGACTATTTTCTGTCCATTCATTTTAATTGACCTATTTTCTGCATTTGTAAAATTAACCCTAACAAATCCACCATGGCGAGTAGAGGGGAGAATACACTCAGAGAAAGAAACAAGCTTTGAGGAAGGAAGAATAAGTAAATAAAGTAATTGCAAGTCCACTATAGGAGGTAGAGCAAAAACACGTAAGGTAAATAACTGTAAATAAAAGGTTTTGGGGGCAAGAAGAACACAGTTACTTGCAACTTTAGCAAGCTTTGTAAGTCATGTTAGAAATATATCTCTGATGTCCATATCTTTCAGTATCAGTAAGGTATGTGATTCTTTTTATTTTCAGTCAGTCACGTTGCTTCAGTACATTTACTGTATTACAGTGATGGGTCACAGCTAAGCTGTAGCGTGTTGTAATAAACATCAGAAACTGCACTCCAGGTCCTAGTCTACCTGTAAATAGCGTTACAGGAGGCCTATTAGTAGACATATTAAAGTCTTATGACTCATGCGCATTAGTTATACTCTAGACGTCATATACCAGCTGTTACATTTTGTTACAGATGCAAAACGTAGGAGTAAGAAAGCAATCATTATCCTACTGCCTGAAATTTATAAACAATTATAACTATGCTCTGATTGATCTCTGATTTATCTCCAAAGTTTCTAAGTAGCTATTGCAGTGGCCTATTTAGAACAGTGGCCTTAAAAGCACAGGCCACTTAGCAGCTAAACATCACAACAATGCTGCAGAACCCAGATACCAGCGAGCAAAAACTCAGGAGCTCTTGGTTCCTTTAATGCTAAGCCTTTGAGTAACAAGCTTGCCAAGTACTGGGCACAAATTACGTGCTTATTTATATTTCTGGCTGTATAGCTTGCATAACAAGTGCTCTTGAAGTGGCTCTATGCTGTAACAAACAGCAAGGTCTTCCTGTGTCTCACTGATGCCTTTCTGTTCTACGATACCGGTTAGGATGGAAAATCAGCTCCAAATATTTCTATGTTACATGGAGCTGGGCTGAGGACCACTTTCCAGCACTTGAGACGTTCTTGGCATTGCCATTTCAACAGATGAAGACAGGCATCACACTCTACAAAATGTTGTTAGTGCAGATAGCATTTTTGTTATGTTCTGCCTATCATTGGAAATGCTCTAAGGCAGGGACTGCATGGACTGAAACCAGCTTTGATCTGAGACAGAAACAAGAAAATACTAATGTGGAGATAAATTGGTGCTGAATTTACTTGACTGTCGAACAGAAGAGATGGCAACAAAAAGACAGAAGGAATTGAAGATACAGAATTGATAACTCTTTCTACAGAATAGATAGACTATAGAACATTTTCTGAGACAGAACAGTAAGACATCAGGGGTGATGACAGAAAATTCAATGAGAAATTGGCCAAGCCTTTTTACGTGCAGAAGCAGGAAAAAGGAAGAAAACCCCAAGAAGGCAAGAGTGAGCAAAAGTTTATGAAGCAATTTAGATGGGATTATCTTAATCTATGAGCAGGATACATCAATGAGAAAGAATTATTTACTTGTCTTGTGCTGTGACACTCCCTTTGCTTTCCTGATTAGTTTCAGGACCTGCTGTTGGTTTTCACACATAAGGGCTGATTTTCCTGGGGCCCCATGGAGACGAGCGCTATGCAAAGACTTCACACAAAGGACGCTGCCCCCGACCTCACTTTTCTGCACTCCAAATTTGCCATGGTGTTATGTGGGCCAGCACTAAGGCCTCCCATTAAGCACAGAAATTGGAAGCTCTACTGCAGGCCTTTCAAAGTCTGTGGGTCTGTAGAGGGGAGGGAGTGCCTTGGGGCCTTGGGAGTGCCTGTGGAAGGAGGGAAGCCTGAGCCTGGGTGAGCAGTGTGGAAACCTGCAACCTACAGGCATCCTAGAGTGCTTCTGAGAAATTATATTTACTAGAAGATCATTTTTAAAGCAGTGATGCAAAGGATAGAGGTTTCATGACAGCAGCACTTAAAACAGTTTGCAAGCCAGCAGCATGCCAGTAAAGAAGGCTGGTTGCATGAGGGCACCCTGCTTTGAGCACAAGACAATTGGACCATTGTTACAGGAAGTAGAGCAGAGGAGGGGTATCCTATTTTCCCATCACTGAAGGAAGATCGTGAAGTAATCATGAAGTGACTGAGGCCATATGCAGTAGCAGCACCATGCCAAGGACATGTATGTAATACAGAAAGAAGTTTAATGACCACATCAGGAGAGGTTGGAAGTGTAAAGTTTAACACAGATTTAAAATTGTTTGTGAACTATCTAGTATTTTCTATCATGCAAGGATGGCACAGTCCTTCTTGGGATGCGGGTGTCACTGGTAAGGTTGGCAGTTATTGCCCGCCCCTAGTTGCCCTGTGAAGATGGTGGTGGGCTTTCTTCTTGAACCGCTGCAAGTGATTTGATACAACTGAGTAATTTGCTAGGCCACTTCAGAGCGCAGTTAAGAGTCAACCATGTGAGAGTGGAGTCACATATAGGCCAGACCATGTAAGGATGGCAGATGTGCTTCCCTGAAAGACATTAGTGAACCAGTTATGTTTTAATGACAATCAAACAGCTTCAGGGTTACTTTGAAGAAACTCTCCAGTTAATAATAATAATTCAACTTTATTGTCATTGTACAATGCACAAGTACACGAACAACAAAATGTGATCTTGCAAGCTCCCATGAGCCCAGTACAAATAACATTAAACGTAAATAGCACCGTCCTGGGAGAAGCAAAGCCGCTGCGTCTGTGCGCGGCGCCATTCCATTTCCACCATTCCGACAATTTTCAGCCCAACGCCCGGGCCTGCTCACCAGCTGCCCCTTCTGGGGCTCCTTCTGACCAACCGCCCCTCCTCGGGGTTCCTTCCGTGACCTTCTGCATCTGGTTTTCCTTGATGGTTACCCCTCCAGGTACTAACCAGGCCTAGCTCTAGCTTAGACTTCCAAGCCTTGCCAGTGACCCTGTCCCTAGTCCCAGGAACAGGGGCTAGTCCCAATCCCCTGCAATTTTCCCCCCCTTCAAGTATTTATCTAATTCCCTTTTGAAAGTTACTACTGACTGTGCTTCCACCGTCCTTTCAGCAATGCATTCCAGATCATAATGACTCGCTGAGTAAAAAAAATTCTCCTCATTTCACACAGAAATTTATGAGGAGGGAAATTTGACATTTTTAACATAGAGACAATGTAAATTAAGAGAGGTTGCAGGGGCTGGAAATGTGGCCAGTAGACGGTCAGTAAATAAGAGAGAGGAATTTCTAATTTTTACATAGAATGCGCAGCACAGAAACCGGCCATTCAGTGCAACTGGTTCATGTCGGTGTTATGCTCTACATGAGCCTCCTCCCACCCTTCTTCATCTAACCCTATCAACATATCCTTCTGTCAGTTTCCACATATACGCTGACGACACCCAGCACTACCTCTCTCGACCCCCTCCACTGTCTCTAAATTGCCACACTACTTGTCCGACATCCAGTACTGGATGAGCAGAAATTTCTTCCCACTAAATATTGGGAAGACCGCCACAAACTCTGTTCCCTGGTCACCGACTCCAGCCCTCTCCCTAGCAACTGTCTGAGGCTGAACCAGACTGTTTGCAACCTTGGTGTCGTATTCAAATCAAATCAAATCAAATCAACTTTTATTGTCATTGTTAGTGCACAAGTGCAGTACAACAAAATGTAGGCTTGCGGCTCCCGAGAGTGTACATTTAGATTAAGACATTTAAACATTCAACATACATTTGGCTTGTAATACATTAACATAAACATAACCATAATAAAGTGCATTGGCAGATGTGCAGGCTTTAGAGTTTATTTGTGGAGTTCAGTAGGATGATAGCCCTGGGAAAGAAGCTGTTCCTAAATCTGGTCGTACGGGTGCGAATGCATCTGTAGCGTCTCCCAGATGGCAGGAGGGCGAACAGACTGTGGCTGGGGTGGGTAGGGTAGGGTAGAGATGAGTTTCCGACCACATATCCATGCCATCACTAAGACTGCCTATTTCCACCTCCATAATATCGCCCGTCTCCGCCCTTGCCTCAGCTCATCTGCTGCTGAAACCCTCACCCTTGCCTTTGTTATCTCTAGACTTGACTGTTCCAACGCACTCCTGGCCGGCCTCCTGTAGTGTATGTAACTGTTCTACCTTTAAGAGAACTATTTTATGTAACCGTCCACCTTTAAGAGAACTATTTTAGGTGTGGCACTACTTTATCCTGGCTGCTGTATACTGTAATACCGACGGTGACCACACCGGTATATAAGTGCTGTGGCAGAATTTATTGGGCAGATTCGCCCTGACCTTCGAATAGTAAAGTCCTGTTAAAGTTACTCTTGTAGTCTGTGTATTACTTCGCTATACAACCCACAGACTTTACAGTGGCGACGAGTTCGATCTTACCCTGCGGCAACAATACTTCTGAAGAAGTAAACGAGCGTCGAGAAGAGGCACCCGCCCTCGTCGTTTTGCTGAGAGAAAACTCGAGTCTGCAGACCAAGAAAGGAGGAAGATTTCAAACACGAAGTCTTCCATCAGCAACAGGCACGGATTGTCCCTTCTGCCACGGTGGTGAGTGAGCCGAACAACACGAGAAGCAAGTCGGCCACGGTGACTGTGAGTAAAGGGAAAATAGAAACAAATAAACGGAGGATAAGGGCGGTGCACTCGACCACGGTCGAGGGGGAAAGGAGCCGGACAGAAGTCGGGCCCAGAGGCGCTGAGGCTGGGGCAGCGTGGAGCAGAAGCCGCGGTACAAGCGGGCTGGGGAGCGTCGTGAGACGACTAGACTGCGACGGCGAAAAAGGCCGGACAAATACCGCGACCACGAGGCGCTGCGACCGGGATCGTAAGGCGCGGGAAGATATAAACTTAAATAAGCCACGGAGAACTCAGCCACAGCCGGGGAGGAAAGCACCGGACTGCGAGAAGCTGGGAGGCGCGATTGGGGTGAAAAAGGCCAGACAGTAACTGAGGCCACGAAGCGCTGCGACCGGATCGTAAGGCGCGGGAAGAGATAAAAATAAATAAACCGCGGAGAACGCAGCCGCAGCCGGGGAGGAAGCACCGGACTGCGAGAGGCTGGGAGGAGCGATTGGGTGAAAAAGTTCGGACAGTGACCGAGGCCACGAAGCGCTGTGACCGGGATCGTAAGGCGCGGGAAAAGATAAAATAAATAAATCGCGGAGAACTCAGCTGCAGCCGGGGAGGGAAGCACCGGACTGCGAGAGGGCTGGGAGGCGCGATTGAGAGCCGCGTGAATGGGAGAGACAGAGCCCGAGAGAGAGCGAGCGAGAGCCGCGCGAGCGGGAGAGACAGAGCCCGAGCGAGAGCCGTGCGAACGGGAGAGACAGAGCCGAGAGAGAGCGAGCGAGAGCCGCGCGAGCGGGAGAGACAGAGCCCGAGGAAGACTGAGCGAGATCCAGCCCAGCGGCTGAAACTGTTCACCGTCAACGGGTTGTACCCAGCACCGGAGAGACAGAGCCCGAGCGAGGGAGACTGAGCGAGATCCAGCCAGCGGCTGAGACCGTTCGCCATCAACGGGTTGTACCAGAGCCGGTTGCCCGGCCGAGAGAAGGGAACGCGCTGAAGCCGAAGAGCAGGCTGCGAACCCCGAAAGCCAGCGGCCGTCGCCCGAGGGAAAAGCTTACCCCTCCCGCCAGGGGAAGAAAAGTGGGAACCGCCATCTTGAAAGTGGGCGGGGAAAGAAGATAAGCGCGGGGAAACCGCCATCTTGGAAAATAAAAATTTAAAAAAAAGTTAAAGAAATATTTCGTTGTTGTTTATCAGGGAGGTGAAGATGCCTAGGTGTGGTAACATCAACGATTTCGATTCCGAGGTAGAAGATTGGGCCACGTATGTAGAACGCATTGAGATATATTGTGAGGCCAATAAAATAGAGGATGATGATAAAGCTATAACCTTGCTAAACTCGACGGGGGCGAAGACATACGGGCTATTGAAGCATCTTCTAGCACCAGTTAAACCGGCGGATCAAACCTTCGATAATATTGTTGCTGTTCTGAAGGATCACTTGAACCCCACACCGCTGATGTTGGCGGAACGATTCAAATTTTATGCGAGAACGCAACGGAAAGAGGAAAGCAACGCGGAATACTTGGTCGAACTGCGTAGGCTAGCGAAATACTGCCAGTTTGGAGGAAATCTGACAGAGGCATTACGAGACAAGTTCGTGTGTGGGTTGTTGAAGGAAGGAATGCAAAAGTGACTGCTCGAAGAGAACGACCTTACACTGGATAGGGCTGTCCTTATTGCAGCATCACACGAAGCCGCAGCGAAAGGAACTGCAGAAATGCAGCTGAAGGCAGCGGTCCTCAGTGTGGATCAAATTACTTCGGGTGCAACGAAATGTTATCGTTGTGGGAAGACAACACACGACCAGAACCAATGCTGGTTTAAAAACCAGGACTGTAGGAAATGTGGCAAACTGGGTCACATAGCCAAAGTATGCTGGTCAGGGAAGAAGACCAACAACCAAAAAAAAAAGCCATCACAGGAAAAGTACAACAAAGTGCACAAGGTGGTTGAGAAGAGTTCAGATGAACAGAATTCGGATTCAGACCCAAGCGGCCAGGAACTGGGTAGTCTGAGAATTCATAATGTGAGTAAGGAAGCTGACCTACAAACTATCTGGGTCATGCTAAAAATAGCCGGAGTCCAAGTGAGAATGGAATTGGACACTGGATCAGCCCTATCAGTCATAAATCGAAGGGATTACAACCGGCTATTCTCACATATACCCTTGAGAGATACCGAGTTCGTATTGCAGACATACACGGGGCATAAAGTATACCCCATGGGAAAGATAAGAGTCAAGGTGAGAGACAGGGGCAAAGAACACCCCGGAATGGACTTATACGTACTACCTGAGGGAGGACCACCACTTCTAGGACGGGAGTGGATCAAGAAAATAGACATGGAATGGCACTACCTCAAAGCAATAACGAGTGAGGACTCGGGACAGACAATCAGCTCAGACTCTGAAACGGATGACGATAAGACCAGCCCAAGCATGAAAGACAAGTCTAAAAAGAACTTGCTGACTAAGGTTGGTAGAACGAATGTGGGCCTAAAGGCTTATGCTCCAGAGGAGAACAAAGTTTCAGAACAGAATTCCTCTGAACAACAACAACATAGCTTGACAGAGAATTCTGAGTCTGTTCAAGTTACAGACATATATATTACTGAGGAACATCGAGCTCGAACGCAAACTTATTTCAGATTACGACAGCAATTAGAACAATTGAATTGCCGTCTCGAGCAAGAGATGAAAGCAATGAAAAAGTTCTATGATACCGAATGGGAGAATCTGGAAAGACAACAGAAGCAGCTGGGGAAGAAAAGGGAGCAGGAGCACACAAACCGTCTGCACGAGGAGGCCAAACGAATCAAAGCTGATTCGGCTTCTGAAGGGGCGTGCTCCAATCCGGTGGAAAAAGATGTGTCGCAACTGAAGGCGCTGGTTAGTAGGTTGCAGGCAGAAAAAGCTGAGTTGGTCGACATGACTTCCGAGCTCCTACTGAAGTTGGGTGCAGCATCACCGGACGATTCATTTGTGGAAATTCGAATGATGGGGGCTGCGGATGATGGCGAAGTAGAAGCAGCAAAGGAGCCCCAGGACAAGGTTCTAAACAGCCCTGCAGCTAATGGAAAAGGGATGAGGACAGAAGAGTTAACAGTCAGCCAACTCCTCCAGGGCAAGGTTATAAACAGCCCTGTAGTTAATGGAAAAGGGATGATGGCAGAAGAGTTAACAGTCAGCCAACTCATTCATATGCTGAGGGATAAAACTCTAAAATGGGAAAAACTTAAATACGACCCTCAACCTTCAAAGGGAAGGGAGCTCTCAAAAGTCATTGGAAGAGCTGAGGCGGCAACCCAGACTGAGAAGTTTGCAGCAGAACAGCCCTTGGATGCCAAAAGTACGCTGATGCACGGCAATGTAGAACAACAGAATACTGAAACAGCTACTTCAGTAGAGGGATTGAATAGTCCAATCAATCAATCTCCGAATGAAGTTGAAGTATTGAAATCACAAATGAGGTCATTAGTAAAAGACTTGCAGGAAGCCCAGAAAAAGCGGGATGAATCTGAACGCATGATGAAGTCTCTTCAGGACAGATGTCGGGATTTGGAACAAAAGTCGGCTAACGTCCAGCTGGGTAAGGAGGAAATAGAAGACCCTCTCGCGGGCCTAGCTCAGGACGACACCGAATATTACCATGATCTGTTGAGTGACACTGAATATTACGAGGACCTGGTCTGCCCAGCTTGTGCCGAGAACTCCCAAAGTGCCGAAATCAGGATGAATCACTTAAAGTCTAAGGAACATAGGGAGATGGTGGCGTTACAGCTGGCAGCTGACAATGGAGCCCCGAGAGTCTCCAAGAAGCAAAAAAGGAAAAAACGAAGCAGAAGATGATAACCATCTGAACCATTATTACCTCTACCCGATCACACACGTGGTCCCCCGAACGGAGCCAAATCAGTTGGAAAGTAGGAAAATTTCCCAAGGCAATCCAACTGTTTTTTGTTTGTTTTAAAAAGTCAGCAATGCTAGTTCAGAAGTGATGGAAGTAAAGCTGTTAAGTCTAGGGAAGTACTATGGGATGAGTCCCTCTAGCAAGGTGACCCGACTACACCACGGAGGCGTGGTCCGGACCGAGTCAAGAAGATCAGAGACTGAATCTGTGAACTGTTTCCCGCAGAGACTGAATCTGTGAACTGTTTCCGCAGAGACTACCTCTGTGAACTGTTGTAACATGAAGTTGGATATGTTATGATGTTATGTTAATGGGGAATAAGTATGTTGTAAGCTAAAAAGGGAGGATTGTAGTGTATGTAACTGTTCTACCTTTAAGAGAACTATTTTATGTAACCGTCCACCTTTAAGAGAACTATTTCAGGTGTGGCACTACTTTATCCTGGCTGCTGTATACTGTAATACCGACAGTGACCACACCGGTATATAAGTGCTGTGGCAGAATTTATTGGGCAGATTCGCCCTGACCTTCGAATAGTAAAGTCCTGTTAAAGTTACTCTTGTAGTCTGTGTATTACTTCGCTATACAACCCACAGACTTTACACCTCCCATCTTCCATCCTCTGTAAACTTGAGGCCATCCAAAACTCGGCTGCCCATGTCCTAACTTGCACCAAGTCCCGTTCGCCCAGCACCCCTGTGCTCGCTGACCTACATTGGCTCCCGGTTAAGCAATGCCTTAATTTTAAAATTCTCAGCCTTGTTTTCAAATCCCTCCATGGCTTGGCCCCTCCCTATCTCTGTAACCTCCTCCAGCCCTACAACCCTCTGAGTCATCTGCGCGCCTCCAATTCTGGCTTTTTACACATCCCCGATTTTAATTGCTCCAACATTGCTGGCCATGCCTTCAGCTGCCGAGATCCTAAGCTCTGGAATTCCCTCCCTAAACCTCTCTGCATCGCTAACTCTCTCTCCTCCTGTAAACCTACCTCTTGTCTGCCCCAATATCTTATGTGGCTCGGTGTCAAATTTAGTTTGATAACGCTCCTGTAAAGTGCCTTGGGACATCTTACTGCATAAAGGCGCTATATAAATACAAGTTGTTGTTGTTGTAGTATTCCTTTGTCCCTCATGTGTTATCTAGCTTTCACTTAAATGCATCGTTTACATAACAATTTCACATTAAATGATGCCAGCATCGCCCACATCCCAGGAACGAATATAAAAAAATAAAAGTGTTGTTGAAAAATCATGACACAGGAAGTAAGTGTAATGAGTACAGAAAGTGCATGACAAATGCAAGATTTTTAATAATTAAAGATTATAGATATTCTTTTTCAAAAACAAATGTTTTTTTTACAAAAATATTAACAACATTCCTACTTTGAAAATCAAGCAAGGTCCAAAATAAGAGAAAGTATTTTTTAAAAAACATTTATAAACAAAAGCTCATAGCTACATAACAAGATGTTAATGACCACTAAATCCATTAGAGTAAAAAGATCAGAAATGATCTAATAATGAATTATATCATAGAATGTAGAGAATTCACAATTGCCTCAAATTACACTGTGGGATATAATAGTATACAAAGTGCTGAAAGTGTGTCTAAAAGTCGTCTCTCTGATACTGTAACAGAGGCATTAATCCATTTGACATAAATGGGTTAACATCTCCACTAAAATAGCAGAGGAAGAAATTTCAGAGAAGGATTCACACGTTGGTATCCCACAGCATCATTTCAGGACCAACGCGTTCAATCTTTCCAAAAGAGTTTTATTTTAACTCGAAAACGAAATGCTTATCTTTCAATTGATTACTGATCAATCACTGAATTAATGATGGGGGGGGGAGGTTTTGTGTTTGAGGTTTTCAGGACCTGTTAATCACTAATAATCCAAGGCTGATAAAATATTTACTGACAGATGTTTCCAGACTTAAAGCTTTCATTGTCATCAGAGATGTACGGTTATTAGTCACGTTCTCATCCTATGTTTCCTCCCATGTAGTATCAGTCAGATACCCGTCTCTAGTTATAAGAACACTGAAATTGGTACCCTAACAAGAATATTGGAACTCCTCATCAAGGACTGTCTGGGGTTTATGACCCAGCCTATGCCTAGGAGCGAATCATGCTTGGATTTGCCACCCTCCATGGTGGTTATTTTGGCCAAAGGGCGAAAACAGGCGCTAAATAGGTGCTGCGCTAATAAGACACGCTTGTTTGAAAGTCCGGATTTAGCACACAAGTTTGGTCCTAATTGCTGATTACTATAATTTGAACATGCCTGGAGGGGCTAAACAGATACCTGCAGGTTGAGCACTCAAGCACTGATTAGACACAATTTTCGTGGAGCAGTATATGTGGGCTCCTCGCACCCACTTCCACTGAAGGTGTGGAGTGCTCTGGGTGAAACACAGTGGCAGGTTGCAGGATGGCTCAGGGACCGAGGGAAAGGACATACAGGTTCCCAGACCTGGCACTGGAGGTCTTGTTGGAAGAGGGCCAGAGCAGGAGGGATGTCCTGCTCCTGCAGGGTGGAAGGACGCTATCTGTCCCTCGCTCCTACAGCAGCTGGTGCTGCTCTGCCTGGCCTCTTGTCCTCCTCCCATTCCTCCTGCAGACCAAGGGGGACCCCTAGCAAGATGCCAATGACCAAGCACTCCCTTTCTCCTGGTGACTCCTATAAGGTGCCCAATAAGATGGAATAGCACAGCACTCACTCTTTTTAGGTGAAGCCCTCAGAGAATTTTCAGAATAAATGTTACTGGAGTGTTGGTGATGTCTTGACAAAGTGTCCCAGAAAGTCTCCTGATGTGTTTGAGATCCTCTTCACAACTCCAGCAGCAATGACGATGAAATGGCGAGTATCCCTTTAAGTGGTGAGTAGCCCTTTAAGTAGCGCTTGAAATCGACGTCAATGGCAGGTTTACTCCCAAACAGCTGGTTGCTGTTAGGAGAGGGTGTTAGCTGAAGCGCTAGCCACCAAAATGCCGTGCAGCCTCTTTAATGAGCGCCAGCAGGCATTTTAAGCAACAATCAGCTGTTTAACAAGCCTCCGGGCAGCCGTTCCTTGCGCTGGCTTCAACTCATTTACCAAACTGGTGTCTTGCGCTAAATGTGGGCTAAACCTGCGTTTCAGCTTAAGACCCCATCTTGGCCATCTCTTTAGCGCCTAAAGTATTTGGCAAAAATCGCCCACTGTCTTAGATCAGCCAGTTTGTATTGTATCCACATTTATGCTTCCAACCTTCTAAAAGGACACACACAAGATGTTAGTGACTGAATTAACCCTTACTTGCCAAATCATCAAAGAAGAAGTCAGGCTTGCCATGCACTAACAACCGTTTATTAACTTCAGAATCATCATTAGCAGCACTTAAACACTTAAACCTAAACATTGACTATGCAAATAACTAGTAGATAAGGTTAACTAACAAAATGAACAGATCTTGGAGAGGGTGCAGAGGAGATTTACTAGAATGATACCAGTTATGTGGTGAGACTGGAGAAGCTGGGTTTGTTTTCCTTAAAGCAAAGCAAAGAAAGTGAAGCAGAGGTTTAGTAGAGGTGTTCAAAATTATGAGGGGTATTGATAGGGTAAATAAGGAGAAACTGTTTCCACTGGCAGAAGGGTCGGTAACCAGAGGACACAGATTTTAGGTAATTGGTAACGGAGTCAGAGGTGAGATGAGGGGAATTTCTTTTACGCAGCGAGTTGTTATGATCTGGAATGCACTGCCTGAAAAGGTGGTGGAAGCAGATTCAATAGTGACTTTCAAAAGGGAAGTGTATATACACTTAAAAGGAAACTATTTGCAGGGCTATGGGGAAAGAGCAGGTGAGTGACTTTAATTGGAGAGCTCTTTCAAAGAGCCGGCACAGGCACGATGGGCCAAATGGCCTCCTTGTGTACTGTATGATTTTGTGCTTAAAAAGGCAGTTCAGTTGTATCACAGTAATTCAGCATTAACTGGTTTGCAGTCAAAATTAGTGCCTGAAATTGATATAAATTGGTGAGATGAATTTAGGGTTAGACTCCTTAGCAAGCTGACAAGTCAATAGCATTAGATAGCCAGTCAATTGGATAGATTAAAGTCTATGGCCTAGAAATTCAGTTTGGGCCCGCCAGCTGGTTTGCGCCCAAAAGTTAGCGCTGGGCGGGGAGCCATTAGCGACCGTCAGATATTCGGCTTCTGCGCCCCAATCCGGAAGCGGGTGCTATTCCAGGGTGTGGCCGCCCCCGCTTGGGGCGCTGAAACTGAATTTCAGCGCTGTAGGCGCCGCTGCGCCACCTGATGCGGTGCGGCAGGCTGCGGTACTGCAGGCCTCCTCCTTCTCTTAAGGTGGAGGTGCCTGCAACGGGGAGATCGCCGCTGGATTGTGCTGGCAAATGAGCCCGGCACCACGGAGAAGTGCCGGGCTCGCGGAAAGCAGCCGGCAATGCCGCGGGGGGGGTGGTGGAGGAGGCCGGGGAAGGAGGTGCGGGCAGGCGGCCGCCGAAAAAGCGGCCGGCCGCACCGCCACCTTTATGCGCCCCACTAAGGCTGCAGTAAGGCCCTGGTCTCCAGATGTAAGTAGCGGCCGCCACGGAGGAGGCGGCGGCAACTGAATATGGGATTCGGGCCGGCATCGGGGCAGAACTGGGGCACTGCGCACACCGATGACGTCATCGGTGCCGGCGCAGCGCTACCGGCTACCGCCGCCATTACCGCAGCGCTGAATATCAGCGCGAACTCCTCTATTGGCGCAAAAGCCCTCTTTGGGCGAAAACTGGGCGCAAAGCCAACCGAATTTCTAGGCCTATTTGTTTATAGTTAGCAATGTATCCAGAACTTATACGAGCTTGCCCTTAGGAGCTTCCATGGTGGAGTTGGTTGTCTCACCTTCCTCTGGGACGATAGTGCTTGCCCTCTGAGGTAGCAAGATGATAAACCTCCATCTGTAGAGGTGTTATCCATTCCTCTTGGATACTCTATTCCTGGGTAAATACACTTTATTTGCTGTTTGCTGTATCTAGACTAGCTGGTTTAAACCTCACCTCCCTTGATCTCTGGAAAACTTTTCCATCTAAGTGACGCACTTACATCTGCCTGAATCTGGCTGGTACAGTCTTAGCTGCTATAATTCCCTCTCTCTGAGATACCCTTTCCTCCTTTTACGGAGCCAACTCTCGACACATATTAGGCAAGCACTATTTATCGAACGAGAACTAAAGAAGAACTAAGAAAACCAAAAATTGAACTGAACTGGACTTCTTTGTTTTAGTGTCACAAACAACCTCTTTTCTATCCTTAATTTTCAAAGAAACCCCTCAATTCAATTGACTAATCTGAGTGATGTGTAAGAAGAGTTCATCTCTTTTTAGTGTTAATCACCTCAAACAATCATGTTGGTACCTTGATGGCCTCAGGTTAATGACGCGTCAGTATCCAGACATGCCGGGTGGCAATTTCACTCCAATAACTTCTCAATCGCTCCTTAACTGAGAACTCTTCTGTACGTTTTCCAATAAGGAGTGGAACGATTAAATCTCCAACTGAGTTATCTCTGGCCTGTGGTCTTGATGACCTATGCTCCTCTAGTTTCTGTGAGAATGCTTTGTTTTACATCAGTATTCAAGGCAATAGCAAGAGCCCCTTGGTTTCCCATAGTTCAGTAGTTCAGTCTGATTACTGACTCCATTTTGAGGACACATTAAAGAAAATTCTTAGGGAATTTTGCCTACGCAGTCTTCCTTCTTGTCATTCATGATGCTTTTTCTTCTTCTTCATAAACATCAACACCCTTTTGAAGTTAGGGAGCCTAAAATACTTGTTGACAACAGGTTCAAATCAAATGGAAACTTTCAGAGAAAGCTTTATAGACACGTTTCACAGTTTCTGTCCAATCTGCATTTAAATCAAAATTAAAACCCATCAACTGTCTGTAGCTCATCTACTTGATTCCTTTGAATCCCTTGGCCTTGGTCACCTGGTCACATAACTTATCACGGTCAGAAAATGTGATATTCATGTTGTTTATGATCAGTGTAGACCTGAAACCTTTGTCTTTGTACAGAAAAGTCAATTTTTATCCAACTATCTGCTTCGCCAATAGTTTGTGGGCCCCTATTACCTTTTAAAACCTATCTTTATTACCACACCTGAGATTATTCTATAAGAAAGAAAGACTTGCATTTATATAGCGCCTTTCACAACCACTGGATGTCCAAAAGCACTTTACAGCCAATGAAGTACTTTTTAAGGTGTAGTCACTATTGTAATGTAGGAAACACAGCAGTCAATTTGTGCAAAGCAAGCTCCCACAAACAGCAATGTGATGATGACCAGATATTCTGTTTTAGTGATGTTGATTGAGGGATAAATATTGGCCAGGCTACTGGGGATAACTCCTCTGCTCTTCTTCAAAATAGTACCATAGGATCCTTTACGTCCATCTGAGAGGACAGATGGGGCCTCAGTTTTAACGTCTCATCTGAAAGACGGCACCCCTGACAGTGGAGCACTCCCTCAGCACTGCACTGGAGTGTCAGCCTAGATTTTTGTGTTCAATTCTCTGGAGTGGAACTATGAACCCACAACCTTCTGACTCAGAGGCGAGAGTGCTACCCACTGAGCCACAGCTGATAAGGCGGGCTCACTATCATTGCTGGGAAAATTATTCTGGATGAGGTGATTGGTGTAAGTCAACTAATACAGTCAGTAGTGGAGACCAAAATCCATGCACTTGTTTATCCATTCTGTAAAAGGAAGAATGTGTTATTTGCTATGTATGTATATATATATATGTATTAAAAGATAGTTTATCATGTTGCTTAAATTCAAAGAGTGTATTGTAAACTGCCAGGTAGTGCTTAGTAATGCGCCACAAGACACTTCTTTGCATGTTTGGAAAATGACAAATCACTTTAAACAACTATCCAAACTGAATATTGATAGTAAAAAAAATGTACAAAGAAAGAGAGATTATTTATATGCTTGGTGATATTCAGCAATACCAGAGGACATATGTTGATAGCCTGCTTACATATCAACCTACCATTACAATTAGCAAATTAGCACAGGTTAACAACAAGCAGTAATTAGCCCATAGGTGTGATAGAGATTAACTAGAAGATGAAAGCGTGTTTTCAAAACATAATTGGGCCTGAATTTGTGGTCGGAGGCTTCCTGTGGGCGGATGCCTCGATCAGCAATAAACCTACGAACCTACCTGATGGTCCTGGGACCATGGAGACTCGCGCTCCTGGGCCTCTACGTGTAGTCGTGCGTAGGGGCCCACGTATCTCAGGGGTGCAGCCGGTTCACAAGCACCCCTGGGATCACAGGACCGGTCCAACCAATGAAAGAAGGGGGATCCTCATTCATGCTTATGGGGATTCCATACGTACGGAACTCCCATAAGCATGAATGGGGATCACATAAAAAACACATTTACATACCAAATAAATAAAAAAAAGTTGCATATTTAAAATGAATGAAAATACAATTTAATTAAACAGTTAAAACAAAAATTTAATTTTTTGAAAAATAAATTTTAATGTTTTGAAGGGGCTAAAAATAACCTTAACATATTTTACAGATGTTTTAATGTTTAAATAATTGAAAAAAATTATTTTTACATTCATTTAAACTCTTACACTGATAAAAGCAGGCCTTACGCCTGTTTTTACCAGGTGTAAGAATTTCACGGGCATTCGCTGGGCAGTAGTTGGGCAAATAGCTCAAATCTCTGCCCGCAGAGACCCTTCCCCCAGGGATGGCTACCATATGTCAAGCAGATTCTTGACAGATCGCAAATTCCAGGTTTTGGCGTGCCATTATTGTTAAAGTTTGTTGAACCGGGAATAATACAATTGCATAACTGACCTTTTAGAATACCATTATTCTGCTGTGCCGGTTTTAGGACTGTGAATATTGTAATGTATTTAATCCAGACCATAAAATTCTCATAAGGCATCTCTTCTCATTTTGGTGTACAGAACTTGAAGAAATGTTGTGAATGTTAAGAAGATTTGACAGTCTATCAAGGCATTGCAACACGTAACTGTGACCATGTTTTATGTCCTACCCTGAATAAGTAAAAAGCAAATAATTAGTGTGCTTTTTTCTGCAAATCTCATAGCAAATTAGTTGCATCTCTTCCACATTGCCCTGGGTAGGGTCAATGATTTACATAAAAAATCAATCAGGTAGCTGTTGCTTTAGTTAAGAGAGTTGAGTCTGTTTCTACTTGGATTAGCAAGCTAAACAGAAGGCTTATGGTTCAGGTTTTAGAAACTATTCATTACTCACATGCATTCATCTGTGCACCATACACCTCAGAGGGAGAGGATATTCATCATAACCATAGCAGTTATTACTTGGTTAACATACAGGTTGCATATGATACTGAGTATATTACTACCACAACATGTCACCATTCACCTTTCACAAAACAGTATTATGTCTCCAAGTGTATTAAAGGGAAAGCAATGGAAGAGGTAGGAGAGAAGTTAGGGGATGTAATGAGACAGGTATCAAACAGGTTTAGGGGGCATAATAGGTAGGAGCATAATCGTTAAGTGAAATGAAACGAAGGGGGGTAGACAGTAAATCAGAGTTGAAGACTGGAAGGTGCATGCTGAGATGGAAGGCTGGAGGAAATTACACAGATAAGTTGAAGTTATGGAAAGATTTCAAGATGAGGGCAAAGATTTTTATCCTAATACTTTGGTGGAGAGAGAGAGAGTGCAGGTTGGTGAGAACAGAGCGAATAGGCATGTGAGCTTTGTACAAGATAGGATGCAGGCCAGATGCTTTGGAGTCTGTGTAGGATAATGCTTGAGAGGTTGGTGAGCAGATAATCTTTATCACCAATGTCATGGCCAAATTGCTGGATTATGCTATGCGTTCTGTAGGGGGCATCTTTTAACTGATTTAAGGTAATTTCCCTGGTCTTGCAGCCTTTGCCTGCACTCTGACCAATTCCAATCTTTTACCTGGTTTACGGTAATTCACCTGGTCAGGCAGCCTGCTGCTACACTGTAAACCAAATTCCAATAAACCAATTTTCAAACAGCGGTTTCGAATCGCTACCCCACCTTCCAGTTCTGACTGAAGGGCTTATAATTAATGATATTAAAATGGACAAATGGTCTGGATGAAAGAAAATCAAGCTTTATTAACTAAAAGAAACTATAATCAAATATAAAACTATACCACACGAACACAGTAAATTACAGTAAAATTGCTTAAATGGAAGAAGGCAGATGGCAAAAATGAGGGGTAAGTGGCTACAATGTTGATTAAACAATCTTAGCAATATCCCCTTAATTATCATCCCCCAACTCCTTACTAGGTTGCTTTGCTGAGGAGTCAGAAACCCTGCTCACCTGTGGTCCAGCAAAGTAAGAGCTAAGAGAGATAGCTTCTCAGGAGCTATCTTTATACCTGGAAATGTCTGTCTGCAAAATTCGCGCCCAAAGTTCCAATACACAAGAGAAACGCTGATGATTGGTTGATTCAAAGTGGTTGGAATGGGTTATTGTGTCTGCACTGTGGGGCTGAAATGTTCCCGCCCACATCCGGAGCTCACCTGGGCTAAAACAAAAAGGAATGCAACTGCCCTATTGTCCAGAATGATGGGTGATTCAAACCTATTCAATGCTTAAACTGTTGCATATCAAAATCCGTTCCACAGTTTCAATGTGCCTCATTGACTGTGAGTGCTTTGAATTGCTGTGTAAACAGAAGCAGTTGCAATCGATTGTCCTGCGGTAAGTCTCAAGTGGGCTGTAATCCCTTATGTCAATAAGCAACTTCAATTGCTTAGAAGGGAACCTCCCTTTGATTGGCAGGTCTTTGACTGCCACTGTATCCTCGCATTTTTTTCACACAGACAACTCGAGCTGCTTCTTTGTCCTTTTGCCATTCTTTCTCTGCCACTTTAAAACCTTTTGTGATTGCCCAAACTCCAGGGAACAATTTTATTAATAAAGGTACTGTCTTAAGGTGTGTGAATATTTTCCACAGAGCTCCTCGACTCCCGTGTTGTCCACGTTCTTTCCATCTCAGAGCAGTCTTTTGCGGTTCTAGGCACATTTTAAAACATTGTAGACAAGTCACATCACCCAATTCTTCATCCACGATGTGGACCAATATTTTCAATCTTCAGAGAAAAATAGGGGAATTTTGTGAAACCTTACATTCCTTCTTTTGATTCTCCCAGCTTGATTGAAGTATCAACTCAAAGGAGTGAGCAACATTTTCAGACCCCCTCACAAACAACCATCCCCTGTATTTACCTAATAGCTATCTGCCACTGATCCCTCGAACCGTCTATTTCCCTAAAATTCGAGGAAAAAACCCGTGGTACGGTAGGCATCTTACAGATACATCAGTTTACAATAAGGGGTCTCATACCCCTGTTTCACTTATTACATTATACAATGCAATCAAAATTTACAAACACTTGTTACATTATAACTTATTACACAATGTTGCAACCTTAGTTATACAATGTAATCAAAATGATCCCAAGCACGGAGAGGGTACTACGCCTCTGCACCACTTGGAACTATAGAACAAAATACAAAAATCTCCATTAAACATTTGAAATAAACGCTGAAATAAAACCCCGACCATCATGCGCCAATGATGGGTCGTGAAAATTCGAGTGGGTATTGCTCCTCCCACCCGACAGTATATGTACCTTCCACCCCCCTTTAATGGTCTTGAACTTTGAAACAGACAGAATGGATTTACAGACCAGCCTGCTCCGCCAGCCCCGAGCCGTTCCCTTGTCCCTTTGTGGAGGCGGGGTACCCCTCATGTTTAAAATTACCTTGGCACAGACCGAGACCGGGGAGTATGGGACCGTGACTCCCAGTCCCTCCCCCTCCCGTCTTCCCTCGACTGGCTGCAGAAAATGATGGGTGCCTGTGTGGCAGCTCTCCCTGGCCCCACACTGAAACTTGGATCCCAGATCCAGAAACCCACTCATCCTTCCCAGCCACACTTACCCTCTTTGCCCGTGGGCCCCCGGGTGAGTTCCTCCCTCCCCCGACCGCACCCACGCAACTCTTGGGTCTCCCCCTCCTCTTTACAATCCTTCCCGGGCCATCACCACCCACCCCCGGGGAATGCATCCCTATCTAACAAGGCGCCCATGCTTCCCCACCATGACTCCTCAGCAGCGAGGTCTCCCGCATGTGAACTTCGGTCAGGATAGTGCTGGGTTGGGGGCCGTGCCCTACCCAGCTGGGGCCATCTCTTCCGTGTAGGAGGAGTAGGCAAGTTCCTCCGGACCCTGTCCGGTTTCTCCTGAAGGTCGTTGCGGGGTTTCCCTCTGGATTCGTCCGGTGGCGAGGTGATCCCCAACATTCTGAATCCATATCTTCATTCGATGCCCAGCTCTGGCTGGGCGAACGGGGCTGCTTCTTGGTCCAATCTCCTGCAAAACTTAAAAGGACATGCAGCCAGATCTCACTGACCTGCTGCCTTAGGTGGAGACATGGTCGGGTCCCTCGACCTCGGACCAAAATACAAACATTTGGCACGCTTATAAACTTAGGGCTAGAAATTCAGTTGGTTGCGCCAGCCGTTAGCGCCTTAGGAGGAGTAGATGTCGAGCGCTAGGCGCTTAGTGCCCGGGCGCAGCGCGATCTGCGCCTCGCCCCAACTTCAATAGACATTTAGCGCCGGCGCAAAGTCTTTGCGCGTGCTCAGCTGCGCGCGCAGATCATGACGTCATTTCCTCGTGCAACGCCCTTTGTGCGCCCCCAACCGGATCTTCAGTCGCGCCGGCCCATTGTGCGCCGAGCGGCCCTAGCGACTGTTGAGTCAAGCGGTGCTCAGCCGATGCGGGCCGCGGGGAGCGCAAATTAAAGGGCACTCTTGCAGTACAAAGGGCAGCCGTTTTGCCACACTCCTTCTTTGTGAGCGACAAAGGTAGATTCTGGTGGGAGGAGGAGGAGGAGGAGGAGGAGGAGGAGGAGGAGGAGGACCCTCCCCAACAACACAAATACAGCGGCCTTTCAAAACAACAAATCCACACTCCCCCTTTAAGAGCTCACCGGAGCCAAAGTGTCTGCCGTCAATCAGCAGCTCGCCGCACCTGCGCCCAACTTCCGGTGTTAGTGCCCAGGGCCACCGGCTTAGCGCCTAATGATAGTCGTGCATCGCCTGTTTTAGTGCAGCAGCAACCTCTTAGGGCGATGCGACTGAATATCGGCGAAGGGGGCTCGACTTTGCGCCGGGCGCAAGCTTTAGCGGCCGCCCGACTTTACCGCCCCAAAAGTGGCTATACTGAATTTCTAGGCCTTAAACTTTAAACTTAAACTTACAAAACTAGTTATATTAAACTAAAATACACCTTAAAAGCATGCTATATTCACACCAAAGCTATAATACAAATGCCACCCATCTCTGGACGGCCAGGCTAATCTCTGGCACGGTTGCAGATTGCTGCTGGCTGCAGCGAAGCTGGACTGCCTCCTGTCTCTGGTCCCTCACAGCTTATGGCCGTTGGTTGGGGACCTCTGTTCTTTGGCTTCTCCCTGGTTCGGGAGACCGCCTTACTCCACTGTAAAGTGGGTGACCATCTTGTCTCGGGCTTGCGGACCCGCTGAGACTTTCTGAGGGGCGTCTCTGTGGGGGAAACTTTGGCTGGCGGACCCTGAGCCAGGGTCGCAGCCCTAGCTGGCTGGGAGCCTTCTCCCCCTGGTGCCAACAGCCTGCACTGTATAAGATACCTGGCAGCCTGCCAGTACTCCGGGTTTGCCTCCTTTTCCCTGCCCACTCCTGTGCTGGGGGCAGGTATTCCCTGGTCTTGCAGCCTTTGCCTGCATTCTGACCAATTCCAATCTTTTACCTGGTTTACGGTAATTCACCTAGTCAGGCAGCCTGCTGCTACACTGCAAACCAAATTCCAATAAACCAATTTTCAAACAGCGGTTTCGAATCGCTACCCCACCTTCCAGTTCTGACTGAAGGGCTTATAATTAATGATATTAAAACGGACAAATGGTCTGGATAAAAGAAAATCAAGCTTTATTAACTAAAAGAAACTATAATCAAATATAAAACTATACCACACGAACACAGTAAATTACAGTAAAATTGCTTAAATGGAGGAAGGCAGATGGCAAAAACGAGGGGTAAGTGGCTACAATGTTGATTAAACAATCTTAGCAATATCCCCTTAATTACCATCCCCCAACTCCTTACTAGGTTGCTTTGCTGAGGAGTCAGAAACCCTGCTCACCTGTGGTCCAGCAAAGTAAGAGCTAAGAGAGATAGCTTCTCAGGAGCTATCTTTATACCTGGAAAAGTCTGTCAATAAGCAACTTCAATTGCTTAGAAGGGAACCTCCCTTTGATTGGCAGGTCTTTGACTGCCACTGTATCCTCCCATTTTTTCACACAGACAACTCGAGCTGCTTCTTTGTCCTTTTGCCATGCTTTCTCTGCCATTTTAAAACCTTTTTTGATTGCCCAAACTCCAGGGAACAATTTTATTAATAAAGGTACTGTCTTAAGGTCATAGAGTCATAGAGTAATACAGCACGGATAGAGGCCCTTCGGCCCATCGTGTCCGCGCCGGCCATCAAGCCCTGTCTAATCTAATCCCATATTCCAGCATTTGGCCCGTAGCCTTGTATGCTATGGCATTTCAAGTGCACATCCAAATGCTTCTTAAATGTTGTGAGGGTTTCTGCCTCCACAACCCTTTCAGGCAGTGAGTTCCAGACTCCAACCACCCTCTGGGTGAAAAAGTTCTTTCTCAAATCCCCTCTAAACCTCCCGCCCTTTACCTTGAATCTATGCCCCCTAGTTATCGACCCCTCTACTAAGGGAAAAAGCTCCTCAGCATCCATCCTATCTATGCCCCTCATAATTTTGTACACCTCAATCATGTCCCCCCTCAGCCTCCTCAGCTCCAAGGAAAACAAACCCAACCTGCCCAGTCTCTCTTCATAGCTGAAGCGC
The DNA here is from genome assembly GCF_052327205.1 of Somniosus microcephalus. Classification (NCBI taxonomy): domain Eukaryota; kingdom Metazoa; phylum Chordata; class Chondrichthyes; order Squaliformes; family Somniosidae; genus Somniosus; species Somniosus microcephalus. The sequence goes on along the minus strand of NC_140995.1, from coordinate 30,225,568 downwards.
TCCAGCCCTGGTAACATCCTGGTGAACCTCCTCTGCACCCTCTCTAACGCGATCACATCCTTCCTGTAGTGTGGCGACCAGAACTGCACACAATATTCCAGCTGTGGCCTAACCAGTGTTTTATACAGCTCCATCATAACCTCCTTGCTCTTATATTCAATGCCTCGGCTAATGAAGGCAAGTATCCCATATGCCTTTTTTACCACCTTATCCACCTGTTCCGCCGCCTTCAGGGATCTGTGTACTTGCACACCCAGATCCCTCTGACCCTCCGTCTTGCCTAGGGTCTTTCCATTCATTGTGTATTCCTTTGCCTTGTTAGTCCCCCCAAAGTGCATCACCTCGCACTTTTCCGGGTTAAATTCCATTTGCCACTGTTCCGCCCATCTGACCAACCCATCTATATCGTCCTGCAGACTGAGGCTACCCTCCTCGCTATTTACCACCCTACCAATTTTTGTATCATCCGCGAACTTACTGATCATACCCTTTACATTCATATCCAAGTCATTAATGTAGACCACAAACAGCAAGGGACCCAGCACCGATCCCTGTGGTACCCCACTGGCCACAGGCTTCCAGTCACAAAAACAACCTTCGACCATCACCCTCTGCCTTCTGCCACTAAGCCAGTTTTGTATCCAATGTGCCAAGGCACCCTGGATTCCATGGGCTCTTACCTTCTTGACCAGTCTCCTGTGCGGGACTTTATCGAAGGCCTTACTGAAATCCATGTATACCACATCCACTGCGTTACCCTCATCCACACACCTAGTCACCCCCTCCAAAAAATTCAATCAAATTAGTCAGACATGATCTTCCCTTGACAAAGCCATGTTGACTATCCCTGATTAATCCTTGCCTCTCCAAGTGGAGACACATTTTGTCCCTCAGGATTTTTTCCAATAATTTTCCTACCACTGATGTTAGGCTCACTGGCCTGTAGTTCCCCGGTTTTTCCCTACTACCCTTCTTGAATAATGGTACTACATTAGCGGTTCTCCAGTCCTCTGGCACATCCCCTGTGGCCAGAGAGGTCCTGAATATATGTGTTAGAGCCCCCGCAATCTCCTCCTTTGCCTCACACAGCAGCCTGGGATACATTTCATCCGGGCCTGGGGATTTATCCATTTTTAGGCCAGCTAAAACCGCCAATACCTCCCCCCGCTCGATGTTAATATGTTCGAGCATATCACAGTCCCCCCGCCCTATTTCTATGTCTACATCGTCCTTCTCCATAGTGAAAACAGACGCAAAAAATTCATTCAGAACCCCTCCTACATCTTCCGGCTCCACACACAGATTGCCACTTTTGTCCCTAATGGGCCCTATTTTTTCCCTAGTTATCCTCTTACCCTTAATATACTTATAAAACATCTTCGGATTTTCCTTTATTTTGCTTGCCAGTGTTATTTCATGGCCCCTCCTTGATCTCCTAATTTCTTTTTTAAGTATCCCCCTGCACTTTTTGTACTCCTCTAGGGCTTCCTCCGTCTTTAGCCTTTTGTATCTACCAAAAGCCCTCCTTTTTTTCCTAATCCATTCCCGTATATCCCCTGACATCCAAGGTTCCCTGTGGTTTTTGGAACCACCCTTGACCTTTACGGGAACATGTTGCCATTGTATGTTCTCAATCTCCCTTCTGAAAGCCTCCCATTGCTCCGATGCGGATTTTCCTACAAGTAGCTGATCCCAGTCCATTTTGGCCAGATCCTGCCTTATCCTATTAAAATCGGCCTTCCCCCAATTTAGAACCTTTATTTCCGGCCCATCCCTGTCCTTTTCCATGGCCACCTTAAATCTTACCATATTATGGTCACTATCACCAAAGTGCTCACCTACTAGCACTTTTTCCACTTGGCCGGCCACATTCCCGAGAATTAGGTCCAGTACCGCCCCCTCTCTTGTAGGACTTTCTACATGCTGGCTCAAAAAGCTCTCCTGGATGCACTTTAAGAATTCTACACCCTCTGAGCCTTTCACACTCTGACTATCCCAGTTAATATTGGGGAAGTTGAAATCCCCCATTATTATTACCCTATTATTTGCACATTTCTCTGAGATTTGCCTACATATCTGTTCCTCTATCTCCCCCTGACTGTTTGGAGGCCTATAGTACACTCCCAGCAAAGTGCTTGCCCCCTTTTTGTTTTTAAGCTCCACCCATATGGCCTCATTAGAGGACCCTGCTAATATATCATCCCTCCTTACTGCAGTAATTGACTCCTTAATTAATATTGCGACACCCCCTCCTCTTATACCTCCCCCTCTGTCTCGCCTGAAGATTCTGTACCCCGGAATATTGAGCTGCCAGTCTTGCCCTTCCCTCAACCATGTCTCCATGATAGCAACAATATCATACTCCCATGTGTTTATCAACACCTTCAGTTCATCCACCTTATTCGCAAGACTCCTTGCATTAAAATAGATGCCATCCAGCCTTGCCCTTATATATTTGCCCTGTCTACCAAGCTGACTTGTTTTTTTCTCTATAATTGGCAGCACATCCCCCCCTATTTCAGCTCCCCTCTGTATCCCATCCCCCTGCCAAGTTAGTTTAAACCCCCCCCAACAGTGCTAGCAAACCTCCCCGCAAGGATATTTGTCCCGCTCTGGTTCAGGTGCAACCCGTCCGACTTGTACAAGTCCCACCTTTCCCAGAAGCAGGCCCAGTGATCCAGGAAAGTAAAACCCTCCCCCCTACACCAACTCTTTAGCCACGCATTCATCTGCTCTATCCTCCCATTCCTATACTTACTAGCACGTGGCACTGGGAGTAATCCAGAGATTACAACCTTTGAGGTCCTGCTCTTTAATCTGTTACCTAGCTCCCTAAATTCTTGATGCAGGACCTCATCCCTCTTTTTACCTATGTCGTTGGTACCAATGTGGACCACGACCATTGCCTGTTCACCCTCCCCCTCCAGAATGCCCTGCAGCCGCTCAGTGACATCCTTGACCCTGGCACCAGGGAGGCAACAAACCATCCTGGATTCACGTCTACGGCCACAGAAACGCCTATCTGTTCCCCTTACTATAGAATCCCCTACCACTATTGCTCTCCCACTCTTTTTCCCCCCTTCCTGGGCAGCAGGAGCACCCCCAGTGCCAGGAAGTTGGCTGCTGCTGCCTTCCCCTGGTGAGTCATCCCCCTCAACAGTATCCAAAGCGGTATACTTGTTTGAAAGGGGGATGCCCGCAGGGGTTCCCTGCACTACCTGCCTGCCTTTGTTGCTCCGCCTGATGGTCACCCCCTGTGCCGCCCTGCCCTGAGGCGTGAACAACTCGCTAAACGTGCTATCCACGAGCCTCTCAGCATCGCGCATGCTCCAAAATTCATCCACCTGCAGCTCGAGCGTCGCAATGCGGTCTGCAAGTAGCTGCAGCTGGATGCATTTCCCGCACACATGGTCGTCAGGGACACTGGCAGCTTCCCTGATTTCCCACATGGAGCAAGAGGAGCAGAACACGGGTCTGAGCTCTCCTCCCATGACTTACTCCTTTAATTAATTAAAAAATTTATTCAATACCCCAGTTACAGGTATACTCTAGGGCGCTTTATTTACCAACTGTCCCCACTACACCACAGAAGTGTAACACCACAGAATTCAAGCTTGTATTGAAAAGAGAGAAATACTCACCAACCAATCACTTACCTGCTCCCTGGTGACGTCACACTTGGATTACTTTTTACCTCGCTCCTCTGCTGTTGATTTGGTCGGGCCTCTGCCTTGGCGCCGGTTTTTATACCGGGCTCACCTCCGCTGCTGCTGCTCTCCCCCGAACTGGTCGGGCCTCTGCCTTGGCGCCGGTTTTTATACCGGGCTCACCTCCGCTGCTGCTGCTCTCCCCCGAACTGGTCGGGCCTCTGCCTTGGCGCCGGTTTTTATACCGGGCTCACCTCCGCTGCTGCTGCTCTCCCCCGAACTGGTCGGGCCTCTGCCTTGGCGCCGGTTTTTATACCGGGCTCACCTCCGCTGCTGCTGCTCTCCCCCGAACTGGTCGGGCCTCTGCCTTGGCGCCGGTTTTTATACCGGGCTCACCTCCGCTGCTGCTGCTCTCCCCCGAACTGGTCGGGCCTCTGCCTTGGCGCCGGTTCTTATACCGGGCTCACCTCCGCTGCTGCTGCTCTCCCCCGAACTGGTCGGGCCTCTGCCTTGGCGCCGGTTTTTATACCGGGCTCACCTCCGCTGCTGCTGCTCTCCCCCGAACTGGTCGGGCCTCTGCCTTGGCGCCGGTTTTTATACCGGGCTCACCTCCGCTGCTGCTGCTCTCCCCCGAACTGGTCGGGCCTCTGCCTTGGCGCCGGTTTTTATACCGGGCTCACCTCCGCTGCTGCTGCTCTCCCCCGAACTGGTCGGGCCTCTGCCTTGGCGCCGGTTCTTATACCGGGCTCACCTCCGCTGCTGCTGCTCTCCCCCGAACTGGTCGGGCCTCTGCCTTGGCGCCGGTTTTTATACCGGGCTCACCTCCGCTGCTGCTGCTCTCCCCCGAACTGGTCGGGCCTCTGCCTTGGCGCCGGTTTTTATACCGGGCTCACCTCCGCTGCTGCTGCTCTCCCCCGAACTGGTCGGGCCTCTGCCTTGGCGCCGGTTTTTATACCGGGCTCACCTCCGCTGCTGCTGCTCTCCCCCGAACTGGTCGGGCCTCTGCCTTGGCGCCGGTTCTTATACCGGGCTCACCTCCGCTGCTGCTGCTCTCCCCCGAACTGGTCGGGCCTCTGCCTTGGCGCCGGTTTTTATACCGGGCTCACCTCCGCTGCTGCTGCTCTCCCCCGAACTGGTCGGGCCTCTGCCTTGGCGCCGGTTTTTATACCGGGCTCACCTCCGCTGCTGCTGCTCTCCCCCGAACTGGTCGGGCCTCTGCCTTGGCGCCGGTTTTTATACCGGGCTCACCTCCGCTGCTGCTGCTCTCCCCCGAATATTTTCCACGGAGCTCCTCGACACCCGTGTTGTCCACGTTCTTTCCATCTCAGTGCAGTCTTTTGCGGTTCTAGTCACATTTTAAAACATTGTAGACAAGTCACATCACCCAATTCTTCGTCCACGATGTGGACCAATATTTTCAATCTTCAGAGAAAAATAGGGGAATTTTGCAAAACCCTACAGTTCCATGTTTAACCAACTGGCCTAGAAATTCAGTTGTTAGCGCCAGCCGCTAGCACCTTAGGAGGAGGAGAAGTGGGGTGCTAAACGGCTAGCGCCCGGGCGCGGCGCGATCTGCGCCTCTCGCGAACTTCACTCAAGATTTAGCGGCAGCGCAAAATCGCAGCACCCGCTCAGCTGCGTGCGCAGATCCTGATGTCATTTCATGGTGCAACACCCTTGGTGCTCCCCGAACCAGAACTTCAGTGGCGCCGTCCTTCTGTGCACCTGGCGCCCCCAGCGACTGGTAGAGGGGAATGGCTCCCAGTCGCTGCGGGGCACGGGGGACGCTATTTAAAGGGGACTCCTCCTGCATTATAAGTGGCAGCCATTTTGTGGCAATCCTTCTGTGTGAGAGACGGATATTTGGAGAGAGACAAAGGGAGAGAGCTTTCTGGTTTGACTCAACACTCGCACAGGTACTTCTGGTTTCAGGCCAGAGCTTTGCACTTGGAATTAACTTTCAGTGCCATAGCCTTGAGTCGCCACATATAATGGGGGCTGCAATGTGTGGAAACGTTGGCTTACTGCATTGCATTCAAAGGGCTCAGAGACACCGTGAGAGAGTGCCAGTCATGGCCAGATGGAGAAGGGCCAACAGGCGTCGGCACAGGAGGCCTTACCCACCCAGGGTATACCGCCAGCAGTTCTCATATCTGAACATGTCTGAGGAGCAGTGTGTTCAGAGGCTGCGATTCAGAAGGGAGGTGGCCACTGAAATCTGCCACCTGCTTCGCAGAGATCTGCAGCCACAGCTGAGGAGCAGGACGTCTCTGTCGGTGGCAGTGAAGGTGACGGTGGCTCTCAACTTCTATGCCACCGGCTCCGTCCAATCCGCTACTGGGGACATTGCCAACATCTCCCAGTTCGCGGTACATTGCTGCATCTGCCAGGTGAGCAATGCCCTTTTCAGAAGGAGACATCAGTACATCTCCTTCCCCATGACCCTGGACAAGCAGCAAGAGCGTGCAATGGGATTTGGAGGAATAGCGGGATTCCCCTGGTCCAGGGCGCCATTGACTGCATGCATGTGGCTTTGCGGGCACCTCTAGAGAATGCCAAGGATTACTGCAACCGGAAGGGCTACCATTCGCTCAACGTCCAGTTGGTGTGTGACCACAGGCAGCTCATACTAGCTGTCAATGCCCGCTTTCCAGGCAGCAGCCACGATGCCTTCATCCTGCGCCAGACTTCTGTGGCAGACATTTTCAAAGCCCAGGCTCACCCACGAGGATGGCTTCTCGGGGACAAAGGCTATATTTTGTGCACCTGGCTGATGACTCCGCTTTGTGCGCCCAACACCCCTGCTGAAGAGCGTTACAATGTCAGCCATCAAGCTACCAGGAACATCATTGAGCACACAATCGGCGTGCTCAAGCAACGGTTTCGCTGTTTGGACCGTTCCGGAGGAGCCCTACAGTACTCGCCTGAGCGAGTCTCCCATTTCATTGTGGTGTGCTGCATGCTGCACAACCTGGCTATCCTCAGGACTCAGCCACTGCCAGCAGACATTGGAGGACCACCAGAGGAGGAGGAGGAGGAGGAAGAGGAGGAGGAGCACTAAGACGGGAGGGAGGCACAAAGTGCAAGGGCCATCCGTCGGCGGCTTATTGCAACTCAGTTCTAGGCCCCCTCTCAGGGAATGGCTTGTGCCAATGAAAGAACACAAATGGAGCCACTCCGCAAGCCCTCAGCCGGTCAAGGCAACAAATAGTTCAAAGTGCAAACATGGACAATGTGATAAAAGAAATTTTTTTACTGTACAAACTCTGTGCCCTTCCCGCATGACAAACTAATTCAGAAAAAACCCCCAAAAACAGTCAGATACATAACTGGCTCTCACAAATTTAAGAAAATGAAAAAAACAGTTAAACTAAAATGACCATGATCCTCGGCCCTCATATAAAAAACAAACACAACATTCTCGGCCCTCATAGAAAAAACAAACACAACATTCTCGGCCTTCATATATAAAAAAAACTTCTCGGCCTTCATATATAAAAAAAACATTTGGCCACACCTTCTACTTTTTCCCCTGCGAGGGTGATCCGCCTCGCTTCCGCGAGTGGCCCCTTCCCGCCCTGCAACTCCTCCTCAATGGGACCCCAGTGGCTGCAGCAAGGCTGGGGGAAGGCTGCTGAGGGTCAGATGGTGAGATGGCAGATGCCCTTGGGGGACGGCCTGGACCAGCTCTGGGCCTGGACGGCCCGGCTGCTGACTGCTCCAACTCTGCTTGGGCGGCAGCAGTCTGTCCTACGGGTGGTGGCAGCTGCAGTGGAAGAGTGACAGTGTTGGCTGCAGGAATGCTGCCAACCTGACAGAGCACAGGCACACCCTGGTCGGCTGATACACTGGCACTCACACGGGCCAGCACTGCAGCATGCGCCGCAATCTGCTGAAGCACAGACTGCTGGTCTGCTGCGGCGCGGCGAGGGCCCCGGCGATGTCTGGTCGATCCAGCGAGGGTGGCAGCAGTTAGTGCCCGTGTGGCCCTGATCTGTGTCTGCATCAGACGAGCCAGTGAATGCATGGCATGACTGAGCACTTGGCTGGAAGCCGCCTGTGCTGCCGCAAACTCCTGCAGACTCCTTGCCTGTGCTGCACTGAATTCTTGCAGACTCCTGGCCTGTGCTGCCCCGAATTCCTGAGTACTCCTTGCAAGTGACTCTATGGAGTCAGGCATCTTTGCCACTGCAGCCATGAGCTCAGTGTGCCTGCGCTCAGCCTGGGCGCCCATTTCACCAAGGAGCCGCACCTCCTCTGCGCTCACCGTAGCAGGACTGGAGGCCGCACTCACCCTCCGGGGAGAAGGCCGCCGAGCTTCCCCACCCCTCCCGCATTGCTACAGCCCGCTGGGCCCCGGAGCTTCACTCTCCTCAGACCCTTCCCCCCTGCTCCCCTCCAGGGAAGACGTGTCCCCATCATGGCCATGGGCTGCCTCGGCTGAGGGTGGCACTGATGGGCCGGCTTCCTCTTCCTCCTCCTCGAATTCAGAATCACTGACAGTGGCAGCTTGAGGGTCCACCTCCTCACCTGGCGAATCAGCATCTGAAAGCAGGGAGGCACAAGAGTTGCTTTAGAGTGAGGACAGGGCGGCAGCGAGGGAGGCATGAGTGCTGCTATGCACTGCATTGGTTCGATATTGGCAAAGGATGCTGGTATGAGGCACAAGTGGAAAGAGAGAGGTCAAAAAGGTGATGACCTTACCATTGCTGTCGAGAACAGGATCGGCATCTCCACTGGCGACGGGGCCAATCAGCCGGCCTGCCATGATGCGCTCCATGCGCTGCCCCAGGTCGCTGAGCTCTTTGAGGTCAGGACGGCCTCCCCCGGTCCGTCGCTACTGCCTGCGATTGTGGGCCAGCTTGCCCTGCAAGAGAAAGGATGGCCTCTAAGTACAGTGTCAAGCCCTGATCTGTCCTGTACTGCCTCCCATGGTGGAATAGCCCTGACAGTGTCAAGCCCTCATCTTGCCTGCACTGCCTCCCATGGTGGAATAGCCGTGACAGTGTCAAGCCCTCATCTTGCCTGCACTGCCTCCCATGGTGGAATAGCCCTGACAGTGTCAAGCCCTCATCTTGCCTGCACTGCCTCCCATGGTGGAATAGCCCTGACAATGTCAAGCCCTCATCTTGCCTGCACTGCCTCCCATGTGGAATAGCCCTGACAGTGTCAAGCCCTCATCTTGCCTGCACTGCCTCCCATGGTGCAATAGCCCTGACAGTGTCAATCCCTCATCTTGCCTGCACTGCCTCCCATGGTGGAATAGCCCTGACAGTGTGTAAAGTGCTGAATGTGCAAGTGGTTTTCATGAGAGTCCCATAGCTTTTGGATGAGGGTTGGGCATTGGGGCTTTCAGGTCCCTTTGGCCAGAAACTGAGGTGCACATGCAGGGATGAACAGGATAGTGGAACGGGTACTCACCCTGACAACCTGAGTGAGGTCGTTGAACTTTTTCCTGCATTGAAGTGGAGTCCTGGCAACCATGCTGTTGGTGATCACCCTGTTTGCCACCTCCCTCCAGGCTTTTCGGTATTTGCTGGGAAGCAGCCTCCTCCCACTGTCAGGGAAGAGGACAGGTCGCCTGCGCTCTACTGCGCCAACCAGTAGCCTCAGGGCACCCTCGCTGAAGCGCTCCGCTTGCTCCCTAGCCTTCTGCATGGTCCTGGGCGTAGAAATGATGATCCAGCAATGGTCAACCCTTGCTTCAGGGCTGCAGTGTGCAGGGCATGGCAGCCAAACAAGTCCACCCTCCCCCTTTAAGAGCTGACCGGTGCCAGCGTGTCTGCCTTCAATCAGCAACTCGCTGCACCTGCGATGCGCCCGCCCTCGGTGCTAGCGCCTCAGCTCGCCGGCTTGGTGCATTATGATACTCGTGCATCGCCTGCTTTAGCGCAGCAGCAACCTCTTGGGATGATGCAACTCAATTTCAGCGAAGGTGGCGCTAAGTTGTGCCGGGCGCTACATTTAGCGAATGCCCGGCTGTAGGCACCCCAAAAGTGGTGATACTGAATTTCTAGGCCCCTATCTCCAGTTGATATGTCTAATAGGAGCAAGATTACAGTGGGCTGGCCAATGGGTAAGTTTGGTCAGTCAGTGTTAGAAAAACTCAGATGTGCTGTATCAATGAATATTTATTTATTTTTTGTCAGGAAATAGCACTATAGGATGACATAGATGGAATTATAATCTATTTATTTATGGAGGGGGTAGGAAAATATTCTTACTGACCATATCATGGACACTAAACCAGCATATTAAAATGCGACTGCTGTTGTGTCTCACTCAAATCTGCCATGAACATCTCCTAAAAACATAAATCCACTGTAGCTTTCAGTTTGCTTTGAAGGTCTTTTTGAGTCTGATGTAAAAGTGGTAGGAAAATGGTGGCTCTTGGAAATACTTGGACAGTTTTTGAAAACAGTTTTGGATCATGCTGCAGTCACAGATGGCAGTGCAGAGGCTTATGATACTGTCTAATATCTAACCTTGAGCAGCAGCTGAGTATACTCTGCACATGGCACATGGCACATGCATACTGCTTTTTTTCTGTGGCGTTCAGCTGTTTTTTTCCGGTCATGGCATTAAATCACAGCCAGTCACAATCATATTCATTCTTATTGATCAAGCTTAAAATAGCACTTTGATGACTAGCTATCAGTAATGCACGATCAACAGGATTGGGTACCTCAGTGCACACAGCAACACTATACGTTAGGTGGTAATTGTAAATGCTGAATTTATACTGTGGCGACACACCACCACTGGACATAATCCGCTCACGGCGGCACAGACAGTCTAAGCAGAAGCCCCCAGCCGGGGGCCCTTTCCTCCAGCAACTTGTTTCCCGCAGGGACAGGCTGCCGGGAGCACTTCCTGTCTGGGAAGTATTTAAGTGGATGCGCGGGCTTTTCTAGTTCCTGTTTTGCCATGAGGCTGAAATAAAAAGCTGTACTGTTTCCATGCTCTGGTCTCGACTCCCACGTTTGCCGCGGTATCTCAACACTGGTGACCCCGACGCTCAGGACGAATCCTAAGCTAGCATGGCGGATACAAACGCAGTCACGGTTAAATTACCAGACTTTTGGGAGAACCTCGCCGAAGCCTGGTTCGTTCAAGCTGAGTCCAGATTCCGGCTGAAAGGCATTACAGTCGACGCCACGAAGTACGACTACCTCGTCGCCTCGCTCACCTACGCTACAGTCCCCAAGGTTTGGGCAGCGCTGCAGAATCCACCAACGGAGAGCAAGTACGAACATCTGAAGGCTGCGCTACTTAAAAAATTTCAAACGTCCTCTTACCAGCGCCACTGCCAACTCCTGGACCTCCCCGGCCTTGGTGACGCTTCACCATCAGACCTGCTTTCCCACATGCTGTCCCTCTCAGACGACAAAAATCCCAGCGCCCTTTTTCGCACGCTTTTCATTCGGCAGCTCCCCGCCAGCATCTGCCCGCTCATTGTGGAGTCCGACTCCACGGACCTGAATGATATAGCCGAAAAGGCCGACCGGCTGCTCTCTGCACAGGCCGCTCGCGACGTCGCGCCCGACCTCACGGCAACGACCACGCGGTCTTCCCGGGCCGCTAGGCCCGACCGCCCTACCACTCCAGGTCACTGCTACTACCACACCCGTTTTGGCGCTAGGGCTCAACGCTGCACGCCACCGTGTACCTTCAAACCCCCCCCCCGCACCGGCCCCCGCGATGGCCGCGGGGCAGAAGGAGCCCCTACTGTACGTCACTGACGACAGAACCAACCGCCGATTTCTGTGCGACACAGGGGCCCAGCACAGCATCACCCCCGCCTCCGCCCTCGAGATCCAACGCGGCACACGGGGTATCACACTGGCTGCAGCCAACGGCTCTGACATCTGCACATATGGCACCCGCATGGTCACGCTCGACCTCGCGGGCCGCCGCTACCGCTGGGAGTTCCTCACAGCCAAGGTCCTCTGCCCACTCATCGGCGCCGACTTCCTACGCGCCCACGGCCTCCTTGTCGACATTCCGAGGAACCGCCTCGTCGACATCAACACTATGGCCCCCATCCCCGGCACCTTTACCCCGGCCCGTTCGGCCGGCCTGACGACCTACTGCCTCGCCAGAGCCACGGACGACTACTCGGCACTCCTAGCTGAGTTTCCCGCCCTCACTAACCCGACCTTTTCGGCCAAAGCCGCCAAGCACGGCGTGGAACACTATATCCCCACCACCGGCCCCCCAGCTTCAGCCCACGCCCGCAGACTCAACCCGGCCAAGCTGGAAATCGCGCGGGCCGAGTTCACCACCATGGAACAACTCGGCATCATCCGCCGCTCCAGCAGCCCTTGGGCCTCACCCCGCCACATCGCCCCCAAGCCCGGCGGAGGCTAGCGCCCTTGCGGGGACTACCGCCGCCTCAACGACGCCACCACCCCCGATCGATACCCGGTGCCACACATCCAGGACTTCTCGGCCCGACTGGCCGGACGAACCGTCTTTTCCAAAGTCGACCTGGTGCGCGGTTACCACCAAGTCCCCGTACACACCGCGGACATCCCCAAAACGGCCATCATCACCCCATTCGGCCTGTTCGAGTTCCTGAGGATGCCCTTCGGCCTCAAGAATGCAGCACAGGCTTTCCAGCGCCTTATGGACTCAGTCCTCCGGGACCTGAACTTCCTATTCGTCTATCTAGACGACATTCTCGTGGCCAGCTCTTCCAAACAGGAACACCTCGAACACCTTCGCATCCTGTTCGGGCGCCTAGCCCAACAAGGGCTCATCCTCAGCCCGGCGAAGTGCCAATTCGGCCTAACCGAGATCGATTTTCTCGGTCACCACATCACCCCTGCTGGGGCCGTCCCCCTGCCCAACAAGGTGCAGGCCGTCCAGCAATTTCCCCGCCCCACAACCATCAAGGGCCTCCAGGAGTTCCTTGGGATGGTGAACTTCTACAACAGGTTCATCCCCAGAGCTGCAGCCCTCATGAAGCCCCTATACGACTCCCTCCGAGGAAAATCCGGCAAGATAGACGTAGCCTGGACCACTGACACGGCAGCCGCCTTCGACGCCACCAAAAACGCGCTCGCCGACGCCACTCTGCTCGCGCACCCGAGGGCCGATGCCCGGGTCGCGCTCACCACCGACGCCTCCGACCACGCGGTTGGGGCCGTGTTCGAGCAGTGGGTCAATGGCGCGTGGCAGCCACTTGCCTTCTACAGCCGCCAACTGCGCCCCCCGGAGGTCAAATACTCCACTTTCGACCGTGAGCTTCTCGCGCTCCACCTGTCGGTCCGCCATTTCAGGTTCCTCCTGGAAGGCCGCCCCTTCACCGCGTATGTGGACCACAAGCCACTCACATACGCGATGGCCAAGCACACCGAACCCTGGTCCGCTAGGCAGCAACGCCAGCTCGCGGCCGTGTCCGAGTTTACTACGGACATTCAGCACGTCTCCGGTAGAGACAACGTGGTCGCCGACTGCCTTTCCCGTCCCGCCGTCTGTGCGAATCACCTCGCGGTCGACTACGCACAACTAGCAGCGGACCAGCTCATGGACCCAGACCTACTCTCGGCGGCTACCAGCCTGCCAGGGCTACGCCTAGCCAAGGTCGCGCACGGGCCCGAAGCCACGGCAGTCACTTGCGACGTCTCACTCAGCCACCCCAGGCCGGTCGTCCCTGAGACCTGGCGCCGCCGCGTCTTCGACGCGCTCCACGGGCTCTCTCACCCGGGTTCCCGCGCATCCATCAAACTCCTCTCCAAGCGCATCGTCTGGCGTGGCCTCAGCAGAGATGTTCGGACTTGGGCCACCTCCTGCCTCGCCTGCCAACGGGCTAAGGTACAGCTGCACACCAAAGCACCCCTGGGAGACTTCGAGGTACCCAGCCGCCGCTTCGACCACGTACACGTCGACATCGTCGGTCCCCTGCTGCCATCGCAAGGCCAAACTTATCTCCTCACGATGGTCGACCGCTACACACGCTGGCCTGAGGCAGTGCCGCTGTCCTCCACCACCACAGCCGACATCACCAGGGCGTTCGTTAACACCTGGGTTGCGAGGTTCGGCGTGCCGGCCGACATAACCTCCGACAGAGGCGCCCAGTTTACCTCCGAACTCTCGACGGCCACAGCACGCAACCTCGGGGTGACGCTCCACCGCACCACGGCGTACCACCCGCAGGCCAATGGACTTTGTGAACGCTTCCACAGGTCACTCAAGGCCTCACTCCGCGCCGGCCTGCAGGACAGTACCTGGACTGACCGCCTGCCGTGGGTGCTACTCGACCTATGCACCACGGTCAAGGAAGACCTCCAGTCCTCGGCAGCGGAGTTAGTCTACGGACAACCGCTGCGCGTTCCAGGTGAATTCCTTCCGGAGCCTACCAAGCCTTGGTCGGCCGAACAGCAGCGGCTCAACTCTTTCTCTTCCGCTCAGCAGTTCGCCCCACTTCCGGTCAACCAACACGGCGAACTCGCACCTCACATCCCGCCAAATTTACAGCAGGCGCGCTTCGTCTTTGTGCGACACGACGCGCACCGCGGGCCCCTGCGACCCCCGTACGACGGACCGTACGAGGTACTACAAACCGGGGACAAGGTCTTCAAGCTGCGACTCGGCGACAGGGTCGACACAGTCTCCATCGACCGGCTCAAACCAGCACACACCGAACCAGGGGAACAGGTCCCCGTGGCCCAGCCTCCAACTAGAGGCCGTCCCCCCGGCAAGCCAGCACAGCCGGCGGCAAACCGCCCGACCCAACCAACCAGACCGGCGACCACTCAGAGCCGCTGCGGCAGAACCATTAGACCACCGTCACGACTCGTCCACTCCTCCTAAGCGGATTCTGGGGGGAGCTCTGTGGCGACACGCCACCACTGGACATAATCCGCTCACGGCGGCACAGACAGTCTAAGCAGAAGCCCCCAGCCGGGGGCCCTTTCCTCCAGCAACTTGTTTCCCGCAGGGACAGGCTGCCGGGAGCACTTCCTGTCTGGGAAGTATTTAAGTGGATGCGCGGGCTTTTCTAGTTCCTGTTTTGCCATGAGGCTGAAATAAAAAGCTGTACTGTTTCCATGCTCTGGTCTCGACTCCCACGTTTGCTGCGGTATCTCAACAATACAATGTATACAGTGTCCGTCTAAATGTAAAAGTGTAGTTGAGTGGCAAAAACATCAGTTTGTGTTTCACAGCTTAGGTTTAAGATAGTGGTACTTTTGTAATTCTGGTGGATAAATACTGGTTGAATTTAGACAGCTGTGGACACCCCCTCCATTACTATATGCGTGTCCATATGATCCTAAGGCAGAGGTGGGCAATTATTTGGGCTGGAGGGCCACTTAACAAGTTTTGGCGAGCCGTTGATGGCCGCACACCAATGTTCCCGTTAAGCTGCGTGGCCGCAGCAGTCTGGAGGTCCCACGCAGGCCGCTCAGCGGCTTTTAAATGGAAAAACCACACATGCGTGGAAATTTGAATGAGCCGCGCAGTCCCTTAAAGTGGCCGTGCACCCCCCCAAAAAATTAGCGGGAACATTGCCGCACATATAAAATAAATTGTGCTAACAACAGCTACCATTAAAATTTGTTCTGGCATTTATTGTATAAAGAACCGTTCATGTTGTGTCCACACTTAATAAAAATAACAACACTTATTAACACACTATTGACCATGATACCGGTTTAGCCAAAACTTATCTTAGCCATTGATATTATCATGCCATAATTATAAATGTAAAACTGGTTACTCGACATGATCAGCCATGATCTTATTGAATGGCGGAGCGGGCTCAAGGGGCTATATGACCCACTCCTGCTCCTAATTCTTATGTTCTTATAAACACTGGCATAGAACAGTTGGGCTGAATGGCCTGTTTCTCTGCAGTATATTCTATGCAAGCAAAAGATATTTACCCCAGTTGCTTCTGTCGAAACTTGACTCTAAGCAGCTGGTGCTGAAACTTGCCATTCACAAGCACGAAAGATGTTCACATTAACTGGCCTTTCACACAAGATGTGTAGTCAAGATGAAAGCTTGGATTAGACAATAGTCCATTAACCACAGTGATCCCCGAATGTGCTCGATCCTGAGCATATTCCAGAATATGTTTAATTTATTGTTTGCACTATCAGTTTACAAAATCCGAGCAGAGATTTTTTTTCCCTCTTGCTAAATTTCAACCTCAGCCAATTAGTGATTAATTGGCAAAAAATATAAGGGGGAGAAATTGGGTACCTTTGCGCCTCCTGTTAGCATCTCCGGGAGGGGGGGTGGGGGCAATAAGGGGACACTGAACACTTACCGCCCAGGCACGGTGAGAATATTGCCTCCCGTTAAATTCGGCGGGAGGTTTGTGGTGACGGTATGGTGCTGCGCCCCTCTCTCCTTCGCCCGGAGATCGTGACGTCATCACTGTGCACATCACCCAAGTAGCGCCCCGGACCTGAACTTCGGTTCCGCCCCCTGCAGCATTGCCGGGCGAAATCACCGGCAGCTGCAGGAGGCGTTGATCGGGAGGCCGGATGCTTCGGGGGGGGGGGGCAATACTTAAAGGAGAGGTGGCTGAGGTAGGGAAAAAAATAATCAAATGTTAATTTTCTGTTTTTTTCCCTTTTTTCCCCAGCGTTCGATCAGCCCGGCACTCTGCTGCAGTGCATCGGGTTGATTGGGCCGGATCGCAGCTGTCGTCGACCAGGTAAGTTTTGTCCTTGCAGAGCCTGCAGCGATGGCCCTTCCCTTTAAGGGATGGGAGGGGCCTTCCAACGTGACAGCGCTGCACGGTCCAGTGTGCAGTGCTGCTCACCTAATGCCCCGCCCCGCCTTCTGCCTGTTGTGCTCTAGGAAGGAAGTGGAGCGCTTGATTTAGCGCTCCACTCCCTTTCTGGAGCGTGAACTCCGAATTTTTTTAAAGTTGAGAAACATTAGCACCTGACGCTAATTTATTCAACTTTTAAAAGTTAGTGCCCCAAACGGGGCTATAATGAATTTCTCCCCCTAAGTGTTTGATTATTATATGGGTGAACTGTTAAACGTGAAATCATTAAAGTAAGAATCATTCAACTGATTGTACATGAGCAGAAAATTTGTGTTACAATAGTAAATATATCAGTATGAGGTTACGAAATTAGGGAACAATAGTTGTGCAATTAGCAAATTAATAAGCACAATTTAAATTGCTCACCAATTGTTTGATGAGCTGGGCGTGTATTAAGGTAGTAAATAAATAGTCTGTGATCAATAAATTAGTTGAACACTAGTAAAAATTACTGTTAAATAAATAACTCAGCGGGCTGTTATTAATAGCTGTGTAATTAGTACAGTAATGAGCACAATTAAATTGCTCACCAATTGCCTAAAGAGCAGAGGGTGTTATGTTTGTGAATAAATCTGTTAACTAATTTACTAATTATCAGTTAGTATAAATAATCAGTGTTCAATAAATAAATTTGAGATAATTAAAATGCTAATTAGTAAACACAAATCAGTTTTGCATGTCGGAGCTCCGAGTAGTGCGCTTGTTTTGGGAGTCTCGCATCGGGCATGCGGACAATGTGACCCGTCCATCGGAGCTGATTGAGCATGGTCAAAGCTTCGATGTTGGGGATGTTGGCCTGAGCAAGAACACTGACATTGGTGCGCCTATCCTGCCAATGGATTGGCAGGATCTTGCGGAGGCAGCGTTGGTAGTACCTCTCCAGTGCTTTGAGGTGCCTGCTGTACATGGTCCATGTCTCTGAGGCATACAGCAGGGCGGGTATCACTGCTGCTCTGTAGACCATGAGCTTAGTGCCGGGTCTGAACTCCTTGTCTTCAAACACGCTCTTCCTCAGGTGACCGAAGGCTGCACTGGCACACTGAAGGCGGTGTTGGACTTTGTCATCGACGTCTGCCCTTGTTGACAGTAGGCTCCTGAGGTATGGAAAGTGGTCCACGTTGTCCAAGGCCTTGTCATGAGTTTTGATAATTGGGGGGCAGTACTGTGTGGTCGGGGCAGGCTGGTAGAGGACCTTTGTCTTATGGATGTTTAGTGTAAGGCCCATGCTCCCGTATGCTTCAGTGAAGGTGTTGACAATGCTTTGGGGTGTACAAATAACCTCACAACGAGTCTTCCAGGTTTAACCCTGGCTGGCCGGTTTTCGGGAAACCCGGCAGCTCAAGGGAGGCGAGGACAGCTTCAGTAATAAGGTAAGTGCCCTTACAGCACTGCTTGTGGGCCAGGAGGAGCAGGAGTGCTTCCTCCCAGCCCACCAAGCTTATCAGCTTCCCTGCCCACCAACGGACTCACCCCATCGTCATCGGAAGAACAGAGAGATAATTTCAGTGGGATGAGAACGGATCTGGCCTGGGTAAATTGGAATCAAAGATTGGCAAGCAAAACTGGAATCAAACAATGGGATGCCTTTAAAGAGGAGATGGTTTGGGTACAGTCGAGGTACATTCCTGCCAAGGGGCAAGGTAGGGCAACCAAAGTCAGAGCTCCCTGGATGACGAAAGAGATAGAGAGTAAAATGAAGCAGGAAAAGAGCGCATATGACTGACATCAGGTTGAGAATACAAGTGAGAACCAGGCTAAATATAGAAAGGTCAGAGGAAGTTCAAAGGAAATAAGAGGGATAAAGAGAGAGTATGAGAATAGATTGGCTCCTAGCATAAAAGGGAATCCAAAAGTGTTCGATAGGCATATAAATAGTAAACTGGTCATAAGAGGAGGGTTGGGGCCAATAGGGGCCAAAATGGAGACCTATGCATGGAGGCAGACGTATATATAGCTGAGGTACTAAATGAGTACTTTGCCTCTGTCTTTACCAAGGAAGAAGATGCTGCAATGTCATAATGAAAGAGGAGGTAGTTTAGATACTGGATGGGATAAAAATTGATAAGAAGGAGGTACTAGAAAGGCTGGCTGTACTTAAAGTAGATACGTCTCCAGGACCAGATGGGATGCATTCTAAAATGCTGAGGAAAGTAAAGTTGGAAATTGCGAAGGTACTGGCCATAATCTTCCAATCCTCCTTAGATATGGGGGTAGTGCCAGAGGACTGGAGAATTGTAAATGTTACACCCTTGTTCAAATAAGGGTGTAAGGATAAACCCGGCAACTACAAGCCAGTCAGTTAAACCTCGGTAGTAGGGAAGCTATTTGAAACTATAATCCAGGACAAAATTAACAGTCACTTGGACAAGTGTGGATTAATTAAGGCAAATCGTGTTTAACTAGCTTGATTGAGTTTTTTGATGAGGTAACAGAGAGAGTTGATGAGGGCAATGCTGTTGATGTGGTATACATGGATTTCCAAAAGGCGTTTGATGAAGTGCCACATACTAGGCTTGCCAGCAAAGTTGAAGCCCATGGAATAAAAGGGACAGTGGCAGCATGGATATGAAATTGGTTAAGTGGCAGGAAACAGAGAGTAGTGGTGAACGGTTCTTTTTTGGACTGGAGGAAGGTACACAGTGGTGTTCCCCAGGAATCGGTACTAGGACCACTGCTTTTCTTGATATATATTAATGACTTGGACGTGGGTGTACAGGGCACAATTTCAAAATTTGCAGATGACACAAAACTTGGAAGTATAGTGAACAGTGAGGAGGATAGTGATAGACTTCGAGAGGACGTGGACAGGCTGATGGAATGGGGGGAGGAGGTATCTGTGCACAAATCGTTGAAGGTGGCAGGGCAGGTTGAGAAAGCGGTTAAAAAAGCATATGGGATCCTGGGCTTCATAAATAGAGGCATAGGACTGGATTTTCATTGGGCCATGGAGGTGGGATTGGAGGCGTGTGGGGGAGTTAAACTTGCATAAACTGGTGGGCGGGGCCAACCCCACCTCCAAGCAATTTTAAATAATTTGTGTCTAGTGGTCCCGTCTCCGTCCCCCCTCTAAGAAGCGGGATAGGCCGTTAAGGCCCTTAACAAGCACTAAATTGGTTCTATAATGCCATTTTGATATGCCTTTGCGATTTTAACCCTTTTCCCATGTGAAACACGCCTGTTCTGAAACACGACGGTGAAACCTGGCAGGAGCACAATTGGATTGCTGATTCTCAGCTGCAGGTCAACCATTAAATAGTAGATTTGATCAGCCATCATTTGCAGGTGGCAGGACGTTGTAGTCTCAGGTCTGGGAGAACTTTTAGAAGGCATAACCACAGCTGTGGAATTTTGGGGCCTGACACCCATGTCCAGTGTGACCTCCTGGGAAACCCTTCTCACCACCTTCACTGAGCGCTTCCTCAACTGAGGCACATACCAGAAGCATGGGAGCCATTTATTTCCTTCCCTTCTGGACATCAGATGAGGGTGAAGACCAGCCGCTGCACCAGCAGAACGAGGAACAACAGCAGCACCAACAGCAGCAGCACCAACAGGAGCGCCAAGCTGCTGCTCACCCACCTGAAGATGCACAGGCCAGAAGGGGCCAGCACATGGAAGCCCGTCGGCACAGGAGATACCCCCCAAACAGGGTCTACAGACACAGGGTCAACTACCTCAACATGTCTGAGCAGCAGTGCCAAAGGCGGCACCGACTTTCGCGAGAGGTAGTGGGTGACATCTGTGCAATGCTGCAACAAGACCTGGAGCCCAGAGGACCAGGTGGACAACCCTTACCAGTGGCCGTCAAAGTCACCACCGCACTCAACTTTTTTGCCTCAGGGTCATTCCAGGGATCAGCAGCAGGCATCAGCGGCATTTCCAGGCAGCCGCACACAAATGCATTATGCAGGTAACCGATGCCCTCTTTGCCATCACGCACAATCACATCCATTTCACCAAGGATCAAGCAAGTGTCACGGCGCGTGCGGTTGGATTTGCTAATCTGGCAGGCTTTCCAAGAGTGCAGGGCGTCGTTGGCTGCACACATGTGGCCCTTAAGGCACCCCATCGCAATCCAGGTATTTTTGTCAACCGCAAGGGCTTCCACTCCCTTAACGTTCAGCTGGTGTGTGACCACAGGAAGGAAATTTTGCATGTTTGTGCCAAGTACCCTGGCAGTTGCCATGACTCCTTCATACTGCGCCAGTCAAGTGTGCCTCCACTATTTAGTCCACCAGACCAACTTACCGGATGGCTACTTGGAGACAAGAGCTATCCCCTGAGGACGTGGCTAATGACGCCGTTGAGGAGGCCATCCAATGAAGCTGAGGAGAGTTACAACTCCATCCACATGTCCACCAGAAGCATAATCGAGCAAACCATCGGTTTGCTGAAGATGCACTTCAGATGACTGGATAGATCAGGTGGAGCCCTGCAGTACTCAGCAGCCAGCATCTCCAGAATCGTCGTGGTTTGCTATGCACTTCACAACATGGCACAGTACATGGCTTGCAGATTCCTGAGAACCAAATGGCTCCTCTCATGTCCTCCTCAGATGAGGAGGAGGAGGAGAATGAAAACGAACAACTTGCAGAGGCCCATCAACCAGCGGCAGCAGTACGCGAGAACATAGCTGCCTGGGATGCAAGGAACACACTCATCTTTGCCAGATTTGCTTAGCCTAGCCACTCAAGCACTTTTGCCTCGCAGCTTCTTACCTGAGCATCGACAATGGCCAAGAACCAGCTGATTCCTAGCAATTTGACCACCATACTGAGAATTGCAAGTAATCCTAAGCCCTCAATGTGGAAGTCCCATTCGCGAAATGACACACGCCACAACTACAGCAGGAGTCATCAGATTTTTTTATTTACATTATTCATCTAATGGCTTTTCCACATAAAACATCAAATTTCACCCAAGTGACTACCCTTGTGACTATTTGTGCAGTATCTTTCTCTTATGCATGCTCCTACGTGGTGCTTCCCCTGTGGCTTCAGCACATGTGAAGGCCCCTTGCTCACTTTCCTGCTGCTCCTGGCTCGACACCTTTGGCAGGCTTCCTCTGGGGTGGCGAACCTGTGAGGGCTAGCCAACAGTCTGCTGCTCCTGCGGCTGTGCAGGGGTTGAGACACCGGTCTCAGTTGGGTGTGGACTCTGGTGGGGCTCTGACCGAGGGCTCTGCAGTGGCATGGAAGTGTGAGCGCTTGGAGAGGAGCCCCCACTTCCTTGATGTCTGCCACCAACTTCCCTCTCATGGGTCAGTTCCCCCTCAGCGCTTGCAAGTGGCTTGAGAGCACCTTGCTGCAGATCAGAGGGGCCATGGGGATCCGTATCTGCACTGGCAATCCTACGCAGAAGGACTTCCATGAAGGTCTGGTTTCTCTGTTCAATAGATGACCACCACTCCTCCAGAGATGTCATTTTATTCTGAACACTCACCATGTTTTCTGCACTCTGGCGACTTATCACCTCCATGGAGGTTGCCATCCTTTCCATGGTGATGCATTCATGCACCAATGACTCCACAAAGGCTCTGCTCATGTTCACAATGGACTCCTCCATTCACTCCACACTCGCAGCGACCCTGGAGACAAAACCTGCCAGAGACTTCTGCATCTGTGCATAGACTTCCAGCACCGCTGATCTTCTGGATGGACCCAGAGGCAGAGGGTCGACATGCAGCTGAGCCGAGCTGGCAGAGTCCTGCGCCCTCCGACTAGGACTCTCCACTGCTGTCCCTGTCTCCAAAATCTGCTGATGCTCACTTGCGAGCTGTGATACACCAGGTGACAACACTACTCTATGTCCCGAAGGTCCCACCGAGGTGTGAGTGTCTGTGCTGGTGCTGGGTGCGCTTAATTCTGCTGACGCTGCGCCCTCAGAGGTTGCAGCTTCCTCTGCGGAGTCTTGATGTTCAGGCTCTTCCTCCTGGCTAGTGGGGATGGGTGCTTGTGATGTACTGAATAAATGACTAGCTAGAAGCTAGCTGTGTTCATAATAAGAATGTCTATTTATTAATGAACATAAGATGGTACCAGGGTGGTGAAGATCTGCTGAAAATTGTGAAAAGCGACATGGAGAATTTGAAGCCACCAGAGCGTTTGAATCTCACAGAAAAAATCGACACAATTGGCAGACTTTTAAACAACAATTCGAACTCTACATTGCAGCCATCAGATTCGGTACGAAGCCAGATGCAAGGAAGATAGCGTTGCTGCTTACGGTTGCAGGCCCACAGGCGATAGAGGTATTTAATACATTTGTATTTAATCCAGAGGAGAACAGAGGAAAATTAGAAGATGTGCTAAAAAAATTTGATGCACATTGCTCTCCCAAAAAGAATGAGACGTATGAAAGGTACATCTTCCGTTCTCGGACACAGCAACAAAATGAGACTTTTGATAGCTTTATAACTGATCTGAAACTGAAAGCACAGACATGTAATTTCTCTGAGCTGAAATCATCCATGATTCGTGACCAGATTGTGTTTGGTATTCATGATAAAAAAGTCAGGGAACATCTGTTGAGAGAAACCAAACTAAATTTGGAAAATGCGGTGAAAATATGCCAAGCCAGCGAGCTAGCTCGAAAGCACGCGAAGACTTTCAGTGAAATCAATAATGATGCGATTGTAATGAGTGATAATGCTGCTGTCGGTGCTGTGTCCTACAAGGGGAAGAAACGTGGGCAGAACAGAAATGAAAAGCAATCGGAGGATGACATTTTTAATTGTAAACGCTGTGGTTACAAACACCAGTTAAGACAATGCCCAGCGTTTGGAAAAATGTGCACAAAGTGTAATGGAAAGAATCACTTTGCCAAACAATGCTTTTCAAAAGTAAAAACGACGAAAGGGCAACGAGTTAATGTGATTGAAGACACTGATTTAAGTGAGACATTTTTTGTAGGAATGGTGTCATGTGACGATATCAAAAAAGGATACAGAAAATGTGCAGCCCTCAGAAATAGACAATGCTGAACATAAAGTTAATGCAGTAAAAGAGGACAAATGGATGATCCCACTGCAGATAAATGGAGCATTAGTTACATTGAAACTGGACACTGGGGCAAAAGCAAACTTAATTAGTATGAGTGACATTAACAATATGAAAGAAAAGCCCAAAATACAGAAAAAGTCAGTACTACTGAAGGACTATAATGGACAAAAAATAGATAGCTTAGGTGTATGCAGACTTAAAGTGAGAGTCAAAGACAAAGTGCATCATCTCATGTTTTCTGTTGTGGCTGAAAGACTTGATTCGATACTAGGTGACAAAGCTTGTGAAGACTTAGAACTGGTCAAGAGAGTCTACCGTATAAACTGTGCCATAAGCAGACCAGGTGACTCAGATGATGAAGCAGAGAGCCCATCAAGGATGAAAAGGCCAAAGGGTATCCATGTCTTCAAAAAGCCTAGTTTCTCCAAGAAGAAAGAAAAAGACTTTAAGGTAAAGAAAAGCACAAAGAGGAAAAACACAAGGAGAAAAAGTCCAAAGATATAACCACAGCAGATGTTGTTAAGCAGTGGAAAGAGAAAAAGAAAAAGAAGAAGCCTGCACCAGAGCAGGAAGCAGTTCCGGTGGATACTCCTTCTTCCCTCAGGCCAATCTTTGGTGTTCCATTAGCCGAGGCTGCTGAGAGGACTATGCTGTATGATGGGATCCAGCTGCCAGCAGTTTTTTGAGAGTGCATTGACTACATTGAGAGTTATGGCATGAAGAGTGAAGGAAACACTGAAACCCTCTCCAAGCAAAGATCGCAAGGAGACCTCGATCTATTCAAGACCAGATTGATGACAATGCCGCAACTGCATCTTGTCATTCACCGCCAGAACAATCTCATGAAGACACATCAGACTTACCCATGTTGAGAAGATCCACACGTGAAGTTAGAGCCTGATAGACTTAATCTTTGAGTACAATGTAAAGCTTTAAAAATGTGTTGACTGTTTTGAAAATGTTTATGTTTATAGAGCACTAACAAAAGTGTTACTGATATTATCTTTATTGTTTTCTTGAAAGTTGATTGATATTGATTTTGTTAAACCTCAAAGAAAGGGGGATGTAGTGATCAATAACATGTCATTCTATAGTGGACACTAGGTGGAGCCGTAGAGCTGTGTAGAGCTGTATATAGCTGTCTGTATATAAGACTACACTACCCAGCTGTATAGATATTAAGACTACATTACCCATGATGCACTAGGCTACCCACAAGGCAACAGTCAAGATGGCAGCCTGCACACAGGAGCACACATGCTGCATCTCTACTGATACTGTACCTAGAGAACGTGTACTGAATAAATGACTAGCTAGAAGCTAGCTGTGTTCATAATAAGAATGTCTATTTATTAATGAACATAACATGATACACCAGGTGACAACACTACTCTATGTCCCGAAGGTCCCACCGAGGTGTGAGTGTCTGTGCTGGTGCTGGGTGCGCTTAATTCTGCTGACGCTGCGCCCTCAGAGGTTGCAGCTTCCTCTGAGGAGTCTTGATGTTCAGGCTCTTCCTCCTGGCTAGTGGGGATGGGTGCTTGTGATGGTCCTGTGGGGGAGTAAAGGGAAGAGTCAGAGATGTGATGCCAAGGTTACATGCACATTGCATATTGCAGATGATCATTAGTCCATCTGTTAGAGCTTCAGAATCATTATCAGCGACTCATGCAATGTCAATGAGAGAGATGGAAAACTATTCTGTCACCAGCTTGCTGTGATGCACTCATCTGTCTGTCCCTCACTTGCGCATCGTCCTCCACTCCTACGATCTCCAGGACCGCCTCCTCCCAGGGGGTGAGGTGGACTTCTGAGGGTGGCCCTCCTGCTGTCCTCACTCTTTCTCGCTTATTGTGAGCTCTCTTTTCCTGCAATGAGGGAGACAATTGGAGGTTGAGTGAGAATTAAGGAGTTAGTGTAGAGATTCCATAGCATAGATGCTTAGAAGGAGACAGAGATGGAGTGAGGTAACAAGACCAAGGGCCCTCCCTGTGTGTTGTCAGTTGTTTTCATAGCATCAGAGTGATAGGGAGTGTGAGGGCTGCATAGTCGAATAGTTAGGTGAATGTGACCATAGAGAGAAAGGGAATGGGTAAGGGTGCATGGACGTCAGTGTCAAGTGGGATGTAGAGGAAGAGATTGCTAAAGCTGAGTACTGGTGAAGAAAGGCAATGGGGATCAGATTGAGGGTGATGGGAAATTCATACTCACTTTTCCAGTGCACAGAAGGATATGAAATCTCTTCCTGCACTGTATCCAGGTTCTGCAGGGTACTGATAAGGTGTTGACTTCCACTGCCACTTGCAGCCACACAGCCTTGGTCTGCTGGGGAGGCTTCTTCCCCCCTGATGAAGGGAAGAGCACCGCCTTATGAGCTCTTGCTCCCTCCACTAAAGCCTGCAAGGCAACGTCGTCAAATCTTGGAGCAGACCTAGGTCTTTCACTGGCCATTCTGCCTCCAGGTCCCTGTAGCAGCAAAGGCCAAAAGGTTGGCAGTCTGCAGAAGAAGCAAGGCTTGTTGCAGACCTTAAATGCAGCAGCAATGATGACGGCATCGGAGGCGACTTTCAGACTGGAAAAACTCATTGGCCATGGGTTCCCACACGCTGGAACTCAATTGGACAATTAAGTTAAATTTGCATCAATCTCCCACATCGATTTAGATTTGGGTAGATAATACGAAATGTGGATTACACGACCCCAACCTACCCCTGAATTAAAATCCAGCCCATAGAGTACAAAAGCAAGGAAGTTATGATGAGCCTTTATAAAACACTGGTTCGGCCTCAACTAGAATATTGTGCCCAATTCTGGGCACCGCACTTTAGGAATGATGTGAAAGCCTTACAGAGGGTGCAGAAAAGATTTACAAGAATGGTTCCAGGGATGAGGGACTTCAGTTACGTGGATAGGCTGGAGAAGCTGGGGTTCTTCTCCTTAGGGCAGAGAAGGTTGAGAGGAGATTTGATAGAGGTGTTCAAAATCATGATGGGTCTCGACAGAGTAGATAGAGAGAAACTATTCCCATTGGCGGAAGGGTCGAGAACCAGAGGACACTGATATAAGGTGATTGGCAGGAGAACCAAAGGCGACATGAGGGAAAACTTTTTTACACAGTGAGTGTTTAGGATCTGGAATGCACTGCCAGAAAGGGTGGTGGAGGCAGATTCAATCGTGGCTTTCAAAAGGGAATTGAATAAGTACCTGAAGGCAAAAAATTTGCAGGGCTACAGGGAAAGGGAGGGGGAGTGGGACTAGCTGAGGTGATCTTGCAGGGAGCCGGCACGGGCTCAATGGGCCGAATGGCCTCCTTCTGTGCCGTAACCATTCTATGATTCTATGATTGTATAACGGGCTGTATTTTACTCATCAGTTGATTTACCACTAGAAGTGCACTAGAACTGTTCTTAAACCCACAAGTATTATGCCGTCAAGAAACCACCTAATTTTCTTCAGTGCACCGAGGTTACATATTCATGGTACGCTCCAGGTACTATTAGCATCCTCTATAGTCAGCCCCACCTCTGGGGAGGGGGGAGGGAGACTGAGTACTGCTGTGGCAGCTGCAAGGGCCAAGACAGCCATGTCATGATGATGACAATGCTCACTGCAATGTCTGAGGTTGTTGCTTCCTCAGAGCACTGAGCCCATAAATTTAAAGATTTTGTCGGAGAGATATTATTGTCTGTAATGCAGCAAAGGAACGTCTAACTTTTAGGCCCCAAGGGAAGGAGACCTGATAAGAACATGATCCGGGCCCCTGGAAGAAGATGGACTTGGCAATGAAAACCAGCTCAGCCCCATTAAAGATTACCTTCTGAAACCTAGGTTAAATTCCATATGACAGTGAGCAAAGTGCCTTCACATTCTATTTTATTCTTAAAGGGGAAACACATCAGAGCTTCCTGAGATACTGTAGAAGTAGGAGTCTAACATTGAAAAGGCCTGCAAGAGTAATCAGCAAGGGTGCCATGATGGCCTTAAACAATAAGGGGGAGAAATTTGGTTGGTTAGCGTCTCCTGTTAGCGCTTGGTGGGGTGCTAATGAAGTAGTGCCGAGGCAAAGCGAATCCAGCGCCGCACGCCAAATCCAGTCGCCCCTTAGCGCCACCGCTAACAGTTAAGCGCCAGGCAGATCATGATGTCGGTGAGTGTAGAACATTCACTCAATGCCCGATCTGCCAAATTGATTATCACCTCCTGCCTTACAGCCTTGCCCCGACAACGACAGGAAGAGGAGGCATGAAGCAGGCGGATGGCGGCTCCAGGGGCGATATTTAAAGGGACCATCAGTAATGAGTCACATCTGTCAGGTCAGTGTTATTTCACTGCTTCCTTGTCAGTTTGCAATTGTGCAAGAGTTTAATTCAGTTTAATAGATTCTTTAGTATCAGGAGTGTTGTGGCTACTAAAAATTTGTTACGTTTATTCTGACAAAATTTCAAAGTGCTGCACATCGTTACATTACTGGGGCTGTACTGGCAGTCGACCTGGCCCTCCAGGATCTACAGCAGAGGGAGCGGAGGCAGCGAGAAAGATTGCAAGATGTGGCCAGAGGGAGGGGGAGGACTATCAGGACTCTCAACAGGAGGCCTTACCCTCCAAGGGTATTCCGAGAGCACTTCTCCTATCTTCAATTAAACAAGGAGCAGTGCATTAGAAGGCACCAATTCAGCAAGGATGTGGTCACTGAACTCTGCCTCCTCCTGCTCGCAGACCTCCAGCCTCAGATCAGGTCGACCATGGCTCTCAAGGTCACCGTCGCCCTCAATTTCTTCGCCAGCGGTTCCTTCCAGTCTGCAACAGGAGATATAGTGAACATCTCGCAGTTCGCCATCCATCGCTGCACCCAGGAGGTCACAGAGGCTCTCTACAGTAGGAGATGGGACTACATTTCCTTCCCCATCACCAGAGAGAAGCAGGACAAACATCATTGTGGCTTTGCCAGGATAACGGGCTTCCCCATGGTGCAGGGCGCCATTGACTGCACCCACGTGGCTTTGTGTGCACCGCATAACAATCCTGAGGTCTTCCGTAACCACAAAGGCTACCACTCACTTAATGTGCAGTTGGTGTGCGACCACAGACAGCGAATCCTCACCATCAATGCCCGCTATCCTGGAAGCAGCCACGATGCCTTCATCCTGTGCCAAACTGGTGTGCCAGCACTCTTCTAGCCACCACATCAGGCTCACTGCGGGCTGGTCGGTGACAAGGGTTATCCGCTCTCCACCTGGCTCATGTCTCCCCTCTGCAACCCCAGCACGCCTGCTCAGCACTCATATAATGAGAGCTATGCTGCCACCAGGAACATCATCGAGGAGACCATCGGGGTGCTCAAGCAATGGTTCCACTGCCTTGACCGCTCGGGAGGAACACTCCAGTCCTCACTGGAGTGGGTGTCCCATTTCATCATGGTCTGCTGCATGCTCCACAACTTGGCCACCATGAAGACCCAGCCCTTGCCACCAGGGATTGCAGGACCACCTCGGGAGGAGGAAGAAGGAGAGGAGGAGGAGGACGAGGAGAAAGAGGAAGAAGAGGAGGAGGAGGAGGAGGAACAGGAGCGAGGGAGGAGGCAGCCGCTCAATCGAACTTCTGGAACAGCCACTCAATCGGACTTCTGGAAGGGCGGTCCGTGATCGCCTCATCAGACAGTAAATTAAACCCCAAATCCCCATTGCTCACCACATCACCATCATTTCATCCCTGTCGCAGGCCATATCACAGCACAAAGCTGAAATGAGAGACACGACAAAATCATCCAAAGCCAACTAATCGATTTATCAATAATCAGTGAACACATATTTATAACAACAATATTAGCTATTTACCCTTGTGCAATCCCTTAGTGCCCCTCATTACATTGCCTTTGCCTACTCTAGTGCTCCAATGAAGTGTTGGTCCAGTGGCTGCAGCACAGCAGGTGAAAGGCTGCTGAGTGTCCGTGCGGGTGACTTCAGATGGCCTTGCAGGATGCCCTTGACCAGCCCTGAGCCTGGAAGTCCCGGCTGTAGACTACACCACCTCAGCATGGGCGGCAGCAGTCTGGGCTGGCTGGATGACAGGCAGTGACAAGAGCAATGGCGGAGTGGCCGTGGTGGGAGCAGGAATGCTGCCATCCAGAGAGAGGACAGCAGTTTCCTGCTCCACTGACCCACTGGCACTCCCGCGGGGCAGCACCTCAGCATCACTAACAATCTGTTGGAGCACAGATTGCTGGCCTGCTGTGACACTGTGAATGATAATGTAACGACGCTGAGCACTTTCACGGTAGCATAGTGGTAATGTTGCTGGACTGGTAATGATACTGGACCAGTAATCCAGAGGTCCAGAGATGTGAGTTCAAATCCCACCACATGCAGCTGGGGAATTTAAATTCAGTTAATTAAATAAATCTGGAATAAAAAGCTGGTATCTGTAATGGTGACCATGATGCTATCGGATTGTCATTAAAACACATCTGGTTCACTGATGTCCTTTAGGGAAGGAAATCTGCCGTCCTTACCGGGTCTGGCCTATATGTGACTCCAGACCCACAGCAATGTGGTTGACTCTTAACTGCCCTCTGAAATGGCCGAGCAAGCCATTCAGTTGTAACAAACCATTACAAGAAACAATAATAAGAATAAAACCGGACGGACCACCCGACATCAATTTAAAGAACTTAAACATCAATAAAGAGACTGTAAAAATACTTAATTTTTTTTAAGGAAACTTAAAGAAGGAAAGTTTACAAAAAAACTTCACGAAAGCTAAAAATAATTAAAACCAACTTTAAATATTGCCAATAAAAAACTTACTCACCGTGTCCTTATGGTCTTCAGGTTTAGAACCCCTCTGCTCGACCGCAAGCACATCCATGCTCCTCTTCTCCTGAGGCATTCTCTACTATCAGTGGCAATTGGTTAATAACTGACAGTAATGTAGCCCTGCAGTAAACTCCATCTACTTGGAATAAAAACAGAAAATGCTGGAGATACTCAGCAGGTCAGGCAGCATCTGTGAAGAGAGAAACAGAGTTAACGTTTCAGGTCGATGACCTTTCGTCAGAACTGGAAAAAAGCAGGAAATGGAACAAATTTTTAAGCAAGTGTAGGGGCTGGGAAAGGGGGGAGGGGATGAAAGAACAAAAGGGAAGGTCTGTGATAGGATAGAAAGCGGGAGAGGTTAAGAGGCATTAAGAGGCAAATTAAGAGATAGTCAAGACAAAAGGAGATGGTGATGGGACAGGTTAAGAAACAAAAGATGGCTCTAGATGAAGTGTAAATTGCGCTGGCAGAATGAAAGACAGCTGCCATTTACTTGGTATCCTTCATAAACAGGGGAGGCCAAAAATGTAGTGGCCCAAGATGACAATCCACAATGGAACTGGAGGGAAATGTAGCCGGTAAATATTTTGGCAGAGACCTGACACGGGGCCTTTCCGCCCGATTGTCCTCTGTTGGCTGCCCGGTGTACGCCCAGAAATGGATGGCCAAAACGTAGGAAATTCCAGCCCAATTACCTGTCCATTCATCCTTACATGCTTTCTGTTCAGAGTCCACATTTTTCACTTCATTCCCATTGGCACATTCAGACTTACAATGGACTCTGCTGTCTTTGTCCAGATACCAGCTGGCTTATTCTGGAACTTACTCAAATTAACCTATTCCACTTGGTGGAAGGCCTACCTAAACTTGTTTGATTTTTTTTTGAACAGAAGCAAAACACTGCGGATTCTGGAAATCTGAAATAAAACCAGAAAATGCAGGCAGCATCTGTGGAGAGAGAAACAGAGTTAACGTTTCAGGCCAATGACCTTTTGTCAGAACTGGAAGATACCGGCGATGAACAGTTTGTAAGCAAGTACTGAGCCAGGGAAAAGGGGGGCAGGGAAAGAAAGGGGAAAGGGTGGAAGACAGGAGTGATTAAATGACAAAAGGGATGATGGTGCAAGACAAAAGATGATAATGGAACAAAAATGGAAACAAAATATGGGTCCAGAGGAGGTGTAAATGGTTATAGGACCTTCAAGAGAAAATGGGTGATTACGATCTAAAGTTGTTAAACTCAAGATTAAAGCCGGAAGGCTGTGAAGTGCCTAGTAGAACGATGAGATGCTGTTCCTTGAGTTTGTGTTGAGCTTCACTGGAACAGTTTAGGAGGCAGAGGACAAAGTGGGGGAGTGGGATGAAGAATTAAAGTGGCAAGCGACTGGAAGCTCAAGGTCACGCTTGCAGGCTGACTGGAGATGTTCAGCAAAGCGATCACCCAATCTGTGTTTGGTCTCCCAATGTAGAAGACACCACATCGTGAGCAGTGAAAATGGCATACTAAGTTGGAAGAAGTACAAATAAATCGTTGATTCACCTGGAAGGAATGTTTTGGGGCCCCGGGTGCTGGGAAGGGAGGAGGTGAAAGGGCAGATATTACATCGCCTGCGCTTGCATGGGAAGGTGCCAGGGAAAGAGGAGCAGCTGTTGGTGGTGATGGAAGAGTAGACCAGGGTGTCACGGGGGGGAATGATCTTTTGTGAATGCTGAAAGGGGAGGGGAAGATCTGTTTGGCAGTGGTATCGCGTTGGAGGTAGTGTAAATGGTGGAGAATGATCCATTGAATGTGGAGACTAGTGGGGTGGAAGGTGAGGACAATGGGGACCCAATCATGGTTCATAGAGGGAGAGGAAGGGGTGAGGGTGGAAGTGCAGGAAATGGGTCGAGGGGCCAGTCCACCATGGTGGAGGGGAATCCTCGGCTTAGGAAGAAAGAAGACATTTCAGAAGCACTGGTGTGGAAAATGGCAATGGTTGGAACAGATGCGACAGAGGTGGAGAAACTGGGAGAATGGAATGGAGTATTTAAAGGAAGCTGGATTCTACTCCAGAGAGTTGAGCACAAAATCTAGGCTGACACTTCAGTGCAGTACTGGAGGTGCCATCTCTCAGGTGTTAAACCAAGGCCTGATCTGCCTCTAAGGTAGACATAAAAGATCCCACAGCACTATTCGAAGAAGAGATGGCGAGTTTTCCAGGCCAATATTTATCCCTCAAACAACATCACTAAAAACAGATTATCTGATCATTATCACATTGCTGTTTGTGGAACCTTGCTGTGCACAAATTTTCCACTGTGTTTCCTAAATTACAACAGTAACTACACTTCAAAAAGTACTTAATAGGCTGTAAAGCACTTTAGGATGTCCTGAGGTCATGAAACATGCTATATAAATGCAAGTCTTCCTTTTCATCTTTTTGAAGAGAGCTTCAGCTAGAGGCACTAACACAGTAGAAAAGATCTGAATTTCTATTATTCTTAACTTCATGTGAAGAGATTTCTGAAAAACCATCATGGTTCAATTTATTAACAAGGTTTACACCTTGTTGTTTGTGTCTCCAGTCATCATCATTCGTCCTTCAATATCGAAGTAGACATCCAGACATTATTGTTTGCAGTGAGTTCTTTGATGACTGATGAGACCTGTTTTTGCTCGGAATGAGAAACCACAGATTGAACAGTTGTTCCCCGGATACATCAGATTGGGAATCTTGATTTTTTAACTAAAACTTCCTTAGCTGAAGTTTACATTAACCACCAGCAATGTGAGGGGCCTCACAGCAGGAGGTGCCTTTATGGATGGTTTCTCAGCATGCCTTCTCATCTTGAGCAAGTTGTTCCCACTTATGGATATCTATTGTGCACTGCTTTGGAGTCACTTATAAGCAGTCTTTATATCTCTTTTGCTGTCCACCATGAGATCGTTTCTCAGTTGCCAATCTGCCATAAAAGGTCTCCAGGGTTTGTTCATGAAACAAGCACACCACATGACCTGACCATCGTCAGCCAATGTTAACAACACCTTACAACAAACTGCTGAGGTCCCTCACCAGCAGCAATTGTACGGCAATGACAACTGCACATGAATCTTTACATTTTAACAGCCAAACTTCAAAAAGGAAACACATCACCATCGTAAAAGGCATAACAACTTCCCTCACTTCATACTCTGTCAATACATCCAATGGTGAAAATGCTGCAAAAAACATCGCTTTGTTTAAAACATGTCTCAAAATCACTACAAGATATTGTACAAAATAGCATGCGTGTCAGGAAGGCTTAGAACAGATCCAGCTATTCTATGTAACTGCCATCAAATGTAACAACTACTCAGTTAGAGATTACAAATGTGAAGTAACTTCATTCAATCACTGCTATCAAATGTAATGCATTCCAACCAGTCAGTGGTGCCAACAAATGTAACGGTGCAGAAATTCCGATCCCTACGGGTGAGTACTCACCTGTAGGGACATCGGAAATGCCGGTTTCAGGCATGCACTGAGTATTACGTCCGTGAATGATTGAGACACGGACAGCAGGAGTTGAACAAAACACGTCTTTACTGATGGAAGTCAATAGTGAAACTGAAAACAACAGAGGCTCACTAGCGCCTTTTATACAGGGGTGGTCACTGCCGGTACTGCCGTCTGAGACCAGTTATCCTCTTAAAGGTACATACACAACAATTCCTCCCCTTTTAGATGAACAGTACATAACATTCATTTAACAACTAAATGATAACTAATTACAATCACAATTACGGTTGCTAGATACATTGGTTAAGTTTAAGCAATTATAAGTTCAGTCTTTGAGGAGGCTTCCTGATTCTGTCTGGATAACGCCTCTTTGGGGTATCAGGTTCTTCTGGCAATGTTGAGTTGGGATCAATGTCGTTGTTTGGTTCATCTGCTTCCAATATTACTGGTTCTGCGGTAACTGCAATTGGAACGTCGATTTCATTACCAGGTGTACCAGATCGTGGTGTGGAGTTGACGTTTTCCAGTGACTCTAGAATCTGGTCAGCATGGCGTCTTACAATGCTCTCCCCAACGTCTACGGTATACATGAGAGGTCCTTGTCGTGTACAAGTCGTTCCTGGCTGCCATTTCTCAGTGCGGTAGTCCCGGGCCAAAACTGGTTGACCTATCTTAAAACTCCTGGTCGGCCTTTCATTCATATTCTGAAACTGCCTGTTCTCCACATCTCTTCGGACATTTGGCTTAACCAAATCCAAGCGGCATCGTAGTCTTCGATTGAAGAACATCATGGCTGGAGTTTGGTTGGTAACCGCATGTGTCGCATTCCGGTAGGCAAACAAGAAGTTGTCCACCTTGTGTTGTAGGGGTATATCTTCATTACACATTGTCTTGATAGCTTTCTTGAATGTTTCGACAAACCTCTCGGCCAATCCATTAGTGGCTGGATGATATGGGGCAGATGTGTAATGCTTAACACCATTGTTCTTTAAGAACCTCCGGAACTCTTCAGACACAAACTGTGGTCCATTGTCAGAGCAAATCTGTTCAGGCAGCCCATTCCTGGCGAATATGGTTCGTAAAACTGTGATAGTTTTTTCCGTGGTGGTTGAGGACATTTTTATTACCTCTGGCCACTTTGAATGTGCATCCACTGCAATTAAAAACATCGAGTCCATGAAGGGACCAGCAAAATCAATGTGCACCCTTTGCCATGGAGATGATGGCCACTCCCATGGATGCAGAGGAGCTTGTGGTGGGGCGTTTTGGACCTTCTGGCATCCTGCACAGCTCTTGGTCATCTCTTCGATTTCTCTATCGATTCCCGGCCACCGCACAAACGCTCTGGCTAAATTCTTCATTTTTACCCCACCCAGATGACCCTCATGAAGCTCATTGAGCACTCTATCCATCAACTTGTGTGGATCCAGAGTAGTAATTCCACCTATCAAGGTTCCTCTGCACACTGACAGCTGTTCTCTTCTCGGCGAGAATGCGGGCAGCAGTGGTTCGCCATGTGCTGGCCATCCCTTCACCGTTAAATCATAGGCCCGTGATAGTGTCGGGTCATTCTGTGTTTCCTTTTCTATGTTTGCATTCGTCACAGGGAGACATTCGACTATGGTCGAGTAGAATAACTCCATTGAATCCACTGCAAGGTCTTCTTCTTCCACCGTCGGCAACGGTAGGCATGACAATCCATCAGCATTTCCATGCTGTTTAGTTCCTTTGTACTCAATGTAATATTGGTGTGCCCCTAGGAAAAGGGACCACCTCTGCAGCCTTTGTGCTGTCATTATCGGTACGCCCTTCTGAGGGTTGAAAATGGAGACAAGAGGTTGATGATCGGTTAGTCGAGTAAATTTTTGACTGTGCAGGTAGTGATTGAACTTCTTCACCCCCCACACTAGGCTGAGGGCCTCTCTGTCAATCTGGGCGTAGTTACGCTCGGCAGAAGTTAACGAGCGTGACGCAAAAGCTATCGGCCTCTCTAAACCATCAAGGAATTTATGTGACAGTACTGCCCCAATGCCGTAGGGAGACGCATCACACGCCAGTCTGATCGGCAGTGCTGGGTTGTAGTGAGCCAATACTTCCCTTGATGTGATTAAGTCCTTACTCTTCTGAAAGGCCCGCTTACAATCATCGCTCCATTTCCATGCTACCCCCGTTCATAGCAGGGCGTTCAGTGGGTGCAGAATTGTCGACAAATTCGGCAAAAACTTATGGTAGTAATTCACCAATCCGAGGAATGACCTCAGTTGCGACACATTTTCAGGCGCTGGGGCCTTAACAACCGCTTCAATTTTGTATGGGGACTTATGTAACCCCTCTTCATCAATCACGTGGCCACAATACGATATCTGTTCTTAAAAAATTCGCACTTGGGGCGGTTGGCTCGCAGCCCATGTTCCCGTAGTCTAGTGAGCACCTGTTCTAGGTTGTTAAGGTGTTAAGTCATCTTCACCTGTCACAAGGATGTCGTCCAAGTAACACTGAGTCCCCGGAATCCCTTGCAGGACTTGTTCCATCGCTCTTTGCCATATCGCCGGAGCCGATGCTACTCCAAATATCAATCGATGATACTGGTAAAGACCTTTGTGAGTGTATATCGTGAGATACTTACTAGAGGACTCTTCAACCTCCATCTGCAAATATGCTTGTGCTATGTCAATTTTTGTAAAACGCTTCCCTCCAGACAGTGAGGCGAAGATGTCTTCTATCCTTGGAAGAGGATATTGTACTGTGTGAAGGACTGGGTTCACCGTCACCTTGAAATCCCCACAGATGCGAATCTTCCTTGGCTCCCCAGACTTATTGCTTAACGTTTTCTTCATGACAGGAACGATGGGTGTTGCCCACTCGCTCCAGTCGACCTTAGACAACACGCCTGCCTTCTCCAGATTCTCCAGCTCTGCCTCGACGGCTGGGCGAATTGCATATGGTACCGGTCTTGCTTTGAAAAACTTGGGAAATTCATTCTCTTCAATTTTTATCGAGGCGGTTACGCCTTTAAGCGTGCCCAGTTCTTGTTGAAATACCTCCTTGGCGTTAGCTAAGATTGTTGACAATCGTCCAGGAGTGACGTCTTCATTTTTTTTACCGTCCACTGTCATTGCATGAATGGAGTGCCAATCTAAGTTTATCTTCCTGATCCATTCCCGTCCCAATAACGGTGGTCCACCATTTGGCAGTATGTAGAGATACAATTTCCGTATTTTCTTGCCGTTGTATTCGACAGGCACCCTTATTTTTCCTCTGGGGTATACTTTTTGCCCCGTATACGTCGTCAAGACGATGGATGTCTCTCTCAAGCATATGTGTGAAAATAGCCGCTCGTAGTCTCGTCGATTCATGACGGTTAGCGCTGATCCTGTATCCAATTCCATTTTAACTTGGGACCCTGCTATCGTGAGGGTGACCCAAAAGGTTCGGTGATCCTCTTTTGCGATTACATTGTGAAGTTTGAGACAGCTTAGTCTCCTGTTCCCAGACTCACTATCGCTCATCTGGTCTTCGGAACTACTGTCCGTCATCTTTTGTACTTTCTTGTACGGTTCCTTAGTAGCCTTTTTGTTGTCGCTGGTCTTCTTCCCAGACCTGCAAACTCGTGCAATGTGTCCCATCTTCCCGCATTGCCTGCATATTTTGTCTTTGGACCAGCAGTCCTTCTGATCATGGTTAGTTCTGCCGCAGCGATAACATTTTGCAAATCCCCGTGTCATTTCGTGGGTGCCGTATTCCTGTGGTTTTTGTTGAATTTTTGCAGCTCCCCTGGCTGCTGCTTCATACGATACTGCCACGCTGAAAGCCTTATCTAGCGTCAGCTCTTTCTCTGAGAGTAACTTCTTCTGTGTTCCTTCACTCAGGTGTCCACAGACAAATTTGTCCCGTAGGGTATCTGCCAGTCCTCTATTGTATTATCAAAAGCAGTGATACAGTCAGTCTTCAGCATCTTGCAAATCTAAAATGGCGCCTCCCGCGCTTTGCCTTCTTCCCTGATTTAACAAAATGGCACCTCCCACGCTTTGCCTTCTTCCCCGCTGATTAAGATGGCGCCTCCCGCGCTTTGCCTTCTTCCCCGCTGTTGCTAGCGCTGCTTTCCGCAGTTCCCGTTGCAACCTGCAGCTCCTCGCAGTTTCTTGCGCGTTTAATATTTCTTTTTTTTTATTATTTTCCCATCGTGGAACAACCCTGTGGGACTCTTGCCTCCCTCTTCGCGGGTCTATACGCAGCCCGGCTTCGTAGCACCGGCCGCGCCCTGTGTGCTCCACCCTCTCTCTCTCTTCTTCCCGACAACACTGCTCGGCCCCATTGCAAACCACCCGCTCGAGTTCGCGACCGCCGCAGCCCAGGAAGGATCAGTGCACTACCTGCCACCAGCCCGATTAGCTGAAGCACCGTCGACAGGAACCAGGCCCCGCTTCTGACAGCTTCTCCAGCAATCTTCAACTCCGCAACACAGGGCGGATGCCCACGGTCGACGCCCGTTTCTACAGCCTCTTACTTTCTTTTCTTTCTGGCCTCGACCTCTGCTCACTTCGCTGTAGGAATGGATCCCAGGAGGTGGTGCAGACTGTAGGTAGGTTCGTATCTGCTCGTCGCCAGTATTACGTCCGTGAATGATTGAGACACGCACAGCAGGAGTTGAACAAAACACGTCTTTACTGATGGAAGTCAACAGTGAAACTGAAAACAACAGAGGCTCACTAGCGCCTTTTATACAGGGGTGGTCACTGCCGGTACTGCAGTCTGAGACCAGTTATTCTCTTAAAGGTACCTACACAACACTGCGCATGCACTGGCAACCGACATTTCCGATCTGTCAAGAAAGCTCTTGACAGATCCTCCGGCTGCCCTGGAGAAGGGCCTCTGCGGGCGGATAGTTCCGCTTTTTGGAGACCCTCCGCCCGCAGAAAACACTTACAATTCTTGTGCCTGGTAAGGCCTGCTTTTACCAGGATGAGTCGAAAAAAGTTAAAAAAAAATTTCTACTGATTTATCATTTAAAAATACTTTAAAGAAAGGTAAGTTTATTTTTAGCCCTGTTAAAAACTTTAATTATTTTTTTCAAAAAATAAAATTTTTGTTTAAAATACTTAATTTATTGTCATTTAAAGTCGTTTAAAAAATGTGATTTTTTAATTTATTTAAAGTTTTACTATGTTTTGGGGTGGTCTCTATTCATATATTTGACATGCCTTCCTGTCAAATGTATGAAGGGAGATTCCCATCTCTGATTGGCTCCCCATGGCCCAGGTGATCCCAGGGATGCTGCAAACCGCCTGCGCCCCTGGGATACGTGAGCCTTGCGCACCGGCAGTTTGGAGAGGCCCAGCAGCGGAACTCTGCGCCTCCCGGGAGCCCTCTGGTCCAAGCGCAGATTTTTCCAGATCACAGCCCTCCTCCCGCGGGAGGCCTCCAATCGGAATTTCTGGGCCGTTAACGTTAACATGTGGCTGACCTGTCAGTGAACTGAGCAGCAAAGTGCTGTTGTCTCAACAGATCATCCAACTGCAGTATTTATCTGCTCATGTGGTGAAGGTTTATACCAGAATAAGTTCTGAGAGAATGAAAACAAATGCAATTGTTCTTTCGATACGGGCACCCAAAGCTTCTCTAATTGTTCCAACCTGGGCATAGCATCCAGTTAGTACACATTAAAGGCTTGAGGTTATTCTCAATGATATTTGCAATGAACATGTTAGTTCATTTGTATGAAGTTCCTCCGTGTGCAATTTAACACATTTAAAGTAAAAATTGCAGCTATCAAACTATAAAGAGATGAAGGCTAAGATCCCCAAATTACTCTGTGCAAAGATTGGTGTTAATGGCGTTAATGTAAATACTGTATTGTGAGTTTGCACTCCGATTGTGGAGTTTTGCCACAAGATTGTGCAAATGGGTTGACCTTGTTACCTGACATAATCAACTCATTTGTGCGCAGCTGCGGCATGTGGGGAGCCTCTCTGTCTGTCGTTTTGCCCCTAAAAACAAAGGACTAATTAACCAGACCTCTGAGACAGCCGAGGTTACCTTTCTCTGCCTTCTCCATAAATCCATAACAGTACTCTAAATTTATCATGATAAACTGACCCGGCCAAATAATTAGTCACGTTCTGTGCGACTACGACAATGGTCTTTTACTTCTTCTCATCCTTATCAACCTTGATGCATCAACTCCCACACTGCTCCGCCTCGCTACCTCCCTTTTCTCCTTTTAAGATGCTCCTTAAAACTTACCTCTTTGACCAAGCTTTTGGCCACCTGCCCTAATATCTCCTTATGTGGCTCGGTGTCAAATTTTGTTTGAACACACTCCTGTGAAGCGCCTTGGGATGTTTTATTACTTTAAAGGCACTATGTAAATGCAAGTTGTTGTTGTTGCTTGATCTGGATGAGGAGGACCAGTTCATGATGGGACATCATCTGTGTTGGATAATTCCCACCGTAACCTTTTTAATAACAGATTCAAAAAGATAGAGACAGTAATATGTCTGACAATTAACTTCATTACTTATTGTTTCAAAACATTCATCTTAAGACTTCATAAAGAGCAGTACACAGAGCTCTAGGTCTAAAACTTACCTATAAAGAACTTTGCGGGAATCATGAATGTTGCTCATGGAAGCCTAGTCACGCTATCTTGCCTTGAAGATAGTCAAAGTTCCTAAAGAGCTTTGCTTCATGTCTGTCTTATAGTTCTTGCTGGATTCAACTTTATTTTGTGTTTTATGACCCTTAGATCATTGAACAGATTGCTGGACAATGATGGGCGCCCTTATGTCCTGTTACATTGTATCTTTGCTTCCAATCTTTGCTCTTCCCGAATTATAGCCTTTGTTGTATAAGCCTTTGACGTCTTATCTCGTGCAATCTCTATCGTAAAAGGAACCTATTTCCTTATTTATACTGCAATAATTTCCTTCTTTTACACTCACCTGCTCTAATTAAAAAACCTTTTATTTAAAAGGCTAAGGGGGCAATTTTCCCCAGATGCTTTAGCAGCTAAAGAGCCTCCAAGCTGGCCAGGATGGGGTCTTAAGCTGCAACACCAGTTTAGCACGTGTTTAGCACAAGACGACATCTGTGGTTTCCCTTCCACCCTGCGTGGCTGCTGCCCACTGGTGCCCGGTGCATCCCACTGTGAGGATCCCTCTTCTAAGCTAGCCTCTAAGTTATGTGTGGTGCCGGTCTCTGAGCTGGTGCCTGCGACAATGGCAGTCATTGACGCTGTGCATTCATCCTCGCTCTCCCCCTCCTCCAGGGGGAGAGGTGGCTATTGTCTGTCTTGCACTTGCTGCGTGGGGGGAGGGGGAGCGGGCGGGGGAGGGGGGTGCTGGAGTTGGGTGTGTGGGCGGATCTTGCTCCTGGGAGCCTGCAATGATAAAGCTGGAAGATTAGGGTCCAGTGCACGTGGCCACATAGGGGGATGTGTGTGATGAGACCGTATGGAGCTTGGGACGGAGGACAGCTTTGGGTGATTGGGGATCAGGAATAGTTGTGCATCTGTAAGGAAGCTGGAGCGGCCACATACCTCGAGGTGAGCTGCCCCTGCTCTGCCTCTAGTCGTGCTGTCTCCCACTCCCCTCTCGATCACGGTCAGCACTGTCTCCTCAGGCAGGCATGGTTGACCTCCCCTGGTCAGGTCCTGCCAGTGCCTTTTATGTGATATCTTATCTGGAAAAAGAAAGAGTGGTGATTTGAAAGAGTGCATTGGCAGGTGTGTTTGTATGTGTGTGATGCCTCACATGGTTGAAGAGTGGTGAGATATGTCTGAGGTGTGAGCAGTGCCTGTGAAGGATGCAATAGTGTGGGCTGTGTGAATGTCAGTGTATAGTTAGATGCTGGATGAAGTGTGTTGAGGTTGTGATGCTGGTGGAGGTGGTGCAGTTATTGCGAAGTCTGTTTGTGAGATGGGACCTCACCTTGGCCACTCGTATCATTAAATTTCTTGCTGCACTGGAGCCATGTACGGGGCCAGGGCTCCTGGCTGCCACCTCCCGGGCGATCTCCTCCCACATGCGGTGCATTAGCTGCCTCTCTAGCCTCCTTCCCCCTGTGGGTAGAGAACATCCCTAATCTTCTGTATCTCCTCTACCAGGACCTTAAGTGCCGCGTCCGAGAACCTGGATGCCCTCTCTCTTGATCCCTAAGACGTCCTTTCATGTTGGCTTCTCTCCCAGTCAGCGCTCTCCACACCTTCAGTGGAAGTGGGTGAGTGCAGGCTACAT
Source organism: Somniosus microcephalus (assembly GCF_052327205.1). Taxonomy (NCBI): domain Eukaryota; kingdom Metazoa; phylum Chordata; class Chondrichthyes; order Squaliformes; family Somniosidae; genus Somniosus; species Somniosus microcephalus. The sequence goes on along the minus strand of NC_140995.1, from coordinate 30,183,602 downwards.
ATACAGCTCCAGGAAAATTGCATCTAATCAACACTTGAGTGCTAAACCTGCAGTTGTCGGTTTCAGCGGCTGCAGGCATGTTTAAATCATGATAATCATCAATTAGCCTGAAAATCCACAGTTTCAAACAGGCAATTCTTATTCCCATTTAGTGCCTGTTTTCACCCCTTGGCCAAAATAACCCCCTAATTGTTTTAACCTAACAACCCTTTTAGCTCCATAAATCATTAATGCCAACTAGCATATTTATGTAATAATCTACATGTGCCTATTCTTCGGCCCCAAGCATCATCCTTCTCCAATGTTAGCAGCATTATTGTGATCAAAAGATAGGATTTGCAAGCACACAGTTTATACCAACCCTGCCTGCATGAGCTGTTCTGTCTTTGTTCCGTGTTAGAATAATGTAAAAACATATCTATATTCTTACAATCTGTAAGTCCAAAGACATCTCAGGTGCTGTGTACATGCCTGCCACTACCTCAGGACTCCTGTATAGACCACACCACTCCTACCTGCATATATCAGACCCCTCTTGGCCCCTTTGGCTCCTCTGCTTGACTGCAGATACAGTGATTATATTTTGCCATCTTCTGCAGCCCAGCCTGACTTACAGACAATGTCCAAGGACTGGGCAGCTCTTTCCATTGCTGTCAAGATCACCACGATATTAAGCTTCTACGCCAGTCAAACCATCCAGGTCATTACAAGAGGCATTTGTCAGATAAGTTGGTCTGTAGTTTGATTGTTCAAAAAGCAAGTGACTGATTTTCCTGGGGAAATATCTTTAAATTTCAAAGAGGGTACAATCTAAGGAGGGCCCTTGAACTTTTACCACCCGGCAGGCTTCCGAAGAGCCTATAAATGGAACACATGTAGCCATCAGCACTCCACACAATGACCCCAATGTATACATGAGCAAGGGGGGATATCACTCCAGAAATCTGAAGGTGGTTTCTGACCACAAGAAAGCTACGCTGACTGTTATCCAGGGAGCACTCATGATGCTTTCATTCTGCAGCAGTCCACAGTGTCTGCACTGTTTGAAGGTGCTGAGAAAGTGACTAGATGGGCGTTGAGAAAACAGGGCTGCTTTTTGCATCCATGAGTCCTGACTCCAATTAGAAACCCCCATACCACAGTGCAGCGCAGATACAACAAGGCCCATGATACCAGTTGAGTGACTGTGTAGCACATCATTGGGTGGCAGAAGCAACAAATCCATTCCTTAGACCAGTCATTGGGGTACTGTTGTACAGTCCATTTAAGGTGTGAAGAATCACTATTGTCTGCTTTATGCAGCACAATTTTGCACTTCAAAAGGGGGGCAAGAGCATACAGTTGGAGGAGGACGAGGCCAATAGAGGAGCAGGTAGAATGGTTACAGCACAGAAGGAAGCCAGTCTTCCCTTCGAGCCCGTGCTGGCTCTCTGCAAGAGCAGTTCAGCTAGTCCCACTCCCCCACCCTTTCCCCATAGCCCTGCAATTTTTTTCCTTCAGGTACTTATCCAATTCCCTTTTGAAAGCCACAATTGAATCTGCCTCCACCACCCGTTCAGGCAGTGCATTCCAGATCCTAATCACTCGCTGCGTAAAAAAGTTTTTCCTCATGTCACCTTTGGTTCTTCTGCCAATCAACATAAATCTGTGTCCTCTGGTTCTCAACCCTTCCGCCAATGGGAACAGTTTCTCTCTATCTACTCTGTCTAGACCTCTCATGATTTTGAGCACCTCTATCAAATCTCCTCTCAACCTTCTCTGCCCTAAGGAGAACAACCCCAGCTTCTCCAGTCTATCCACGTAACTGAAGTCCATCATCCCTGTAACCATTCTCGTGAATCTTTTTTGCACCCTCTCTAAGGCCTTCAATTACTACCTAAAGTGCGGTACCCAGAATTGGACACAATATTCCAGTTGAGGCCGAACCAGTGTTTTATAAAGGTACATCATAACTTCCTTGCTTTTGGACTCTATGCCTCTATTTATGAAGCCCAGGATCCCGTATGCTTTTTTAACCACTTTTGACGAAAGAAAGAACTTGCATTTATATAGTATCTTTTATGATCTCAGGATATCCAAACACACTTCACAACCAATGAATTACTTTTGAAGTGTAGTCACTGTTGTAATATAGTGAAACACAGCAGCCAATTTGCACACAGCAAGGCCCCACAAATAACAATGAAATAAATGATCACACCATTTGTTCTTAGAGATATTGGTTGAGGAATAAATATCTGCCAGGATACCAGAAATCCCCTGCTCTTCCTCAAATAGTCCAATGGAATTTCTTATGTCCACCTGGGAGGGCAGATGGGGCCTTGATTTAACATCTCATTTAAAAGATGGCACGTTCGACCATGCAGCACTCCCTCAGTACAGCACTGAACTGTCAGTCTAAATTGTAATGTATATACCTTTAAGGGGGGAACTACTTTTACAGCTCATGTATACTGTAGTACCGGCAGTGACCACACCTGTATATAGCACTGAGTAGTAATTGTAGTGTATGTGCTTTAAATCAGAACTACTTTTTACAGCTCCTGTATACTGTAGTACCGGCAGTGACCACACCGGTATATAAGCTGTGCGCATGCCTCTGTACCCCAGTCTAGAGATTACCCTCCTCCAGAAAAGACCTGGTATTTGTTTATGTACAGCATCCGTGTAATTATTTATCCACTGAACCACGGATCCAACAGTGGCGACGAGTGTCGATGCGAATCTACCTGCAACATAAAACAAAATAAAAAATAGTCGAGTTCAGGAACACGGGCGTTGACCGTGAGCAACCTCCCAGCAGCCAGGCAGAGATCCAACTTCGCTGGGGAGGCTGTGGAGAGCCGGGCTTGGTTCCCCAGCCACAATGAGCAGTAAGAGACCGACGACAGGTCCAGAGCAGACCCTTCCCGAGCAGCGGCGGCTGGAGCCGACCAACGGCAGAGAGAGAGAGCCGAGCAGCGTCGACGGGGTAAGAAAGAGGGTGAAGAGAGCAGGGCGCAGCCGGGGGTTGATCACCGAGCGGCGTCGAGGAAAAATACTGCAAACCGGAGAGAGAGAGGGTAAGAAACAGCCGGGTTCTAGACTGAGCGGCGTCGACAAATATCAAGAGAAGAACGCGCAGAGCACAGCCAGGGATCACGGGCTGATCAGGGTCCGCAGGGCGAAGCAAGGGGAGACGCCATTGACCCGTGGAGAAGCAGGGAGAGCAAGGGAGACGCCATTGAGCCGCGGAGAAGCAGGGAGAGCGCGGGAGGCGCCAATGAGCCACGGAGAAGAAGGAAGAGCGCGGGGGACGCCATTTTGCGAAGCCGCAGTGGAGAAGACGGGCGAGTGCGGGAAGGAAGGAAAGCGCGGGAGACGCTATTTTGTGCCAGCGGAGAAGAAGGGGAAGCGCGGGAGGTGCCATTGGTGATAGTTAACGCACAACCAAGGAACACGAAGAGTGGCAGTATCTCTACGTTTGACAATGAAGTCGAAGATTGGGTGACATATGTGGAACGTATTGAGGTGTACTGCAGGGCGAATGAAGTGCCAGATGCTAATAAAGCACTGGTTCTGTTAAATTCCATGGGTGCAAAAACTTATGGGTTACTGCGAAATCTAATAACCTCAGAGAAGCCGGTAAACAAGAATTTTGAAAGCATAGTAGAAATCCTACAGGACCACTTAAACCCCACACCGCTGCTGATAGCAGAACGATTTAAGTTCCATAAAAGGAACCAACACAAAGATGAAAGCAATGCTGAGTACCTAACGGAACTGCGCAAGCTATTGAAATACTGCCAGTTTGGAGCGGGACTAGCAGACACGTTCAGGGACAAGTTTGTGTGTGGGCTACAAAGTGAAGGAACCCAGAAACGGTTTCTATCAGAAAAGGACCTTACGCTGGACAAAGCTTTCAGTATGGCAGTATCACACGAAGCAGCCGCAAGGGGCGCTGCAGAGATACAACGGAGACCGCAAGAATATGGCACCAATGAAATGACCTATGGAACAGGGAAGTGCTATCGCTGCGGCAGAACAACACATGACCAGAAAGATTGTTGGTTCAAGGACCAAGTGTGCAGACAGTGTGGGAAAGCAGGACACATAGCAAGAGTCTGCAGGTCTGGGAAGAAAACCAACAGTAAGAAATCTCCACAGGAGAAGTACAAAAAGGTACACCAGGTGATGGACAGTGGTTCAGACGAACAGAAAAGTGGCACAGACTCCGGAAGCAAGGAGCTGGGTTGTCTGAAACTATATAATGTAACCGAAATGGAGGATCACCAGACTATCTGGGTTACACTCAAGATAGACGGAGTCCAAGTTGAAATGGAATTGGACACAGGGTCAGCTCTAACAGTCATAAATCAAAGAGACTACAAGCGGCTATTTTCACACATACCCTTGAAAGCTACAGAGATTGCCTTGAAGACGTATACGGGGCAAAAAGTCTACCCCAAAGGAAAAATAAGGGTGAAAGTGACATATAAAGGTCAGGAAATACCTAAAATGGATATATATGTATTGCCAAATGGAGGACCACCACTGCTAGGACGTGAATGGATCTGGAAGATACATTTAGATTGGCATTCCATACAGGCACTGAAGGTGGAGGCCAAAAAGGATGATGACGTCACACCTGGACGACTGTCAAAAATGCTAATTGACGCAAAAGAAGTGTTCCAGGAGGGACGAGGAACACTAAAAGGAATAACAGCAACAACTAAAATAGAGGATAATGCAAGCCCAAAGTTTCTGAAGGCCAGACCAGTGCCTTATGCAATCAGACCAGCAGTTGAAGCAGAGCTGGAAGGGTTGGAACATTCAAGAGTACTGTCCAAAGTGGACTGGAGCGAGTGGGCTACACCCATCGTTCCTGCAATGAAGAGGTCGTTGAGTAATACGCCTGGGGAACCAAAGAAGGTCCGCATCTGTGGGGATTTTAAGGTGACAGTGAACCCAGTCCTTCACACGGTGCAATATCCACTTCCACGAATTGAGGATATTTTCACCTCGCTATCTGGTGGTAAACGCTTCACCAAAATTGATCTAGCCCAGGCGTACTTGCAAATGGAGGTGGAAGAAGTTTCGAAACATTACCTTACGATCAACACCCATAAAGGTCTCTATCAATACAACCGGCTGGTGTTTGGAGTAGCCTCGGCTCCGGCTATCTGGCAAAGGGCGATGGATCAGGTCCTGCAAGGGATTCCAGGGACCCAGTGTTATTTGGACGACATCTTGGTCACGGGCGAAAATGACGGTGATCACCTCGCTAACTTGGAGAAGGTGCTCGCCAGATTAAAGGAATATGGGCTACGAGCTAATCGCCATAAGTGCGAGTTTTTCCAGAAACAGATCTCGTATTGCGGCCACGTCATCGATGAAGAGGGGTTACATAAGTCCCCTGACAAGATTGAGGCAGTAGTCAAGGCTCCAGCACCGGAAAATGTGTCACAACTGAGGTCGTTCCTCGGGCTGGTAAACTATTACCACAAGTTCTTACCAAATTTGTCTACGGTATTACACCCGCTGAACACCCTACTGCAAACAGGGGTACCATGGAAGTGGGATGACAAACGTAGATGAGCTTTCCAGAAGTGTAAAGAATTGATCACATCAAAAGAGGTGTTGGTCCATTTCAACCCAGCACTACCAATTCGTTTGGCATGTGATGCCTCACCCTACGGCATTGGAGCCGTGCTGTCGCACAAATTCCCAGATGGGTTGGAGAGGCCAGTAGCCTTTGCATCTCGGTCACTAACCTCAGCCGAGCGCAACTGTGCCCAGATTGACAGGGAGGCTCTCAGCCTAGTATGGGGAGTAAAAAAATTCAACCACTATCTGCATGGACAGAAGTTCACCTTGCTGACTGACCACCAACCACTTGTCTCCATCTTTAATCCTAAGAAGGGCATGCCAGCAATGACTGCACAGCGGTTACAAAGATGGTCCCTGTTTCTAGGGGCGAATCAATATGAAATAGAATATAAAGGCACGAGACAGCATGGGAACGCTGATGGGCTATCGCGCCTGCCACTGCCTACTGTGGAGGAAGCACCAGCAGTGGACAATATCGAGATATTTTATTCGTCGATAATTGAATGATTGCCAGTAACAAACGCGGATATAGAGAAGGAGACCCGCAATGATCCGACGCTGTCACGGGTATATGAATTGACGGTGAGGGGATGGCCAACACATGGCGACTCACTGTTGCCAGCATTCTCATCCAAAAGAGAACAGCTGTCAGTATGCCAGGGGACAGTGATGTGTGGATCCAGAGTGGTGATCCCACCCAAGTTAAGGGAGAGAGTGCTAAATGAGCTACATGAAGGTCACCTGGGGGGAGTGAAAATGAAAAGCCTTATGTGTGGTGGCCGGGAATCGATCAACAAATCAAAGACCTAACTAAGAGCTGCTTAGAACATAAGAACATAAGAAATAGGAGCAGGAGTAAGCCAATCGGCCCCTCGAGCCTGCTCCACCATTCAATAAGATCATGGCTGATCTGATCCTAACCGCCAATCCACCATCACAGAACCATCTCCTGAATCTAACAGAATTAGACACACGAAATAGGAGCAGGATCAGGCTACACGGCCCCTGGGCCCACTCCGCTACCCACAGGGCCATGACCGATCCGAACCTAGACTCATGTCCAAATTCCTGCCCGCTCCCCGTAACCCTTAATTCCCTTTACTTCTAGGAAACTGTCTATTTCTGTTTTAAATTTATGCAATGATGTAGCTTCTACAGCTTTTTGGGGCAACATATTCCATGGACCTACCACCCTCTGAGTGAAGTAGTTCCTCCTCATCTCAGTTTTGAAAGAGCAGCCCCTTATTCTAAGACTATGCCCCCTAGTTCTAGTTTCACCCATCATCGGGAACATCCTCCCCGCATCCACCCGATCCAACCCCTTCACAATGTTATATGTTTCAATAAGATCGCCTCTCATTCTTCTGAACTCCAATGAGTAGAGTCCCAATCTACTCAACCTCTCCTCATATGTCCATCCCCTCATCCCCGGGATTAACCGAGTGAACCTTCTTTGTACTGACTCGAGAGCAAGTATGTCCTTTCTTAAGTATGGACACCAAAACTGTAAGCAGTATTCCAGGTGCGGTCTCACCAATACCTTGTACAACTGAAGCAATGCCTCCCTATTTTTATATTCTATCCCCTTAGCAATGAAAGCCAACATTCCATTGGCCTTCTTAATCACTTGCTGCAGCTGCCTGCTAACCTTTTGAGTTTCATGCACCAGGACCCCCAGATCCCTTCGTACTTCAGTACTTTCCAGTTTCTTGCCATTAAGATAATAACTTGCTCTACGATTTTTCCTGCCAAAATGCATAACCTCACACTTTCCAGTATTGTATTCCATCTGCCAAATCTCTGCCCACCTACTTAGCCTGTCCATGTCCCCTTGCAGATTTTTTATGTCCTCCTCACTCACTACTTTCCCTCCCATCTTAGTATCATCTGCAAACTTTGATATGTTACACTTGGTCCCCTCCTCCAAATCGTTAATATAGATTGTAAAGAGTTGGGGACCCAGCACTGACCCCTGCGGAACACCACTAGTTACTGATTGCCAGTCTGAGAATGAACCATTTATCCCAACTCTCTGCCTTCTGTTAGATAGCCAATCCTCTATCCATGCCAGAATATTACCTCCAATCCCGTGATTTTTTATCTTAAGCAATAATCTTTTGCGTGGCACCTTGTCAAATGCCTTTTGGAAGTCTAAATACACTACGTCCACTGGTTCCCCTTTATCCACCCTATATGTTACTTCCTCAAAGAACTCCAGCAAATTTGTCAAACATGACTTCCCCTTCATAAAACCATGCTGACTTTGTCCTATTAAATTATGATTGTCCAAATGTCCTGTTACTGTCTCCTTAATAATGGACTCCAAAATTTTACAAAATAGGATGCCAGAAGGTTCAAAATGCACCACCACATGCCCCTTTACACCCATGGGAGTGGCCCTCCCCTCCATGGCAACAGGTGCACATTGTTTTCGCTGGTCCATTCATGGACTCAATGTTTTTAATAGCAGTGGATGCTCATTCAAAGTGGCCTGAGGTGATAAAGATGTCTTCAACCACTACAGAGAAAACGATTGCAGTCCTACGGACCATATTTGCCAGAAACGGTTTGCCAGAGCAGATCTGCTCTGATAGTGGACCACAGTTTGTGTCCGACGAGTTCCAAAAATTCATGAAAAGGAATGGGGTAAGGCATTACACATCCGCCCCGTATCATCCAGCCACCAATGGATTGGCTGAGAGGTTCGTACAAACCTTTAAGAAGGCAATAAAGGCCATGTGCGATGAGGAAATTCCACTACAGCATAAGATGGACAAAATTTTATTAGCCTACCGAAACGCGACACATTCAGTTACCAACCAGACCCCGGCCATGATGTTCTTTAACCGAAGGTTGAGATCTCGTCTGGACTTGTTCAGACCAAATGTGCGAAGAAATGTTGAGGACAAACAATTCCAGCACATCAACGAGAAGCCGACAAGGAGCTTCAATGTAGGGCAACCAGTCTTGGCCCGGGACTATCGAACAGAGAAGTGGCAACCCGGAACGATATGTACAAGGCAGGGGCCATTACTGTACACAGTGGATGTCGGGGAGAACATTGTGAGATGCCACGTCGATCAGATATTAGCATCACAGGAATGCATCAACCCCATGTCTCGAGTACCTGGGGATGAACCCGACATACCGGTAGCATCTACTTCAGACCCAGTAGCAGTGGAACCCGATGAACTACCCGATGAAAGGGGGTCAGAATCGCCTCTGCACCAAGAACAAGAACCTCCGGAAAGGTGCTATCCCGAAAGGGTCAGGAAGCCGCCCCAAAGACCGAATCTATAAATGGACTTTTGTTATTGAATGTACATGTAAAAATGTAATTGTTATTTGAATATTAAGGGGGTATTACTAATCTAAAAAGGGAGGAATTGTAGTGTATGTGCTTTAAGTCAGAACTACTTTTTACAGCTCCTGTATACTGTAGTACCGGCAGTGACCACACCGGTATATAAGCTGTGCGCATGCCTCTGTACCCCAGTCTAGAGATTACCCTCCTCCAGTAAAGACCTGTTATTTGTTTATGTACAGCATCCGTGTAATTATTTATCCACTGAACCATGGATCCAACAGTAATCTGTACAGTCAGTTCCACTGTGAGCCACGTTGAGTAAACACCTGTTGTACCGTTTCTCCTGCAGTCTGTGTCTTATTATACACAGACACAACATTGGCGACAAGGCAAGTTCGAACCTACCTGCAACTCTGCATCACCTCCCGGGGATTCGTTCCTGGAGATCAGTGGATTGGAGGTCAAGGCCAGAGACTCGGGCGTCGACCACGGGCAACCGCCCAGTCATCCAGCAGAGACTCGAGAATTGCGGGGGAGGCTGTCGAGAGCCAGGCTTGGCTTTCCAGTCGAGGTGGTCCAGCAAAACGGGCTGGCAACAGGTAGTGCGCAGACCCTTCCCGGACAGCGGCGGGCTAGAGCCCGACCAAGTGGCACAGCAAAGGGCCAAGCAGCGTCAACGGGGGAGAGAGAGAGAGGGCAGAGCGCACAGGGCGCCGGTGTTCAGGGGCCGAGCAGCGTCGAAGAGAGGGAGAGAGAGACACGCAGAAACCCGCGAGTCACCGCCATTGCCACGAGGACCGCCGAGAGCGGTGTTGGCAGCAGCGCAGGAGAAGCGCGCGAAATCTATAGGGCGCCGCCATTGCCATGAGAACCGCTGGGAGCGGCATTGGCAGCAGCGGGGGAGGAAGGAAAGTGCGGGAGACGCCATTTTAAGCCATTGGGAGATGCCATTTTAAACCACACCCAAAATGCCGAAGAGTGGCAGTATCACCGCATTTGACAATGAAGTCGAAGATTGGACTACATATGTCGAACGAATAGAGGTGCACTGCAAGGCAAATGAGGTGTCAGATGACAAGAAAGCTTCGGAATTGTTAAATTTAATGGGTGCAAAGACGTATGGTTTATTACGAAATCTAGTAACCCCAACGAAGCCAATGGAAAAGAGTTTTGAAGACATAGTAACGATACTACAGGGACATTTAAACCCCACACCGCTGCTGATAGCAGAAAGATTCCAGTTTCACAAACGGAACCAGCATAAGGATGAAAGCAATGCTGATTATTTAACAGAACTGCGCAAACTATCGAAACACTGCCAGTTTGGAGCGGGACTGGCAGATACCTTAAGGGACAAGTTTGTGTGTGGGCTTCAAAGTGAAGGAACCCAGAAACGGCTTTTATCTGAAAAGGACCTTACGCTGAAAAAGGCTTCAGCATTGTGGTATCATATGAAGCAGCAGCACGGGGCGCTGCAGAGATACAACAGAGACCGCAAGAATATGGCACAAACGAAATGTCATATGGAACAGAGAAGTGCTATCGCTGCGGCAGAACAACACACGACCAGAATGATTGCTGGTTCAAAGACAAAGTGTGCAGACAGTGTGGAAAAGTAGGACACATAGCATGAGTCTGCAGGTCGGGAAAGAAAACTAGCAATAAGAAACCTACCAAAGGAAAGTACAAGAAGGTACATAAGATGATGGAGAATAGTTCAGATGAACAAAAGAGTGATAATGACTCCGAAAGCAGGGAACTGAGTTGTCTGAAACTACATAATGTGATCACAGCAGAGGATCACCGAACCATTTTGGTCACTCTCAAGATAGCAGGACTCCAGGAAAAGATGGAATTGGACACAGGATCAGCCCTAACAGTCATAAACCGACGGGACTATGAGCGGCTATTCTCACACATACCCTTGAGAGACACAAAAATTATTTTAAAGACGTACACGGGGCAAAAAGTCTACCCCAAAGGAAAAATAAGGGTGACCGTTATATATAACGGTAAGGAAACACCAAAACTAGACCTGTATGTATTGCAAGATGGAGGACCACCATTACTGGGACGTGAATGGATCCGGAAAATACAACTGGATTGGCATTCCATACAGGCACTGACTGTGGCTGACAAAAAGGATGACGACGTCACACCTGGGCAACTGTCAAAGATCCTAACTGACGCGAAAGAAGTGTTCCAGCAAGGACTCGGAACACTAAAAGGCATGACAGCGATGATTAAAATTGAAGAAAACGCAAGTCCAAAATGTTTTAAGGCCATACCGGTACCTTATGCGATCTGCCCAGCCGTCAAAGCAGAGCTGGAGAGTCTGGAACGTTCAGGTGTACTGTCCAAGGTAGACTGGAGCGAGTGGGCTACACCCATTGTCCCTGTGATGAAAAAGTCGTTGAGCAGCACGCCTGGGGAACCAAGGAAGGTTCGCATCTGTGGGGACTTTAAGGTAACAGTGAACCCGATCCTTCACACCGTACAATATCCACTTCTACGGATTGAAGATATTTTCGCCTCGCTATCTGGAGGGAAATGCTTCACTAAGATTGATCTGGCCCAGGCGTATCTGCAAATGGAGGTAGAAGAAGCATAAAAAAAAATACCTCACAATCAACACCCATAAAGGTCTCTACCAATACAACTGGCTGGTATTCGGGGTAGCATCAGCTCTGGCTATTTGGCAGAGGGCAATGGAACAAGTTCTGCAAGGGATCCCAGGGACCCAGTGTTATTTGGACGACATCCTGGTCACGGGCGAAAATGACAGTGATCACCTTGCCAACCTGGAGCAGGTGTTCACTAGATTGCAGGAATATGGGCTCCGAGCTAACCGCCCCAAATGCGAGTTTTTTAGAAAACAGATCTCGTATTGTGACCACGTTATCGATAAAGAGGGGTTACATAAGTCCCCAGAGAAGATTGAGGCAGTAGTCAAGGCTCCAGCACCGGAAAATGTGTCACAACTGAGGTCGTTCCTCGGGCTGGTAAACTACTACCATAAGTTCTTGCCAAATTTGTCTACAATACTACACCCACTGAACACCCTACTGCAAACTGGGGTGCCATGGAAGTGGAGTGAAGAATGTAGACGAGCTTTCCAGAAGAGCAAAACACTAATCACATCGAAAGAGGTATTGTCCCATTACAACCCGGCATTACCAATTCGGTTGGCATGTGATGCGTCACCCTATGGCATTGGAGCGGTGCTGTCGCACAAATTCTCGGACGGCTCAGAGAGGCCAATAGCCTTTGCGTCACGATCACTAACCTCAGCCGAGCGTAACTACGCCCAGATTGACAGGGAGGCCCTCAGCCTAGTGTGGGGAGTGAAAAAGTTCAATAACTATCTGCACGGGCAGAAATTCACCTTGCTGACTGATCACCAGCCTCTTGTCTCCATTTTTAATCCAAAGAAGGGCGTTCCGGTGATGACTGCGCAACGACTACAAAGATGGTCACTTTTTCTAGGGGCGCACCACTATGTGATTGAATATAATGGAACGAAACAGCATGGAAATGCTGATGGGCTATCACGCCTGCCACTGCCTACTGCGGAGGAAGCACCAGCAGTGGATCCTGTTGAAATATTCCATTTGACTATAGTTGAATACCTACCGGTAACTAACGCTTGTATCGAAAAGGAAACCCGAAATGACCCGACACTGTCTCGGGTATATGTTTTGACAGTGAAGGGATGGCCAGCACATGGCGATTCACTGTTGCCAGCATTCTCGACAAGGAGAGAACAGCTGTCAGTGTGCCGGGGGACCTTGATGTGTGGATCCCGAGTGGTAATTCCACCCAAGTTAAGGGATAGAGTACTCAATGAGCTTCAGGAGGGTCATCTGGGAGGGGTAAAAATGAAAAGCCTAGCCAGGGCTTATGTGTGGTGGCCGGGAATCGATAAACAAATCGAGGACCTGACCAAGAGCTGCTCAGGATGCCAGAAAGTCCAAAATGCACCACCACAGGCCCCTCTACACCAATGGGAGTGGCCCTCATCTCCATGGCAACGGGTGCATATTGATTTTGCTGGTCCATTCATGGACTCAATATTTTTAATAGCCGTGGATGCGCACTCGAAATGGCCTGAGGTCATCAAAATGTCCTCCACCACCACAGAGAAAACTATTGCAGTCCTACGGACCATTTTTGCCAGGAATGGCTTGCCAGAACAGATTTGCTCCGACAACGGACCACAGTTTGTGTCCGAAGAGTTCCGGAGGTTCTTGAAAAAGAATGGGGTAAGGCATTACACATCCGCCCCGTATCATCCAGCCACAAATGGATTGGCTGAGAGGTTTGTACAAACCTTTAAGAAGGCAATAAAGGCTATGTACAATAACAACATTCCGCTGCAGCACAAGGTGGACAATTTCCTGTTCGCCTACCGGAATGCGACACATGCAGTCACCAACCTGGCCCCAGCCATGATGTTCTTTAACCGAAGGTTAAGATCTCGCCTGGATTTGCTCAGACCAAACGTACGAAGAGATGTTGAGAGGAAGCAATTCCAGCACATCCATGAGAAGCCAACAAGGAGCTTCAATGTAGGGCAACCAGTCTTGGCCCGCGACTACCGAACAGAAAAATGGCAGCCAGGAACGTTATGCACACGGCAGGGCCCACTAATGTACACAGTGGACGTTGGGGAGAGCATCGTGAGACGCCATGCTGACCAGATCCTAGAGTCACAGGAACAAGTCAACCCCATGCCTCGCCCATACGTACCTAGTGATGAACCCGACGTACAGGTCGCATCTACCCCAGAAACAGTAGCATCGGAAGCTGATGAACCAACCGACAACAGGGGGCCAGAATCGCCTCCGCACCAAGAGCAAGACACTCGGGAAAGGCGCTATCCAGAAAGGATCAGGAAGCCTCCCCAAAGACTGAATATATAAATAGACTATTTTCAGCTAATGTTGCATGTTAAAAGTGTTAATTGTAATTAGTTTGATATTTAATTGTTAAATGAGTGTTATGGTACTGTTAATCTAAAAGGGGAGGAATTGTAATGTATATACCTTTAAGGGGGGAACTACTTTTACAGCTCATGTATACTGTAAGTACCGGCAGTGACCACACCTGTATATAGCACTGAGTAGTAATCTGTACAGTCAGTTCCACTGTGAGCCACGTTGAGTAAACACCTGTTGTACCGTTTCTCCTGCTGTCTGTGTCTTATTATACACAGACACAACATAAATGACGGCCCGGATTTTACAGTAGGAGTAATGGTGAGGCTATCAGTGCTCGCCATTGTTATGGAGTAACTCGGCGCCATCAATTACTCAAAAGACTGAGGTTAAGCGAGTAACAACCAGGCTTTTATTAACTAAAGAATGAAGGTCTTGTCTCGAGTGGTCAACCCGTCCAGAATACTAAGGGACTGGGAGGTAGTCACTTATATACCTGGAATAGTGGGAGGAGTCAGCCGAGGCATGTCCAGACCTGTACCTAGTGGAATACACATACACTTACAGACAGGTATAACAGTGGTTTACCACACTCGGACAGCAAATTCTGGTGTCCTCACATGCGCAGTTAAACGCGGAAATCCGGATGTTGCTGTCCGAGTTACCGTGCTCCTCCACCAATACCTCGCCGATAGACTCGGCACTGAAATCCATGAAAGGGCGTGAAGTTGTGGTACTTACCCACAAGTTACCCACTAAACACACAAAAAAAGTTGTGGCTTGTCCAATCAAGTGTAAGTGATTTTTTTAATGGCATGATAACCTCTTTGGCACTGAAAATTAACTTTTAGAAGTGCGGAGTCGCATTCCTTCAGATTTTAATTATTGTTGGAGATTTTTTAAAAATTAAAAATTTAATTTAATGTTTTACTTTTTATTGCTGTCCTCTCTCTCTCTCTCTTAATCCTATCTTTCTTACCCTCTCCATATTTCACTTTCTGTGCATGACTTTACATTGAATTAAATATTCTAACTTAGACTTCCTGGTTTAAATTCTGCGTGGCTCAGTGAGGATTTTTCAATCTGATTGGTTGAAGAGACACGCCCTTGCTTGCTCTGTTCACACCGGTCCCAGATCCTCTGTAGAGGGGGCCGCACTATATCAGATGACCGTGAGTTGACACTCAAAAGTTGACGAAAAGTCTGTGGGCAGCTGTAAGCATATTGAGCAGTATTCGTTCGCCACTGACCATAAAATCCGAGCCGCAAGATTATGTGCTCAAGTCTTTGGAGTGGGACTTGAACCCACAAGCTTCAGAGCCCGTGGTGAGACTGCTACTACTGAGCCAAAGCTGACACAGTTATTTTTAGTCATTATTTGGTTTTTGACCTAATTTATACTGGAAATAAAAATCATTACAATCATCAAAAAAAAGTTTGCTGGAACATGCATGGGGTAATCTGTGCTTTCATGTGGACCTGCTGTCTGGGATTTGTTATATTGTTATATAGTTATTCATTACTATCATTTCCCCGTGGATGCTACCCACTCTAGCATGGACAGTGCAGGCCGTTTCTCCAGTTACTGAATAGTACCAAAGGAAACAAGGAAACATGGAAACAAATTTTAAACAGCTCCAAAAGTTATTGAACATCATCAGGCACCACACTTACACACAAAGAGACCAATAGTCTACATCACAGTAGTGCACTGTGGTAAAATCTTTAATACAGAAATCTCAAAATTAACTTTTACAAGTGGCAAGGTATCGGTGGAGTGCAGCTTGCAGAGAAGCAGGATAAATCAGACAGCAACTTCCAGATTTCTGTATTTAACTTAACTAAATGTTTTCAAATTAAGTGAATTTGATCATCACGCCAACCCTACTCTCCATTTTGTTTAGAAACTTTAGTAACTACGGAGGTGCAGTGATAGGAAATAAAGCCAGTTAATATATGCACACTAGGGAGCATCCTCCTTATCCCAGAAAAGCAGCTGCAACTAGGTTTGAAGAAAGTAATCTTTCACATAAGACCACAGTTTAATAGGTCACTGAACATTACCTTGAGAAAAATAAACATTTAAAAAGTTGCCTATTAGTAGCTGATTTGTTATATGTATTTTCTTTGTGGACAAACATTAATTAAAACTATCTGGAATTGTCGCTTTCAGAAGCCACCAACTTATCTTAAAATTTCTCCGTCCAAGTTTGTGTAGAATCAACAGTGAGAAAAAGTGACGTGATTGATTGGTTCTGTCAGGCTCGAGACCTGCCTCTTAACTGATCTGACTTGTTCATTCTGACAACCTCCATTCCCAGTGATAAAGCTGGCTTTTCAAAGCTAATACATATGTTGAAGCACCGACCATCGGCTTAAAACACAGACAGTTGGCATATGTATATGCATGAGCATGAACATCAGTGAGACAGGATTGGACTTGGTTCTCCACTGTCAATGCCAATGGCGCTACAGTGAATATTGCTGGTTGTTAACTTATTTGGCTCAGTTCTAAAATAGATGATGCTTCCTGGTAACAAAGCCTGTGCATTTCTTTAGTACACAGTATGAGATTGCATATAGTTTGGCCACAGTAGAATACTTGATTTCGGATGTTTCAATAAAACCGTGACAATTAGGTGGGCTAGTATCAGCTACGATTCTTCTGATAAAATTTGAATCAGTAGAAGCTCCTTTCCTTTTGGAAACATTTGCATCAGTGTGTAAATCAACCACTGAGTCTACTCATTCACCAGTTTTCACAGCATCCACATTTCAGAGCGCATTTGAGAAACACAAAGGCTTTGAATAAGTACCATTTTAGCAGCCGGAAGACTGCATTAGGAACTCATAACAGGAACATCTGTGTGAAGAATCAGAAAAATGAAGACCTCAATTGAAGAATTCAAAAGAGGCACGTTTCTAGAATCTAGTACAATTTTGAATTTCCTTGTAGGGTCTATAAAATAATTTAAGTGCGATAAAAATTCAGTAGGACCCAGAATTTTTCAAATAACAATAGTCAAAATAATGAGATTAACTATTGGGATGAAGCAAGTGGATTTAGATACTTTTGGCCTGGAATTTCCAACATTTACTGCCAGCAACAAAGTGTTTTTTTCTTATTTTTAATTACAACATTCTCCCTTACCATCTGCCATGGCCACCTCATTAGATATTGTGTAGTCCATTCATCTCTGCAAGCTCAGGTGTATAAGAAATCTATTAAGCATGGAAGGCAGGAAGCAACCTGTTTAGCAAGGAAGCTGGATGTAAATTGGTCATGTATCTTTAATGTTGGGAAGAGCACTCCGGGACCAAGTCCAGCTTATTTTCATTCATTTGGGGCATTACAAATCAAATGCAATACAGACTGGATGGCACAGTGTATCAGTAGGCTGACCTTTCAGCTCTGCAACCTGGGCTCAATTCAGCTCAGGTGGCTAGCCTATCAGAGTTCTCCAGCGTTTTGTCAGTCTCAACTTGGAGCTTGCCAACACTGAGTAAAGCAGTAGGGTAATGTTGTGTCAGTACCTTTCTACCTAGACACAATTTAGGACTCAGAACTCAGAGATTCAAACATAAAGGCCTAGAAATTCAGTTGCTTGCGCCAGCCGGTAGCGCCTTAGGAGGAGGAGATGTTGGGCGCTAGGCGGCTAGCGGCCGGGCGCAGCGTGATCTGCGCCTCTCCCCAACTTCACTCACGATTCAGCGGTGGCGCAAAGTCTTTGCGCGCGCTCAGCTGCGTGTGCAGATCCTGACGTCATTTCCTCGTGCAACGCCCTTTGTGCGCCCCAAACCGGAAATTCAGTCGCGACGCCCTATTGTGCACCTGGCGCCCCTAGCGACTGGTAGAGGGGAACGGTTCTCAGTCGAAGCGGGGCGCGGGGGGCGCAAATTAAAGGGCACACCTCCTGCAGTAGAAAAGGCTGCCATTTGGCAGCACTCCTTTTTGAGAGATGGATCTTTGCAGAGAGACCAAGGTAGAGAGCTTTCTGCTTTGGCTCAACACTCGGACAGGTACTTGTGGCTTCAGGCCACAGCTTTACACTTGTCTTTGCCTTCAGTGACATATCATTGTTTGCTAACATATAATGGGGGCTGCAATGGGTGCAAACGCTGGCTTTCTGCATTGCATCCAAAGGGCTCACAGACGCCGTGAGAGAGTGGCAGTCCTGGCTAGACGGAGAGGGGGCAACAGGCGTCGGGAAAGGAGGCCTTACCCACCTAGGGTATACCGCCAGCAGTTCTCCTATCTGAACATGTCTGACGAGCAGTGTGTTCGGAGGCTGCGATTCCGAAGGGAGGTGGTCACTGAGATCTGCCACCTGCTTGGCGGTGATCTGCAGCCACATCTGAGGAGCAGGACGTCTCTGTCGGTGGCAGTGAAGGTGACAGTGGCTCTCAACTTCTATGCCACCGGCTCCTTCCAATCCGCTACTGGGGACATTTCCAACATCTCCCAGTTCGCCGTGCATTGCTGCATCCGCCAGGTGACCAATGCCCTTTTCAAAAGGAGACGTCAGTTCATCTCCTTCTCCATGGCCCTTGTCAAACAGCAACAGCGTGCAATGGGCTTTGCAGCATTCGCGGGCTTCCCCATGGTGCAGGGCGCCATTGACTGCACGCATGTGGCTTTGCGGGCACCTCTGGAGAATGCCGAGGATTACCGCAACCGGAAGGGCTACCATTCGCTCAACGTTCAGCTGGTGTGTGACCACAGGCAGCTCATCCTAGCTGTCAATGCCCGCTTTCCAGGCAGCAGCCACGATGCCTTCATCCTGCGCCAGACTTCTGTGGCAGACATGTTCCAGGCCCAGCCTCACCCACGAGGATGGCTTCTCGGGGACAAAGGCTATCCTTTGTGTACCTGGCTGATGACCCCGCTCCGTGCGCCCAGCACCCCTGCTGAAGAGGGATACAACGACAGCCATCAAGCGACCAGGAACATCATTGAGCAAACAATCGGCGTCCTGAAGCAACGGTTCCGCTGTCTGGATCGTTCCGGTGGAGCCCTACAATATTCCCCGGAGCGAGTCTCCCATTTCGTGGTCGTGTGCTGCATGCTGCACAACCTGGCTATCCACAGGACTCAGCCACTGCCACCAGAGATTGGAGGACCACCTGAGGAGGACCAGCACAGGAGGGAGGCAGAAAGTGCAAGGGCCGCCCGTCGCCGGCTTATTGAACGTCGGTTCTAGGCCCCCTCTCAGGGAATGGCTTGTGCCAATGTCACCAGATGAATGTAGCCGCTCCACAAGCCCTCAGCCGAGCAGGGCAACCAGGACTTGCAAAAAAAAGCATGCACAGTGCGATTTAAGAACATTAATTTATTGCAAACCTCTGCCCTTCCCACATTACAACCTCATGGAGAGAAGCCCCCTCCAAAAACACAAAACTAACAGTCTCGGCCTTACAAAACAAAGAAAGACACCAGTCTCGGCCTTACAAAAACACAAAGCATTTGTGCAGACCTTCTACTTTTTGCCCTGCGAGGGCGATGCCTTTCACATCCGTGACTGGCCCCTGCCCGCCCTGCAGCTCCTCCTCAATGGGACCCCAGTGGCTGCAGCAAGGCTGGGGGAAGGCTGCTGAGGGTCAGATGGCGAGACGGCAGATGCCCTTGGGGGTCGGCCTGCACCAGCTCTGGCCCTGGAGGGTCCGGCTCCTGACTGCTCCAACTCTGCTTGGGCGGCAGCAGTCTGTCCAGCGGCTCGTGGCAGCTGCAATGGCGGAGTGGCAGTGTTGGCTGCAGGAATGGTGCCAACCTGACAGATCGCAGGTACTCCCTGGTCGCCTGATACATTGGCACTCGCACGGGCCAGCACTGCAGCATGCGCAGCAAACAGCTGAAGAACAGACTGCTGGGCTGCTGCTGCGCGGCGAGTGCCCTGGCGATGCCTGGCCAATCCAGCGAGGGTGGCAGCAGTTAGTGCCCGTGTGGCCCTGGTCTGTGTCCGCATGACACCAGCCAGTGAATGAACGGCACGACTGAGCACTTGGCTCGAAGCCGCCTGTGCTGCCGCGAAGTCCTGCAGACTCGTGGCCTGTGCTGCACTGAATTGTTGCAGACTCCTCGCCTGTGCTGCTCCGAATTCCTGCACACTCCTTGACAGAGACTCAATGGAGTCAGGCATCCTTGCCACTGCAGCCATGAGCTCAGTGTGCCTGCGCTCAGCCTGGACGGCCATTTCCTCCAGGAGCCGGACCTCCTCTGCGCTCACCGTCGCAGGACTGGAGGCCGCACTCACCCTCTGGGGAGAAGTCCGCCGAGCTTCACCACCCCTCCCGCGTTGCTGCAGGCCGCTGGGCCCCGGAGCTTCACTCTCCTCCGACCCTTCCCCCCGGCTCCCCTCCAGGGAAGATGTGTCCCCTTCATCGCCATGGGCTGGCGCGGCTGAGGGTGGCACTGATGGGCCGGCTTCCTCTTCCTCCTCTTCGAATTCGGAATCGCTGACAGTGGCAGCTTGAGGGCCCACCTCCTCACCTGGCGATTCACCATCTGAAAGCAGGGAGGCACAAGAGTAGCTTTAGAGTGAGGACAGGGCGGCAGCGAGGGAGGCATGAGTGCTGCCATGCACTGCATTGGTCGGACAGTGGCAAAGGATGCTGATCTGAGGCGCAAGTGGAAAGAGAGAGGTCAAAAAGGTGATGCCCTTACCATTGGTGCCCAGAACAGGGTCGGCATCTCCACTGGCGACGGGGCCAATCAGCCGGCCTGCCATAATGCGCTCCACATGCTGGTCGAGGTCGGAGAGCTCTTTGACGTCAGGACGGCCTCCCCCGGTCTCACGTCGCTTCCTCCGGTTGTGCGCCACCTTGGCCTGCAAGAGAAAGGACAGCCTCTAAGTACAGTGTGAAGCCCTGATCTTGTCTGCACTGCCTCCCATGGTGGACTGGCCCTGACAGTGTGAAGCCCTGATCTTGTCTGCACTGCCTCATGGTGGACTGGCCCTGACAGTGTGAAGCCCTGATCTTGTCTGCAATGCCTCCCATGGTCGAATATCTTGTACAGTGTGCAAAGTGCTGAATGTGCAAGTGATTTTCACGACAGTCCCATAGCTGCTGGATGAGGGCTGGCCATTAGGGCTTTCAGGTCCCTTTGCCCATAAACTGAGGTGCACATGCAGGGATGAGGAGGACACTGGAAAGGGTACTCACCCTGACAACCCGAGTGAGGTCGTTGAACTTTTTCCGGCATTGCACAGGAGTCCTGGCAACCACGCTGTTGGAAGTCACTCTGTTTGAGACCTCCCTCCAGGCATTCCGGTAGGCGCTGGGCAGCGGCCTCCTGCCACCTTCTGGGAACAGAACATGGCGCCTGCGCTCCACTCCGCCAACCAGCACCCTCAGGTCACCGTCGCTGAAGCGCTGCGCTCTCTCCCTGGCCTTCTCCATAGCCCTGGGCGTTGTGCAGATGAAGCAGAAGTGGTCAGGCCTAGCTTGAGGGCTGCAGTGTGCAGGGCGTGGCAGGCAAACAAATCCACCCTCCCCCTTTAAGAGCTGACCAGCGTCAGAGTGTCTGCCGTCAATCAGCAACTCGCCGCACCTGCGCTGCGCCCGGACTCGGGGGTATCGCTCAGCACCGCCGGCTTAGCGCCTAAAGATAGTCGTGCATCGCCTGTTTTAGCGCAGCAGCAACCTCTTGGGGCGATGCGACTGAATATCGGCGAAGGTGGCGCGAACTTGCGCTGGGCGCAAACTTTAGCGGCCGCCCGACTGTAGCGCCCCGAACGTGGCTATACTGAATTTCTAGGCCAAAGTGCTTTATTCAGGAAGGACAGGAAGTTCTGGAAAGTTCCGAACAAATTGAGCTAAACTTAACCAAGAGAACACCCAACCATTTATCTGCAGTGACAGCGCCACCACAGGTGGGAGGAGAACACACAATACATAACAGGTAAGAGCTTCAGTTCAAAGTCAACTGCATAGCCAAAACAGTGCAGTTAATTCAAAAATGCTAAAGTGATTGAAATGTGTCCATCACAGGGGTCACAAGGAAGAATAGAAAAACCGCATATTCTTTAAATGGTGAGAAATTATTTTTGTTTGTTCTCCCCGGACTTCCCTCAGATTAGTGAGAGAGAAAGGCGAGGTCTGTAATGAAGGTGATATTAGGATGTTGTCAGCTTGTGAGAGTTTTATTGTACTCTCGCCGAGTGTGTTTATCGCTCTCAGCTCCTCCGTCTGTTGTGGTTTGAACACACGGCTGGTGAACAGAATGCAGGCGCAGGATGTTAGGATTTAATCGGCTGGGAAAAGGATCATTGAGAAAGAGGGTTGAGACAGTGCGGAGAGATAGAGAGAGGAGGTCTAGACAAAGAGACTGGGGAGGAAAACGAGAGGGAGGGCGCAGAAGGAACGCGAGAAGAGAGATTGGCAGCGGTGTGATTATTTCATCCAAATGAACTGCTAAAACTTTCAGTACAATTTAACGAGGAAATGTGATTTGAAGGTGATATTAGGATGTTGTCAGATTGTGAGAGTTTTATTGCACTCTCGCCGAGTCTGTTTATCACTCTCAGCTCCTCCGTCTGTTGTGGTGAACGTTACATTTTCAAAGTTGGGATCTGACGTTTATACACAGAATGCTTCTGTGCAGCTTCTGGTTCATTGGCAGCAGTCACTCCGAATGATTAAATGTTGGTGTTCGGAGAGATTTAGGTGTCCTCATAAAGGAAACACAGAGAGTTAGCATGCAGTTACAGCAAGCAATTAGGAAGATAAATGGCATTTTGGCCTTCATTGCAAGGGATTAGAGTACAAGAATATGGAAGTCTTGCTAAAATTGTACGGGGCTTTGGTGAGACCACACCTGGAGTACTGTGCACAGTTTTGGTCTCCTTATCTGAGGAAGGATATACTTGCCTTCGAGTGGGTGCAACAAAGGTTCACTAGATTGATTCCTGGGATGAGAGGGCTGTCCTATGAGCAGAGATTGAGCAGATTGGGCCTATACTCTCTGGAGTTTAGAAGAATGAGAGGTGATCTCATTGAAATATATAAAAATCTGAGGGGGATTGACAGGGTAGATGCTGAGAGGTTGTTTTCCCTGGCTGGAAAGTCTAGAACTAGAGGGCATAATCTCAGGATAAGGAGTCGGCCATTTAAGACTGAGATGCGGGGGAATTTCTTCACACAGATGTTTGTGAATCTTTGGAATTCTCTACCCCAGAGGGTTGTGGATGCTCAGTCGTTGAGTATATTCAAGACAGAGATCGATAGATTTTTGGGCAGTAAGGGAATCAAGGGATGTGAGGAGCGGGCGGGAAAGTAGAGTTGAGGTCGAAGATCAGCCATGATCTTATTGAATGGTGGAGCAGGCTCGAGGGGCTGTATTGACCCTTGCACAAAGCTGGACTGCTGCGTGCGAGACCCTGGGTGCCCCTTCCCTGGCTTGCTGAGCCATTTGTGTTAGTGCTGAGGCAGTTTATCATTTGTTGTGGTTAGGAAGGGAATTCAGCTTTAAGAGCTGAATATTCACATTTGGGACTTTTTAACGTTAAATGTTTTGTAAAAGGCAGAAAGGGCTGAAAAATGTATTGATTCACTGCATTTTTATTTGTATTGCTTCAGTGTGCAGGGTCCCTTTAATTCTCAGACCTCTTCATTCCTTGTGAGCTCCACAGCCTTGCTTCCAGAGGCTGTGGGAAGCTGCAATGCCGCACCTGGACAAGAACTTTGTCTCAGATGCCTCCAGTAATGCCACCAGCCCCCCCATGTCTTCTCTGAACCCCCCAATATAATCACAACCCCATGACGTCTTCTCCAGCACCCTCAGTGTAATCACGGTACTCCCCATCTCGTTACAGAGCCTCACTCAACTGCAGCATAGGTTGTAGGGTGTGGTGTGTGAAGCAGTGCACCCCCGGTTTGTGGTGGACATAAGCACATAAGAATTAGGAGCAGGTGTAGGCCATACTGCAAGACAGGCCCTCTACCCATAAGGGCCTGGAGGCCCTCCAGAAAGAAGGATGTGGGAGTACATCACCGAGGCCATCACTGCCAACAGTATCGCCCCCACCACATGGCTCCAGTGGCCAAAGAAGCTTCATGACCTCAGACCACTGGTCAAGGTCAGGGAATATTTCTTCAAAAGCTGTCTCCTACCAACTGCACCACTAGCATCACACACTGCTCAGTGCACGATGCCCAATCACTAACCTACCAACAAGCTGCACCAATCATGAGGCGCATTTCCCATTCTTAGCCTCACCTCACCCCCTTGGAGGAGACGGTGCAGGCCATTCTTGGCAGGGGCATGTCTGAGCCCTTGACCAGCGGAGGGGCTGAAAGGATACAAGATGCTGGTATCCTCATATGTTATCCTCCTTCTGGCATACACCTCATGCTCTCCCGCACTTGCGTCACCACAACTCCACCCAAGTTTCAGCTGTGGCTCAGTTGGTAGCACCCTCGCATTTGAGTCAGAAGGTTGTGGGTTCAAGTCCCACTCCATGAAACTTGAGCACAAAAATCTAGGCTGACACTCCAGTGCAGTGCTGAGGGAGTGCTGCACTGTCGGAGTTGCCGTCTTTCAGTTGAGACGTTAAACCGAGGCCCCGTCTGCTCTCTCAGGTGGACATAAAAGATCTCATGGCACTATTTCGAAGAAGAGCAGGGGAGTTATCCCCGGTGTCCTGGCCAATATTTATCCCTCAATCAACATAACTAAAACAGATTATCTGGCCTTTATCACATTGCTGTTTGTGGGAGCTTGCTGTGCGCAAATTGGCTGCCACGTTTCCAACAGTAACTACACTCCAAAAAAGTACTTAATTGTCTGTATAGCACTTTGAGATGTCCAGTAGTCGTGAAAAGCGCTGTATAAATGTAAGTCTTTCTTTCTTTCTTTGTGCCTTCCTCATTTCCCACACCCAAGAAATGCAGCCTGCCCAGCCAAGGGCAGGGAGTGAAGAAGAAGAAGATTGATTTGACACTCCCAGCCACCAGCTCCTCAAGGTCAACCAGCAAGGCCATTTGCAGTCTCCCCCACTGAAAGTCAGCAGCCTTCCACCAGCCAAGCTGTAGCCACTGGGGTTGCACTGCATGACATCAGTAGGATAGGCAAAGGCACACACGAGACAGTCACTAAGAGAATGCATACAGGTGATGAGTTGATTTCTTGATGTCACATTGGATGGCTAGACGTATATAGGTGGATTGGAAAGTTTGCTTTGTAGTGGCTTTTATTTCAGCATCGTGGCCAAGAGGACGTTGTGATCGTCAGTAACAGATGGAAGGTAAGGTGTGGGACTAATGTTGAAAGGGGAATTGGGGTTGTGGTCATTGGGACCACAGGCTAATGATTCCATCCCGGATATCCTGGCCACAAAGGGGCTGTCTGGGTTGCATCCTTCCTTCTACTGCCTCCTCTTCTGCTTCCTCTTCTTCTGCTTCTTCCTCTTCTGTGCCTTCCTCTTCCCTCTGCAAGCAGATGCTGTAAATGTGAAATGACAGCATAAAATGCTGGAAATACTCAGTTGGTCAGCAGCATGTCGACCTGAGACGTGAACTCTGTTTTTATCACCATGGATGTTGAGTGACCTGCTGAGTATTCGCAACATGTTCAGTCTTCTCAAAGGCCTTCATTTACCATCCGAGCCCTTGCAAGCATTCAAAAGCCTCCCTACACAATTAAAAAACTTTTCACATCTATTGCAGCAGGCCACCACTTCAATAAAATTTAAAAAATACAGTCCAAAACCTTACATTCAAACTTAACTAACGATGTGTGTGTCCCTTTAAGAGGTGCAGACATCACCACTGTCAGGTTAACCTGCCGTGCTTAGGACCCAGCGCTGAATTCAGTGTTATCGTCGAAGGTCGCGTTGGTGACGTTGGGCTAGATTTTCAGTTGCTTGCGCCAGCAGTTAGCGCCTTAAGAGAAGTGATTTCCGGGCGCTATGCGTGTAGCGCCCGGGCGCAGCGCAGTTTGCGCCCCGCCCCAAATTAAGTTGCCCGTTAGCGCCGGCGCAAAGTTTAGCGCCCGCCCGGATGCGCGCGCAGAAAATGACGTCACATCCTCGTGCAACGCCCTTTGGCCGCCCCGATTGCAAACTTCAGTCGGACCGCCCCATTGTGCGGCGGGCGGCCGGAGCGTTTGGAAAAAGGAACGCAACACAACCAGCGCGGGCCCCGGGGGGCGCTAATTAAAGGGAACGTCCTCTCCAGTATAAAGGCCATCCTTTTTTCAGAAAACAGTCTTGTGCAACGCATTTCTGGAGACACAACAAGGAGGATAGCTAACTGGTTTCAAGCAGCAAGAGCCAGGTATTTTTGGACTCAGGCAACAGCGCTGCAAGTGGCCATTTGGAAATTAGAGTGTTTTCCAGGATTTGATGGGGGTTGCATGGGGTGCCAACGCGGAGCTGCAGCTCCATGTCCGTAGGGCTCGCAGACGCATTGTGAGAGGGGCAGCCCTGGCTAGAGGCAGAGGGGGCTACAGGCGTCGGCCACGTAGGCCTTACCCAGTCAGGCTATACCGCCAGCAGTGCTCCTACCTAAACATGAGTGCCGCGCGATGTGTTAAAAGGCTCCGATTCCGAAAGGGGGTGATTGCAGAGATCTGCCACCTGCTTCGCCGAGATCTGCGGCCAAAGCTCAGGTGCAGGATGTCTCTGTCGGTGGAAGTGAAGGTGACGGTGGCATTGAACTTCTATGCCACCGGCTCCTTCCAATACGCTGCTGGGGACATAGCAAACATCTCCCAGTACGGCGCGCATCGCTGCATCCGCCAGGTGACCGAAGCACTGTTCAGAAGGAGAAGCCAATTCATCTCCTTCCCCATGGCCCTGGAGAGCCAGCATCAGCGCGCATTGGGATTTTCCAGACTCGGGGAATTCCCCTTGGTGCAGGGCGCCATTGACTGTACGCATGTGGCTTTGCGGGCCCCTCTGGAGCATGGCGAGCAGTATCGCAACAGGAAGGGCTACCATTCTCTGAATGTGCAGCTGGTCTGTGACCACAAGCAGCGCATCATGGCAGTCAATGCCAGCTTCCCAGGCAGCAGCCACGATGCCTTTATCCTGCGGCAGAGTACTGTGCATGACATGTTCCAGGCACAGCCTCCCCCAAGAGGATGGCTACTCGGGGACAAAGGCTATCCTTTGTGCACCTGGCTCATGACCCCGCTCCGCGCGCCCAGGACCGCTGCTGAAGAGGCCTACAACGAGAGCCATCAAACCACCCGCAACATCATCGAGCTAACTATTGGGGTCCTCAAGCAGCGGTTCCGCTGCCTTGATCGCTCCGGAGGAGCTCTCCAGTATTCGCCGGACCGGGTCTCCCAATTTGTGGTGGTTTGCTGCATGCTACACAACCTGGCTATCCGCAGGACTCAGGCACTGCCACCTGACGTTGGACCAGCACCTCAGGAGGAGGAGCAGGAGGAGCATGAGGAGGAGGAGGAGGAGGAGGAGCAGGAGTACGTTCCCAGGAGGGAGCGACCAGGGCCAAGGGCCGCACGACGCCACCTTATTACACGGTACTTCTAAGCCCCCTGTCAGGGAATGGCCAGGGGCCATGAGGGAAGATGAATGCAGCCGCTCCGCAAGCCCTCAGCCGGCGAAGCCAACAAACACTAAGAAGAACAACCATGGAGACTGCATGAATAAAGATCATTTTTTATTACACAAAAATGAAAAGCCCTTCCCACATGAATCCCCAAAAACAATAAACGGGCCCCACAAAAAGCCCAACAAACGACTCACTCCCACAAACTGGGGAGGAGCCACTCCACCTTTATTGAAACCGGGCCTCAACGTCGGCCTAACGCAAAAAAAAAGCCCTCCAAAAGCACAACCATGGGCAAAATAAAGATGGCCACCGCCATATTAAAGGAAAGCTGGCCACACCCTCTACTGAGTGGCCCGCGAGGGCGAGACCTTGGCCAGCATTTTGCCTCCCCTGCCCTGCCTGCTGCTCCTTCGCAAGCTCTGCCCAGTGGCTGCTGCGAGGCTGGGGGAAGGCGCCTGAGGCTCAGATGCCCTTCCGCCAGATGCCGCTGGGGGGCGGCCTACACGGCGTTTGGGCCTCGAGGGGCCGTCTCCTGAGTGGCGCACCTGAGCCTGGCCAACATCAGCTGCAGCCGCTTGCCCTTGACGCCCCAGAGGGGGAATGGCGGCGACGGATGGCGCAATGTGGGCCAGCTGGCGTCTGGGATGCGCTGGCTGGTGCTGTGGCGCGGTGGCACTCGGCCGGGCCCGCACTGCAGGATCCGCAGCAATCAGCCGACGGCCGGCTTGCTGGGATGGTCCAGCGCGGCGCCTGCCCTGGCGATGCCTGCCTGAGACAGCGCGTGTGGCAGCAGTGAGTGGCCCTGTGGTCCTGGTGTGCGCGCGCATCACATCCGCCAGGGTCTTGACGGCATCAGTTAGCATGCGGCCAGTCGCGGCAGTTGCTGCCCCGAACTCGCGCACACTGGTCGCCAGCGACTCGATGGCCTCAGGCATGCGCCCCACCACGCTCATGAGCTCCGTGTGGCGCCGGTCCGAGTCGTCGGCCATCTGATCGAGCTTCCGCACCTCCTCCGAAGTGAAGGTGTCCGGACTGGAGTCGCGACTCTCCCGCTGGGGAGGAGGGGGCCGAACTAGGGGACCCTTGCCGCGTTGGTGACGGCGAGTGTGCCGAGCAGCAGCACTCCCCTCTGATCCTTCCCCCCTTTGGGGGGAAGGCCGCGGGCCACGCGCACGGCTGCTGGGTGGCTGGACGCCACTGGTCCCAGAAGCTGCATTGCCCTGCGACAGTTCCTCCAGGCACTCGTCCAGTGAGGAGGTGTCGAGCATTTCCTCCTCTCCTGCGGGACGTGACTGTTCCCCCGAAGGTCCGGCTTGCTCCTCCTCCTCCTCCTGGTTGGAGGTGCTGTCACTGGCAGCCTCAGGGTCCTGGTCGTCACCAGCTGAAAGCAGGAATGCACAAGAGTAGCTTCAGAGTGAGGAGACGGCGTCAACGAGGGAGTTAGGACTGGTGGGATTCAGCGCATTGGTGGGACAGTGGCAAAGGAGGTAGCTCGGATGGGCCAGTGCGACGCGAGAGGGCCAAAAGGCGAGGTCCTTACCATTGCCGGGCAGTGGAGGGTCGGATACACTGCACGCTGTGGGGACAATCACACGGGCTCCCATGAGCACACACACGCGCTCCTCCAGCCGAGTGAGCTTCTGCAGCTTGGCGCGGCCACCCCTGGCACGGGCCTGGCGATTAAACGCTACTTTAGCCTGCAAGAGAAAGGACGGGCTGTAAGTGCGCAGTGAAGCCCTGATGTAGTGTGCACTGCCTCCCATGGTGGAATAGCTTGGACAGAGTGAAGCCCTGATGTACTGTCCACTGCCTCCCATGGTGGAATAGCTGGGCCAAAGTGTAGAGTGCCGAATGGCCATTTGATGCTCATGACTGTCCCAATGCTGCTGGCTGAGGGCTGGCCAAAAGGACTTTCAGGTCCCTTTGCCCATCATGTCAGGTGTACATGCAAGAATGAGGAGGAGACTGGAAAGGCTACTCACCCTCACAATCCTGGTCAGATCGTTGTATTTCTTACGGCATTGTGTGTGGGTCCTGGGGGCCTCGCCGGTGAATGTCACCCTCTGGGCGATCTGCTTCCAGGCTTTGGTGTAGTCGTGGTGGGTTGGATTCCTCCCACTGTCTGGAAACAAGATCTTGCGCCTCACCTCCAGAGCTGTGACCATTATGTCCAGATCACCCTCTGAGAAGCGCAGGGCACGCTGACGGGCCTTCTCTGGCGTTGCCATGACTCCCTGGGGCTGAGCAGTAGTGTTGAGGCCTCTTTGCAAGGCTGCAGTGTGCAGGGCGTGGCAGCAGACCAATTCGTCCCTTCCCCCTTTAAGAGCTGGTCGGCACCACGGGGTCTGCTGTCAGTGCAAAAATGACCGCACCCGTGCTGCGCCCCGCCTGGGCGCTATCCCTCTGGACCGCCGGCTTAGCGCCTAAAGAGAGTAGTGGAACGCCTCTTTTAGCGCTCCACCAACCTCTTAGGGCGAAGCCACTGAATTCCCGGCAACGGGGCGCTACTTTGGGGCGGGCGCTAACTTCGGGCGGGCGCTAAGGTTAGCGCCCCAAAACTGCCTATACTGAAAATCTAGCCCCTTAAGTCGGCGTTATTTCTTTCAGGGCGCTACCAGTTACCGACAACTCAAAGGGGAACACGAATATGGCAGCTGCCATGGGACCCACCACCAGCTAGTGGAAGAGCGGCGGCCACCATTATATCGCCATTTCATGGTGCTGCGAAGTGGCGGTAAGTAGATGAATTTATAGCCAAGAGAGACTATTTCCTCTGGTGGGGAGTCTAGAACAAGGGGACTAACCTTACAATTAGAGCTAGGCTGTTTTGGGGTCATGTCAGGAAGCACCCCTGCACACAAAGGGTAGTGGAAATCTGGAACTCTCTCCCCCAAAAAGTTGTTGAGGCTGAAGGTCAATTGAAAATTTCAAAACTGAGATTGATCGATTTTTGTTAGGCAAAGGCATTAAGGGGTAGGGCTCCAAATAGATGGAGTTAAGATACAGATCAGCCATGATCTAATTGAATAGCGTAACTTGCAGGAAATATGAGTTTCCCAGAGGTCCTGCTGAATTTAACGACAGGATCAGATTTAAATTTTTTGACTCGGTTTCCTGGTTGCAGCCAGGCAAATTGAGAGGTTGTCTGGTGGGTAAGCAGCCTGGGAGTGGAGCAGAGGTGAGTTACAAATGGGGGGGAGGTCGAGAGGGGAGTTGGGTATTGGAAGTGGGGGGGGGAAGTTAGACATCGAGCATCGGGGGAGGGGGGGGGGAGTTGAATATCGGAGATCGGGGGGGTGGGGAGGAGTTGGACATCGGAGGCTGGGGTGGGGGGGAATTGAATATTGGGGGTCGGGGGGGGGGGGATTGGGACATCGGAGGCCGGGGTGGGAATTGGACATTGGGCATCGGAGGAGGGGGAGTTGGATATCGGAGGTCAGGGAGGAGTTGGGAGTTGGATGTTGGAGGTTGGAAGTGGGGCTCCGATCATGGGGGGAGGCTGTCCGATCTCGGGGGTTGTCGGGCGATCAAAGGGGTCGGATCGCAAGGTGGTTTACAGGGTAGCTTGGGGGCCAGGGGAAACACTCCTGCTTCTCCTGGCCCACAAGCAGCGCTGGAGAAGCACTTAACATGTTTCATCCTGCCGTTCTCAACTCCCTTCAGTTGCCGGGTTTCTTGAGGCCTGGGAAACCCAGCCCCCAGGAGCTAAATGTGTAACAGGTTAAATCTGAGACACACAGCCTTATTAAAACATTTTAATGACCGACCCGCCACTGGTTTGCCATTTAAATTTTTTTAACCCCCTACATGCCTCCCCCCTGGCCTTGGGGGTTAAAATTCATCCCTTCATTTCTGCTTCATGAAAAACACAACCTTAACAGTGTGCCTGGAGAGTTGTGGAGACTCCACCAGCAGCAAAGATTATTAATGATCCCAGATGTTTCACCACTCCAAGCTGTGCATTATGCAAATATGATTACACTTGGGGTATGAAACATTGGCCCCGATAATAACACCAAGGCATGTTCGGAGCGGGGGCAGGGGGGTGTGCGGTATCGGGTACAAAACCTGTAAGAAGTTTCAGTGTGTCATTTGAACGCAGTCTCCTCTTTGCGATATTACTTCCGGGTTTGGCATTGAATGCATGGCAGCGGACGTGGCGCAGACCCAATGACGTGATCTCAACTGGAGTATTTGATGGCCAATCCAAAGATGGAATTTGAAAGAGTTAGGAGTTTGAACCAAGAGAAGGCAAAGTCTCAGAATGGATTCAGGATGGCCAAGAGCTGCGGCTCGATCTAGCGATACATCGCTGCTGGGGTCTGTGAGGAGCCGGAGAGAGATGCTCTTCCCCAGCAATGGGAGGAAGAAACCTGCTGCTTTTACAAAGAAGGGGTGGCTGGATGTGACCCAGGAGGTCAGTAGCAGGAGCATTGTGCTACATTCCTGGATTCAGTGCAGGAAGTGCTCTAATGACCTAACCAGGTCAGGAAAGGTGAGTACAGTTGCATATTCACCTATATCCTGCTGTGTGCATCACCTCCCCCCCCCCCTCTGCCTTGTCAAGCCTATTCCATCACATCACTCCTAGCACCCACTTACCTTGCAAATGGATGCATCCTTCTCTTTCTATGCACTTCCTCACATCTCCATCTATCCATCCACCACTGCCACTCACCCCCATCCTTATGCAATTTCATGCCTCTCTCTGATGGTCACCCTCACTAAATGCACTCCATTCATCAGGTAAATACATGCCATTGCACTCACTCATCAGTCTGTGCTTTCCCCTGTTGCAGGAGAAGAGAGCACAAAACACTAGGGAGAGGGAGCGGACTTGATGTGGTCCTCCACAGACCTCATAGTTGACAGCTGCAGAGGAGGACGCGCTGGAGATCAGTGGCGTTTCACTGTCCCTGGCCATCAGAGATGGAGAGATTGGAATATCCCAGTTACCTGGTGACAGAATTAAATATCAGCGACCCACATGTCATACAACACAGTCATGTTGACTTGATTTCAGCAGCGAGTGAAATATGATCATTTTCATAATGCCAATTTGCAACATTCTTACCTTGCCAGTACTAATTAATGTCTTTTCTCTCTGCCAGGGCCTTCACGCGTACAGCAGCAGTCGGTGGACTTCCCGGATGCCGAGTCCTCAGAGGAGCTGATTCCTTCTGAGGGTGCACCATCACAGGACTCATGCTTACCATGCACGAGCTCAGATACTCGCACATCACCTTTGAAGGTCGAGAGCTGGAGAGAGGACAGTTTGAAGGTCGCGAGCTGGAGAGACAGTTTGAAGGTCGAGAGCTGGAGAGACAGTTTGAAGGTTGAGAGCTGGAGTGACAGTTTGAAGGTCGAGAGCTGGAGAGACAGTTTGAAGGTCGAGAGCTGGAGCGACAGTTTGAAGTTCGAGAGCTGGAGAGACAGTTTGAAGGTCGAGAGCTGGAGTGACAGCTTGAAGGTCGAGAGCTGGAGCGGAACCCGGTTACCAGGACGCCAAGTTGGACAGCCAGGGGTAATGTGCAGGGCAGATGTGTGGAGGAAACCGAGGGGAAACATCGAGAAAAACTGAGAGGGAACATCGAGAAAGACAGAGGAAACATCGAGAGAGAGAGAGTGGGGAAACATCGAGAGAGACCAAGATGGAAACATCGAGAAAGACTGAGGGGGCACTTTATTTATTTAATTTTATTAATTTATTAATTAATTAATTAAATTTATTTAATTATAAGTTGTGAGTTCCTCACGATGCTCTCCCAGTGCGGCCACCCTGTAACCAGAGATTATTCTAGAAGCCTGGGTAGAAATATCAATGTAATTACTGTAGAAATTACTTTTTTTACATTATTGCTTGTTCATTTTATGTGCTGTCTTTTTATGTCTTTTATTTATTGTATGTCTGCTTTATTTATATTTTAAAGTATGTATGCGTGTATATGTCGGTATGTGTTTTTTTGTGATGGCGCCGATGAAGATGGCTGCCGTCCTTGCGAGCTCCGTGCGTACCAGGCAGCTAAGTGTTCTTGCTGCTTGGTGCTCTCGGCTCGTCAAGAAAAAAACATTTCACTGACTAGATTACACTTCTTGTATTTAGTTATGTGACCAATAAAAAAAAATTGAAATTGAAATCACCTGGTAGGGTCCGCTGTGGAGAGTCCCTGTCGGAGGGTGCAGCCCTCTTCAAGCTCTACTCAGCTGGACCCAGGTGCTGTACCCCGGGGGCCATCGATGAAAAGGATAATCATTGAGGAGCAGCAGAAAATCTGCGACGTACTGGCAGGCCTTCCACGCATACTGTTTTCAATTTCAGGGAGAATGGAGGAGTCCAACTCAAGCATGAGTGTGTTGATGTCGCAGGGCATTACGAGGATGTCTTCTTCCATTGGCCAACTCCGTAGAACATCAATCATGGTCATCAAATGAGCCCATGCAGGCCTTGAACATGACTGTGCAAACTCTGGGTACCAACATGTGTGGTGCCTTAAATAGAATGACCGATACCTTAGCCATGGCCTTACAGTGTGTCACTGATCTGCACCAAGCTGCTCTCCAGCAGAGTGGTAGGAGTGAAGAACGGCTGGGGATGATGGCAAAAGGGGGCATAGTACTGGGACCTCCACTCAAAGCTCTTCCACTTCTCACCCTTTGCCCCCCCCCTCCCTCAGTCAATACCCAACATGCTGCCTCATTGCTCTGCCTCTGCATAAGTTGAGGTGGAGCATTCTTAGTCCGGGCCCTCCCAAGCTCCAACCCCCATGCTGGTCGCTTGCTCAGTGACACATCTGGTGGCCATATGGCTGCCGTTGTAAGGCTTTTGGGCTTCATGGCTGTGTTCCTCACAGGTGTTATCAGCCAAGTTTGAAGGGGGTATCCTTTGCCTCCTAGCAGCCATCCCTTAAGTCTGTTTGCAGGTCCAGAGAGGTTGGGGATGTTGGACTGCCGCAGGATGAAAGCATCATGGCAGCTCCCGGGAATCTGGTGCACACCTGCATTAAACTGTTCTTGTGGATGCACACCAACTGCACATTGATGGAATGGAATCCCTTACAATTTACAAATAATCCTAGTTGATCTGGGGGAGCTGTGGATTGCCATGTGTGTCCATTCGATGATGCCCTGCACCTGTGGGATGCCAGCTCGAGACGCCCGCCCATTCTAACTAGCATCAACATAGGTGAAGTTGACATAATTGCCAGCCCTGGCAAACAATCCATCAATGACTTGGCCTATGCATTTGTGGATTGTCGACTGGGAGATCCTGGATGTCTCCAGCAATGCTTTGGAAGAATCAGAGGCAACAAAGTTGAGGGTGGTGGTGACTTTCACAGTCACTGGCAAAGCATGGCCATCAGGTCCAGCAGGGAGCAGATCTTCTTCTATGAGGCTGCAGATGGCTGCCACCACCTGACATGACAATCGCAGCCTCCAGAGACACAGCTCTTCCGAGAGGTCAAAGAAACTGAGCCTCTGCCTGTACACCCTGCTATGCGGATAGTGCCTCCTCCAAGCTCAGCCTCTTTGCTGCTTCCCTCTGTACTGACCACCTGTAGGTTTTTCCACAGTGGGGCTGCTGCTGGTCACCTTGTTCCTCGTCCTTGGGTCCAATGTAAGGCACCTCTCGTGCCACCCATCCTGATCTTGAGTCTCAAATTACCTCCAAAGTCCAGAAATTAGCCTCTCAACAAACCTTTCCCAGTGGGAAGTAAGAAAGCAGCCCTGAGCATTTATTGATGTCCGTATGCCTGACTTTTAATGAGCCCCATGAATTGCCTTTCAGCCTTCTTGCCTTTGTTTCAATGGCCAGTTTCAAGAACCCCGGGAAACCCGTGCATATGCTGTTTAATTTAAATGGCAGTTAAAATATCGTTAGAATACACTCATTTAAGTGTTAAAATTACTAACCCACTTCTCCGGAGGGGGTTAAGCACACCCAGCATAACGTGCCTGAGTTAAACCCGGATGTCTGCGTTTTGTAGCCGGCTTCCGGACGTGCTGTCATTTTTGTCAAATTTAACCTCCCGCCCGCACCTAAACCCATGTGTTCTTCAATGTGAAAACTCCCGCCCATTGTCTAACTTGACTGAAAACAAACTTTTGGGAAGCATTCAGTGGAACAGTTTTCAACTTCTTCCCAGGTAGGCGGAAAGCAAAAATCTGACAATTATTCCAGTTCATCTGATGAACCACCCTAATTATACTGTCACTTCCAAATACATGAATCACCCAACTGCACCTCACCCAGTTATGTGGTATCGATAGCATGTTTACCAGAAGAGTGAGCAGATGGCTATAGTCCTGCCGCGTGATCACGCTGAGGGAAAGGCACAGCTCTGTGCAAAACATACACGGAAGAAACATTAGTTTCCAGTTGCCAGTGAAAGTTCTAATGATGGAAAGGAGTTAACAGGATAGTTGGTTCTTCTGAGTCATTGGAAATGATATCGTAGTGCAGTCAGCTGCCTGAAAGTTTTGTAAACCTTAAGTTTAAAAAGTCTACTGTGAACCAGCTGTAATTAGCTGAACTGCTGGGCTCCCTCTCCCACGCAATGTCCCACTTACTGCTGTGCTCACAGAGTGGCAGCAGCTTACAGCAGTTCTTGCACTGAAGCAGTGCAGAGGACTGTATTAATATGCAAAACTGGAGTAACACGCTGAAACTTTTGAAGTATTCTCCAGCTAAATCACCATGGTTCCAGATGCCGTCGGCCTGCTGAGTGTTTCGGCATTTTCTGTTTTTGTTTGTGGTTTCCTTATTGTTCTTTTCAACTTTCTTGAAATCCAATTTAAGTCATTTTTTTCTGTAGGGTCAATAATTCCAATTATCTCCTTTTCAGCAACCTCTGTAAATTCGCTATGCACCTTTATTCCTTCTTTACCAGTCATTGCAATTATTGATCATGTTATTGTCTGCTCTTCCATAAAACGTGTTGCTGTGTTTTGCAAGATGCATTATTGCCACAGCACGATCCTTTCATTTTAACTTGTTTCACATTACCTAGTTTCAGCTCTATAAGGGTGTACTGCAATCTGAAGTTATAATTTGTTTCAACTGGTGCATCCACATAGAAACATAGAAGATAGGAGCAGGAGTAGGCCATTCGGCCCCTCGAGCTTGTTCCGCCATTTAATGAGATCATGGCTGATCATCCAAATTCAGTACCCTGTCCCTGCCTTCTCCCCATATCCCTTGATCCCTTTAGCCTTAAGAAATATATCTAACTCCTTCTTGAATATATTTAATGAATTGGCCTCAACTGCCTTGTGTAGTAGACAATTCCACAGGTTCACCACTCTCTGGGTGAAGAAATTCCTCCTCAGCTCAGTCCGAAATGGCTTACCCCTTATCCTTAGACTCTGACCCCTGGTTCTGGACTCCCCCGCCATCGGGAACAGCCTTCCTGCATCTAGTCTGTCTAGTCCTGTTAGAATTTTATAAGTTTCAATGAGATCCCCTCTCATTCTTCTAAACCCTAGCGAATATAAGCCTAATCGACCCAATCTCTCCTCATACGTCATTCCTGCCATCCCAGGTATCAATCTGGTGAATCTTCGCTGCACTCTCTCCATGGCAAGAACATCCTTCCTCAGATAAGGTGACCAAAACTGCACACAACACTCAAGGTGTGGCCTCACCAAGGCCCTGTACAACTGCAGCATGACATCCTTGCTCCTATACTCAAATCCTCTCGCTATGAAGGCCAACATAGCCTTCATAAATAACTTGAATGTGTCTGTTTTCTAGCTGGAAGATAGTTTTTATTCCAGGAATTCTTTTAAATTGTGGTTTATATTGCACTGAGTACCAAATTAATCTTTTGCTCTGTGTTACCTGCTTCTCCCTATGTACTCATACTGCACTTTGGTGGGAGGAGATACCAGCTGAGATGCTGCTAAATTGCTCAGATTATATAGAGAATGTGGTCATGGTTGGAAGTGCACTCCAAGACAGCAAAATGGTTGTTGGATGATGTCATGAGCAAGATGAGTGAAGCAGAAGCAATTCCAAACATAGTGGCCTAGAAATTGGGATGTGTAGCACCTGTTTTTCAGGCGCTATGCGGCCATCTAAGGCCCCAAAATGGTGGACTGGAAGTGCATGCACACTTCTGACTGGAAGTGCACCACCCGTTATATTGGGTACGGATGAGCAAGAGGTGTCCTTTACCCATACGTGAAGCAGGCGTTAGACCATTTGCATATGCAAATAAGAGGCCTAATGCCTGCTTCAGGTCCCCACTGTAACACTAGTTTGCCCGAGGCAGCCAGCGCCAGCACTGGCTGCTGTCTGGGCAATTTACCCTAAAGATAACCTGCAAAATAAAGGTAAGTTACTTACCTGTAAAGTACCACCCTGATCGCTGCTGCTGATGTCTACCCCAGCCCCGAGATCCCGAACCCCTGAGCTACAGGCCCTGGCCTTGGCCTCCGATCTCCCACCCTGGACCCGGCCACAAGAATCTCCAACCCCTGAGCTCTCTCGCTCCCCTGGCGACCAATCGCTCCTCCCCCCACCCCGGCCACTGATCTCTCCCGCCCCCCCCACCCCCCCCCCCCCAGGCCTGCGATCCTTCACTTACCTGGAGGCTGCTGTGGTGTTAACTAGTTAACTACGGCCCGCTCTTTGTTCCATTGCCCTAGGTCTCCTCCAGCAACACTGGGCTTATGGTCATGAGGTCCGAGGCCCAATATCCGGGGGTCCTCAGACTTATCCATTCTAGCGCAGCGCACTGATCCAGCATGGGGGTAGCTTCCCAGTGCTCCCGAAGTTCTAGGCCAGTGTGTTTTGGTACCTTTTTTGAAACTTTCCCCATTGGAATTTTAGCAGAATCTATAGGGTCAATTTTCTTCTGGCCTGGTCCAAAACAGTGTCCAAAATACAGCTACAACACGGAGAAAAAAATGTGCGTTAAACTTTAATTCACATTCTGTTCCTGAATAACACTGCACACAAACTTCTTCTATGGCTTTCTGGGAAATTCGATTGCGCCACGCCCTTTCTTCAAGCCCAAACAAGTGCCTAAGCATCCAATATGATGGGCAGGAAGCATGCGCACATTCCGAGCCGGATATACATAGTCCACCATATTGGATCGGGCTGCTCTGTAGGCATCCAGGGTGCAGGCTAGACTATGGGCTTCTGGACGCTGCACCTCAGGAATTATATATTGGTCTTGGAGAACTTCTGACAAAGGGTCATCGACCTGAAATGTTGGGCTCGAATTTCCAAGCCCCGTGGAGGCGGGATTGGCGGCGCGAGTGGGGGGGGGGGAATTGCAGAATCGGGGGTGTAAGAGGACAAAAATGAATTCTTAGAATTAAAAGTTAGAAGTAACTATAATTTCTTAGAATTAAAATTAGTGGAAAGTAAGTTTGTCTCCTATCCTTGCTTAGGAATGTAGGACCCTGATAAGACCGGAACTGTAAAGCTAATAAGCTGGTCTTTTGTCCTTGCTTAAGATAAGGCGGGACATACAGATTCTCAAAGCATGATGTAAGCACCTCCTGGCCAGAACAGGAACAGATAAATTAGCCCGCGAATGCTATAAGGATGGGTTTCTGTGAACCGTTCAGCAATCCCCCTGATAAGGGGCATCGAATGGACACAGCCCTTTGCCTATTCAGTAGACCAATCAATGATCGTGGAAGGGGGTGCACAAAGGGTGCACGCCTCAAGTTAGGGTATAATTGCTGTACGTATTTGATACTCGGTGGAAGAATCCTTTCTCTGGGATGAGACAGATTTTCCCCTTGCATATGCTTGAATTAAGATTGTGAAACTTATCCAAGGTGTCCGTCTGGTGAATTCGTGGTTGCTATAAGGCAAGTATCGACCCCTTATCTCAGGGGGTCCGCTTGAGAGGAGGGAAGACTTCTCTTTTACCCTGACAATTGGCGTAGTCGGCAGGTTACAGACTCTCCGACCCGAACAATGTGGCAGCTGTTAGGGTGAATATCTTTTAAATACCACCTACAAGTTAGAGCTGATACATTGTGGATGGAAGGGGAGATAGTCTGTATAAAAGAACGAAGTATAGCAAAGCACGAACTGACGGGAACTGAGGAATAAGCACGATATGGGTTATGAGTAGGTCCTGAAGCATGGCCAATGAGTTAATACCAGCGAACCAGTATTGGTCGTATAT
Organism: Somniosus microcephalus; assembly: GCF_052327205.1. NCBI lineage: Eukaryota > Metazoa > Chordata > Chondrichthyes > Squaliformes > Somniosidae > Somniosus > Somniosus microcephalus. Next base: position 30,144,099 of record NC_140995.1, on the reverse strand, counting down.
GGCCGGGGCAAACAAGAAGGAATACAAGAATAACCTAGGGGCGACGTACCGACCCCAGCATTTTACAGGTTAAGAGTAGGTCCTGAAGCACGGCCAGCGAGGCAATACCAGCGAACCGGTATTGGTCGTATACGGCTGGCGCAGACAAGAAAGAATACAAGAATAACCTAGGGGTGACGTACCGACCCCAGCGATCTTAAAGGATGGCCAATGGGTATGACTGGGGACCGGAGGGGTCCCTAGTAAAACTGTTAGTGGAAAAGAATGTGAAACTAATAGATATGATGAACAAGAATGATTGGCAACCGAATGACCCACCGGTAAAACAAAGAGAATGGTAGGCTAAGGATACAAAATTAAAGGAAGAAAAGCTCATCATTTTAGTGGCTCGTGCATATTATGAGTTGAGTAGACGTATTCGAATTTGGACCAAAAATGGGTGCCAAAATTGTACCCGAGTACCAGTAATTTAAGAAAGGGAATAAGGAAAAAAAATTAGGGTTTTATCAACACAGAAGCTATCAGTTTCTGTCCAAAACAAGTAAAATACAGGATTTGCTGAGTGAAAGGAATCTTAAAAGGAATGCTGGAATCTCAGTTTGTGTGAAAGTGTGTGTTAAAAGTGTGGAAGTCTTCTGTCTTTGAAAGAAAGTGTCTGTTGTGTTTGTTTTAGCTCCACCCACTTTTTTGTACAGAGAGCTAAAAGCTGGTTAACCCTTTGAAGACTTTTCTTGAATGATGGACAAGTGTGTGTTGTTTTAAGTTTATTAATTGTTTTACAAAAGATAAGCTTCAGTCTTGAAGTTACAGTTGCCAATGTGCCTGGAAGAAAATTTGAATGTTTGCAAGGCATGGGTGATTGTTTCGTTGTTAATGTGGCTTCTTTCTTTCTTTTCCAAGTGATACTGGTTAGTTTAAAAAAAGTTGATCTGAATTAAATTTGAGTTATGAGGTTAATTAACCTATTAAAACCAGACTTACATTGTGGCCACGGTGAAATTCTGGTTGGTGTAAATTTGTGCAGTCTGAATTGAATAAGATAACTCCACGACAACATCCAATAGTGACAGGTCCCTCTACAATATTCAATTGACTACGGTACTGGGAGCCCTACAGAATGCGGGACTAAAGGTAAACCCTAGAAAGGTACAGGTAGGGAAGGAGGAAGTAACCTATCTAGGGTAGATAATAACACAAGGGAAGAGACAAATGCCCGAAGACAGAAAGGAGGCTATTAGAACGATGCCGAGGCCAGGAACTGTGAAAGGGGTCAGGCCGGTATTGGGCTATTTAATTATTGCTGGAACTTTATCCCAGAATATGCAGAAATGGCCCAGCCTACAAAGGATTTGATCAAAGGAGGGAAACTATCCCAGGAGACAGTGGACTGGGGCCCCGACCAAGAAACAGCGTTTGTAAAGTTAAACAAGGCCTCGTAATTGCTCCTGCCCTGGGATTACCAGACCAGAATAAGCCATTCCACATCTATAACTTCCACAGTAAGGATCATTACAATGCGGTAGTAACCCGGGTACATGGGGATAGACAAAGGCCGGTAGCGTACTACTCCACTAAGCAGCAGCCTGTAGCTGCAGGATTGTCCAGATGCGTTGCTACCCTCGACTGTGCTACCTGGGCCATCAGAGTTAGTGAATCAATAGTGATGTCAGGACAAATTATCCTACATACCCAGCAAACCCTAGTAGAGTTGCTTAACACAGGAAGGCCAAGAACTGTATCAGATGCGCGTAGAGCCACATGGGAGGCAATGCTCATACCCCCCCAATGGCACAGTAACAATAGTTAAAGACAACAGTAACAATCCCGCAGGGTGGATTATAACAGAAGGAGAGGAACATCAGTGTAACCCAACAGGAAGTGAAGGGGAAAATAGTCATGTTAGTGAAGCCCCGCTCGAGGAAGCGGAAATATAGACAGGACACCACGAACAGGATGGGCAGTGGTAGATGGCAATGGACAGGTTAAAAGGGAAGGTCGACCAGAAGGAAGCCTATCGGCTCAGGTAGCAGAATTGGTGGCTCTCACCGAAGCCCTGAGGTTAGCCGAAGGAAAAAGGATAAACATATATATAGATAGTCGATATGCCTTTGGGGTCGTGCATGATTACATGGTAGCCTGGAGTAGGCGAGGATATATGACATCAGGAGGGGGACCCATAAGACACGAGAATATAATTAAGGAATTAGTGGGAGCCACCCTCCTACCCCAAGAGTGCACAATAATAAAAATTAAAGCACACAAGAAGATTACTGACTGACACTAACAGGGCAATGCATGGGCAGACGAAGCAGCCAAGCAGGCAGCTGAGAAAGGGAATCTGACTAATGAAGCCCAAGTCAGTGCGTGTGCAATTGGGCCCGAGGAGGTGAACATGCTTAAGGTACAGGAAGAAGCCACCCCGCGGGACAGGGATGGGTGGTCATGTTACCTCAAGCCCTGATGAAATTAAGGGCAACCCCTAGTCGGACTACAGGACTGACGCCCTTTGAGTTAATGACAGGGAGAGCAATGAGACTGCCCGAGGTACTGGTCACAGGAAGTAAGGACATAGGACCATATAAAGACAGAATACGGATGTTTGTGATGGAACTCTGTAAGCAATTACATGACCTGAAAGCACAGGCTAGAGACCAGCAAGTAATTAAAGACTTAGGAGAACGTTACCAAGGAACAGAAAGTCCAAATACCCCAGGTAGGCAGTCAGGTAATGGTAAAGATAACCCAGAGAAACCCGGGTTCGCGCCAAATTTGACTGGCCCCCGTCAGGTAATAATGGTAAGTGACACATGCGCATGTTTAGATAAAAGGGGCACCGACAACTGGAAACACTGGACCCAGTTGAAAAGACATGGACCCTAACTAACCGGTGACGACTGGGAAATATTATGCTTTACAGGTTCTTATCCCTTATAGGGGGAGCCACGGGAGAAGCTGTGCAGGCCGGCCAAAAGAACCAACAAGGCTTGTACTACAAAAACTCGAGCGATGATAGCTTTGAAATCTGGAGCAAAAAGGGGATTGGTAATAAAGAAAACCAAGGATAAAATACACTTTGGGGTACGCCAACAAATAATTACGGTGTTCCTAAACCTAACGGATATAACCATTCCCAGCTTTTGTGGAAAGGAAACAATAAGCCTCTACAATAACTTGACCCTATGAGCTCTTGAAGGCCCTGAATCAAGAACCATGACATTTAATGTGAAAAGCAGGACAAGTAGAAAAGGGGACCGGGAGAAAAGAGAGATACAAGAAACGGCAATCATGTGATACGTGGCAGGGGTTGCGACGGTGCACACTATAGTCCTGCACACCATAGACGATCGGGTTGATGCCCTAATCCGAATCTTACAAGAATTGTTGGGTAGGGAAGGGGATAACCAAAGACTGCAGGCACAGCTAGGTGATGGTACGGAGGGAGAATTGCTACAAGTGGCCCACACGTTGCGGGACCACGCCAGAACTATGAATTTGATAACCAAACCGGGGGAAGACGTGAGCCGGCAACTTCAGATGGAAATAGTTTGCGCAGGGTATGGAGCATGGATATTTAGAGAAGTACAACATAACCGAGAGCAACTCCAAAATGGAGAAGTGCCGGATTGGATACCGAATGATGTATTTACCAATTGGACCTTAGATAAAAACATGACTCATAAGTGTGAGGTACGGTGGAATAGTCATGCCTGGATACCAAAAGCTAGATGCATAACTGGACATTTAAATATAATAGGATTTGTACTATCAATACCGCAGTATGATGTAACAAAAGGAGATGCCTTATACCAAACAAACAATATAAGGGAGATAAGGAATCAAACTCACTTGCGCTACCATGACTTGTCCAGACATGTGATTAAAGAGAACAACAGTACGAGGGATATTAACATAGATGATTGTTATAGAAATAACCAAGTTGTTTTATGCCGAGATCCACCAAGAATGACCAAGGATGACTGTGGTTATGGCCGAACGGAAGGGTGCACATTGAGTATCACGCCAATGACATGGGATTCCGAAACAACCGCCGCCCCGTGAGGGAATGGAGAATGGTGTGTGAGCACCAAGGCACCCAATATGACAGTTACGAATAAGGGAGGGGCCACCTCCTGTGCCATCACGGATACTGACTTCTGCTTTACCCCACAAGAAGAGACACATATAAACAGGTATATCATATACCCTGAACTAAAAGAAGAAACTATTAATGGGACAGCGACGAACATTATCCGAGAAGGATATACAAAGGCAATAAGACCACAAGGAAAACCGATACCCGAACTGAACGAAGAACAGATCCAACTGGAGCATGACACTCAGAAGCAGAGACAAAAGTATGTTATTTTGATGGAAGAAATGGATAAGCTACAAAAGGACACTGAAGAAATGTTGGCTAGTCGGCCTTGGTATACTAAGTTTTGGAATGCTGGACTCAATGTGCAAATACACCCCCAGATAAGGATAATATCACATGTATTGGTTGTCGTACAAGGCATTGTATTGGCGATCTTGTTGTTGTTATCCTGTCAAAAATGTAGCAGGAATAAGAGACAAGCCATAGTGAGAGCAATACGTAAAAAACTGGATAAGGAAAATTTTAAAAGTCCGGCAGAAAGGACTTATCTTATGTAACCTCGATGGGAAAGTCAACAGGCAGATCCTGCAGTTTGGGAAGTAGCTGCCCAAACGGAGGGACAAACCCGGGGCTCACTCACGAGAAAGTAATAGGGAAATGGCCTGGCTTGGGCATATAGCCAAGGGCCATAGGGGGGGATTGTAAGGGGACAAAAATTACTTCTTAGAATTAAAAGTTAGAAGTAACTATAACGTCTTAGAATTAAAATTAGTGGAAAATAAGTTTGTCTCCTATCCTTGCTTAGGAATCTTGGACCCAGATAAGACAGGAACTGTAAAGCTAATAAGCTGGTCTTTTGTCCTTGCTTAAGATAAGGCAGGACATACAGATTCTCAAAGCATGATGTAAGCACTCCTGTCCAGAGCAGGAACAGATAAATTAGCCCGCGAATGCTGTAAAGATGGGTTTCTGTGAACCATTCAGCAACCTCCCTGATAAGGGGCATCGAATGGACACAGCCCTTCGCCTATTTGGTAGACCAATCAATGATCGTGCAAGGGGGGTGTATGAGGGGTTCACGCCTCAAGTTAGGGTATAATTGCTGTACGTATTTGATACTCGGTGGAAGAATCCTTTCTCTGGGATGGGACTGAGATTTTCCCCTTGCATATGTGATGCGCTATCAATTACTCATAAAAGACTGAGAGTTAAGAGAGTAACTAAAGGCTTTTATTAACAAAAGAATGAAGGTCTGCCTCGAGTGGTCGACCCGTCCAGAAATACAAAGGGCTGGGGAGCAGTCACCTTTATACTAGGACTTGTGGGAGGAGTCAGCCGAGGCATGTCCAGGCATGTACACAGTGGAATACAAACAGTGGTTTACCACATTCACCCCTTGTTTAAAATTGAGTCCGGCGGGGTGAAGTGTATTAAAAGTTAGTGTATTGGAGTCTCTCTGGAGGTCTTGTCTGCCGCTGTGATCGGCGTGGCGACGGCAGGGGTAGTGGAGCTTCCGGCGTCGAGTCCTGCGTGGGCTGTGGCACAGGCGTGTCGTCCTCGTAGATGTCGAGCGGGTCGCGGGGCCCAGGCCTGCCGTCTGCTGGGGCTGGATATCGGATCGTAGGGGGGGGTGGTAGTGAGTAGTGGGTTACTGTGGCCCCCGAGGGTGCAAGGTCTCTTATGGAGACTGTGTCCTCCCGCCCGTCCGGGTATGCAATGTAAGCATATTGGGGGTTGGCGTGGAGGAGGTCGACCCTCTCGACCAGGGGGTCCGTTTTATGGGTCCTCACGTGCCTTCTCAGTAGGACCGGCCCTGGGGACGTCAGCCATGGTGGTAGCGATGTCCCCGATGTGGACTTCCTTGGGAAGACAAACATTTTCTCATGAGGGGTGGCGTTAGTGGCAGTGCAGAGCAGTGACCGAATAGAGTGGAGCGCATCGGGGAGCACATCCTGCCAGCGGGAGGTTGGAAGGCCCCTAGACTTTAAGGCTAGCAGGGCGGCCTTCCAAACTGTCGCATTTTCTCTTTCCACCTGTCCGTTCCCCCGGGGGTTGTAACTGGTGGTCCTGCTTGTGGCAATACCCCTAGTTAGCAGGTACTGACGGAGTTCGTCGCTCATAAACGATGAGCCCCGGTCACTATGGATATAGCTGGGGAAACCGAACAGGGTGAAGAGGTCGTTCAGACATTTAATGACCGTGGCACTGGTCATGTCCGGGCAGGGGATGGCGAACGGGAAACGGGAGTACTCATCAATAATATTGAGGAAGTACACATTGCGGTCGGAGGAGGGGAAAGGCCCTTTAAAATCAACGCTCAGGCGCTCGAAGGGGCGAGTGGCTTTTATCAGGTGGGCCCTGTCTGGTCTATAAAAGTACGGTTTGCACTCAGCGCAGACTTGGCAGTTCCTGGTCATGGTCCTGACCTCCTCAATAGAGTAAGGCAGGTTGCGGGCCTTAATGAAGTGGAAGAACCTGGTGACCCCCGGGTGGCAGAGGTCATTGTGGAGGGCCCGCAGTCTATCGATCTGCACGCTGGCGCAGGTGCCACGCGATAGCGCATCCGGGGGTTCATTGAGCTTCCCGGGCCGGTACAAGATCTCGTAATTGTAGGTGGAAAGTTTGATTCTCCACCTCAAGATCTTGTCATTTTTGATTTTGCCCCTCTGCTTGTTGTTAAACATGAAAGCAACTGAATGTTGGTCAGTGAGCAGGGTAAATCGTTTTCCGGCCAGGTAGTGCCTCCAATGACGCACAGCCTCCACAATCGCCTGGGCCTCCTTCTCAACAGCGGAGTGTCTGGTCTCCGGGCCTTGGAGGGTTCGTGAAAAGAAGGCCACGGGTCTCCCCGCCTGATTGAGGGTAGCGGCCAGGGCAAAGTCGGACGCGTCGCTTTCCACCTGGAAGGGGATGGATTCGTCCACTGCGTGCATGGTGGCTTTGGCAATGTCTTCCTTGATACGGTGGAAGGCTAAGCGGGCCTCTGCCGTCAAGGGAAAAGAGGTGGACTTGATCAGCGGATGGGCCTTGTCCGCATAGTAGGGGACCCACTGGGCATAATAGGAGAAAAACCCTAGGCACCTCTTCAGGGCCTTGAGGCAGTGGGGCAGTGGAAGTTCCATAAGGGGACGCATCCGGTCGGGGTCGGGGCCGATGACTCCGTGTTCCACAACACAGCCAAGGATGGCGAGGCGGTTTGTGCGGAATATGCACTTCTCCTTGTTATATGTCAGGTTCAGGAGTTGGGCGGTGCGGAGGAATTTTTCGAGGTTTGCGTCATGGTCCTGCAAGTCACGGCCGCAGATGGTCACATTGTCCAGATATGGGAAAGTGGCCTGCAACGCATTTTGATCTACCATCCGGTCCATCTCCCTTTGGAAGACGGAGACCCCGTTGGTGACGCCAAAGGGAACCCTAAGGAAGTGGTAGAGGCGGCCGTTTGCCTCAAAGGCAGTATACTGGCGGTCCTCAGGGCGGATAGGGAGCTGGTGGTACGCTGATTTCAGGTCAATGGTCGAGAAGACGCGGTACTGCGCGATCTGGTTGACCATATCAGCTATGCGGGGGAGTGGGTAGGCGTCCAGCAGGGTGTAGCGATTTATTGTCTGGCTGTAGTCGATGACCAGGCGCTGCTTCTCGCCGGTCTTAACGACCACAATCTGGGCTCGCCAGGGGCTGGTGCTGCCCTCAATAATCCCTTCCTTCAGGAGCCACTCCACTTCGGTTTTAATGAAAACCCTGTCCCCGGCACTGTATCGCCTGCTCTTTGTGGCGATGGGCTTACAGTCGGGGGTGAGGTTAGCAAACAGTGGGGGGGGGGTGACTCTGAGTGTGGAGAGGTTGCACCTGGTGCGCAGCGGGCAATTTGGGAGCTGCTGGCTGCGGACTGTGAGTGGGGGTAGGGGTCCACCGTACGCCATCGTAACACTTTTAAGGTGGCACTGAAAATCTAACCCCAGCAGGACGGCAGCGCAGAGGTCGGGCAGGACCAGAAGTTTAAAATGATCGTACACGGTCCCGTCTACTGCGAGTGTCACTACGCAGTAGCCACCGATGTCCGCCGACTGGGACTCGGAGGCCATAGAAATCCGCTGGTGCGCAGGCAGGACTGGGAGAGAGCAACGCCGCACCGTGTCAGGGTGGATGAAGCTCTCCGTGCTCCCAGAGTCAAAAAGGCAGATTGTATCGTGGCCATTTACCTTAATGTCCATTGTGGAACTGGCCAGCTGGTGCGGTCTCGCTTGGTCCAGCGTAACGGATGCCAGCGTAGGGGTCGGTGTGTCGCTGCGGGTATCAGATGAGGCGGTGTTGGGGGCCTGCTGCGTTCCGGCTGTCGTCCAAGATGGCGGCGTCCATGATCCCCATGTGGCTGGAGGCGTCCAAAATGGCTGCTGTACCGGTGGTTCGCACATGGCCGGGGAGGCCCAAGATGGCGGCCCGCATGGCCCACATGCGGCGCTGCTGGGGTTCGGGGTGGCTTTGGCCCTGCAGACGTTAGCGTAGTGTCCCTTCTTCCCGCAGCCCGAGCAGATCGCGTTTTTCGCCGGGCAGTGTGCTCTGGGGTGTTTTGCCTGGCCACAGAAGTAGCATTTCTGGCCTTGTGGCACTGCTGTCTGGCCTTGGGACACTGCTGCGGTAGTTGGGCCGTTGCTGGGGTGTGGCTGGGGTGGCACGGCGCTATGAGGCGGTCCTACCGTGTCCCAGGCTGTCATTCCCCGCGGCGTCCACGGTGCAGAGGAGTAGGCATCCATGCCCCGGTAGGCTGCATCCAATGATAGTGCGAGTTCAGAGGCCTTGTTGAGGTCGAGGTCACTCTGCTCCAACAGTCGCTGTCGGGTGTAATTGGATCTGTGGCCCGCTACAAAAGCGTCCCGGATAAGTTCCTCTGTGTACACGGCGGCCTTTACATCCTTACAACCACAGGCCCGGCCAAGCACAGACAGTGCCTGAAGGTATTCCACGGTCGATTCCCCAGGTTGTTGTTTATGACTCCCCAGAAGGTGCCTGGCGTACACTTCGTTCACTGGGCGCGTGTACTGGTCCTTGAGGAGCTTGATAGCGTCCGCGTATGAGGTCGCGTCTTGGATGACCGAGTACACTCGGTGGTTCACTTTGGAGGTCAGGACATCCAGTTTGTCCTCGTCCGATTTGATTGCTGCGGAGGCGGTCAGGAATTTTTCGAAACACTTAAGCCAGTGAGTAAACTTGGTGGATGAGTCCGCCTCCCGATGATCTAAGTCCAGGCATGCTGGTGTGAGGATCTTCTCCATTATAAAAATTTTGTTAATAAAATTGATGCGCTATCAATTACTCATAAAAGACTGAGAGTTAAGAGAGTAACTAAAGGCTTTTATTAACAAAAGAATGAAGGTCTGCCTCGAGTGGTCGACCGGTCCAGAAATACAAAGGGCTGGGGAGCACTCACCTTTATTCTAGGACTTGTGGGAGGAGTCAGCCGAGGCATGTCCAGGCATGTACACAGTGGAATAAAAACAGTGGTTTACCACAATATGCTTGAATAAAGATCATGAAACTTATCCAAGGTGTCCGTCTGGTGAATTTGTGGTTGCTATAGGGCAAGTGTCGACCACTTATCTCAGGGGGTCCGCTTGAGAGGAGGGAAGACTTCTCTTTTACCCCAACAGGGGGACACAAACCCTTCCCGCCCCCAACCCGCCTCCAGGCCCGTTTCCCAGGAGGTGGGTACCCGACCTGTGCTGGGAGCCACCTCCCCGAGGTGGGAAGGGGATTAGTGCCAATTAACTGCCTGTTAACAGGTAGTTAACGGGCAGTTTTTGGCCTAACCCTATTTTTAGCCCTGAAGTGTGGGCTGCCCGACAGCTCCAAACCACGCCAAGTTAGCAAGGCGGACCTTTGGGCTGAAGGGCTTGGAGGGTTTGAGATGTCCGGTGTTCAGGTGAGTGGTGAGTGCATGAGTGCAGAGGTAAGTGTGTTTGGTGTGTGTAAAGTGTTTAAATAAGTTTTACTTACCTTTACTTACTAATGCAGGCTTCCTTCCTTCAGGTCTCGGGAGTCCCTCATCTCACCGGCACAGAAAGCAGAATGGCCGCGAGCTGTCAAAAGTTGCAGCATTCTGCTTTCTGTTCTGGAGAGATTTCTAACTGCGTCTGTGGAGAAGGACTCAAGTTAGAAGTCAGATTGTCAGTGTTTGACAGCTTCACAGAGCTCTCAAACGCTGATATTTCATCTGTCAAAACCTCTTGACAGATGAAATGTCAATCCCTGACATCCCCTGTAACTGGGTGTCCCTTAATTGGCCTGCTGAGCTCGCTGGGTGGACTCAACAAGGTCAATCAAGGGAAAATCGCGTGGGTTGGCCACAAATCGATGGAGGTGGGACTACAACCCAAAAAGTGGGAGTCCTGCCTCCATCATGTCCCCATTGACAAAATCCAGCCCATTAACTCTTTTTCCCTCTCCACAGATGCTGCCTGACCTGCTGAGTATTTCCAGCATTTTATGTTTTTATTTCAGATTTCCAGCATCCACAGTATTTTGCTTTTGTATTAGTGGAAATCTGGAACTCTCCCCCAAAGAAGCTATTGAGGTGGGGTCATTTGAAAATTTCAAAACTGAGATTGATAAATATTTTTGTTGGGCAAATGTATAAAGGGCCATGGAACCAGGGCGGGTAGATGGAGTAAAGATACAGATCAGCAATGATCCAATTGAGTGGCAGGACAGGCTTGAGGGGCAGAATGGCCGACTCCTGTTCCTATGTTCATATGTTCCTATGGAAAACACTGAATCATACACATAGAAACAAAGAAGATAGGAGCAAGAGTAGGCCATTCTGCCCCTCGAGCCTGCTCCGCCATTCAATGAGATCATGGCTGATCATCCAAATTCAGTACCCTGTCCCTGCCTTCTCCCCATATCCCTTGATCCCTTTAGCCTTAAGAAATATATCCAACTCCTTCTTGAATATATTTAATGAACTGGCCTCCACCGCGCTCTGTGGCAGAGAATTCCACAGGTTCACCACTCTCTGGGTGAAGAAATTCCTCCTCATCTCAGTCCTAAATGGTTTACCCCTTATCCTTAGATTATGACCCCTAGTTCTGGACTCCCCGCCATCGGGAACATCCTTCCTGCATCTAGTCTGTCCAGGCCTGACAGAATTTTATAGGTTTCGATGAGATCCCCTCTCAATCTTCTAAACTCCAGTGAGTATAAGCCCAATCGACACAATCTCTCCTCATACGTCATTCCTGCCATCCCAGGCATCAGCCTGGTGAATCTTCGCTGCACTCCTTCCATGGCAAGAACATCCTTCCTCAGATAAGGTGACCAAAACTGCACACAATACTCAAGGTGCGGTCTCACCAAGGCCCTGTACAACTGCAGCAAGACATCCTTGTTCCTGTACTCGAACCCTCTCGCTACAAAGGCCAACATACCATTTGCCTTATTAACCGCCTGCTGCACCTGCATGCTTACCTTCATGGACTTTTGCACAAGAACACCCAGGTCTCTTTGCACTTCCCCTTCTCCCAATCTATTGCCATTCAAATAATAACCTATAATCGAAGTAGGGTCCTTTGCTTTATGGAAGACCCTTTTCTGATATTGGCCTGCCCCAGTGCTGGATTCGCCCCGTGATTAACTCATCCAGCAACTCGTGATACTAACAGACAGGAAGGATCCTTTAGCTGCTCTACTTAAAGGGCTCATACAGTATTGCAGATTAGTTGCTGGTTTGTCATTTGAGGCTGCTGTTTCTTGGCCTGTTTTCTGATGGAAAATGGAATTCTGACTGCTGTGAAGACGTTGCTGGTGCTGCATTGTTTTGACTGCTTTATAACCAGTTTGACTGCAAATATGGGTGGTCTGGTAGGGCTGCCTTTTTTGGTTGGATGAGGAGGGGAACAGCAAAGAAGACAGCAGAGAGCAGGAGCAACTAGGTGAAGAGGGAGGATGAGGTCACTGCACAGGAGGCCAGATCCACAGTGGGTCTTCAGGGAGCACTTCTCCGACCTGAACATCTCTGAGGAGCAATGTGTGAGATGCCTTCTCTTCACAAAGGAGTTTATCACTGAGTTATGTCACTTGCTACAGCCACAGCTCGAGTCTCGAATCAGGACATGGTCAGCACTGCCTGTGGCTGTCATGGTCACCGTGGCCTTTAACCTTTATGCCACGGGCTCCTTCCTGGCTGTAGCAGGTGACGTCAGTGACATATCACAGTCCACTGCTGTATCAGGGAAGTCACCAAGACTCTCTACCCCAAGAGGAACACCTACAACTTATTCCCCACAGACAGAGCGACACAGTCAAAATCGGGCAGGGTGTAAAACGAGAGTGAAAGTTCACCCCAAGATGTCCAACATGGCCATTTGCTGTCAGCCTGGTGTGCAGGATAGACACTTTCCCAAACACTTATTCAGCTGAATGATATTTCTATCATTAAATATATTCATTCTATCATGAAATATATTCAAGAAGGAGTTAGATATATTTCTTAAGGCTAAAGGGATATGGGGAGACCAGAGCGGGCCTGCGTGGGAACACTGAGCATCGGCGGCAGTTTAAACTCGGCGGCAGTGAGTCAGGAGCAGCCCGACCAGAGCGGGCCTGCGTGGGAACACTGAGCATCGGCGGCAGTTTAAACTCGGCGGCAGTGAGTGAGGAGCGGCCCGACCAGAGTGGGCCTGCGTGGGAACACTGAGCATCGGTGGCAGTTAAAACCGGCGGCAGTGAGTGAGGAGCAGCCCGACCAGAGCGGGCCTGCGTGGGAACACTGAGCATCGGCGGCAGTTAAAACCAGCGACAGTGTGTGAGGAGCAGCCCGACCAGTTCAACAGCAGGGGAGAGAGGTAAAAAGTAATAAAGTGTGACGTCACCAGGAAGCAGGTAAGTGATTCGTTGGTGAGTATTTCTCTCTTTTTTTTAAACTTTAACTCTGGTTTATAGTTTCTAAGGTCTCTCTGGTGCAGCAGGGACTGTTGGTAAACCAGTTAACTGTAGTGTAATTAGTGGGATTGATTGATTTAATTTAAATTCAATTAATTAAAGGGTAAGTCATGGCAGGACAGCTGAGCCCCGTGATCTGCTCCTCCTGCGATATGTGGGAAATCAGGGACACTTCCTGTGTCCCTGACAACTACATGTGCAGGAAGTGCATCCAGCTGCAGCTACTGACAGACCGCATTGCGGCGCTGGAGCTGCGATTGGATGCATACTGGAGTGTTCATGATGCTCAGGACATCGTGAATAGCACATTTACGGAGTTGGACACACCGCAGGTAGAGGTTGGACAGGAAGAAAGGGAACGGGTGACCAACAGGCAGAGTACTAGGCGCAGGCAGGTAGTGCAGGGGTCCCCTGTGGCCATCCCCCTCTCCAACAGATACACCACTTTGAGTACTGTTGGGGGGGATGGCTTATCAGAGGAAGGCAGCAGCAGCCAACTTCCTGGCACCAGGGGTGGCTCTGCTGCACAGAATGGGAGGAAAAAGAGGGGTAGAGCTATAGTAATAGGGGATTCAATTGTAAGGGGAATAGATAGGCGTTTCTGCGGCCGCAAACGAGACTCCAGGATGGTGTGTTGCCTCCCTGGTGCAAGGGTCAAGGATGTCTCCGAGCGGCTGCAGAACATCTTGGAAGGGGAGGGTGAACAGCCAGTTGTCGTGGTGCATATAGGTACCAACGATATAGGTAAAAAGCGGGATGATGTCCTAAAAGCGGAGTATAGGGAGTTAGGAGATAAATTAAAAAACAGGACCTCAAAGGTAGTAATCTCAGGATTGCTACCAGTGCCACGTGCTAGTCAGAGTAGAAATAGAAGGATACTTCAGATGAATACGTGGCTAGAGGAATGGTGCCTGGGGGAGGGCTTCAAGTTCCTGGGACATTAGAACCGGCTCTGGGGGAGGTGGGACCAGTTCAAACCGGACGGTTTGCACCTGGGCAGGGCTGGAACCAATGTCTTAGGGGGAGTGTTTGCTAGTGCTGTGGGGGAGGGTTTAAACTAAAATGGCAGGGGGTTGGGAACCTGAGCAGGGAGACAGAGGAAAGGGAAACAAGGATAAAAGCAAAAGATAGGAAGGAGAAAAACAAAAGTGGCAGTCAGAGAAATCAACGGTTTAAATCAAACATGGCCACAGTAAATAATAATTCTAATAGGTCTAAGAGCGTTAAAAAAACAAGCCTGAAGGCTTTGTGTCTTAACGCGAGGAGCATTTGTAATAAGGTGGATGAATTGGCTGCGCAAATAGAAGTAAACAAATACGATTTGGTTGGGATTACGGAAACGTGGCTCAAGGAAGGCCAAGACTGGGAACTCAACATCCAGGGGTATTCGATATTCAGGAAAGATAGGCAAAAAGGAAAGGGAGGTGGGGTAGCATTACTGGTTAAAGAAGGGATTAACACAATTGTAATGAAGCATATTAGCTCTGATGAGGTGGAATCTGTATGGGTAGAATTGAGAAATACTAAGGGGAAAAAAACGTTCGTGGGAGTGGTTTATAGACCTCCAAACAGTAAGGCGGAGGTTGGGGATGGCATTAAAAGAGAAATTAAAGAAGCGTGCAATAAGGGCACAGCAGTCATCATGGGTGACTTCAATCTACATATAGATTGGGCCAACCAAATGCGTAACAATACTGTGGAGGAGGAATTCCTGCATTGTTTACGGGATGGTTTCCTGGACCAATATGTCGAGGAACCAACCAGAGATCAGGCCATCTTAGACTGGGTATTATGTAACGAGAAAGGATTAATTAGCAATCTTGTTGTACGAGGCCCCTTGGGTCGGAACGATCATAATATGATCGAATTCTTCATTAAGATGGAGAATGAAGTCGTTGACTCGGAGACTAGGGTCCTCAATTTAAATAAAGGAAACTACGATGGTCTGAGGAGCGAGTTGGGTAGGATTGATTGGGGAATGGCACTCAAAGAGTTGACGGCCGATAGGCAATGGCAGACATTCAAAGGCCGAATGGATGAACTACAGAATTTGTTCATCCCAGTTTGGCATAAAAATAAAACAAAAAAAGGTGACCCAACTGTGGCTAACAAGGGAAATTAGGGATAGCATAAGGTCCAAGGAGAGGGCATATAAATTGGCCAGAAAAAGCAATAATCCTGAGGATTGGGAGCAGTTTAGGATTCAACAAAGGAGGACAAAGGGATTAATTAAGAAAGGGAAAATAGAATATGAGAGTAAGCTTGCAGAGAACATAAAAACTGACTGTAAAAGCTTTTATAGATATGTGAAGAGAAAGAGATTGGTGAAGTCAAGCGTAGGTCCCTTGCAGTCAGAATCGGGGGAATTTATAATGGGGAACAAAGAAATGGCGGACCAACTAAATACATATTTTGGTTCTGTCTTCACAAAGGAGGACACAAATAACCTCCCACAGATGTCGGGGAACATAGGGTCTGATGAAAGGGTGGAACTGAAAGAAATCAGTATTTGTAGGGAAATGGTGTTAGGAAAATTGATGGGACTGAAGGCCAATAAGTCCCCAGGGCCTGATAATCTACATCCCAGGGTACTTAAGGAAGTGGCCCTAGAAATAGTAGATGCATTGCTGGTCATCTTCCAGAACGCGATAGACTCTGGAATGGTACCCATGGATTGGTGGGTAGCTAATGTTACCCCACTATTCAAAAAAGGTGGTAGAGAAAAGGCAGGGAATTATAGACCGGTAAGCTTGACATCGGTAGTGGGGAAAATGCTAGAGTCCATTATGAAAGATGTAATAGCAGAGCACTTGGAAAGCAGTGACTGGATCGGACAAAGTCAACATGGATTTACAAAAGGTAAATCATGCTTGACTAATCTACTGGAATTTTTTGAGGATGTAACTGGTAAAATAGATAAGGGAGAACCAGTGGATGTGATGTATTTGGACTTTCAGAAGGCTTTCGATAAGGTCCCGCATAAGAGATTAGCATGCAAAATTAAGGCACATGGGATTGGGGGCAAGGTATTGACTTGGATAGAGAACTGGTTGGCAGACAGAAAGCAAAGAGTTGGAATAAACGGGTCATTTTCCGAGTGGCAGGCAGTGACTAGTGGGGTACCGCAATGATCGGTCCTAGGACCCCAGCTGTTCACAATATATATTAATGATCTGGACGAGGGAATTGGATGTAATATCTCCAAATTTGCAGACGACACAAAGCTGGGTGGGAGGGTATGCTGTGAGGAGGATGTCGTGAAACTCCAGCACGATTTGGACAGGTTGGGTGATTGGGCAGAAACATGGCAAATGCAGTATAATGTGGATAAATGTGAGGTTATCCACTTTGGTGGCAAAAACAGGAAGGCAGATTATTATTTGAATGGCAATAGATTGGGAGAAGGGGAAGTGCAAAGAGACCTGGGTGTTCTTGTACACCAGTCGCTGAAGGTAAGCATGCAGGTGCAGCAGGCGGTTAAGAAGGCAAATGGTATGTTGGCCTTCGTAGCAAGAGGGTTCGAGTACAAGAACAAGGATGTCTTGCTGCAGTTGTACAGGGCCTTGGTGAGACCACACCTTGAGTATTGTGTGCAGTTTTGGTCGCCTTACCTGAGGAAGGACGATCTTGCCATGGAAGGAGTGCAGCGAAGATTCACCAGGCTGATACCTGGGATGGCAGGAATGACGTATGAGGAGAGATTGTGTCGATTGGGCTTATACTCACTGGAGTTTAGAAGATTGAGAGGGGATCTCATCGAAACCTATAAAATTCTGTCAGGCCTGGACAGACTAGATGCAGGAAGGATGTTTCTGATGGCCGGGGAGTCCAGAACCAGGGGTCAGAGTCTAAGGATAAGGGGTAAGCCATTTAGGACTGAAATGAGGAGGAATTTCTTCACCCAGAGAGTGGTGAACCTGTGGAATTCTCTGCCACAGAGGGCGGTGAAGGCCAGTTCATTAAGTATATTCAAGAAAGATTTGGATATATTTCTTAAGGCTAAAGGGATCAAGGGATATGGGGAGAAGGCAGGGACAGGGTACTGAATCTGGATGATCAGCCATGATCTCATTGAATGGCGGAGCAGGCTCGAGGGGCCGAATGGCCTACTCCTGCTCCTATCTTCTATGTTTCTATGTTTCTATGAAGCACTCTCCTGTTTCAGGTGGGTGCCTCCAATGCCACTCGTCCAATCCTTGCATACTACACTGGGGAAATCAGTGGACAGCACTCTTGCTCATTTTCTGCTACCAGCCATCTGATTTGCACCACAATAATGGGCAGCAGGCTATGGGAAAATCCCAGCCCAGTGCTATACACAGTCGTGATGTCGGAAGATACAACAGCTGACATCAGGTTTTTTTCCCCAGAAAAAAATGCATTCCTCTTTAACACTATGGCCTAGAAATTCGGTGGCGCCGGAATTACCGCTGCGATCGGAGCCGTTGAGCCCGCCGGAAATTCAGCTTGAGCGCCCCACGTCCCTCTTGGGGCGCTGAAACTGAATATCGCAGCGCAACGTGCTGCAGCGCGCGTGCTGCAGTACTGCAGGCCTTCCTCCCCTTCTTAAGGGGGAGGGGCCTGCACCAGCGCGATGACCGATCGCGAGTGCCAGCAAAAGAGCCCGGCACCGAGGAGAAGTGCCGGGCTCTCAGGACACAGCCGGCAGTACCCAGGGGGGGATCAGGAGGCCGGGGACGGAGGTGCTGGCAGGCGGCCACCGAAAAAAATGGCCGCCCTGCACCTCCACCTTAATTTGCGCCACTACCGCCACAGGTAGGCGCCGTGAACTGGCTGCGATTTGCGACTGGCGTTACAGAGGCGGGCGCGACCAAATATCACGATCGAGGCGGTAGCGGGGCGCTGCGCACACCGATGATGTCATCGGTGGCGGTGCAGCGCTACAGGCTAACGCCGCCATTAGCGCCCCGCTAAATATCGCGGGAGGCGTGGCCAGTGGCGCTAAAGCCATTGAGTGCCCTCTTTAGGCGCTAACTGGTGGTGCAGCCCACTGAATTTCTACGCCTATATATTATATAAACCCTAATAGTAAACCATCTATTATTAGAGTCGTAACATTAAAAATAACAGCAATGTGTTGATGTGTATGGGGGAAAAATTCAGTTAGTTTGTGCCTCCCGTTAGCACCGTAAGAGGGCGCAAATGGGGCACAAAACAACTAGCGCTCGGACGCGGCGATAACTGCGACTCTCGCGAAATTGACCGGACATTTTGCGGCGGCGCTAAACAATACCGCCCGATCTCCTGTGCACGCAGATCTTGACGTTATTCGAGCGTGCAACGCCCTTGGGGTGCCCCGGAATGAAAATTGAGTGACGTCCCCCTCCTTTCCGCCTGGTGCAACCAATGACAGGTAGACTGGAACGCTTCCCAGTCACTGTGGGGCTGGGGTGGCGCTATTTAAAGGGGGCCTCTTCCTGGCTTTTTCTGTGGTAGACATTTTTGCACCACTCGTTCTGAGAGAGAGAGAGATTTTGAGAGAGACAAAGAGAGACTTCTGCATTGAGTTAGCGCTGTGTGAAGTAGTTTTAGCTACTGAGCATAAATTTGCTGGCACTTTGGTTTTTGACCATCATTACTTGATTGCCAAGAGACTATGGGGGCTGCACTAATTGGGGGCGATGTCCTGCGCCAGCAGAATCGGAGGCCACAGAGACGCAGAGAGAGAGTGGCAATCATGGCCAGATGGAGGAGGGCCAACAGGCCTCTGTACAGGAGACTTTACCCTCCCAGGGTATTTCGCCAACAATTCTCATACATTAATATGTCTGAGGAGCAATGTTTGCGAAGGCTGCGCTTCAGCAAGGAGGTGGTCACTGAGCTCTGCCACCTGCTGCAGCCAGATCTGCAGCCTCAACTGAGGAGCAGGACGTCTCTGTCGGTGGCAGTGAAGATAACAGTGGCTCTCAACTTTTATGCCAGCGGCTCATTTCAATCAGCTACTGGGGACATCGCCAATATCTCCCAGTTCGCGGTCCATTGCTGCATCCGTCAGGTCACAAATGCCCTCTATAAAAGGAGACAAGAGTACATCTCTTTCCCCATGACCCTGAACAAGCAGCATGAGCGCGCTATGGGCTTTGCGAGGACAGCGGGCTTCCCCATGGTGCAGGGCGCCATTGACTGCATGCATGTGGCTTTGCATGCTCCACATCAGAATGCAGAGGATTTCCACAACCGAAAGGGCTTCCATTCCTTAAACCTTCAGTTGGTCTGTGACCACAGACAGCTGATTCTCGCTGTCAATGCCTGTTATCCTGGCAGCAGCCACGGTGCATACATCCTGCGCCAAACTACTGTGGCAGAACTTTTCCTGGCACCGCATCACCCAGGTGGTTGGCTTCTCGTCGACAAGGAATATCCACTGTGCACCTGGCTGATGACGCCACTCTGTGCGCCCAACACCCCTGCTAAGCTGCAGTACAACGAGAGCCATCTAGCTACCAGGAACATCGTTGAGCTCACAATCGGCGTGGTCACGCAACGGTTCCGCTGTCTGGACCATTCTGGAGGAGCCCTGCAGTACTCGCCTGAGTGAGTCTCCCTCTTCGTTGTTATGTGCTGCATGCTGCATAACCTGGCAATCCTCAGGACCCAGGCAATGCCACCAGGCCTTGGAGCACACCAGAGGAGGAGGAGGAAGAGGAGGAAGAAGAGGAGGAGAATGATCATCAGCAGCACCAAGGTGGGAGGGAGGCCCACAATGTAGAAACTGGAAGGGCCGTCCATCAACGGCTGATAGCAAGCTGTTTCTAGGCCCCTGCTGAGGAAATGGCTTCTGCCATTGAGAACAACATGAATGAAACCAACCCACAACCTCTAAGCGGGCCAAGGCAGCAATGATTGCAAAGACCAAACATGTACATTTTGAATACAAAAACGTATTTATTTTACAAACTCTGTGTGTGTCATTTCCTCATGACAAACTAATAGAAAGAAACACAAAAAAACAGTCATTAACATAACTGGTTCTCACAACCTGGAGATAATGTCCAAAACACTAAACAAAAGTTTGACCATGAACCTCGACCTTTAATAAAAAAAATGACCAACATTTTGTCACACCTCCTACTTTTTGCCCTTCGAGGGTGATCTCCTTCCCTTGTGCACTTACCCCCTTCCCACCCTACTGCTCCTCCGTAATGGGACCCCAGTGGCTGCAGCAAGGCTGGTGGAAGGCTGCTGATTGTCAGAACCTGAGAAAGCAGATGCCCTTGAAGGATGGCCTCGACCAGCTCTGGGCCTGGAGGGCCCGGCTGCAGACTGCACCAACTCTGCATGGGCGGCAGCAGTCTGTCCTACAGGTGGTGGCAAGTGCAGTGGAGAAGTGACAGTGGTGGCAGCAGGAATGCTGTCATCTTGAGAGAAGACAGCAACTCCCTGCTTGACCGACACACTGGCACTCCCACGGGGCATCACTTCAGCATCTGGAGCAATCTGTTGGCCTGCTGTGGCGCGGTGAGAGCCCCGGGGAAATGTGTCCAAACCAGCGAGGATGGCAGCAGTCAATGCTCGCGTGGCCTCAATCTGAGTCTGCATGAGAGCAGTCAGAAATGGGGTCATGGCAGCCAGTGACTGAATTGCAGCACTAAACATTTGTGTGGCATCTGCCTGTGCTACAGCGAAGTGCTCCACACTCCTTGCCAGTGATTCAATGCATTTGGGCACCCTTCCCACTGCACCCATCAGCTCAGTGTGCATGTCCACCACCTGGGTGGTCATTTCAGTGATCAGCCGCTCCTCCTCTGCGTCCGGTGCAGTAGGACTCGCTGGCATACTCTCCCTCCGGGGATAAGGCCCCCGAGCTTCCCTACCCCCATTGCGTTGCTGCAGCCCGCTGGGTCCTGGAGCTTCACCCTCATCGGACCCTTCCCCCCTGCTCCCCTCCAGGGAAGACATGGTCACAGTGTGGGCATGGGCTTCCTCGGGAGAGGGTGGCGCTGATGCTTCGGCTTCCTCTTCCTCCTCGCCTGCAGCTTCACTCCCACTGGCAGCTTGAGGGCCCGTCTCCTCAGCTGGCGAATCACCATCTGAAAGCAGGGAGGTACAAGAGTGGCTTTAGCGTGAGGACAGGGGGGCAGTAAGGGAGGAATGAGTGCAGCGATTTAGTCATTTGGATTGAAAGTGTCAAAGGCTGGTGTTGTGAGGAACAAGTGAAAGGAGAGAGGAAAAAAAGGTGTTGACCTTACCATTGCTGTCCAGAACGGGGTCGGCCTCTCCAGGGGTGACGGGACCAATCACCCGGCTTGCCACAATCCTCTGGACGTGCTTCTCAAGATCGCTGAGGGGTTGCAGCTGAGGCTGCCCTCCACCCGTCCATTGCTGCTGTCTCCTATTATGAGATAGCGTGGCCTGCAAGAAAAAGGACGGCGTCTGAGTAAATATACAGCCATTGTCTTGCCTGATGTGCCTCCCATAGGTGAATAGCCCTTACTGTATACAGCCATGGTCCTGCCTGATGTGCCTCCCATAGGTGAACAGCCCTTACTGTATACAGCCATGGTCCTGCCTGATGTGCCTCCCATAGGTGAATAGCCCTTACTGTATGCAAAGTGTGGAATGTGTGTGTGTGTTTCATGAGAGGGCCATAGGTGTTGGATGAGTGTTGGGCATTGGGGTTTTAAGACCCTCTGGCCATAGAGTGAGGTTGAGATGGAGGGATGGAGAGGTATTGAAAAAAAGTCACTCACCCTGACAACCTGAGTGAGGTCGTTGAACATTTTTCTACATTGTATATGGGTCATGGGCACCATGCTCCTTGAGGAGATGCTCTGTGCCACCTCCCTCCACACTCTTCTGTAATCGCACGGCAAAGGCCTCCTGCCATTCTCTGGGTACAGTATTGATCTTCTGCGCTCCACCGCGCCAACCAGAGCCTCCACAGGCCTGCTCGCTAAAGCGCTGTGCTTGCTCCCTGGCCCTCTCCATAGTCGTTGGCTGCAAGATTTAGGCACAGGTCTCTCCAGGCCGAGATTCAAGGCTCCAATGAGCAGGGTGTGGCTGGAGAGCAAGATCGACCCTCCCTTTTAAGAACTGTCTGGCGCCAGTGTGTCTGTGTTCCATCGCTAACTGACAGCACCTGCGCTGCGCCCGTGCTCTGAGTTAGCGCCTCGCTCCTCGGCCTTTGCACCTTAAAAGAGGTGTGAAGCGCCTGATTTAGCGCTCCAATCAACTCCGGGGGCGATAAAAGCCAAGTTTGCAGTCAGAGGCGATAATTAGCGCCAGGCGCTAAACTTTGCGCACGGCCGATAATCGCGCTCCAAATAGGGCGATACTGAATTTTCCCCCTATGTCTTTAAACAATAATTCATTGTAAGAAAGGAGGTTTGATTCTTACATTGTACTCTTGCAGCATGGCTCAAATCTTCAATTTCTCCGCACTCATCTCCTACAACTAATTCAACCATTTTTCCTGGCCTCCTCCTTTGAGGTTCATTAATAGTCATTTAGCACAGGAGTGTTTCTCACAGTTAATTAACTCTATTACCATAGTTATAATGAGTTGTGGGCTTTTATAATCAACCTCTGTGACACTGAGGACATATGTCTGTCACTATAGTTAGTAAAGTCATCCAGCCAAGAGCAAGGCTTCCTGATAACTGCAACCGCATTGCAGAAGTTCAAAGAAAGTTCATCTCTTGCATTTAACTTTGGCTGGAATCTCACCTCAATAGTTCTACTTGGCCCAGAAATTCGGGTCCCAACGCGTGAGTACGGACGGAGTACCCACGCGTGGACCCGATGGAAGTGCCGGTTTCTTGCATGCACAGCGCATGCGCGGGAAATCAGCACTTCCGGTCCCCTGAACGAAGGAGTTAAGAGGTGAAACGCGTGCGACGTATGAGGCAGCGCTTGCGCGTTGAACTTCTGGTTTTTTGACAGGTTTGCCCGTGCGTGAAGGCCTGCACTTTTTGCACATTTAAAAAACAGACGTAAGTACTTAGTTTTAAAAGGTAAGTGGTCTATTAATTAAAGTTAGAACATTTTTTCCACAGGTTTATTATTTTTAAAGACTTTACAGACCCGATTTTTTTTTAAATTATTTTTTTCAAAAATTTGATTAATTGTTTAAATTAGTTTTTTACAGTTATTAATAGTTCATTTAATTAGTGGGATTTTTTTTAAAACTTTTATTTGAAGTTTAAGTACTGTTTTGGGCGCCCGGAGTTTTCATGAGTTTGACAGTTCTTACTATCAAACTCAAGAATGAACTTTTGCAACCTCCGATTGGTTGCCCAGTGCTCACGTGTTCCCAGCCGGCTCATCGAACTAACTACGCCGCTGGATCATGCAAGCACAGCATGCTGGGAGCTGCAGCAGGCCACAGACTGGAAATGCACGCAGGCCCAGGCGTCAACGGCTGGCGCGCTAGGTAAGTGCAGGTCGGGGGCTTGCACCCGCGGGAAGCCCCCGACCTGAATTTCTGGGCCAATAATATCCTTCTGTTTATTGACCTATAGACTCCTAGGACTGGATTTTCATTGAGGCGTCGGGTTGGAGGCGGGACTACAACTTTCGGGGTTGTAGTCCCGCCTCCATCGCGTTCTAGCCAACCCACGTGAATTTGACTTGATTGACCTTGTTGAGCCCGCCCAGCGGGCTCAGCAGGCCAATTAAGGGCCACCCGGCAACAGGTGATGTCACAGATTGAAATTTCATCTGTCAAGACCTTTTGACAGATGAAATAGCAGTGTTTCACAGCTGTTTGAAGCTGTCAAACACTGACAATCTGTACTCCAAGTTAATTCCTTCCTGTCAGGATGATTTAGAGATCTCCCTGGAACAGAAAGCTGAATTATGCCATTTTTGACATCTCGCACCATTCTGCTTTCTGTGCCAGTGAGATGAGGGACTCCTGAGGAATGAAGGAAGGAAGGCTGGAAAAGTAAGTAAAGGTATGTAAAACTTCTTTAGGCACTTTACACACACCAAACACACTTACCTCTGCACTCATGCACCCATCACTCACCTGAACACCGGACATCTCGACCCCTCCAAGCCCTTCATCCCGACGGTCCGCCTCCTCTAACTTGGCGTGGTTTGGAGCCATCGGGAATCCCACACTTCAACCTTAAAAATAAGGATTAGGCTAAAAACTGCCTGTTAACTACCTGTTAACAGGCAGTTAATTGGCACTAATCCCCTCTGAGCCTCGGGGAGGCGGGTCCCAGTGCGGGGCGGGTACCTGTCTCCTTTGAAACTGGCATGGAGGCGGGTTGGGGGCACGATGGTGTCGGGATGCCCGATTTTGGGATTTTAACCCCCCACACGCCTCCAATCCTGCCTCCACAGCCCAATGAAAATCCTACCCCTAATAGTTGAAAAAAATCTAAGTATAACAGAGTAATTTCAAATATCTATCACGCCCTTACAACCTTTATAGGAATTAATCAGTATTGTGAAACAGAAAAGGAATTTTATTCAATAAATGTGCATTTACTTTGTGATGTGAACACTGAAGGGTCAATTTTCCTGTTGAGTTAAAGAAAGAACTTGTATCAATACAGCTCCTTTCACTTCCTCAGGACATTCCCCGCTCTCCTTGTCCCATTATTGGTGCCTGCGTCTTCAGCCACAAGCTCTGGAATTTCCTCCTTAAACTCCTCCCCTCTCCACCTCCCTCTCCTCCTTAAAACCCATCTCTTTGACCAAGCATTTAATCAGCACCCCCCACACCCTCCCTTGTTTTTTTTAAATTTCTTTATAGGATGTGGGCGTCACTGGCAAGGCCAGCATTTATTACCCATCCCTATTTGCCTTTGAGAAGGTGGTGTTGAGCCGCCTTCTTGAACTGCTGCAGTCCGTGTGGTGATAGTACTCTCACAGTGCTGTTAGGGAGGGAGTTCCAGGATTTTGACTCAGCAACAATGAAGGATCGGCGATATACTTCTAAGTCAGGATGGTGTGTAACTTGGAGGGGAACTAAGAGGTGGTGGTGTTCCCATGCGCCTGCTGCCCTTGTCCTTCTAGGTGGAAGATGTCGCGGGTTTGGGAGGTGCTGCCGAAGAAGCCTTGGCGAGTTGCTGCAGAGCATCTTGTAGATGGTACACACTGCAGCCATGGTATGCCGGTGGTGGAGGGAGTGAATGTTTAAGGTGGTGGATGGGGTGCCAATCAAATGGGCTGCTTTGTCCTGGATGATGTCGAGCTTCTTGAGAGTTGTTGGAGCTGCACTCATCCAGGCAAGTGGAAAGTATTCCATTACACTCCTTACTCATGCCTTGTAGGTCGTGGAAAGGTTTTGGGGCGTCAGAAGGTGAGACACTTGCCACAGAATACCTAGCCTCTGATCTGCTCTTGTTGCCACAGTATTTATGTGGCTGGTCCAGTTAAGTTTCTGGTCAATGGTGACCCCCCAGGATGTTGATGGTGGGGGATTCGGTGATGGTAATGCCGTTGAATATCAAGGGGCGGTGGTTAGCCTCTCGCTTGTTGGAGCTAGTCATTGCCTGGCACTTCTGTGGTGCGAATGTTACCTGCCACTTATCAGCCCAAGCCTGAACGTCATCCAGGTCTTGTTGCATGCGGGCATGTACTGCTTCATTATGAAGAGAGATTGGGTCGATTAGGCTTATATTCGCTAGAGTTTAGAAGAATGAGACGGGATCTCATTGAAACTTATAAAATTCTAACAGGACTAGACAGACTAGATGCAGGAAGGCTGTTCCTGATGGCGGGGGAGTCCAGAACCAGGGGTCACAGTCTAAGGATAAGGGGTAAGCCATTTAGGACTGAGATGAGGAGGAATTTCTTCACCCAGAGTGGTGAACCTGTGGAATTCTCTACCGCAGAAGGCAGTTGAGGCCAATTCATTAAATATATTCAAGAAGGAGTTAGATATATTTCTTAAGGCTAAGGGGATCAAGGGATATGGGGAGATAACAGGGACAGGGTACTGAATTTGGATGATCAGCCATGATCGCATTGAATGGTGGAGCAGGCTCGAGGGGCCGAATGACCTACTCCTGCTCCTATCTTCTATGTTTCTATGTTTCCATATTATCTGAGGAGTTGTGAATGGAACTGAACACTGTGCAGTCATCAGCGAGCATCCCCATTTCTGACTTTATGTTGGAGGGAAGGTCATTGATGAAGCAGCTGAAGATGGTTGGGCCTAGGACACTGCCCTGAGGAACTCCTGCAGCGATGTCCTGGGGCTGTTTGGCTCAGTGTTGATTTTTTGACTATGTCTATGTGAGGCAATTTAGAATATTTTTGAACATTAAAGGTACTATATAAATGCTTGTTGTTATCCCCATCATCATCATCCTACAGTGCTTTACAACCAAGGAAATACGTTT
Source organism: Somniosus microcephalus (assembly GCF_052327205.1). Classification (NCBI taxonomy): domain Eukaryota; kingdom Metazoa; phylum Chordata; class Chondrichthyes; order Squaliformes; family Somniosidae; genus Somniosus; species Somniosus microcephalus. The sequence continues at coordinate 30,117,747 of NC_140995.1, read as the reverse complement.
GAAGTTCAGTCATTATCATTTTGTTGTCAAAAACGGCAGCCAATTTGCACACAGCAAATGAGATGAATGACCAGTTAATCTGTTTCTGGAGACGTAGAAGATTATGCTGATAGGCTTAGATGAAGAGGGGTTGGAGAAGGCGCGCATGGAGCATAAACACCGGCATGGACCAGTTGGGCCGAATGGCCTGTTTCTGTGCTGTAGACTCCATATATGTAATATGTAAAAGCAGTGCCAATATATAAACTCTATCCAGATAAACTTTCTCACTTGAAGCCAGGAATAAGATACAAGATTTGAAGAGAAGCACCGAAGTAACAAATATTTTAATGACTTTCTAAGGAAAAGGCAGAGTGGTTGAATTTCCACAGGGGTTTCTCCCGTTTGTCTGCTGTAACTTCAGCGGAAGATACGTGGAAACACGGAAGAAAGCCGTTTATATCTATCGATGAATGGAATTCCCGATTGTTCACATTAGGGACAGGAAGAGAAGGCACGTTTGCTTTTAGCAATGAAACAACTTGGCCTTCCACATGTATTGTTTTGTATTTCTGCCCTTTTATTTGCCTTTTCTTGGTATATACACCCATGCCATTTCTCCCTCACTCTCACTCTCTTTCACACACTCAGTCAGTTGTAGGAGTCAATCAGACTGGGTAAAATAGCAACTTTTCTCCAGCCACATAAGTGGTTTTATTGAAACCAAGCCAATACTGCCAGCTAGAATATCAACTGTTCAGAAAGCAACAGTCACAGATCTATTTAGTTATAGTTCGACATATCCTCCTATTAAATATTAGAAGACGGAAGCCATTGCCTTCGGTCACCGCCACAAACAATGTTTCATAACCATCAACTCCATCGCTCTCCCTGGCCACTGTCTGAGGCTGAACCAGGACTTTTGCAACCTTGGGTTCTATTTGACCCTGAGCTGAGCTTCCAACTGCATATCATTTCTATCACCAAGACCGCCTACTTCAACCTCCATAACATTGCCCGTTTCCACCCCTGCCTCAGCCCATCTGCTGCTGAAACCCTCATCCATGCCTTTGTTATCTCGAGACTTGACTATTCCAATGCTCTCTGACTGGCCTGCCATGTTCTACCCTACGTAAACTTGAGGTCATCCAAACTCTGTTGCCCGTGTCTTAACTCGCACCAAGTCCCATTCACCCAACACCCCTGTCCTCGATGACCTAAATTGGATCCCAGTCCGGCAACGCCTCGATTTTAAAATTCTCATGCTTGTCCCGCTCTATCTCTGTAACCTCCTCCAGCCATTCAACCCTCCAAGGTCTCTGTGCTCTTCCAATTCTGACCTCTTGTGCCTCCCCGATTTTAATCACCCCACCATTGCCAGGCGTGCCTTCAGCTGCCTAGGCGCTAAGCCTTGGCATTCCCTCCTTAAACCTCCCCACCTCTCTTATCTCTCTCTCCTCCTTAAGACCTACCTCTTTGAACAAATAGCTCTGTATGTGACTCAGTGTCAAATGTATTTGATAACGCTCCTGTGAAGCACCTTGGGATGTTTTACTATGTTAAAGGCGCTATTGTAGCTTTTAAAAGCTCTTTATAATGGCCTAGAAATTCGGGTCTCCACGGGTGAGTACGCACGGGGTACTCACCCGTAGGCCCGATGGAAGTGCCGGTTTCATGCATGCACTGCGCATACGTGGGAAACCGGCACTTCCGTTCCTCTGAATGAAGAGGTTCAGAGGTCGTACGCGTGTGCGGGGGAGGCAGCGCATGCGCATCGAACTTCGTTTTTTCTTTACAGGTCTTTTTTTAAATTTTTATTCATTGATGGGATGTGGGCGTCACTGGCTGGCTAGGCCTGCATTTAGTGCCTGTAATGATATCAGCAAATAGTGATGGTATTTGCCTGTTTGATTATGATGTCTTACCAGCATGTTTGCCTGATTGATTACTTATGCCTGAGCAGCAGAGGGCATGTGAAAGACAAGCAGTTTAGTTTTACTTTCATTTTAGATGGATCACTAAGATGGTGTCTCCTGTGATGCAGTTAATTTACTGAACAAGCTTTAGATTAAAAGGCATTGGCCTAGAAATTGAGTAGCCTTAGCGCCGCATTTGAGGTGCTAGAGGGCCTAGCGCCGGAGTTATGGCCAGTTGGGAAATTGAGTGGGGCCCTTCCGTCGGCGTTAAGCCGGTAGCGCTGCGCCGGCACCGATGACGTCATCGGTGTGCGCAGCGTCCCGGTTGCCATGCCGACGGGCCCCAGCGCCGAAATTCAGTTGCGGCCGCCTCGCCCGTGGCAGCCGCAACTAAGACTCTGGCAACCGAGTCTTCCCCGAGTTAGCGCCGGCGCATTAAGGTCGCGCGGCGGCCGGCCGCTTTCCCGTCGGCTGCCTGCCCGCACCTCCCTCCCCGGACTCCTCCACCACCCCCCCCGCGGAACAGATGCGTCTGGCCTGCAAGCCCGGCACTTGTCCGAGGTGCCGGGCTCATTTTTTCAATATTTGAACGGACAGCGGGCGGGTGCAGGCAGCTCCTCCTTAACTGAAGGAGGAGGCCTGCACTTCCCCAGCCTGCCGCACCGCATCGGGTGCCGCAGCGCCGGATTAGCACCGCAATTCGGCACTCAGCGCCCATTGGGAGGCGCTCACGCCCGCCAGTAGCGCCGGCAGCCGTCTGGGCGCGGCGCTACTGAATTTTTGGCGCGCGCAAGGGAATTAGCGCTGGCGCTAAATTTCCGGCGCTAAAGCCCTGGCGCGGCGTCAACTCAATTTCTAGGCCATTCTCTTTCATAAATGTGTCATCATTGAACCCACATAGAAATCAATACATGGTGTCAGAAGTGATTGAAAGAGATGAAGAGGAAAAATCTGAAGTTAAATCAGCTCTCCACATATTAGCAAGCCAAAAGAGAACATCGTTACTTACCATTGGAGAATAGCTAACGAAGTGAAAAAATGGAAGGTTTACACCCACCGGCAAAGCTTCAGTTGACAGGTAATGTGGCTGAAAATTGGAGGAGGTTCAAACAACATGTGGATTTGTATTTAGCGGCAATCAGAGCTGACGAGAAAAGTGATAAAAAGAAATCGTCAGTGTTCTTACATGTCGTGGGTGATGAAGCGCTGGAGGTGTATAATAATTTCCCATTCGCTGCTGATGGAGACAAAATGAAGCTAGATAAAATAATGGAACAGTTTGAGGCCTACTGCATACCTAAACGTAACGTGACATTTGAGAGGCACAGATTTTTCACATGTGTACAGAAAACGGGTGAGACTATTGATCAGTGTGTGACTGAACTGAGAAACCGAAGCAAAACATGTGAATTTGGGGGACTGACAGACTCGCTGATAAAAGACAGACTGCTGTGTGGTATTCCAGATAATGGTCTAAGGGAAAGTCTGCTAAGAGAGCAAAATCTAGACCTGGGAAAAGCCATAGCACTGTGTAGGGCTACAGAGACTGTGAAGTCGCAGGCAAAGGAGCTGTTCAGTGACAATAGCTGCAACGTGGATGCAGTGAGTAAGAACGGACACAAACCGTTTAACAAAAAGAGCGCCAATGTGAAAAAAGAGGCGTGGCCAGCGAACGAAAATGAAAGGGACAATCGAAACTCATGTAGTCGATGCGGTACACAGCATCCACCAAGAAAGTGTCCAGCATATGGTAAAACATGCAATAGTTGCAACAAAAACAACCATTATGCCCGTTGCTGCAAGAACCAAGCGCAACAAAGCAAGGTCCATACAGTAGATGAAAGCGAGATAGAGAAGTTCAATGTAGATGTTGTGTCTGAAAACAAAGAAGAAAAAAGAGACTGGATGTTGACACTAAAAGTGAATGACATACACATTCCATTTAAATTGGATACTGGAGCACAAGTTAATGTGATATCAGAGACTGATTTTAAGAAAATTAGACCCAGACCAAAGATACATGGAATCAAAGTGAAAGTGACAGGATACTCAGGTACTGATATACCAGTGAAAGGAAGATGCATTGTCAAAGTGACACACAAGGACAGAGAGCACACGCTAGCATTAATCGTGGTGCCAAAGGATGTGCAGGCCATACTAGGTTTAAAAGCCTGTGAGAGACTGAACCTGGTAAAGAGAGTCCTCATTGTGGAAAGCGAAGGAGAGACAGTCTATGATGAACTCATGAAAGAGTACAAAGACCTATTTCAGGGTCTAGGCTGCCTTCCAGGAGAACACACGATCAGAGTAGATAAAAGTATGCCAACGGTCATACATCCATGCAGAAAAGTTCCGTTTGCTCTTCAAAAGCAACTGAAGGCAGAGTTGGACAGGATGGAAAGCCTGAACGTGATTCAGAAGATAGATGAGCCAACTGAGTGGGTGAGTTCCCTCGTCGTTGTGGACAAAAAGAATGGAAAGCTCAGAATTTGCCTGGATCCAAGAGATCTAAACAGAGCAATAAAGAGAGAGCACTTCAAGCTTCCTACACGTGAGGAAATCATGTCACAGTTTGCAAATGCAAAGTATTTCAGCAAGTTAGATGCATCATCAGGATTTTGGCAGATGAAACTGGACAAAGCAAGTTCAAGACTGTGCACGTTCAACAGTCCATTTGGCAGATACAGATTACTAAGGTTACCATTTGGCATTGCCTCAGCTCCTGAAGTGTATCACAAAACTATCCATATGATCTATGAGCACCTGGAGGGAGTTGATACATCAATGGATGACATCATAGTATGGGGAACCATGAGAACTGAGCATGACGAGAGACTGAAAAAAGTGCTGGAAGCAACAAGGAAAACAAACCTGAAGCTGAATAGAGAGAAATGCCAGCTCGGGGTGACAGAACTGACATTCGTGGGAGATATCCTTAGCAGTGAGGGCATCAGACCAGATCCCAGAAAGGTGTCCGCCATAGAGAATATGTCAAAGCCACAATGCAAAAAGGACGTGCAGAGGTTTAATGGAATGATCAACTACATGGGTAAATTCATATCCAACCTCTCAGAAAAGATGGCGCCACTGAGACAACTAACTGAAAAGAACATAGAATGGGAATGGAATCATGAGCATGAGAAGTCATGGAGCGATCTAAAGAAACTGCTCACAGAGGAACCAGTTCTGAGGTTTTATGACCCAGCGAGACCCATCAAGATATCATCAGATGCATCACAGAGTGGGCTCGGTGCCGTTCTTCTGCAAAAATATGACTACTGGCAACCTATTGCATATGCATCGCGCTCAATGACAGACGCGGAGACGCGATATGCTCAAATAGAAAAGGAGCTGCTCAGCATCACATACGCCTGTGAAAGATTTCACCAGTTTGTGGCAGGACAAGCAATCAGTGTAGAGACTGACCATAAGCCCTTGATTGCATTGTTCCAAAAGCCACTAAATGGGTGTCCGCTTAGAATACAAAGAATGATGATCAGGCTGCAACGCTATACACTGAATATTGCGTACACACTGGGTAAACTGATGTATACAGCAGACACGTTGTCCAGAGCTGTTGACCCAAGTGAGCCCGCAAACACCAAAATGGATGAAAAAGTGAACGCCTACGTGGACATGATCACAAGTGCACTGCCCATAGCAGATGCAAAAATGGAGCTCATAAAGACTGAGACAAACAAAGATGAAACACTGAGACGACTGAGGAAAAGCATCTTGGATGGATGGCCCAACATGAAGCAAGACTGCTCACCTGACGTGGCAGAGTACTGGAACTGCAGGGCGGAACTCTCAGTGGTCGAAGACATCATCTACAAAGGAAGTAAAATAGTTATCCCAAAGAGTCTGAGAAAAGAGATGCTAAAAAGGATCCATGGAGGACATCTGGGAATCGAAAAGTGTAAGAAAAGAGCACGAGAGGTGATGTACTGGCCACGAATCAACCAAGATGTGACAAATGAGGTGTCAAACTGCACAATATGCCTGAAATATCAAGCAAGCAATCCTGTAGAACCACTAAAGCCACACCCAGCGCCAGACAGACCTTACCAGAAGGTAGGCGCTGACCAATTCGTATGTCAAGGGAAGGACTATCTTGTAGTCACAGACTATTACTCCCTGTATCCAGAGGTTTGTAGACTGTACACCACCACAGCAGATGCTGTGATAAGATGTATGAAAGCCATATTCTCCAGACATGGCGTGGCGAGCGATGTCTTCACAGACAACGGACCCCAGTTTTACAATGCAAGTTTCCGACACTTTGCCAAAGAGTGGGACTTTGTCCACACAACGTCAAGTCCTCACTTTCCACAGTCCAATGGACTCGTGGAAAAATCGGTCCAGACAGTGAAAAGACTGATGTACAAGGCAAAAGACAGTGGAACTGACTTCTACCAGAGCATGCTTGTACACTGCACAACGCCGCTCGAGTGTGGTATGTCACCAGCCCAACTCCTTATGGGACGTATGCTAAGGTCAAACCTACCCATCCCGGAGAACCTCCTGAAAACAAAAGAGGGGGAGAAAGTGAGGAAGTTCAAAGAACAACAGAAAGAAAAGCAAAAGTACTACTATGACAGAGGAACACAAAACCTACCTGAACTCCACACTGGTGACCAAGTAAGGTTCAAAGACAAAACAAACATATGGACTCAGAAGGGAACTGTCCTGAGTGAAGTTCAACCAAGATCATACACCATTCAGACAGATGAGGGTGCTGTTCTGCGAAGAAATCGTCAAGATCTTCTCATGGGACCAGCCACAGCAGGTCAAAAGACTGATACTGTTGAACAACCTGATCACACAGCTGAGAACACATCATCTGAGGCAACAACTCAGATGCAAGGACAATCAATCAGAAAATCCTCAAGACACGTGAAGCCTCCTGAGAGACTCATTGAGCAAATTTAAGGACTATTGTTATAGAAGGAAGTAATGTTATCTTATTCTTTCTTCAAGTTCTAGTGTATTTACATATTTCATGTGAACACACAAAGCAAGGTTAAAAAACCTTGATAATGATAATGATAATGTAAGTTCATTAAGTGTTACAGTTAATATGAAGGTTAATACAAAGAAAACATGTTGTTAGTTAAAAGTAAAATACTTTTGTTTTAAGAAAGGGAGATGTAATGATATCAGCAAATAGTGATGGTATTTGCCTGTTTGATTATGATGCCTTACCAGCATGTTTGCCTGATTGATTACTTATGCCTGACCAGCAGAGGGCATGTGAGAGACAAGCAGTTTAGTTTCACTTTCATTTTAGATGGATCACTAAGATGATGTCTCCTGTGATGCAGTTAATTTACTGAACAAGCTTTAGATTAAAAGACATTCTCTTTCACAAATGTCTCATCATTGAACCCACAAAGAAATCAATACAGTGCCCATCCCTAATTGCCCTTGAGGAGATGGTGGTGAGCCGCCTTCTTGAACCGCTGCAGTCCATATACCGGGAGGATAAGCCTGCAGAATTTAGAAATGTAAAAAGCAGGCGTAAGGCCTGCTTTTTACAAGGTAAGTGGTGAATTAATTAAAATTAAAACATTTTTTCCACAGGTTTATTATTTTTAAATACTTTAAAGCAAGGTAAGTTGATTTTTAGACCCGTTAGAAAATAAAATTATTTTTCTCAATAATTTAAATTATTGTTTAAAATAGTTATTTCATGTAATTTATAGTTTATTTAAAAATGTGATTTTTAAAAAATGTATTTGAAGATTTAGTGCTATTTTGGGGCCGTAGTATTTATAAGTCTTGACAGCACTTCCTGTCAGACTTATGAATGGAGCATTCCCTGCTCCGATTGGCTGCCCATGGCCCACGTGATCCCAGGGATGCATCGAACTAACTGCGCCCCTGGGATACGCAAGCACTGCATGCCGGCAGTTGGAGGAGGCCCAGGATCGGAATTCCATGGGGGCCCACAGCTCAATGGCCGGCGCGCAAGGTAAGTGCAGATCGGGGGCTTGCACCCGCCGGAAGCCACGGACCCAAATTTCTGGGCCAATAATTTGTCCGTGACTACACAAACCATTCTGGGTATAGGTATATTGTGTATAAGTAAAACAGGTTTATTCAGCATTAAATATCCAGTACAAAGAAGTAATACTTAACAGTCTGTTCGTTCAAACCCCAGCGTTCCTCCCGAGTGACTGTGGCGCAGTCTCCTTATTTGTCTTGCTGTGTTCTGTTGATTGAAGCTCGCTTCTCTGGGTTCCTGCTGTGTTCTGTTGACTGAAGCTTCTCAAACTCTGGTTACGTGGTGCGCTACTTTCGGTGTTCAAAACATGTATCTTTATACCCTTTATCCTCTTGTTTTGCCTACATGGCAGTAATTAACCCTCTGACACCTGGTAAAAAGTCTTGCTTCCCTCGTTAGCCATCTTAAGAAAGTGTTAATCCCACTAGGTCTCTTTCTGTGCACAACAAAGTACTCTTATCTTAGATGTTCACTTTTCACAGAACATTTCCTAAAATGTTTCCTAAACAGTCTGTCCATCCCACAGCTGTACCAATGAAGGATTTCTCCAACTCCTATCTCTCTCTCTAGTTCTTGTCTCTTTAAACAAAATATTGCCGAATTCCTCACCTTCGCTAGTCCCCATGTTGATCCAGCACAACTTTTCATTACTTCAGTAATCTAAAACAGAGGGTTTTAGTCAGGTTGGCATAATTTCCCATCCTGCTTTGCTCTCTGCCATTCACCATTTTATACAGGCTTTTAGGTTTTTAACATACAATTTCACATATTATAGTTATGTAAAAATGGTTATAGAATCTTAATAATGTTTGCTAAATCCTACAGGTACACCTCTATCCTACACTATATAAATGCAGGTTGTTCTTGTTGTATATAAAAGTCTTCAAACTAGTGTCATTTTGGGTCGATTACACTTCAGGCATCACAGTTGCAGTTAATTTCACATTTCATGTTTATAAAACTGCAGTAAATCACAACTGAATGGTTAGGAATTTACCAATCCAATCAGACACCAATCAAAAGTAAGCACATAAACTTCCAATGAAAAGTGATTATGAGCATGTAAAAATAACCAACAATGGGCAGTCAGCAAAAATTACCAATAAGAAAAAAAGAATAAATATTTTGAAAATCCTTTTAGCTGCCATCTTGCTTTGTCTTGAGGTTTTAGAGCTGGAAATAAGGTTTGTAGCATAATAAGGTCAGAAGATTATTAAACTAATCTATACAATTGCACTTTCTGACAGTTTCTATCTCAGGCTTGTGTTTCACTGAGGAAGCCTGAGGCTTGAGTTAATGGGGGTTGCCAGTGTTATCACCGTCAGCTGAAGAAATTCAACAAGGTAGCAAGCTGCAACTCCCACTATATACGTATGCCCACAGATTATTTTTAAAACAAATGACAGTAAGACTGGTTATTCAAGACTGGCCAGGATTTGTTTGATGCTCTCCCCATCCAGCAATGTAAAAACACTGATCGCAATAGCAAACGGATAAAACCATTTGAGGAGGGTGGAAAATTTGTTCGAAACAAGGTAAAACATACAGGCCCTGAAATTCCACTGGAGTTCTCCTGACCTCCTGCCATAATATTGACGGGAGACCAGAGGAGTCCGCAAAGAAATTACATAAATTACTAAAATGACTAAAATGGCCAAATACAGTACACTGTTTCTGCCGAATTTCAGGGCCAAAATCCATAACATTTTTCTGAAGTAACTAAAAGCAAGTAGACAGGTACTAAAAGTAAATCAAAAAGACTGATGGAATGTTGGCCTTTATCTCACGAATGCTGGATTACAAAGAGGAAAGAGTTATTCTTCAGTTGTATAGAGCCTTGGTCAGACCCCACCTGGAGCACTGCGCTCAGTTCTAGGCACCGCACCTCAGGAAGGATATACTGGCCTTGGATGGGGTGCAGCATAAATTCACCAGAATGATACCAGATCTTAAAGGGTTAAATTAGGAAGACAGTTTGCATAAACTTGGCATGCATTCCCTTGAGTATAGAAGATTGAAGGGTGATTCTAATCAAGGTGTTCAAAGTGATAAAAGGATTTGATAGGGTAGAAAGAGAAACTATTTCCTCTGGTGGGAGAATCCAGAACAAGAGGCCATAATCTTAAAAATAGAGCCAGGCAACTGAAATCAGGAAGCACTTTGTTATACAAAGGGTAGTAAAAATCTGAAACTCTCTCCCCCAAAAGGCTATGGATGTTGGGTCAATTGAAATTTTCAAGTCTGAGATCGATAAATTTTTGTTAGGTAAAGGTATCAAGGGATATGAAGTGGGTAAATGGAGTTAAGATACAGATCAGCCATGATCTAATTGAATGGCGAAACAGGCTCGAGGGGCTGAATGGCTTACTGCTGTTCCTATGTTGCTAACTTTGCTGAAGAAAATGTAGGTTTCTATGTCCAAGGGATTGTTTATTTAGAAAATAAAGCATGTTATATGTGTGACAAAAGAACCTCTGCACGTTGAAATTTTACCATTGTTTAATTTCTATTACAACAGTGAAAGTAGTGACTATTCATGTCATTGTCCACTGCGAGTCAAATGTTTCATGGGGGTTGGCTAGCTGCTGTGTGGAAGTGGGAGGGGGATGGATATCTGCAGTAAAAGAATTTAGAAATAAATTCATAAAAGATCTACCTGCAAACACTGAAGTGTAAATGCTTTCCTTTTGCACTGCGCTTGTATAAATAAACCAATGATACTCTTTTTCTGTCTGACATAGTATGTAATAAAGATAGGCTACTTTAATAAACAATCCTGGCATAAGGAGCAGGGAAAGGGATGAGGGAAAATAAAACTGATGCGAGCAACATTGCACTGGGTGGAGTGGTGTGGGGGGGTGGATGCTCAGGGCCTTTTAGCACATGAGAGGGGTTCTACTGGAGTTATGGTTGCCAATATTTTGATTCTTCATCAACCTTTATGCCCCACATCATTCGGAGCTTAGTCACTGGTGTCTTGTTTCAGGAAGGCCAGCTAGAAATTAAGTCAAATTAGATCCACATTGATTCCAAATTGGGAGTTTAGTATTGTTTAATAAAACTTAATGAATACCCATTTTAAAAGTATGAGCTTATGTGATTTAAAGTTTCTTTCTTGGAAAATTATCTGCCACTTTACATTAGTTTCACTTCAGGATCTGGTTCGATGCCATAGAATTTCTGATTTATAGCAAGACCAGGAATTACCAGTTGCAGAACAGAATCCAATCCTAGGAAGAAGCTGCAGCCTGATGCAATTCAAAAGAAAAATGGTACCATGGTGCTTAAGCCAACATTTCCTCCTTATATTCCAAAAATAAACTCCCAGAATGCGCAGGAGTGTGATGGAATACCCTCCACTTGCCTGAATGGTTGCAGTTGCAACAATACTGAAGAAGCTCAACATAATCCAGGACAAAGTAGTCCGCTTGATCGGCACATCATCCACCAGCTTAAACATTCACTCCCTCCACTACTGCTGCACTGTGGCTGCAGCGTGTACCATTTATAAAATGCACAGCAGCATATTGCCAAGACTTCTTTGGCAGCACCTCCAAAACCCATCAACCTAGAAGGACAAGAGCAGCAGGTGCAGGGGAACACCATCACTTTCGCTCAAGCAGCAACATTAGAGCGAGATTGGCCCTGATATTAATATGAAGGCGACTTCTGAGCAGTGGGATGGAATTGCTTGGGAGAATTGCTTGGGCAGCACGGTGGCATAGTGGTTAGCACTGTTGCCTCACAGCGCCAGGGACCCGGGTTCGAATCCGGCCTCGGGTGACTGTCTGTGTGGAGTTTGCACATTCTCCCCGTGTTTGCGTGGGTTTCCTCCGGGTGCTCCGGTTTCCTCCCACAGTCCAAAGATGTGCGGGTTAGGATGATTGGCTATGATAAATTGACCCTTAGTGTTAGGGGGATTAAAATATGTGGGGTTACAGGGATAGGGTGGGATATGTGTTGGTGTAGGGGTTACGGGGATCGGGTGGGATATGTGTCGGTGCGGGCTCGATGGGCCGAAATGGCCTCTATCTGCACTGTGGGGTTTCTGTGTGATTCTGTGTGTGAAACCCAGAAGTCAACTGAGCAGGACAGAATTTGAGATTGCAACTGAATTGTGCCAATTAATTTTGAATTCCGGGTTTTGCGTCTCCAAGCTTCGCAGTGGGCGTCATGCGCACCCACATGATGCAATCTCAGATGTATTTAAAGGGATTGTGCACAAATGGAGATTGGAGGGGCTCAGGATGGATGGTGGACAGAGAGCAAGGGCAGCACCCAGATTCAATGATGCTTCCCTGGAATTATTGCTGGCCGCAGTAGGGGGAGGAGGAGGGATATAAGAATCCCCAGCAATGGGAGGAAGAAACCTGCAGCTCTCACCAAGAAGGCGTGGCTGGAGGAGGCTGAGAAGGTCAGCAACAGGAGCATTGTGCCCCGACCTTGGATGCAATGTAGAAACTGGTTTAATGACCTAACCAGGTCAGGAAAAGTGAGTGCATTTGCTGATTCACCTACATCCTGTGATTTAAGCCCCTGTCCCCTTTCATTCTGTCTTGCTAAGCATTCTCCATCACATCACTCCTCACACCTACTCAACTTTCAGCAGCATCCAGCCTTCACTTCCTATGCACTTCATCACTTCCTCATTTATCCATCCACCATTGACACTCGCCCCAATCCTTATGGATGTGTCTCATAGTCACCGTCACCGAATGCATTGCATCCATTGGGTGAATACACGACCTTCACTCACTCACAGGTCTTTTTTTTGCCCCTTGTAGGAGAAGAGAGAGCAAAATGCAAGGGAGCGGGACAGGACTGGAGGTGGCCCATCACAAATAGTCCAGCTCACCGATGCAGAGGAGAACACCCTGGGATAAATGACACATCAGAAATGGAGAGACAGGGATCTTACATGATAGCCGGTGACAGAATTACAAATATCTCTGATGCACATATGCTGACTTTATTTCATCAATGACTGAACTATGAGAAGACTGAGTATGGTGATTGTAAAGATTGTGACTTTGCCATGGCAAAATCATGCCCCTTTCTTTTCTTTTGTCTTCTAGGGCCGTCACATGTACAGCAAGTGTCACAGGACATCCATGAGGATGATTCCTCAGAGGAGCTCATTCCCTCTGAGGGTGCACCATCACAGGACGTACAGCTATGCACCAGTCCAGATACTCACACTTTGGTGGGTTCAGTTAGAGAGTTAGTTGGGTTTTCATCTGGAGATTCACACCTCAGAAGTGAGCAGGAGCAGACACTGGTGGCAGGGACAGCTGTGGAGAGTCCCCATCAGGGGGTGAGAAATCCTCTCCAAGCTCTGCTCAGCTGGACACAGATGCTGAACCCCAGGGGCAAAAGATTGAGAAGGAGAATGCTAGAGATGCATCAGCAAATTAGTCAGGTTCTGACAGAGGTGCCACGCATACTCACTACAAAGTGGAGCGGATGGAGGAGTCCAACTTGCAGAGAATTGCGAGATTGTCTGCCATGGAGAGAATAGCTGCCTCCATGGAGCTTTAAGCACAGCTCTCAAATGATTCCATGCAGGCCATAACCACGACCAACTTGTCTGCCGTCTTAAACAGGATGACAAATAACTTGCAATGCGTCACTGTACACCAAATGGTCAGCAGCAGTGTGGGAAAAGTGATGTGGCGCTGACCCAGCAGAGGAATGATAGCAAAAGGAAATATGAGAGTGGGAACTCCACTCAAAGCGGTCCCACTTCTCACCTGTTGTCTGTAAACACTGTGACATGGGTAGGGCCTCCTGTGACTTCGCCCCTCTTCTGTTCACCTCTCTAATGTGCAACTCCCTTCTGTGTACCTCCCTCCTGTGCACCTCTCTTCTGTGTATCTCCCTCCTGTTCACCTCCCTCCTGTGCCCCTCTCTCCTGTGCCCCTCTCTCCTGTGCCCCTCTCTCCTGTGCACCTCACTCCTGTGCACCTCTCTCCTGTGCCCCTCTCTCCTGTGCCCCTCCCTCCTGTGCCCCTCCCTCCTGTGCACCTCCCTCCTGTGCACCTCTCTCCTGTGCACCTCCCTCCTGTGCACCTCTCTCCTGTGCACCTCTCTCCTGTGCACCTCCCTTCTGTGCACCTCTCTCCTGTGCACCTCTCTCCTGTGCACCTCTCTCCTGTGCACCTCCCTCCTGTGCACCTCCCTCCTGTGCACCTCTCTCCTGTGCACCTCCCTCCTGTGCACCTCTCTCCTGTGCACCTCCCTCCTGTGCACCTCTCTCCTGTGCACCTCTCTCCTGTGCCCCTCCTGTGCACCTCCCTCCTGTGCACCTCTCTCCTGTGCACCTCTCTCCTGTGCACCTCCCTCCTGTGCACCCCTCTACTGTGTATCTCCCTCCTGTTCACCTCCCTCCTGTTTACCTCCCTCCTGTTCACCTCTTTCCTGTGCCCCTCCCGCCTGTGCCCCTCCCGCCTGTGCACCCCTCTACTGTGTATCTCCCTCCTGTGCAGCTCCCTCCTGTGCCCCTCTTGTTGTGTTGGTACCTTTCTACCTAGACACAATTTAGGACTCAGAACTCAGAGATTCAAACATGAAGTGCTTTATTGGAAGGAAAGGAAGTTCTGGAAAGTTCCGAACAAAGAGAGCTAAAACTTAACAGAGAACACCCAACCATTTATCTCCTGTGACAGCGCTACCACAGGTGGGAGGAGAACACACAATACATAACATTTCCTACCCTCTTAAATGGAAGGTCCACATTATTCCTCAACAGGTAAGTTACTTTCAATGCACTCAACGAACCTAGGGTAGAGGTAGACTGCCTCAAACCCTGACTTTACCTTGGGGTTTATTCTGCCCCAGTCTTGTGGGTAAGTCACTAAGCCTACAGATCCAAGTGTCTTGGAGGCCGCCGCTCTCTGACAGGATACCGGCGGTCATCGCTGGCTTCCACAGCAGTAGGCATTGACACAGGCCTGGATGGAGAAGGTGCCTGTGTCAGTTGAAAGTCAGCAGTTTGCACAGGTGGAACAGTCTCTTTGACTTCCTGTGTTGGAGAAGAGCACTGTGGCAAAGGATGCTGGTTTGCGGTATCATCCGGAAACAGTTCAGGCCAACCAGCCGTTGGAGCCTCTGTGGCTGTCTCTGCTCCTAGCAACAGTTGATCTGTGTGTCTTCTCCAGACGACGTCCTCAGCAGTCTCAACCGTGTAAGACACAGGGCCCGTCTGCGCGATCACTGTAGCAGGAACCCATTTCGGTCCAGTGTTGTAGTTTCGAGCTAGGACGTGCTCTCCCGGATGAAACCGTCTCTCCATGGCTCTTTTCTCTCTCTTTTCAACTTGAGCTTGTTGTTGACAATGGACAACCTGTTCTGCCCTTGGAGGTTTGAGTAAGTCAAAACTTGTCCGCAACTGCCTCTTCATCATGACCGAAGCGGGGGCAGTTTTGGTTGTGGCATGCGGCTCGTTCCTGTAGGACAACAGGAAGCTGTTCAGACATTGGTGGATTGAGCCCTGACCTTGCGATGCCTTCAAGGCATGCTTCAAAGTTTGCACAAACCTTTCTGCCAGGCCGTTAGTAGAGGGATGATAGGGCGCAGACCTGATGTGTTGGACACGATTCACATGCAGGAAGGTGGCAAACTCCTGTGACACAAATTGTGGACCGTTGTCACTTACGAGTTGTTCTGGTGAGCCATAACGGCTGAACATCTCACCAAGTTTCTCAACTGTTTTCTCTGCCGTGGTAGGCCTCATCACAGCGACCTCCGGCCACTTGCTACGAGCGTCCACAACCACCATAAATATCTTCCCTTCGAAAGGACCGGCGAAGTCCACATGTACTCGCTGCCACACTTCTGCAGGCCAATCCCAGGGGTGTAGGGTTGCCAGCTGTGGAACATTCCGGACCCTTTGACATGGGGAACATGTTTTGGCTTTCTCCTCAATATTCCCATCGAGACCTGGCCACCAGAAGTAGCTTCTTGCCATTTCCTTCATCCGAACCATTCCACTGTGGCCTGTATGAAGTTGTTGCAGTATAGGTTCCCTCAGAGGTGGCGGAATGATGACACAGCGTCCCCAAAGAAGACAACCTGCCTGGACAGAGAGCTCACTTCTTTTTGAAACGTAAGGTTTCAAACTAGGAGAATCTCCTATCGCTCTCCCTCGAATGACATCGTCCATTACCTCAGACAGGACTGGATCGTTGCGGGTGTACCTTCACACCTGAACTGCAGTGACAGGTGCTCCCTCCAATTGTCTAAAGTAGAAGATGTCTATCTGACAAGGCTCTGGGGGAGTAACAGGCAAGAGTAGCCTCGAGAGACCGTCTGCGTTGCCGTGCAAGTCTGATTTGCGATATTTGATGTCGTATGTGTGTCCTGACAACAGTAAAGCCCACCTTTGCATCCTGCTTGCAGCGAGAGATGGAATTCCGGTGTGGGGCCCGAAGATTGAAGTCAACGGACGGTGGTCCGTCAGGAGTGTGAACCTTCTCCCAAACAGGTACTGATGAAATTTTCGAATTCCAAAAACGATTCCCAAGGCCTCGTGCTCGATCTGCGCATAGTTACTCTCGGCCTTGTTCAAGGTGCGTGATGCGAAGGCGATAGGTTTCTCTTCACCCGAAGGCATGATGTGGGATATGACTGCTCCCACACCATATGGTGATGCATCACATGCTAGCTGCATGGGTAGCTTTGGGTCGAAGTGTGTCAGGACCTCCGAATTCAGCAATGCTTTCTTTGCTTGGGCGAAAGCTTCGTTGCACAGTTCAGTCCATTTCCATGTTTTGCCTTGACATAGCAACTGATGTAACGGCTTCAGCAATGTTGCTAAGTCTGGAATAAACTTCCCATAGTAGTTAAGTAGCCCCAGAAATGAACGTAACTGGCTCACATTCTGGGGTGCTGGGGCCTCCACGATCGCCTTGACCTTTGGCGGCGCCTTATGCAGGCCAGTAGCGTCAATCACATGCCCCAGGTACTCAACTGAAGACTGAAAGAATTCACATTTGTCTTTACGAACTCTGAGTCCGTACTCTTTCAGTCGTTGTAGTGTCGCATCCAAGTTCAGAAGATGATTCTCCTCATTTGTCCCAGTGACAAGGATGTCGTCCAGGTAGCACTGGACTTCTGGCAGTCCACTCAAAATCTGATCCATTGCCCTATGGAATAGAGCAGGGGCCGAAGTAATTCCAAACGGAAGGCGGCAGTACCTGTATAGCCCCTTGTGTGTCACAATTGTCAGCAGCTCCTTTGATTTGTCATCGACATGCATTTGTAGATAAGCCTAGCATAAGTCTATTTTGCTGAACTTTTGCCCTCCGTCCAGGCCCGTAAAAAGATCAATGAGGGGAAGAGGGTACTGTTCCACAGACAGCACCGGGTTAATAGTCACTTTAAAATCCCCGCAGATTCGAACAGATCCATCCTTTTTCAGGACAGGAACAATGGGTGTGGCCCATTTGCTCACGCTCACAGGCTCCAGGACTCCATTCTCGACTAAGGCCTCCAAGTTAGCCTCAACTTTTGGTCTAATTGCATAGGGTACAGGTCGGGCTTTGTGAAACTTCGGCTTGCTGTCAGGTTTAATGTCCAGTCTCACGCTGATCTTTTTCATGCTCCCAAGTTCCCCATTGAAGAGTTCTGCATGTTTGTTTAACACTGCAGTCAGACCTGACTCCCCTTTTGACATCATGCGGACTGCAGGCCAGTCCAGCGTGATTCTCTCTAGCCACGCACGTCCCAGTAGCGATGGGTAATTTCCCTTTACCACATATAGTGGCAGTTTTGCAGTCTGTCCGTTCAATTTAACTGTCACCTCAATGACGCCTCTCATGGCCACAGGTTCGCCGGTATACGTCTTTAGCACAATGTTTGTTGGCTGAAGGGTAAGATGCTTTAGCATTTTGTTGTAGACAGTGTCTGAAACAAGGGACACAGCCGCACCTGTGTCCACCTCCATCCGCACTGATTGTCCCTCCACCAGTGGTGACACCCAGTAGCCATTTGAACCACCTGCAACCGTCAGTATGTGCACCTCTTCCTCCTCAGAGGTGTCGCTCCCCTCTGTTTTGCTTGTTCCATCATACTGCACTGAATGAACACTCTTTTTCCTCTCTTGTCCAAATACAGACATTTTGCTTCCATGCTTCCCAGCTCTGTCTGTTCTTTTTTTTACCTCTACAGGCACATTCAATGTGACCCTTTTTGCCACAATTTCGGCATTCCAGCTCCGTACACCAGCAGTCATTAGCGTGATGGCCCGTTTTCCCACAACGGTAACATGTGCTGTTCCGCACACCTTTAGGCTCAGACGACACCTTGTGAACTCTCCCTGTTGAACTCAACTGGTGAGCCTCCTTTTCCGCCATCTCCATGGAGACACTAACTTCAATGGCCTTTTCAAGAGTAAAGTTGTCCTCAGTAAGAAGGCGCTTCTGTGTGGCTGCATTTTGCAGACCACACACAAATCTGTCTCTAATGGTGTCCTTCAGCACCTCCTTGAACTGGCAGTGTTCCGACAACCTTTTTAAAGCAGCAATAAACATCGTCACTGATTCCCCTCCTCTTGATTCCGTTTGTGAAATCTAAATCTCTCAGCAATAACCAGAGGTTTTGGTGAAAAATGTGCTCCAAGAATTTCCACTAGTTGCTTATATGTTTTAGTTCCTGGCTTATCTGGCTGCACGAGGCTGCGAAGTAAATTGAAAGTCTTCGGCCCGATTACACTCAAAAAGGTAGGCACGACCTTTTCATTTGCCACTGCATTCGCCAATACAAAATAGTCAAAACGTTCCGTATATGCGCTCCATTGCTCCACATTTTCATCAAAATCACCGATGTTTCCTAATATAGTAGCCATCTCACGTTTCAAATTAAATTTTCTGTTTACTCATTGCACCCGTAACGTACGCAGATTCATCCGCTCCTCGTTGCCACTTGTTGTGTTGGTACCTTTCTACCTAGACACAATTTAGGACTCAGAACTCAGAGATTCAAACATGAAGTGCTTTATTGGAAGGAAAGGAAGTTCTGGAAAGTTCCGAACAAAGAGAGCTAAAACTTAACAGAGAACACCCAACCATTTATCTCCTGTGACAGCGCCACCACAGGTGGGAGGAGAACACACAATACATAACACCTCTCTCCTGTGCCCCTCCCTCCTGTGCCCCTCCCTCCTGTGCCCCTCCTGCCTGTGCACCCCCCACCTGTGCACTCCCTCCTGTGCACTTCCCTCCTGGCCTCTTGTGCCCCTCCATCTTGTGCACTCCCTCCTGTGCACTCCCTCCTGTGCACGCCCTCCTGTGCACTCCCTCCTGTGCCCCTCACTCCTGTGCCCCTCCCTCCTGTGCCCCTCCCTCCTGTGCCCCTCCTTCCTGTGCACTCCCTCCTGTGCACCTCCCTCCTGTGCACTTCTCTCCTGTGCCCCTCCCTCCTGTGCACTCCCTCCTGTGCACCTCCCTCCTGTGCACTTCCTTTCTGTGCTCCTCCCTCCTTTGCACCTCCCTCCTGTGCCCCTCCCTCCTGTGCTCCTCCCTCCTGTGTACCTCCCTCCTGTGCCCCTCCCTCCTGTGCACTTCCTTTCTGTGCTCCTCCCTCCTGTGCCCCTCCCTCCTGTGCCCCTCCCTCCTGTGCACCTCTCTCCTGTTCACATGCTGATCGCACAATAGCATGTCGTTGCTGCCGTGGATGGTGATGGTCTTCCTCTTCTGATGTGCTGTCAGACGCACCCAATGCGCCTCCCATCCTACTTTTATCAATTTGAAATCCTCAATTTGAAAACAACTGTATCCACACAAGCACTCTCTGGCATACTTTTGAAAGAGGGAACTGAGGCACCATCTGCAATAAGTGAACATTTATTCAGATGGGACAATGGCAAGTTTAAATACTCACTTGAACTGCTGCTTAAACTCGCCTCCATTTCCCTGTTCAGTTTCCTGAGCCCCGGGAATCACATGCTGCTCAAGTTAACTTTGAGCCAATTTAAAAACAATTTGTAAAGAGCTCATTAATGCCTCCCAAGGACTTTAATTGAGCCAATCGGTTCCCGCCCGCATCCAATTAGGAAATCCCTGACTTTGGCGTGTAGATTTCTCGCCGGCATCCAAACGTGCGTCCGTTAAACCCAGATATGGGCACATTGGAGCTGGGCTGCGCTCCTGCTCTAATAATCAACCCCCACCCGCTCCCAACCCACTCATTCTTGGGGCATTAAAATTCCGCCCCCCCCATTATCTGATCATTTATGGTGTGGAGATGCCGGAGTTGGACTGGGGTGGACAAATGTAAGAAGTCACACAACACCAGGTTATAGTCCAACAGCTTTATTTGAAATCACAAGCTTTCGGAGCGCTGCTCCTTCTTCAGGTGAAGTGGAGAAATGCATAAAGACACAGCTTATATAGTCAGAGAATCATGTCAGATGTTTACAGGTAACCTTTCCAACTGCCATTTATCACACCTCGGCAGAGAGATAATCACAGCAGTCAAAGGTGTGAATGGTGTCCAAACAGGTCAGTCAGGGAAACATTACATCAAAGAACAATGAGGTGGGGTCACAAGGGGTCAAATATTGCAGATGCTGGGGTCTGTATGAAAAACAAAAAAACAGACAAAAAACATTTTTTTTGGCTGGAAATCACAGCAGGTCCGGCCGCATCTGTGTAGAGAGAACAAGCCAATGTCGACTCGAGTCTGGATGACCCTGCATCAGGTGGGGTTACATGTAGCGTGACATGAACCCAAGATCTCGGTTTAGGCCGTCCTCATGGGTGCGGAACTTAGCTATCAGTTTCTGCTCGACGATTTTGCGTTGTCGTGTGTCTCGAAGGCCACCTTGGAGAATGCTTACCCGAAGATCGGAGGCTGAATGTCCTTGACTGCTGAAGTGTTCCCCGACTGGGAGGGAACACTCCTGCCTGGTGATTGTTGCGCGGTGTCCGTTCATCCGTTGTCGCAGTGTCTGCATGGTCTCGCCGATGTACCATGCTCCGGGGCATCCTTTCCTGCAACGTATGAGGTAGACAACGTTGGCCGAGTCACATGAGTATGTACCATGTACCTGGTGGGTGGTGTCCTCACGTGTGATGATGGTATCTGTGTTGATGATCTGGCATGTCTTGCAAAGGTTGCTGTGGCAGGGTTGTGTGGTGTCGTGGTCGCTGTTCTCCTGAAGGCTGGGTAATTTGCTGCGAACGATGGTCTGTTTGAGGTTAGGCGGCTGTTTGAAAGCGAGTAGTGGAGGCGTGGGGATGGCCTTAGCGAGGTGTTCGTCGTCATCGATGACATGTTGAAGGCTGCGAAGAACATGGCGTAGTTTCTCCGCTCCAGGGAAGTACTGGACGACGAAGGGTACTCTGTTGGTTGTGTCCTGTGTTTGTCTTCTGAGGAGGTCTATGCAATTTTTCGCTGTGGCCCGTCGGAACTGTCGATCGACGAGTCGAGCGTCATATCCCGTTCTTACAAGGGCGTCTTTCAGTGTCTGTAGGTGTCCATCGCGTTCCTCCTCGTCTGAGCAGATCCTGTGTATTCGCAGGGCTTGTCCATAGGGGATGGCTTCTTTAACGTGGTTAGGGTGGAAGCTGGAGAAGTGAAGCATCGTGAGGTTGTCCGTGGGCTTGCGGTAGAGTGAAGTGCTGAGGTGTCCGTCTTTGATGGAGATTCGTGTGTCCAGGAATGAGACTGATTCTGAGGAGTAGTCCATGGTGAGTTTGATGATGGGATGGAACTTGTTGATGTTATCGTGTAGTCTTTTCAGTGATTCTTCGCCGTGGGTCCATAGGAAGAAAATGTCGTCGATGTATCTGGTGTATAGTGTTGGTTGGAGATCCTGTGCAGCGAAGAAGTCTTGCTCGAACTTGTGCATGAAGATGTTTGCGTATTGGGGTGCGAATTTGGTCCCCATGGCTGTTCCGTGTGTTTGGGTAAAGAACTGGTTGTCGAAGGTGAAGACATTGTGGTCAAGGATGAAGCGGATGAGTTGTAGGATGGCGTCTGGAGATTGGCTGTTGTTGGTGTCGAGTACTGAGGCTGTCGCAGCGATGCCGTCATCGTGGGGGATACTGGTGTAGAGTGCCGAGACGTCCATCGTGGCGAGGAGTGTTCCTGGTTCAACTGGTCCGTGGGTGCTGAGCTTCTGTAAGAAGTCTGTAGTGTCGCGACAGAAGCTGGGGGTTCCCTGTACGATGGGTTTCAGGATGCCCTCGACATATCCAGTGTCTTTATGCATTTCTCCACTTCACCTGAAGAAGGAGCAGCGCTCCGCAAGCTTGTGATTTCAAATAAAGCTGTTGGACTATAACCTGGTGTTGTGTGACTTCTTACACTGATCATTTATCTCGTTGCTGTTTGTGGAATCTTCCTGTGCACAAATTGGCTGCAGTGTTACCCTACTTTGAAACAGTGGCTACACTTCAAAAGTAATGAATTGGGTGTGAATAACCTCGGGACATACTGAGGTATGAAAGGTGTTCTGTAGCTGCAAGTTATTTCATTCTTTATCATTTATGCCTTAGATCTGCAATAGAGAATCAACATTATACACATTTGTGTACACTGATAGACCTGACTCTATGGCTGGACAACGTCACTGAACACCAAGCACACTCACACAGAGATTAAATAATTAACATATAATCACTTCTGAACAATGGGCTGGATTTGAATGTGCAAGCGTTTGGGAGGGGGCGGGGCGGAAAGGGTGGATAGCTCGTGGGAAACCCAGAAATATGTTAAGCGCGTCTGTCGGTGGACTTTTCACGCAGTCACTCCATTAGCATTTTATTTCCAAGTTTCCTGTCCAATCAGCATCAGTGGACGTGATGACGACCCACATTACGCGATCTCAACTCCAGTATTTAAAGGGACAATCCAAACATTCGAATTGAAGGAGTTGGAATTGGCAAGAAAGAGAAGGAAAGTCAGAAATGGAAGTAGTGAGACATCCAAAGGCTGTTCCCCACTTCACAGACACCTCCCTGGATGTACTGCTGGGGGATGTGAGGACCCAGAGGGAGATACTCTTCCCTAGCAACGGGAGGAAGAAGCCTGCTGGGGAAACCAAGAAGGTGTGGTTGGTGGTGGCAGAAGAGGTCAACAGCAGGAGTGTGGTGCCACTCTCCTGGATCCAATGCAGGAAATGGTTCAATGACCTAACCAGGGCAGGAAAGGTGGCACATTCACCTATATCCTGATGTGCGTATCACCCCAACCTCCTCACTCTGCCTTCTCAAGCTTACTGCAGCACATCACTCCTCTCACCAACTTACCTTGCAGGTGCACCCATCTCTCTGTCTATGCACTTCCTCACATCCCCATCTATCCATCCACCACTAACACTCACCCTGGTCCTTATGCAATGACATGCCTCTCCCTCATAGTCACCTTCAACAAATGCTCTCCATTCATCGGGGGAATACATGCCATTACTCTTACTCATAAGTCTCTTCCTTCCCTCCTTGCAGGATAAGAGAGCAGAGAACATCAGGGAGAGGGAGAGAATCAGAGGTGGCCCTCCAGCCATCTCACAATTAACAACTACAGAGGAGGAGGCACTGGAGATCAGCAGAGTCTCTACGTGCCTGGCAATCAGAGATGGGGAGATGGGGGCCTCCCAGCTACCTGGTGACAGAATTAAATATCAGACAGTCAACAGCGAGAGAAATATGATCATCTTCATAATGATAACTTGCAACATTCTTACCTTGCCAGTTCATTCATGCCTTTTATCTCCCACAGGACCCTCACGCATGCAGCAAGCATTCTCCTCAGAGTTCAATCCCTCTGAGGGTGCACCGTCACAGGAGCTAAGACGTCTGGGAGGGTGGACTACCGCAGGGTGAAAGCATCATGGCAGCTGCCCAGGAATCTTGAGCGCACCTGCATAAAGATCTTTTTGTGGTTGCACACCAGCTGCACATTGATGGAGTGGAAGCCCTTGCGGTTGACAAACACTCCTGGATGATCTATGGGTACCTTAATTGCCACGTGTGTATAGTCGATGATACCTGCACCTGTGGGAAACCAGCCAGAGCTGCAAAGATAAGCTCCAGCTCATTCTGACTGGCATCATCACAGGCAAAGTTTACATAATTGGTGGCCCTGGCAAACAAGCCATCAGTCACCTGCCTTATTCGTTTGTGTGCCGCCGACTGGGAGATCCTGCAAATATCTCCGGCAGAGCCTTGCAAGGATCCAGAGGCAAAAGAGTTGAGGGAGGTGGTGTCTTTGGCAGCCACTGGTAAAGCATGGTCACCAGGTCCAGCTGGCAGCAGGTCTTGTTCCAGCAGGCTGCAAATGCCTGCCGCCACCTGACTGGACACCCTGAGCCTCCTGAGACACTGTTGTTCAGACATGTCGAGGAAGCGTATCCTCTGCCTGTAGACCCTGTGTGACAGGTATGGCCTCCTGCGAGCTGCACCTCTCCGCTGATTCCCTCTCTCATGTGGAGCTTCAGGTCTGTGAGCAGCAAACTGCTGCTGCTGCGGTTGCTGGTCATCTTGGTCCTCATCTGACTTCCAATCTAAGGCAGTATTAGCAGCACCGATGCTGATCTGATAGATCAGAGCGCCAAAGTACAGGTCAGACCTCCAATCCTCCAAATTGTTGAAGAAACCTCCAAAGTGTGTAAAGTAACCTCTCAGCTCAAGCACTGTGAACAAACCCTTTCCCACAAGCAGGTGAGAAAGCAGCTGTGTGCACTGAGTATTTATTGGCATATTTCCCTGGCATATTGCTTCAGCCCCCCAACTGCTGCGGTGCACTCACCTTGCTTTCACTGGCGAGTTCCAGGAAGCCCAGGAAACCTGTGAGACCCAAAGTTATACTGTAAAATCAATGTCAATATCGCTCTAATTAAGCGATTATCATATGTTAGTTGGCAACCCGCCTCTCCCGAGAGGGTTGCTCGCATGCAGCCTAACGCACTGCAATCAAATGTGGAAGTCAACGGGTTGGAACCGGCTTCCCGACATTCTGTCAATTTCGCTGGTTTTAACCACCCACCCACTCCCAAACCCACGTGCTCCTGCACATTAACATCCAGGCCAATAAGCTTGTGTGATCATTGTCCAAAATCAGGGGCAAAAATTGAACTGCAATTTTTTTCTCTAGAAAAGTGAAGACTGTGAGGTGACCTGATAGTGGTCTTTACAATTATGAAGCGTTTCGATAGGGTAGAGGTGGAGAAGATGTTTCCACTTGTGGGGAGTCCAAAATTAGGGGCCATAAATATAAGATAGTCACTAATAAATCCAATAGGGAATTCAGGAGAAACATTTTACTCAGAGAGTGGTGAGAATGCAGAACTCGCTACCACATGGAGAGGTTGAGGTGAATAGCATAGATGCATTTAAGGGGCAGCTCGATAAGTAGATGAGGGAGAAATGAATAGAAGGTTATGTTGATAGGGTTAGATGAAATAAGATGGGAGGAGGCTCGTGTGGAGCATAAACCCCCGCACAGATCTGTTGGATCGAATTGTAAGATTCTCAAAATTGTAATAAAATCGCTGCTACCATGTGGAGATCGAAGTTCAGAATGCATTGTGATATGGTTACAGACGGATTCAAAATGTAGGAAATCAGCATGTGTTCTTTCTTTGTGAAGACACAAAATGGTGGAAGTCAACAGGGGGTCCTTTGCCTGGTGATCAGCATGGTCCTTTGTTTGTGAAGACATAAAATGGTGGAAGTCAGCAGGGGGTCCTTTGCCTGGTGGTCAGAATATGGTCCTTTGTTTGAAAGGCCACATGGACAGGAAGGAACAGGAGTGACAAGGAAGTCCTGCCCCCTCACAGGAACATGAATGTGTCATGCGGAAGGAACTCCAATCAGGGAAGGTTTGGAGTGGAACTGACCTATCAGAGGGAGGCAGACAGTGATATACGAGGGAGGCCGGCAGAAAGGCACTATAAAGAGTGACCCAGGGGCGGTAAATTCAGAACACAGAAGGAACAAAGGAGACAGAATGGAAGAATAGACAAACAGAGAAAGCTGGCCCGTCTATGTTTCAACTTGCAACTCTCCCTGGACCGATCGCCCAGAGATAAAGGAGTAGGTATGAAAGTCGGACATAAAGCTTAGATATTGTTAAAAGGGTACTTTTATGTACAGTTGACTTGGGATATAAATTGCCAGGGGGTAGCATATGAGTTACTGGGGGTACTTTTACGTACGGGTAAATTGGGCGCATATTGATTGTGATTATACACTTGAATATTGAACTATAGTGTGAATAAAGACCAATTTTATTGATCACATACTTGTCTGTCATTGTTACGCTTATTCGTAATTCTCGAAGTCCAAACAGCAGTAAGAGAAAGGCTTACAGAATGGCCTGTTTCTGCACTGTAAAATTCTATGTAAATCTATGTGATGTACAGCTTGAAGTATAAATGCAGTTCACTCCATCAAAGGAACAGATACAGTTCATGTTTTCAAGTTTGTACAAACATGTCCCACGAGCTAGTTATATCCAGCAATGTAACTTCCAGGAATCCATTGGCTCCTCTCACACCAGCTCTTCTGTCGGCTCTTGCTCCTTAGCTGTGGTGAAATGGTGCAGTCAAATTGCAGAGCTTAGTAACAGCCTACCTATGGTGCCTGAGCCCAATGCCTCATTGCTGTTGTGTCAAGCCCAAATGTCTGGCTCAGTTGCACTAGTATAACCTACAGCTGCATTAGAAATACAACAATTTTGCTAACACTTCGTGCAATTAATCATCATAATGCATCATTACAGTTTTCAAGCCAATTGGGTGTAAGGCCATAAAAAGGTGGGACTGAGAAAGGGCAGTCCAGTCCTCTCAGCTTACCTACTGTTTATGTCTCTGTACAGAATTAATTTAGTCCATTTTTACTTTCTTGCCTTGGTGCAAAGCCCTCATTTTTCTACTCCCTTGAAAAATACCTGCAGTAATTATATTCCGGCATATTTATAATACCCTGTACTCTGATAAAATTGGTTTGATCTACCAAGTTCATTGCGTCACATTTCTACACATGTTGTAAACATTCACTAGGCATGTTAAATATAACTGCAGCACATCACTTACAATTTTACAGCATTAGTCGGGGAATAATTAACTAAATTGTCGCTCTAATTAAGAAACCACCAATTATATGGCCAGTTACCCTTGTATCTGTAAGGATAGTGTGCATCATCTAATTGAGCATTACTTTGCTAGCTATGTCAGGTAGCTGGGGATCTTTAGTGATAGCTGTATCTCCTTTGATTGGTTTTTGTTACAGATTTTACGGCCCCAATATTAACTGGGAGACGCGCTTGGAGCAGACGGGAGGATGGTTCCGATATCGCGTGGAAAACCCGGAAGTATGTTCAGTGCGTCTGTCAATGGCTTTTTAATGCAGCCACTTCATTACCATTTTACTTTTAATTTCCCGTCCAATCAGCAACAGCAGGCGTGATGAGGACCCGCATGACGTGATCTCAAGTCCAGTATTTAAATGGCCAATCCAAAGATGCAATTTTCAGGAGCTTGGAGATGGGAGTAACAGAGGAGGCAGTATCAGTATGGAATCAGGATGCTCAAAGGCTGTGCCCCTCTTTAATGATGCCCCCCTTGATGTGCTGCGGGGGACAGTGAGGAGTTGGAGAGGGATACTATTCACCAGCAACAGGAGGAAGAAACCTACTGCTGACACCAAGTTGCCACACTCCTGAATTCAGTGCAGGAAGTGTTTTAATGACCTCACCAGGTCAGTAAAGGTGAGTACACTTGCACATTCACCTACATCCTGCGGTGTGCATCACTCCAACTGTTCACTCTGCCATCTCAAGCCTACTCCATCACATTACTCCTCACACCCACTTACTTTGCACACCCACCCATCCTTCTCTTTCTATGCATTTCCTCAAATCCCCATCTATCCATCCACCACTCCCACTCACCCGCATGCAATTTCATGCCTCTCCCTCATATTCACCCTCAACAAATGCAGCCCATTCATCGGATGAACACATGCCATTACACCCACTCATAGGTCTTTTCTTTCCCTCTTTACAGGAGAAGAGAGTACAGAACACCAGGGAGATGGGGTGAACTGGAGGTGGCCGTCTACACATTTCCCAATTTACAAGCATAGATGAGGAGGCGTTGGAAATCAGTGGAGTCTTGGTGTGCCTGGCCTTGGAGATGGGGAGATTGGGACCTTCCAGCTACCTGGTGACAGAATTAAATATCAGCCATCCACATGTCATACAACACTCAGTCATGTTGACTTGATTTCAACAGTGAGTGAAATATGATAATCTTCATAATGATAACTACCTTGCCAGGACTAATTCATGTCTTTTATCTCCCATAGGGCCTTCACGTATGCAGAGTTCATTGCTGAAGGTCACAGTTGACAATTCCTCAGAGCAGCAGAGTCCTTCTGAGGATGTGCTGTCACAAGCCTCATGCATACTGTGTACCAGTTCAGATACTCGCACTTCGGTGGGAGCTCATATACAGATATTTGGGTTTTCACCTGGTGTCTCACACTTCACAAGTGAGCAAGAGCAGGCGGCGGCTGGGGCAGCTGTGGAGAGACAGTGTCGGAGGGCGCAGCCCTCTCCAAGCTCTGCTCAGAGGTTGCACCACGTAGGAGTTGTAGGAAAAGGAAGATTAAGGCTTTGTAGTTGCACAAGGGTATGGACATGGGTGTATGAGAAAATGTTGTATTGTTAAGTTTCTGTTCTTTAGTTAGATCACATAAATATTATTCTTTTGCAGCACTTTCTTGTCTTGGCCATTCATGGGTGTTCAGTGGCATGTTGCTTTTTTAACTTGTTTGATGATGAATGGGAAGACATGAATTGATGGGGACCAATGTGGAAGGGTAGGGGTGGGGACGTTGAAGGGGTGGCTGGTTGTTTTCAGGACCGCTTTGTGTCAGTGGCATTTGAGGGGGGGGAATGGGTGGGGGATGGGTGGGGGGAGCAGGAAGAGTGGTTGTTGCATGTGCTTGTGACATGGGTCCACTGGTGCAACCTTAGTGAACCTTGCATGAATAAGTGATCCTTGGCATCCCGGGCAGCAATATGAACAGCTGCGGGTGCATTGCCCTCATTATCTTCCTCCTCCTCGTCTTTCTCCTCCTCACCCTCCACCCTCTGAATCATCCGAAGAGGATTTTCTCTCTTCGCCTTGCTCCTCCTGCAGGTCCAAACCTCACAGCTGGGCAATATTGAGCAGAGCACAGCAAACCACAACCATTCTGGTGACCCTGGCTGATGTGTACTGTAGGGCACCTCCAGATCTGCCTAGGCACCTGAAGCACATTTTCAGCATGCCGATGGCTTGTTTGATCACACATCAGGTGGTCATATGGAATTCATTGCAGCGCTGTTGCGTTGTATTGGTCAGGTTTCCGATGGGTGCCATCAGCCAAGATTGAAGTGTGTATCACTGGCAACACTTGGCCACCAGGTCCAGCAGGGAGCAGGTCTACTTCTAGGGGGCTGCAGATATCTGCCACCACCTGATGCAACAACCTGAGCCTCCTGAGATGCTGCTGTTCAGACATGTCAAGGAAATTCAGCCTCTGCCTGTAGACCCTGTTTCACGGGTAGTGCCTCCTGCGATCTGCACCCCTCTACTGCTTCCCTCTCTGCTTCTTCCTTCTATGTGGTGCAGCCACAGGACTATGACCAGCAGGCTGCTGGTGCTGGTGCTGGTCATGCTGTTCCTCATCTGAGGTCCAATCTAAGACAGCCAAAGCGCCACCCATCCTGATACGATGGCACAAATCTCCAAAGTGTAGAAATTAAACTCTCAGCAAAAGTACCTTCCCCACTAACAGGTTAGAAAGTAGCTGTGAGTACTGAGTATTTATTGCCTTATTTCCAAGAGATGAATTAACCCCCTCAATTGCCATTGTGTACTCTCCTTACTTTCACTGGCGAGTTTCAGGAAACCTGGGAAACCCGTGTGTGGTGTATGTGCCTTTAAGAGCAATTATGGTGTATGTGCCTTTAAGAGCCCCAGGTGTGCGTAATGCCGGTAATTGCCACTTGGGCTATATAAGCCTGTGTATTGTGTATATCCTTTAGAAACCCCCCCCCAGACTTGCTTAGTAAATACCTATGAACCAATTCCTGTCTTCAGTGTCTTTATCTACACACGGACACTACAGTGGCGACGAAGTGGAAACGGACTTACCTGCAATTCGGCAGCACCTCAAGGACATCGATTCCTCCAGCGTCCAGAAGACTCAAGGAAGTAAGAGAAACTGTGGTTTCACCAGCTGGCCAAGCTGGTGACAGGTACTGCGCTAATCCTTCCTGGGTGTCAGGCTGGAGCTCCAGCGGCGGGCTCTACAGCTGAGACAGGCAGCGAAATCGGAGGCAAGCAATAACGGACTGGGAGGGTGCACTCGAGAGATGGCCGGCGCGGCAAGCAGGTCAGCGTTTAGACCTCCGTCGGGAACGAGTCTCCAACAGTGAATAAACGGAAACCACAGTAAAACAGCGTTGTTATCGGTAGCAGCGGCGGGAAAGCGCGGGAAGCGCCATATCGTTGCTACAGGGAGAAAAAAAAAGCGCGGGAAGTGCCATATCTTTTCTGAAATGCCTAAATCTGGTAATATTGAGGCTTTTGATGGCGAAATAGAAGATTGGACCACATACATGGAAAGAGTAGAGGTTTATTGCACTGCAAATGGAATAACAGATGAAAAAAAAGCTTCAGTACTTCTGAACTTAATGGGCGCGAAGACATACGGGCTGTTACAAAATTTAATCACTCCAGCCAAACCAAAGGACAAGACTTTTAAAGAAATTGTTGATACCCTGCAGGAGCATTTAAACCCAACACCGCTGCTGATAGCGGAACGATTCAAGTTCTTCAAGAGAAATCAACACAAGAATGAAAGTAATGCTGATTACCTAACCGAATTAAGAAAGCTATCAAAGTACTGCCAATTCAGAGCAGGACTATTGGATTATCTTCGAGACAAATTTGTTTGCGGTCTCTTAAGTGAAGGAACACAAAAAAGACTGCTTTCTGAAAAAGATTTAACATTGGACAAAGCTTTCAGTATGGCTGTATCATACGAAGCAGCAGCAAAAGGAGCTGCAGAGATACAACAAGAGACACAGGACTTCGGCACCCATAAAATGACACAGGAGTTCGGAAGATGTTATCGCTGCGGCAGATCCACCCATAACAAGAGGGACTGCTGGTTCAAGGGCAAAGCATGCAGGCAATGTGGTAAGATTGGACACATTGCACGGGTATGCCAATCTGGACAAAATAAATCCACTGACAGAAAACAAAAAATCAATAAAGAAAAGTACAGGAAGGTACAAATGATGACGGACAATAGCTCCGAAGACCAGAATAGCGATAGCGACTCCGGAAACAAGAGACTAAGCTGTCTCAAACTACATAATGTACTTGCCAAAGAGGATTACCAAACCATTTGGGTTACCCTCACAATAGCAGGGTCCCCAGTTAAAATGGAGCTAGATACAGGATCAGCTCTAACCGTAATAAATCGACGAGATTACGAGAGGCTATTTTCGCATATACCTCTAAAAGACACATCCATTATCTTAAAAACATATACGGGGCAGAAAGTCTACCCCAAAGGAAAAATAAGGGTGCCTGTGGTATACAACGGCAAAGAAATACAAAAGTTGTATTTATAAATTCTACAAGATGGTGGTCCACCGTTGTTGGGACGTGAATGGATAAGGAAGATACGTTTAGACTGGCACTCCATTCAGGCACTGACGGTGACCAGTAAGGAAAAAAACAATGATGACATCATACCTGAACAATTAAAAGACATCTTGGCCAACGCCAAAGAAGTGTTTCAAGAGAAACTAGGAACCTTGAAAGGCATCACCGCCTCAATAAAAGTGGAAGATACAGCAATTCCAAAATTTTTTAAGGCAAGACCGGTGCCATACGCAATACGTCCGGCAGTCGAGGCAGAGCTGAAGAATTTGGAAAAGGCAGGCGTATTATCCAAAATAGGTTGGAGCGAATGGGCAACACCCATCGTTCCAATCATGAAAAAAACATTGAAAAATAACTGTGAGGAACAGAAAAAAATTCGCATCTGTGGGGACTTTAAGGTGACTGTAAACCCGGTCCTTCACACGGTACAGTATCCTCTTCCGAGGATAGAAGATATTTTCGCCTCACTATCCGGAGGGAAACGTTTCACAAAAATTGACTTGGCACAGGCATATCTACAGATGGAGGTTGAGGAGACCTCTAAAAAGTATCTCACAATAAACACACACAAAGGCCTGTACCAGTACAATCGACTGGTTTTTGGAATAGCATCAGCTCCAGCTATCTGGCAAAGAGCTATGGAGCAAGTCCTGCAAGGGATTCCGGGGACTCAATGCTACCTAGACGACATCCTTATAACAGGAGAAAACGACAACGAGCACCTTGCCAATTTGGAGCAGGTGCTCACTAGGCTGAAAGAACGGGGCCTATGAGCAAATCGCCCCAAGTGCGAATTTTTCCAAAATCAGATATCATATTGTGGCCACATAATTAATAAGGAAGGGTTGCATAAGTCACCTGAAAAAATTGAAGCAGTTATAAAAGCCCCAGCACCTGAAAATGTTTCACAATTAAGGTCATTCCTGGGATTAATAAATTACTATCATAAATTTTTACCGAACTTATCAACTATTCTACACCCTCTTAATGATCTTCTACAGACAGGAGTGATTTGGAAATGGAACGAAGACTGTAAACGTGCCTTCCATAAATGTAAAGACTTAATCACATCCGAGAAAATTTTGGCTCATTACAACCCATCACTACCAATCAGACTGGCGTGCGATGCATCCCCTTACGGCATAGGAGCGGTATTGTCCCATAGATTCCCTGATGGCTCGGAACGGCCGATAGCTTTTGCGTCACGCTCATTGAACTCAGCTGAGCGTAACTATGCCCAGATAGACAGGGAAGCACTCAGCCTGGTATGGGGAGTGAAGAAATTCAACCATTACCTACACGGACAAAAATTTACCTTGCTGACTGACCATCAACCCCTCATCTCCATATTCAACCCTAAAAAAGGTGTCCCCATTATGACGGCACAAAGACTACAGAGGTGGTCCCTTTTTCTAGGGGCACACCAATACAACATTGAATACAAAGGGTCAAAACAGCATGGGAATGCTGACGGTTTATCACGCCTACTGTTGCCAATGATAGAAGAGGCACCTACAGTAGACCCAGTAGAGATATTCCACTCTACCATAGTGGAATGTCTACCGGTGACAAATTCTGCCATTGAAAGGGAGACAAGAAATGACCCTACTCTCTCACGGGTCTACGATTTAACAGTGAAGGGATGGCCAGCACATGGCGAACCACTGTTGCCAGCATTCTCGCAAAGAAGAGAACAGCTGTCAGTGTGCCGAGGAACCTTGATGTGTGGATCCAGAGTGGTGATTCCACCCAAACTCCAGGATAAAGTGCTAAAGGAGCTTCACGAGGGGCATCTGGGTGGAGTGAAAATGAAGAACCTAGCTAGGGCGTTTGTATGGTGGTCAGGTATCGATGGAGACATCGAAGACATGACCAAGAGCTGCCTAGGATGCCAGAAGGTCCAAAATGCTCCGCCACAGGCCCCTCTACATCCATGGGAGTGGCCCTCATCTCCCTGGCAAAGGGTGCACATCGACTTTGCTGGTCCATTTATGGACTCAATGTTCTTAATCGCAGTTGATGCACACTCCAAGTGGCCGGAGGTAATAAAGATGTCCTCCACCACCACGGAAAAAACCATCACAGTATTAAGGACCATATTTGCCAGGAATGGGCTGCCGGAGCAGATATGTTCTGATAATGGACCGCAATTTGTGTCCGAAGAATTCAGAAAGTTCTTAAAGAACAATGGGGTAAAGCACTACACGTCCGCCCCATACCATCCCGCCACCAATGGATTGGCTGAAAGGTTTGTCCAGACCTTCAAGAAGGCCATCAAGGCCATGGGTAATGAAAACATAAAACTTCAGCACAAGGTGGATAACTTCTTATTTGCATATAGGAATGCAACACATATGGTTACTAACCAAACTCCCGCCATGATGTTCTACAATAGAAACCTAAGATGCCGGCTGGATTTGGTCAAGCCCAACATCCGAAGGGACGTGGAGAACCGGCAGTTTCAGGGCATGAATGAAAGGCCAACTAGGGCCTTCCAGATAGGCCAACCGGTTTTGGCCCGGGACTACCATACCGAGAAATGGCAGCCTGGAACTATCTGCACACGATTAGGACCACTGATGTATACCGTGGACATCGGAGACAGCATAATAAGGCGCCATGCTGACCAAATCATCAAGTCATCTGAAAAGGGACAACCTACACCACCACTCTATACATCTAACGATGAAGTAGAGATACCCATATCTACCTCCGATCCGGTGATACTGGAGCCCGATGAACCCGACACTGGCCTTCAAGCCGAATCAGCCTTGCCAGAAGAACCTACTACACCACCAGAAACTACTACACCCCCGAGGCATTATCCGGACCGAGTCAGGAAGCCTCCTGAGAGACTAACTTATAATTAATTAATACAGCAATGTATATTATTTTGCATATAACATTGAAATAAAGAATAGATTTGCCTTCCAAAGCTAGGCTTTATTAACTTTAAAATCAGCAGCATATCTTTCCACATCCAGTCCCAACTAAGCTAGAAAAGGACTGAATTTAAGGTAGCCACAACACATCATGTGATCATCAACTACCAATGAGATTACAACACATATCCCAAGGCAGTTAACAAACAACGAATCACAATACTTTTACTAATCAAGGAATAATCACCACATTCACCCCTCCTTTTAAAATATACTCCAACCTAATAACTTCTACAATTTACAATTAATTATTTACAACTAAACTATGCACGAGAATAAAACTATTTACATAACACAATACTAAATGAACAACAACAAATAATAACATTACGCATAAGTATTAAGTATCTCTCAACTAAAACAATATACTATAATATTTCAACAATTTTTAAAACATTACTATCAATTTAAAAGTCCATTTTCAATCGGTCGACCGGATATCTTGTTCGTGTCGACCTTCTTAACCTTGGTGAAATTCCTTGCCCTCCCACGCCAGAAGGCACAGAAGTATCTTCAACAGGAAGGCTATCCATATCCCGATTCTCAACGGTTTCCGGATTAGAAATCCCATCAGAAGATGAACTAGGACGGTCATAAACATCTATCAAAGGCTGACTAATAGAAGTATGATTATCTGCAATCGGATTGGAAATATTCGTAATATCTGTAACAGTATCCACATTATCCGAATCATGACCATTATTAATATTCTCAGAAGAGGGCTGGCCCCCACAAGGAGCCAAGTCTTTAATTGAAACAGTACTTTCTTTCCCATCTTGGAATCGAATATGAGCATATTGGGAATTTGCCTCCAACAGCTCCACCTCCTCCACCAAGGGGTCATATTTTGACAATCTAACGTGACGTTGAAGCAACACAGGTCCCTGCATAGTAAGCCATGAAGGTACCAAATATCCCGTAGTAGATCTCCGCGGATAGTTAAAGAGCCTTTCATGGGGGGCCACATTAGTAGCCGTTGAAAGCAATGATCTAATGGAATGCAGGGCATCAGGCAGCACCATTTCCCACTGTGTATTCTTAAGGTTCCGGAATGTCAACGCCAACATAACTGCCTTCCAGATCACCCCATTGTATCGTTCACACTGTCCATTACCCTGGGGATTATACGGGGTAGTTCTACTAGTAGAAATTCCCCGACTCTGAAGGTATTCCTTCAACTGGGAAGACATAAAAGAACTTCCCTGATCCGAATGGATATACGCAGGCATCCCAAAGATGACAAAAAGTTGAGTCAAACATTTAATAACTGTAGCAGCTGATACATCTGCACAAGGAAAAGCAAAAGGGAACCTTGAAAACTCGTCCACAACAGTAAATATATATCGGTTTTGAGTAGTTGAAGGAAGAGGTCCCTTAAAATCAACACTCAAACGTTCAAAAGGAGAAGTAGCCTTTATAAGATGAGCTCGTTGAGGCTTAAAGAAATTCGGTTTACACCGGGCACAGATAGAACATGATGAAGTCATCCGCTTGACGTCTTCAACTGAAAAAGGCAAGTTCTTACTGCGTACAAAGTGTATCATCCTCGTAACCCCAGGATGACATAAAGCATTGTGAAGATTAATAAGCGTATCTCCGTGAATCACAGAACAATAAGCCCTCGACAGTGCATCAGCAGCAACATTATCCTTCCCCGGACGATAAACTATGTCAAAATGGTAACATGCCAACTCAATCCTCCATCTCATTATTTTATCATTTTTAATCTTTCCAAAATGTTTAACATCAAACATAAAGGACACAGATTTTTGATCAGTTACCAACGTGAAATGCCGCCCCGATAAATAATGTCTCCATTTACGCAATGCTTCTACTATTGCGTATGCCTCTTTTTCTATTGAGGAATGCCTTTTTTCACTATTATTCAAAGTACGTGAGAAAAAGGCCACCGGTCTTCCATTTTGGTTCAAAGTAGCCCCAATTGCAAAATCCGAAGCATCCGTCTCAATCACAAAGGGAACCTGCTCATCAATGGAATGCACAACTGCTCCTAAAATATCCTTTTTAAAATTCTCAAAACATGTCCTGGCCTCCCATGATAGAGGATATGTCGTAACCCGAATAAGAGGCCGGATCTTCTGTGAAAAATTTGCAATCCAATTAGAATAATAAGAAAACAGTCCAACAACTCGTTGCAAAGCCTTAGAATTAGTAGGACAAGGTAAATCGATCAATGGTCGCAGACGTTCTGGATCTGGTTTAATTTTATTTCCCGTAATAATATACCCCAATAGATTTACCTCAGTAGTCAAAAAGATACATTTCTCTTTGTTAAAAGTTAAACCAACTTTTTCCGCAGCTTGAAGGAATCTTTTTAAATTAGAATCATGCTCCACCCTTGATTTGCCACACACTGTGATGTCATCTAAGTATGAAAAGGTGTCAGAGAGGGAGTTATCACTTATAAAAGCATCCATTGCCCGTTGAAAACAAGCAACACCATTAGTAACACCAAATGGTATTCGGCAAAACTGATACAGCTTTCCACCAGCCTCAAAGGCCGTATATGGTTGATCCTTCTTAACAATAGGAATCTGATGATAAGCACTCTTTAAATCAATAGTGCCAAAAACTTTGTACTGAGATACTTTATTGATAAGCTCATCAATCTTAGGCAAAGGGTACGCGTCTAATTGAGTATACCTATTAATAGTTTGGGAATAGTCTATCACCATTCGTTTCTTGTGTCTCTCATTAGTCGTGACAACTACCTGTGCTCGCCAAGGCGAACAACTAGTTTCAATGATTCCTTCCAATAAGAGACGTTGAACTTCAGAATTAATAAATTCTCTATCCTGACTACTATATCTTCTTGACTTGGTAGCAATTGGCTTACAATCCGACATCAAATTGGAAAAAAGTGATAATGGAGGAATAGATAAAGAGGTTAATCCACAAATAGATAAAGGTGGCTTAGTCCCTCCAAATGAAAGACTAAGAGACTCGTGTAACTGAAGCACATCATGTCCAATCAAAATATCCGCACAGAGATTAGGCAAAACAGATAGGCGTATATCAATATACGTATTACCCAGAAGAACCATTTTCACAAAGCAACAACCAGCTATTTGTGAAATAAGGGTCGTCTGAGCCATACACACCTGATACGTAACAGGCGAAATTTTCAAATGCTTCTCCTTCGCAAACTGAAGACTTATAAAACTCTCAGTACTGCCCGTATCTATAAGGGCCTTCACTTCCAACCCATTAACTTGAGCCGTAACTATAGCTTTGTTTAGGCCATGAGCAAATGCAGCAGAAATTGATGCAATAAACGCCCTATCTAAAGGCTGAATAGTCACAGAAGAGGTAGTGGAGGAAGACCCTCCCACACCAGGAGAAGGGAAGGTAATTGAACCTGATGATTTGCACACACGTGCATAATGACCTCTCTTGCTGCATTTACTACACACAGCCTCCCGAGCAGGACACTTCAGACGAGGGTGCCGGATATTCCCACAAAAATAACACTTCTGAATCCTAGAGGCAACGGCCGCCGAAGTAGAAGCTGTTTCAAAATCTAGTAAACCACTCCCATTAAGTCCACATAATTCCTTTTCATCCGAAACTGCCAAAACCATAGTCGCAGGCCGATTAAAAAGAGCATAAGAATCCGAACTTCTCTGAGCCACATCCAATGTAGAAGCTTGCTCAAAAGCACTTTTAAGATCCAGAGTCTTATTTTCTAACAACCGCTGACGAATTGATCTAGACAGTAATCCATTAATAAAAGCATCCCGTACCGATTCGTCCTTATGTTCTTCAGCCGTCACAGCCTTATAATTACAGTCAACACTAAGGCACCGAAGTGCTTGTAAATAAGTATCCAAAGATTCTCCCACCTGCTGCCTACGGGCAGATAGAAGATGACGTGCAAATACCTCATTCTTTGGTTTAACAAAAATCTTTTCCAATGTAGAAATAGCCTCTTCATAAGTTTTACAGTGCAAAATATATTTATATACATCCGGGTCAATGTAGTTGATCAGCATATTCAGCTTATTTAGAGCCTCTTGATCCAACACGCCCAAAAAGTTTTTAAATGTATAATACCAATGTTTCCATTTATCATCCACTCCAGCAGAATTGGGGTCAGCCTTGAATCGTTCTGGTTGAAGATATCGCTCCATTCTAACAAAAAGTTAATAAATTGAAATAAAGAATAGATTTGCCTTCCAAAGCTAGGCTTTATTAACTTTAAAATCAGCAGCATATCTTTCCACATCCAGTCCCAACTAAGCTAGAAAAGGACTGAATTTAAGGTAGCCACAACACATCATGTGATCATCAACTACCAATGAGATTACAACACATATCCCAAGGCAGTTAACAAACAACGAATCACAATACTTTTACTAATCAAGGAATAATCACCACAAACATGTAATTAATAATTACTTAAAATATGATGTACTAGTTAGCTAGAAGGGGAGGAATTGTGGTGTATGTGCCTTTAAGAGCAATTATGGTGTATGTGCCTTTAAGAGCCCCAGGTGTGCGTAATGCCGGTAATTGCCACTTGGGCTATATAAGCCTGTGTATTGTGTATATCCTTTAGAAACCCCCCCCCAGACTTGCTTAGTAAATACCTATGAACCAACTCCTCTCTTCAGTGTCTTTATCTACACACGGACACTACACCATGGACCCGAGGTTAAACTCAAAAGTGTATGTAAATATTGCTCTAATTGAGCAATTAACATATGTTACCTGACAACCTGCCTCTCCCGAGGGGATTGCGCACACACGAGTGCTGGGTTGGAGCTGATTTCCTGATGCGCTATCTGTTTCCCCGGTTTTAACCCCCCCACCCCCACCACCCGTTCCCAAACCCACGAGCTCTTGCACATTAAAATTCCCACCTAAGTGTTCTTTAGTGGTCTCACTTTGCTGGGCTGAGTCTCACCAGTCGCTCAGCTAACTTTATCTTTCAGTCGGGGCTGTCTCATTTTTACTGTTTGTTTTACTTTTTTTTTCTATTTCAATGTGATTCTTTTGTTTATGACTAATTTTAATTCATTTCTAGTAGAATTTTTCTCGTGTTTATTTCAGATTGCTTTTTCACACACTCTTCTCTCTTTCCTTTCCTATGCCGTTCTTTGCTTCCCTCCAGCCTCTCAGCTTACTGCAGTGCGTCTCAACATCCCTGCTTACAGCCGTTTAACCTACTGCTCTCACTCAACTTGCAGGATTCCCTCCTTCATGCTCCTGAACCTTCCTTCCTCAACTTGTTTCATTCTCCCTCCTAAAGTAATACATCCTAAACCCCTCCACTCTCTCCAACTGCTGCTGTATTTATGTCAGCACTTTCACCTCTGAGTCAGCTTTAGAACTTGAGCACACAATCTGGGTTAACACCCCAGTGCAACACTAAGGGAGTACTCCAATTTTGGAGCTGCCATCATTTGGACGGGACAGTAAACCTGTGTGCCTGCTCAGGTGGATGTAACAGGGCCCATTGCACTATTCGGGTGTGAGCAATGGAGTTCTCCTGGTGTCCTGACTAACATTTATCCCTCAACCAACATCACCAAAACAGCTCAACTGGTCATTATGTCATTGCTGTTTGTGGGCTTTTGCTGTGCACCAATTGGCTGTCATGTTTGCCTACATAACAACAACAGTGATTATACTTCACCAGTAATTCATTGGCTGTGAAGCGCTTTGGCTCGTAATGCTGCATAAATGTAAATTAATTCTTTCCATTTCAAAACTATCCTTCCTCTCCAAATTCCTGGAATGTGTTGCTGCCTTACAACTATGCTCCCATCTCTCCCACCACCCATTAGTCGAGTCCTCCAACATAGCCTTAGGCCTGTCCGCTGAAGCTGCACTGTTCATAGCTCCTTATCTCTCCTCATTCTCCGTGGCTTCTCTGCCACCTTTGGCATGGTGGACTATTCCATCCTCCTCTGGCATCTATCTTCTGCAGTCCACCCAACTGCTCTCTCCCGATTCTGCTCTTACATGGCTCATTACATTGCTGCCAATAGCTCCTTCTCCTCTGTTTGTATTGCCACCTCGAGGAGCCCCCAGAGTTCATCCTTGGCCCATTCCTCTTCAGTATCTACATGGTATCTTCTGGTATCAAGAAGCATGGGGTCAGCTTCCACCCAACTATTCCTCGCTGTGTCCTCCATTGATCCAAAGGTCATTGCTACACCATCAAATTACCTGTCTGATGAGCCAAAACCTCCTTCATGTGAACATGGGAAAAACAGAGACCATCCACTCCAGCAGCACCTTCCCGTTTCTGGCCTCAAGTCCATCAACCTCTTTGCCAGCCATTTTAGGCTATGCCGGGAAGTGTAGAACCTTAGCAACCTGCTCAACCCTGAGCTTAGCTTCCTGGCCCCACTTTCTTCCACCTCTGCAACATTTCCCACCTCTGCCCCTATCACTCCTCTTACGCCACTGAAACCCTAGCCATGCCTTATTGACCTCAAGGCTTGACTTCTCCAATTCCCTTCCAGCTGGCCTCCCCGCAATAACCCTCCACAAGCTTCAACTCATCAGAAACATTGCAAACCGAGTTTTCACCTGGGCCAAGCTCCATATTCCCCTTATCCCTGTCCTCTTCAAATGACACTGCCTTCCTGTGCAAGCTGACCTCAACATTTTCACCCCCGTTTTCAAATTTGTAATTGGCTTGGATCTACCTGAGCTTAGCACTCTCCTCCTGCCTTTCATCTCTGCATGAAACCTCTGCATCCCTAACCAGACTTCCTGTCACCACTCCTTCTACTCCTTCATTGCTGGAAACTCCTTCGGCAGATACACTCCTGTCCTTTGGAAATTTCTACTCATTCCCTACACTTTGCCACTTCCCTCCCTGCTTTCAAAACAATTTTCAAAACCCTCTTCTTCCAGCATGCATTCAGTTCCCCATCCTGAACTCCCGTTCCCTTTCCCCATGCTTGGTGCCCACCCAACTCCTTTTGCTCATTGCAAAGTTTTCCGAACATTGTCTTCTTGCACGTCAGGAGCACTATATAAATGCAAGTTGTTGTTAGTGATCTCTGTTCAATTATAATTAGCATCGGGCTCAGCACATATTAGAAATTAGCTGCTGCTTGGAGAGTTGTGAAGGTAATTTAAATTGCATCGGCTATTATGGGGGTGAATCCCTGCAGGGATCATCCCCTTCGTCCGACGAAAGTTCTGGGTTTTTCGCAACTCTTCTGCTGGAGTTACTCCGAAAATTCCACACCAAAATCAGTACAGTCCAGCATGGAAAAATAACTACATGCTAGCCAACTGAGTCACGTGACTTTACAATATTTCAGGCATGTCATGTTATTATCATTGTCTTTACTATTAAACTATTTTGGGATTTATTTTCATTTCAGCTCTTTAAAATGTCTTTTTAAATGACAAAACAACCAAAACAATGAGCAAATAGGTTAACATCTGTGGAAGAAGATCAGCTCCACACTCACCACTTTAAATCCAAATTGCTTATGTGGTTGCATCCAATACATTTTCTATATACAATAAAATACGTGTCAGTGCGCTACAAGGCTGCAATGCAGATAACACTTCAGAGAATATTCATAGTCAGCTTGAGATTTGCTCTAATGGTTTCTGACACCTGAACCCTCCATATATCACGACTTTACAACATGCTCCTAAATATCAGTTATCCATATGCTGGGGTACTTTATTATAATATACATAGCACTTCTTTTGACAGATTAATCAAAGATGACAGAAGTGATTTAAGCGCTCAAATTTTACTGCCTGAAGTCCTTATTCACTGTATCACTCACCAATTTATCCATGAATAGTTTTGTCATTGAAGACAGTGATGCAGCTATCTGGTATACTGTAGATGAATACATAAATATCTCAGCAGTCACAGAGGAACTATTCCCTCCCTTGAAGCCTGAACTATTTCACAAAAGTACAGTAAACTCCATTGCAGATTATAAAAATACTACCAACGCACACTAAAGGGCCGATTTCAAATCCCGGAGAGAGTCGTGAGAGCAGGGGGCTGAAGCAGATGGCAAGCCATCCGTAGCGAGAGGGCTGGGAAACTTTTACTCTCGCACCTCATCGCATAAGCCCCGTTAGTCTCCCACCCGAATCCAATGGGAGGGGCTAGTTGACCGGCAGCTGGGAACTGCATTTTGGGCATCAGGAAACGGTCCCCAGCACTCAGGTAAATGGTTGGCAAGAGGGTCTCGCGGGTCAGGGGAGGGGGAGAGAAGCTTGGGGCAAGGGAAGGCCCAAGGTTTCCTTGCAGGGCCCGGAGGAAACTCCTGCTCTTCCTGGCCCACAGGGACAACAAGAAAATATAAAATTAACTCACCATTGTGGGCCTCTCCTTGCCCCATTTTCTCTTGCTGCCTGGTTGGCCTGACAGGGGAAGCCACGAAAAACTTCCCTGTGCACTAAGTTACGGGTTAACTTTGGGTTAAAATTAGAAGGTATGTGTTAACCATGGGTTAAAATTGCAGTTGTGCCCCGATGACGTCATTGGAGTCTGACCTGCATATTTAAACAAGGGACCCAGTGCTTTGTGATGGGTGTCCCTTTCACCT
This sequence comes from Somniosus microcephalus, assembly GCF_052327205.1. NCBI lineage: Eukaryota > Metazoa > Chordata > Chondrichthyes > Squaliformes > Somniosidae > Somniosus > Somniosus microcephalus. The sequence continues at coordinate 30,074,665 of NC_140995.1, read as the reverse complement.
GCTCAAGAGAGCAGGGTGAAATTGTAACCCTCAGTAAGGTAGCAGAATTGGTGGGGTCAGTCGCTCCTGCCATTTTAACTGCCCGCCTACCCAGTTTCTGCCAGGGTTAAAATCGGCTCTTATGTACCTGGCACACTCAAACTGTTAAAATGCTACAATATAACCTAAAGAATTATGGGGGTGAGAATAAAGGTATTAAGTGTGACTTCTATTTCAGGCAGTTCAATAAGTTCTTCACACCTTGTTAACCCCCTATACTAAGCATTTTATGCACTGCTTCACAACACCCTGTGTGATGTTCATTTTTCATGCACTGGGGATTTCTGCGGCAAACTGTTCTGACTTAAATTGGAGTAGTATGGTCACAGGAACAAAGATATTTCCGGGATTAAGATATCTAAAAGAATTGCCAGAACCTCGTGTGTTATAAAAGCTGAACCGACGGGGCCCATATTGTGAAGTTGCTGGCCATAATAGGATGCATGAAGATGAACGAAAACACATTAGCATTTCAAGTTTGGTTGGTTTAAACTATACGGGCTGGAAATTCGGTTCCGTAGTGCCCGATTATTTTTTGCGCTACGGGTGCTGTTTTTTGATGAAAATGGCGTTCGCGCTGCATGCGCACACATCTGTGCACTCCATGCCAGACGCCATCTTGGTGAGAGCGGTAGGGTAGGCATTAGGAGCATGTGCCAGAAGTGTGTTGAGTAGGCAGATCATGACGTCAATCGGCATACAACACTGATTTGATGCCAGTGCTGTCCTCGATGCTAATGCCCTGTGTTCACCTCATACAGCTGAAAATGCATTCAACAGCAGCAAGGACCCCCCCCCCCCCCCACCCCCAACAACGATATTTACGTGATTACTCTCAGGTTAGTTGCTGATTAATTTCTACTGGCTCTGTTTAAGTTTGTGGAAGTGTTAGGTGCTTTCCAGAGTTGTTTAAAGTTGGTGAGGTAACAGGGAGCGGTGCTGCACGTAGAGAAGGCCTTGGTTCTGACTTCAAGGGTTCTGATCAGACCACTTGCTCCCAGTCATCCCCCTTGGCCTGCAGCATGACAGGGAGATGGAGCAGAGGACAAGCTGCTCACAGAAGGACGTGGAGATGGGGGGAGAAGGGCTCTCAGCAGGAGGCTTTACCTTCCTAGGGTCTTCCGAGAGCAATTCTCTTACCTCAGCCTGAGCCAGGAGCATTATGTGAGACATCTACGCCTTACGAAAGAGATGCTCACAGAACTCTGGCACCTCTTCTGACCAGACCTGCAGCCTCACACCAGGGCAAGGACAGTGCTGCCAGTGGCTGTGAAGGTGACCATCGCCCTGAATTTCCTCATGTCGGGATCCTTCCAGGCTAGAGCAGGCAACATCTGTAACATCTCCCAGTTCGCCGTCCACTGCTGCATAAGAGAGGTGACAGACGCTCTTTATGCCAGGAGAGGGGACTCTATTGTCTTCTCTCAGACACAGAGAGAAGCAAGTGGAGCATATGAAGGGATAATTACTAGTCCTAACCCCTTTAGGGTTACCCCAGATCAGGCGTATGCCCCAGATGTTCACTTTCAACTAAAGGTAGCCAAATCCTAAAGACGCTTAATTGGGTCTAAAGGTCCAGACTATCTCTCCCTAAAGGAAAGGAACGACCTGAAGATGTTACCATCCTCCAGATAGCGCTTTTAATAAGTTTAGCTAGACTGTAACCTTCTGGATATTATGAGGGTCTGGAAAACTCGCCGAGAATTCTGCAGCTCCTCACCAAAGAGTGTACAGAGATTGAGTTTGCGAGTTTGATACAGAAGTACTATGTGAGACAATTCTAAAAATATATAGATTTATTAAAGAACTGACATGTAATTACAGTAAGCATTTCAATCACAACATTAACAGTTCCAAATACAAAAAGCTTTTACAATCTTATTATCAGAGATCCTTATTCTCAAATCTTAACTTCGTTAAATTTTTACATTTCTTAGTCTTATTCCAGGATACCCACCAAAATCAAATACAATACCGTTTTGATCCCCGAGGCTCAAAGAGTTGTAGGCACAGACACGATGGGCCGAATGGCCTCCTTCTGTGCTGTAAATTTCTATGATTCTAATTTCTATGACTTACAGAGCTTGCCTCTGAAGCTGAGAATCACTTTGCCCCTTTACAGTGAATCTGTCTTCCCATTTGAAAGTCCAATTTTTATACCCTTTCTCATTGGTATTTCCTTTGAAGTTTTCTGCTTTTGTAAGCTAATTATCTCTAGTCATTTTTCTGCTGACTTCTGCAATCTTTACAGTCAGATCAGCTTGTAGCATTAAGAACTGTGGGCTAGATTTTCAGTTGCTAGCGCCAGCAGTTAGCGCCTTAAGAGAAGTGATTTTCGGGCGCTATGCGTGTAGCGCCCGTGCGCAGCGCTGTTTGCGCCCCGCCCCAAATTAAGTTGCCCGTTAGCGCCGGCGCAAAGTTTAGCGCCCGGCCGGATGCGCGCGCAGAAAATAACGTCACATCCTCGTGCAACGCCCTTTGACCGCCCCGATTCCAAACTTCAGTCGGACCGCCCCATTGTGCGGCTGGCGGCCGGAGCGTTTGGAAAAAGGAATGCAACACAACCAGCGCGGGCCCCGGGGGGCGCAAATTAAAGGGGACGTGCTCTCCAGTATAAAGGCCAGTCTTTTTTCAGAAAACACTCTTGTGCAACGCATTTCTGGAGACACAACAAGGAGGATAGCTAACTGGTTTCAAGCAGCAAGAGCTCAGGTATTTTTGGACTCAGGCCAGAGCGCTGCAAGTGGCCTTTTGGAAATTTGAGTGTTTGCCAGGATTTGATGGGGGTTGCATGGGGTGCCAAAACGGAGCTGCAGCTCCATGTCCGTAGGGCTCGCAGACGCATTGTGAGAGGGGCAGCCCTGGCTAGAGGCAGAGGGGGCTACAGGCGTCGGCCACGTAGGCCTTACCCAGTCAGGCTATACCGCCAGCAGCGCTCCTACCTAAACATGAGTGCCGCGCGATGTGTTAAAAGGCTCCGATTCCGAAAGGAGGTGATTGCAGAGATCTGCCACCTGCTTCGCCGAGATCTGCGGCCAAAGCTCAGGTGCAGGACGTCTCTGTTGGTGGAAGTGAAGGTGACGGTGGCATTGAACTTCGATGCCACCGGCTCCTTCCAATACGCTGCTGGGGACATAGCAAACATCTCCCAGTACGGCGCGCATCGCTGCATCCGCCAGGTGACCGAAGCACTGTTCAGAAGGAGAAGCCAATTCATCTCCTTCCCCATGGCCCTGGAGAGCCAGCATCAGCGCGCATTGGGATTTTCCAGACTCGGGGAATTCCCCTTGGTGCAGGGCGCCATTGACTGTATGCATGTGGCTTTGTGGGCCCCTCTGGAGCATGGCGAGCAGTATCGCAACAGGAAGGGCTACCATTCTCTGAATGTGCAGCTGGTGTGTGACCACAAGCAGCGCATCATGGCAGTCAATGCCAGCTTCCCAGGCAGCAGCCACGATGCCTTTATCCTGCGGCAGAGTACTGTGCATGACATGTTCCAGGCACAGCCTCCCCCAAGAGGATGGCTACTCGGGGACAAAGGCTATCCTTTGTGCACCTGGCTCATGACCCCGCTCCGCGCGCCCCGGACCGCTGCTGAAGAGGCCTACAACGAGAGCCATCAAACCACCCGCAACATCATCGAGCAAACTATTGGGGTCCTCAAGCAGCGGTTCCGCTGCCTTGATCGCTCCGGAGGAGCTCTCCAGTATTCGCCGGACCGGGTCTCCCAATTTGTGGTGGTTTGCTGCATGCTACACAACCTGGCTATCCGCAGGACTCAGGCACTGCCACCTGACGTTGGACCAGCACCTCAGGAGGAGGAGCAGGAGGAGCATGAGGAGGAGGAGGAGGAGGAGCAGGAGTACGTTCCCAGGAGGGAGCGACCAGGGCCAAGGGCCGCACGACGCCACCTTATTACATGGTACTTCTAAGCCCCCTGTCAGGGAATGGCCAGGGGCCATGAGGGAAGATGAATGCAGCCGCTCCGCAAGCCCTCAGCCGGCGAAGCCAACAAACACTAAGAAGAACAACCATGGAGACTGCATGAATAAAGATAATTATTTATTACACAAAAATGAAAAGCCCTTCCCACATGAATCCCCAAAAACAATAAACGGGCCCCACAAAAAGCCCAACAAACGACTCACTCCCACAAACTGGGGAGGAGTCACTTCACATTTCTTCAAACCGGGCCTCAACGTCGGCCTAACGCAAAAAATAAGCCCTCCAACAACACAACCATGGGCAAAATAAAGATGGCCACCGCCATATAAAAGGAAAGCTGGCCACACCCTCTACTGAGTGGCCCGCGAGGGCGAGACCTTGCCCAGCCTTTTGCCTCCCCTGCCCGGCCTGCTGCTCCTTCGCAAGCTCTGCCCAGTGGCTGCTGCGAGGCTGGGGGAAGGCGCCTGAGGCTCAGATGCCCTTCCGCCAGATGCCGCTGGGGGGCGGCCTACACGGCGTTTGGGCCTCGAGGGGCCATCTGCTGAGTGGCGCACCTGAGCCTGGCCACCATCAGCTGCAGCCGCTTGCCCTTGACGCCCCAGTGGGGGAATGGCGGCGACGGATGGCGCAATGCTGGCCAGCTGGCGTCTGGGATGCGCTGGCTGGTGCTGTGGCGCGGTGGCACTCGGCCAGGCCCGCACTGCAGGATCCGCAACAATCAGCCGAGGGGCGGCTTGCTGGGATGGTCCAGCGCGGCGGCTGCCCTGGCGATGCCTGCCTGAGACAGCGCGTGTGGCAGCAGTGAGTGCCCCTGTTGTCCTGGTGTGCGCCCGCATCACATCCGCCAGGGTCTTGACGGCATCAGTCAGCATGCGGCCACTCGCGGCAGTTGCTGCCCCGAACTCGCGCACACTGGTCGCCAGCGACTCGATGGCCTCAGGCATGCGCCCCACCACGCTCATGAGCTCCGTGTGGCGCCGGTCCGAATCCTCGGCCATCTTATCCAGCTTCCGCACCTCCTCCGAGGTGAAGGTGTCCGGACTGGAGTCGTGACTCTCCCGCTGGGGAGGAGGGGGCCGAACTAGGGGACCCTTGCCACGTTGGTGGCGGCGAGTGTGCCGATCAGCAGCACTCCCCTCTGATCCTTGCCCCCTTTGGGGGGAAGGCCGCGGGCCACGCGCACGGCTCCTGGGTGGCTGGACGCCACTGGTCCCAGAAGCTGCATTGCCCTGCAACAGTTCCTCCAGGCACTCGTCCAGTGAGGAGGTGTCAAGCATTTCCTCCTCTCCTGCGGGACGTGACTGTTCCCCCGATGGTCCGGCTTGCTCCTCCTCCTCCTCCTGCTCGGAGGTGCTGTCACTGGCAGCTTCAGGGTCCTGGTCGTCACCAGCTGAAAGCAGGAATGCACAAGAGTAGCTTCAGAGTGAGGAGACGGCGTCAGCGAGGGAGTTAGGACTGGTGGCATTCAGCGCATTGGTGGGACAGTGGCAAAGGAGGCAGCTCGGATGGGCCAGTGCGACGCGAGAGGGCCAAAAGGCAAGGTCCTTACCATTGCCGGGCAGTGGAGGGTCGGCTACTCCGCACGCTGTGGGGACGAGCACACAGGCTCCCATGAGCACACACACGCGCTCCTCCAGCCGAGTGAGCTTCTGCAGCTTGGCGCGGCCACCCCTGGCACGGGCCTGGTGATTAAAGGCTACTTTAGCCTGCAAGAGAAAGGACGGGCTGTAAGTGCGCAGTGTAGCCCTGATGTAGTGTGCACTGCCTCCCATGGTGGAATAGCTTGGCCAGAGTGAAGCCCTGATGTAGCGTGCACTGCCTCCCATGGTGGAATAGCTTGGACAGAGTGAAGCCCTGATGTAGTGTGCACAGCCTCCCACGGTGGAATAGCTTGGCCAGAGTGTAGAGTGCCGAATGGCCAATTGATGCTCATGACTGTCCCAATGCTGCTGGCTGAGGGCTGGCCAATAGGACTTTCAGCTCCCTTTGCCCATCATGTCAGGTGTACATGCAAGAATGAGGAGGAGACTGGAAAGGGTACTCACCCTGACAATCCTGGTCAGGTCGTTGTATTTTTTACGACATTGTTTGTGGGTCCTGGGGGCATCGCCGGTGAACGTCACCCTCTGGGCGATCTGCTTCCAGGCTTTGGTGTAGTCGTGGTGGGTTGGATTCCTCCCACTCTCTGGGAACAAGATCTTGCGCCTCACCTCCAGAGCTGTGACCATTATGTCCAGATCACCCTCTGAGAAGCGCAGGGCACGCTGACGGGCCTTCTCTGGCGTTGCCATGACTCCCTGGGGCTGAGCAGTAGTGTTGAGGCCTCTTTGCAAGGCTGCAGTGTGCAGGGCGTGGCAGCAGACCAATTTGTCCCTTCCCCCTTTAAGAGCTGGTCGGCGCCACGGGGTCTGCTGTCAGTCCAAAAATGACCGCACCCGCGCTGCGCCCCGCCTGGGCGCTATCCCTCTGGACCGCCGGCTTAGCACCTAAAGATAGTAGTGGAACGCCTCTTTTAGCGCTCCACCAACCTCTTAGGGCGAAGCCACTGAATTTCCGGCAATGGGGCGCTACTTTGGGGCGGGCGCTAACTTCGGGCGGGCGCTAAGGTTAGCGCCCCAAAACTGCCTATACTGAAAATCTAGCCCTGTGTCTCTACCTTTAGGTGTGCAAAGCTTATCATAAAAAACGGTATGGAGCAGATGCATCTATTGATGTCATTCTTACCAAATTCTTCTGTTTGTGCCTCTTTCCGAAGTGTAAATTAAAAATACCTCAATTGGGTGCACCATTGTCTTCTTAGTTACCTCAGCTGGTTGTATTAAGAATTATGTCTCTCATGTTTCATTTGATGTCATTTTTACAAAGGTATATGTTTCTTTATCTTATGTGTTTCTTTCCAAAGTGTTGGTTTAAGACACTTTAACTGGGTGTACCATTGTGTTCTTTCCAATGCTTCAGACATTCAGGAACCTTTAACCTTCTGTTTCAACAAGGCTATTGATTCAGTGTCAACAACTTATCTTATCTCAATAGCTTGTATGCTGTGTACAGCTTTTCCATTGTTGAGGCTTTTAGATTTTCAAGCCCAGTTTATCATGTTTTAATAAAGTCAAAATTATTTCATAGGATGGTGTATTTTTCTGAATATGGCTTATTCCTTCACACGTACACAAGGCTTTGCCAGGATAGCGGGCTTCCCCATGTTGCAGGGCGCCATCGACTGCACGCTCATGGTTTGCGGGCGCCGCATCTAAATGCTGAGATATACCCCAACCACAAAGGTTACCACATGCTGAATGTACTGTTGGAACGCAACCATGCTCAGCATATCATGATGGTGAATGCCCAGTATCCTGATAGCAGTCATGATGCTTTTATTCTGCGCCAGCCCTTTGTTCCTTCAATCTTTGAGCCACCACGACAAACCAGAGGGTGGCTACTGGGCGACAAGCGCTATCTGCTAACCACCTGGCCCATGACTCCGCTCGCCAACCCAACCACACGTGGGCAGCATGCGTACAATGGGAGCCATGCTGCCACAAGGAATCTGATAGAGCAGACCATTGGTGTCCTGAAACAATGTTTCCGCTATCTGGACCGCTCTGGAGGAGCCCGGCAGTACTCATCAGGTGCGTCTCAAGATTCATCATGGTCTGCTGCATGCACCACAACCTCGCCATTATGAGGACACAGCCCTTGCCACCAGGCATACAGTGACCAGCTGAGGACAATAAAGTGGAAGAAGAGGAGGAGGAAGAGGAGCAGGAGGAAGCGGTAGAGGAAAAAGCGGAATAGAAGGAAGGGGAAAAAAGGAGGTAACCCAGGCAGCCTCTTTCTTGCCAGGCTGTCCATGATTGACTTATCTGACTGCACTACCAACGAACACAACCCCAATTCCCCTTTCAGCTTTTGTCCCACACCTTACCTTCCCTCTATTACTGACCATACAGTGTCCTCTTGGCTACAATGCTGAAATAAAAGCCACCACAAAAGAAATATTCCAATCCAACTTTATATATCAATCCATCCAATATTATATAACAAAGTCAACTAATCACCCTTTCAGTGGGGGAGACTGCAGCCGGACTTGTAGGATGACCTTAAGCAGCACTCGGCCTAGAAGGCCCGGCTGCAGACAGCACCACCTCGGCATGGGCGGCAGCAGTCTGGGCTGGCTGGCTGATAGGCAACAGCAAGGGCACTGGTGGAGTGGCAATAGTGGGAGGACAAAGCTGTAATCCTGAGAGTGGACAGCAGGTTCTTGCTCCACAGAGCCACTGTCACTCCCAGGGGTGGCGCCTCAACATTCCTAGACATCTATTGGCGAACAGATTGCTGGACTGCTGTGACACCCTGCAAACCTCTTTCCACACTGGTAAACGCAGCAGTTTGAGCTTGCGTGGTAGCAAGCTGAGCCTGCCTGAGAGCAATCTGAGCTTGCATAACAGAAGTCTGAGCTTCCACTGCAGCACTCAGACATTGGGTGGCTTCTGCTTGTGCTACAATGGAACCTGAGACATCAGCCATCAGACGCTGCATCATGGCTGGGTCTGCAAGTGCACTAATGGAGTTGCTCATCACTTCTATGCTGGAAATCATGGGCTCCAAGCTCTGTGCAAAGCCCTGTGCAAGTTTGCTGCCAGACTCCTCCATGCTCTTTGTCATTGCATTCAGGCATTCTGGCAGACCTGCCAATGTACCAAGCATTTTGTTGTGCATAGCCATCAGCGTTCTTCTGTAGGCCACTCCATCAAAGTCCTCATCTGAGTCTTCTGCAGCAGAACCCGTGTGCGGCCTCACCCTCTGGGAAGCTGGCAACTGTGCTACCCTTTCTTCCTGCCCTGGCTGCAGCGAACTCATGCCCGGTGACTCACCATGTGCGGATCCCGCCTCTAAGCTACCCTCTGAACTCCGCGCAGTGCCAGTATCTGAGCTGGTGGCTGCGAGTGTCAGATCGACTGACGGTGTTTCTTCATCATCACTCTCCTCTCCCTCTTCTTTTTCTACCACTGCCTGGCCAGGTTGGATTTCTTGGCTATCTGAAATGAGAAAGGCACAAGGGTAGGGTTGTGGTGAGGGGAGGGGCGGAAAGCTGACAGCAGGCTTATACCACGTGCAGCTTATAAATCAGAAGAGATTGTGAAATGAGGGGAAAGCGGGGTGTGAGAAGGAGGATTACGTATGAGGATCCAGCATCTTATATTCATTCAGCCCCGCCACTGGCCACAGGCTCAGCGATGTCCCTCCCAGGAATGGCCAGCACCACCTCCTTCACAGGGGTCAGGTTATGCAGGCACGACTGCCCCCACCAGTAAGGTGTTGCTGCTTCCAGTTGTGAGCCACCTTTTCCTAAGCCAGTTCAATGAGCTGCTGCAGGCAGAATGCACTTTCCCTTTAAGAGGTGCAGACTGCCTTTAGGTAGTGCAGGCCAGCTTTAAGTGGTGCTAGCCTCGCACGAACTTGGGCCCCCTGCTGAGTGTGTCAGTGAGTGTGGTGTAATGTGTTTGGGTGATATGCCTGTCATGGTTGAATAGCTGGCAGTGTGTGCAAGCTGGGAGATGTGGGTATGAGGCTTGCAGCAGTGGTAAGTGTGTGAGAGTAAGATGAAGCTATGAATGTGAGGTATGAGTCATGTTTGGTAGAGATTGTTGGTAGGTGAGTGATGGGCGTGGTGCATTGAGCAGTGTGTGAGGCTAATGGTGCAGATAGTGGGGTATGGCTCTTGAGGATGAATTCACTGACCTTGACCACATGTGTGAGGTCATTAAACTTCTTCCTGCATTGTGTTTGGGTCCTTGGGGCTAAACTGCTTGCGTTTAACATAGCAGCTCTCTGCTCCCAATGGACTTTACACATTTGCCTGGCCCTGTGGAAACAGCACCTCTCTCCTCGAGTTGACCTCCTGCACCAAGGCCTCCAGTGCTGTATTGGAGAACCTATGTGCTCGTTTGCTTCCCTGTTGTGACATAATATTTCTTTTCTTCTCCTCTCACTGTCTTCCCCAACCAGTTCAATGAGCTGCTGCAGGCACAATGCACCTCCCCTTTAAGAGGTACAGACTGCCTTTAAGTAGTAGAAAACTGCCCAGGTATGTCTTGTCCACACAAATCAGGACAAATCCAATCCGACCAATTACCGCCCCATCAGTCTACTCTCAATCATCAGCAAAGTGATAGAATGTTTCATCGACAGTGCTATCAAGCGGCACTTACTCATCAATAACCTGCCCACTGGTGCCCAGTTTGGGTTCCGCCAAGAACACTTGGCTCCAGACCTCATTACAGCCTTGGTCCAAACATGGACAAAAGAGCTGAATTTCAGAGGTGAGGTGAAAGTGACTGCCCTTGACATCAAGGCAGCATTTGACCAAGAGTGGCATCAAGGAGCCCTAGTAAAACTAAAGTCTATTGGAATTGGGGGGGAAACTCTCCACTGGCTGGAGTCATACCTAGCACAAAGAAAGATGGTTGTGGTGGTTGGAGGTCAATCATCACAGCCCCAGGACATCGCTGCAGGAGTTCCTCAGGGCAGTGTCCTAGGACCAATCATCTTCAGCTGCTTCATCAATGATCTTCCCTCCATCATAAGTTCAGAAGTAGAGATGTTCGCTGATGACTGCACAGTGTTCAGTACCATTCGCAACTCCTCAGATAATGAAGCAGTCCATGCCCACATGCAGCAAGACCTGGATGATATTCAGGCTTGGGCTGATAAGTAGCAGGTAACATTCGCACCACACAAGTGCCAGGCAATGACTATCTCCAACAAGCGAGCGTCTAACTACCGCCCCTTGACATTCAACGGCATTACCATCACCGAATCCCCCACCATCAACATACTGAAGGGTCACCATTGACCAGAAACTTAACTGGACCAGCCACATAAATACTGTGGCAACAAGAGCAGGTCAGAGGCTAGGTATTCTGTGGCAAGTGTCTCACCTCCTGACCCCTCAAAGCCTTTCCACTATCTACAAGGCACAAGTCAGGAGTGTGATGGAATACTCTCCACTTGCCTGGATGAGTGCAACTCCAACAACTCTCAAGAAGCTCGACATCATCCAGGACAAAGCAGCCCGCTTGATTGGCACCCCATCCACCACCTTAAACATTCACTCCCTCCACCACCGGCCTACCACGGCTGCAGTGTGTACCATCTACAAGATGCACTGCAGCAACTGACCAAGGCTTCTTTGGCAGCAGCTCCCAAACCCGCGACCTCTTCCACCTAGAAGGACAAGGGCAGCAGGCGCATGGGAACATCACCATCAGCAGGTTCCCCTCCAAGTTACACACCATCCTGACTTAGAAGTATATCGCCATTCCTTCATCGTTGCTGGGTCAAAATCCTGGAACTCTCTCCCTAACAGCACTGTGGGAGTACCATCACCACATGGACTGCAGCGTTTCAAGAAGGCGGCTCACCACCACCTTCTAAAAGGCAACTAGGGACGGGCAATAAATGCTGGCCTTGCCAGCGATGCCCACATCCCATGAGAGGAATAAAAAGGCTAGCTTTAAGTTGTGCTAGCCTCACACGAACTTGGCCCCCTGCTGAGCGTTCGGCAGTCAGCAGTGCATTCAGTTGAATGCTGCAATTATGCTAATCAGCAGGCAGCATGAAGTTCGCGTGGGATGATCCCCCAATGAAATCCCTGCACCCGTCTTCAGGGGCAAACGGGGGTATTTCGACACCTGCATGTTTTACTGTTGCTGTCAAACATGAGGCACTGGGGAATCGTTTTTGTATAACGAATCGAAGATTGGTTTTACCATCCACCACTTATAGCGGGTAGATCTGTTTACGCTAACACGCCCACTGTAAGTGGTGTGGTCTGTATATAACATCTACTGGACTGGCATCATCCACTAACTTGGTCACGTCCTCAAAGAACTCAATCAGGCTAGTAAGGTAGAATTTCCATTTCCTACAGCCATGTATGTTTCCCTAATAACCGCCAAACTCTCTGTGTGATAATAAATCATATCCCTGGTAATCCCTTACAGCCTTCCTTCCAACTAATGTTGATGTGGCGGGTCCCTAATTCCCAAGATCCGATTTCTTCCACTCCAGGCTATTGGAACTAGCCCAGGATCTCAAAGAGCTAATGAATATATGAGTCAATGATTTGCATGCTGCATGTCCTTCAGCACTCTGGGGGGAAATTATGACAAGTCCAGCAGGACAATCAACCTTGAGAGTGACTTACTCCTAACTAACATCATTGCTGCAGTTACTTCTGTTGAATCAATTTTAACAGCACCCCTGTCCAGAGCATATCAGCATCATCTTCAAGAGTGAAAACTGATGGGAGGTATCTATTTAGCAATCTGGTCATATCTGGATCCTCATACTAACCTGCCTTGCTGAATCAGTTGAAGGGTCACTGTGCTCTTCAATTATTTTACCGTTTCTGTGAGAACAGAGAAAGAAAACTTTACTGGTTCTATTACACTTGTCCACACATCCTTTTTTAATGCCCTTTTGTTGCTTTTATAGGCTTTAGCTACCCTTAGCTGTTTCTTCTACCTGTCCCTTCTCTCTTGAAAATATTCAGAAATATATTATCTATATACAATATATTATATATATATTATATATGTAGGTTAATTTTCCTACACATTTCTTTTTTTATTATGTTTTTTTTATTTACTTTGGCCATTGAAATTTCAGCAGCTGAATTTTTCTCCAATGCATTCAATTGGTTCACTTCTTTCCTGTTGGTACAATTTCCTGACTGATCATTCAGGATTGGTTTTCTAGCCAGTTGCCACACTTTTGATTCATACATTCCTGACCTTTTCTGTCCTCATTTACTGCAGTTTTACTTTGTCGAATCCGATGAGTGCACCGGATGCAAAACTTATAGATACTGGCCGATCTTACATGGCGTTTCATACAGCGCGTCGATGATTTTACATGTCAATGTACAAATTATGAGGAAGATTTCTGCCCAGGATGGCCAGGAATTTCAGGTGGAATCTGGTTTAGCAATGAATCTGACGAGTTTACAGTGGCCCTTTAGATTCTAGTAAGGGTGTATGGGTGGATCTTTTGCCTACATCTCTTACATTAAGGGGCATGTCTACGGGAGTTCCCAGGTTACCCCAGGAAGATCCACCCATTTCACCCATATTAGGGAAACTCATATTGGTTGAGAGCTGACTTGAATTCCAGCAGAGGCCTTAAGCAGGCCCAAAACCTTTATTAGTAAAAGGTGATCAATCCCAAGGGAGGGATAAATTACCTTCTCAAAGGGACTTGCTTGCCCCATTGGGAGCAGAAGACTTAGAGCATATCTTTTGTTCGGCAAATGCTGGAGCAGAGAGTAAAATATACGGTCTCTCAGTTCATAAGAGATGCAGTCTGCTTAGGAAACTGTCGCCAAGCCGTTTACAGGATAATGTTCTGAAAATCTTAACTTCAACACCTGTAGCACCTTAATTAACACAGTGTTATGCTGCACCTACTGGGCCCAGCTCGGGACACTCCAAACCCTGGGGGTGAGGGGGTATCTCTGGGTACCGGGGGTGAGTTAGAATATATTTATTTCTAGGTTAACTTTAAAAAAAAAATTATCCCAATTTCTAGACAGTGAACCTCTTCAGGCAAAACTTTTTTATGTTTCACGTTTCAATTTATGCAGTGTAATGTAGATAAAGGCAAGCTGTGGATGTGTAACCCAAGGTCCTGAATTGGAAATGTTGATGTGAATGTTTGTCTTATTAAAGCTGAACAATACCAAGGCGGGAGGGGGAGGGAAGCACTTTTTAATCTTAAATTGTGCCCCAGTTCTACGAGCGCTTTTGCTCCCATGGAAAGTGATTTTGGATGCACGTCAATGAAAAAGTAGTGATATAACATAAGAGATAATTGAGGGTACTAAAGGTGTGCAGCATGAGTCTTGTACGGGTTTATGTTTGCACTGAGTTCACATTAACTCCAGCTTTAGTTTCTCACCACCTCATAACAAATGTTGGAAACAAAAGCCGTGATTTTGCCGACCAAGGCGGGTTTGGGGCGGCCGGGGTCGGTGTCACAGTCCCAGCCCACTGCCTACTGAAGCCCACACTCTCCAAGTGACTTTTCGTTGTTTGGGCTTGTTAAGCCCGCCCTGCGAGGTTCCCGGCCAATTAACAGGAAGCGGGTCTGATGATGTCATTTGATGATGCGTCATCAGCCAGTTTCCTTAAAGGAGCCATGTCCAAATTGACTTTGACATTTGTGCTGTCAGTGTTCTACAGCATTGAGGTGCTGCAAACACTGACAAGCACTGCAGAAAGTTGCATGGCTGCACTCAGGCTCTCCCATGACTCCCTCCATATGCTTATGGAGGGAGTCACAGCACACAGGGAGGTTCTCTTCCATTCCAATGGGTGGTAGATACCTCCCCAGGAGACCAACACAGCCTGGTTGCACATTGCACAGGGGGGCACAAGCAGGGATGTCATCAGGAGGACCAAGGTGCAGTGGCGTAAACCTTTCAATGATCTCAGTAGATCTCGAAATGTTACAGTCAAGCCACACTCAACCTCATCCTGCTGTGCCACTCATCACATCCCCATCACTCTGCCTTCCCTACCCTACTCCTGCACATCTTTACTCACACCAACTTACCTTGCACCTCCACCCATCCCTCTCTATATACATTATCACTTTCCCATCTCACTAGCCACCCTTCACACTCACCTTCAACCTACTGCAAGCATGCCAACTAACAACACACAAGGGTAGGCACCTGGGTGGTTTAGCCAATGTTCATGTGAAGTTTCTGTTAATGTGTTGTCAAACATTGAAATCTATATTTTCAACACTTTACCTTATTGGACAGATCTGTGCTCACCTTTGGAAGTGTCTTACTGAGTTCCAGTGAATGTTGAGACATAGCTCCCCCACTCCCCCCCTCCCCCCAATTGTGATGAGTGTGAAAGGAATGGCTTGGACTTTGTAGGGATGCTTTATGATGCTGGTGTGGGGTGGTGTCAACCTGGTGCATCATGTGGCAGCCAGGGTATACAGCGTCAAGTGAAGTAAATCTGGCCATGGTGAGACCATCGCTGGCCTCCTGGGCAGCAATGTTGTTGGGTGCTGATGCCCTGTGTCCAGTGCAGCAACAGGTGATGGCGGAGAAGGATGTTGTGGTTGTTAGTGGTGTTGGTGTGCCTGGTGATGTTGGTGTTGGGTCTGATTGTGGAGGGATTACGAGGACCAAGGTGAGATTTTTTCAAGGGCACTGATGTTGCTGGAATAGATGGCAGCTGAAGGTGAGATGACAGAAGCGATCTGTCCATGGTGAGAGAGCTTGCTCCAAGGAGGTGATAGTGGACAGAGAGTTTACTCCAAACACTTCCAAACTGCAAACAGCTTAAAAGCATCTTCCAACTCCTGAAGGCTCAAACTTCTGACATTGGAAAGTGACCAGCTGTGAAATGGTAACTTTCATACCACTTTTGCAGCTGTCACCTATTCACAGCAATGGGGAGACATAGAGAACCCGACCTACTTACCTGACGTGATCTCCGAACGACGTGAACCCCATTAAAAATGTGATAAAATAGAAATAGGCTGGCAAAATCGTAGTTAACAAGTGTTTAACAAGCATTTAACTATCTTAAATGCCTCCCCCGCCACTTGGTGTCAAGTCTGTTCTGAAATCACAGACCCGACACTTTGGAAACTTACATGACGGCAGGTTCGGAGCGGGTTCCCAGCCCGCTGTCAATCATTTCAATTTTGACAGCGGACCCGCCTTTGAACTCACACTCTGAGTGCTGACAAAATCGCGGCCAAAGTTATTGCTAATGTCTGGTGTAATAATAAAATTTAACGGAACAAGTAATTTGGTTTGTCAAGTGTTTTCCTTCCACCAACAATATAATGGCCCAGTAATTCGGGTCCCAACGCATGAGTACGCATGGGATACCCACACGTGGACCCGATGGAAGTGCCGGTTTCTTGCAGGCACAGCGCATGCGCGGGAAAACGGCACTTCCGGTCCCCTGAAAGCAGGGGTTAAGAGGTGAAACGCGTGCGACGTATGAGGCAGCGCGTGCGCGTTGAACTTCCTTTTTTTTTGACAGGTTTGCCCGTGCGTGAATGCCTTCGCTTTTTACACATTAAAAAAGCAGACGTAAGGACTTCATTTTGAAAGGTAAGTGGTCAATTAATTAAAATTAGAACATTTTTTCCACAGATTTATTATTTTTAAATACTTTACAGTAAGATAAGTGTATTTTTAGCTCCGATTTTTTATAAAATTATTTTTTCAAAAATTTAAATTATTGTTTAAAATGTTTATTTAATGTTATTTATAGTTGATTTAAATAGTGTGCTGTTTTTTAAAAATTTATTTTAAGGTTATGTACTGTTTTGGGTGCCCGGAGTTTTCATGAGTTTGATAGGTCTTATGTCAAACTCATGAATGGACTTTTCCCTCCTCCGATTGGTTGCCCAGTGCTCACGTGATCCCAGCTGACGCATCGCACTAAGTACGCCGCTGGATCACGCAAGCACAGCGCGCTGTGAGCTGGAACAGGCCACAGACAGGAAATCCACGCAGGCCCAGGCCTCAACTGTCGGTGCGCTAGGTAAGTGTAGGTCAGGGGCTTGCACCCGCGGGAAGCCCCCGACACGAATTTCTGGGCCCATGTCTATTTGTACGATAA
The DNA here is from genome assembly GCF_052327205.1 of Somniosus microcephalus. Classification (NCBI taxonomy): domain Eukaryota; kingdom Metazoa; phylum Chordata; class Chondrichthyes; order Squaliformes; family Somniosidae; genus Somniosus; species Somniosus microcephalus. The sequence continues at coordinate 30,058,016 of NC_140995.1, read as the reverse complement.
CAAAATACTGCGGATGCTGGAAATCCAAAATAACAACAGAAAATGCTGGAAAAACTCAGCAGGCCAAGCAACATCTGTGGAGAGAGAAATAGAGTCAACGTTTCAGGTCGAAACCCTTCATCAGAACAGCAGTTCTGTAGAAGGGTTTTGACCTGAAACGTTGACTCTATTTCTCTCTCCACAGATGTTGCCTGGCCTGCTGAGTTTTTCCAGCATTTTCTGTTGTTATTCCAGTCTACTTGTTTTTGGATGAGACGTTAAATCTGCTCCTGTGGTTCAGATGGATTAATAAGGAACAGCCAGCAGATTTGTTAAAGGCAAATCATATCTGACTAACCTGATTAAGTTCTTTGATGAAGTAACAGAGAGGGTTGATGAAGGTAATGAGGTAGATGCATATATGGACTTTCAAAAGGCATTTGATGAAATACTACAAAGCAGACATTCAGAAAATAGAAGCACATTGTATTAAAGGGACTTGGGTAGATGATTGGCTATGGGATAGGAGGCAGAGAGTAGTGGTGAATGGCTGTTTTTCTGATTGGAGAGCAGCATGCAGTGGCGTCCCCCTGTGGTCAGTATTAAGACCATTGCTTTACTTGGTATATATAAATGACCTGGACTTGGGTGATACAAAACTTAGCAATGTAGTAAATGGTGATTTGAGACGGTGGGGTGGCAATATGGCATTACTGTATATATGATTTTAAGTGGTTGTTGTAAAATATGTTGTTGTTTTTTAAGTTGTTGTTGTAAAATTTGCCCACGGACAAAAAGGTCGCGCTCAAAGGCGTTCGTGGCCCACTCAGTGCAAAAAAAAATTAGAGGGAACATTGTTAGTGACTACCTTATATTTATGACCTCTAGTGTTGGACTCCCCCACAAATGGAAACATTTTCTCCATGTCCACCCTATCAAACTCTTTCATAATAGATATGGAAGGAAACATTTGGAGCCATTTTGAGTAGTCAGGGGTTAAAATTCAGGAATATTTTTTCCCCTCATATCTGCCAATATCCTTGATGTATTAGTTTTCTTACGGAAATATATTTTCCAGTCCATTACCTTTCAGTTATTGTATTACATTTTTATACAAATTACTGGTACATTCAACCAGTTTAACCCTCCTCCCCCCTCATTGATCCAAGTGTGCCTGTGAACACCTTATTTGTAAATTCTTATAGATCCAGGTTACATCTGTATTGTTCGGTCAGGACAGGATCAGGTGCTTCACTTGCAATCCAATGTACTTCAAACATGGATAATTAGAATCTCTCCCAATTATAACAAAGAGCCAGCAGACTATCAATATTATCTGGGACAGCAACTATTCAACATGCCTAGATTTATTTAATTGATTGCAAGGTTAAATTACTAAAACACTCTCTTCAATTTTTTGTAAGGTGAAAAGAGGGCCAAGCTACTCAGAAAATGTACACTCAGTTTTAGAAAGATGTGTTTGTAACATATGCCTGACAATAAACAGCATAAAAATAACTGTCTTCTTTAAATGACCTTTCACACGCTATGGGACTGTTATGAAGAATATTAATTTGTTCTGCAATTATCAGATTTGACTTTTGGAAACCTCAGAATTAATGAATTTATGAGCTAAAGCCAAATTCTAATAAAAATGTATATTAAGTTAGTTCATCATTTTCTAAAGGATGTTTTTACGTGGCAGGCTCGATGAAGCTTTTCTTCCCATAAACAATACCGATTTTGTGGATACCAAAGAGACCTGTGCATTAAGTGTAGTCATCAGGAAGTCAGCAATCCTTCCTAGCACAGGTTTGTCTTTCCCCATACCAGCATGCTGATTGTATTCTATTGCTGATATGAAAAGGGCTTTTGGAAATATTGACATAATTTCAAGAGAATGTTATGGTGTCAGCCATGACTCAGCAGTGGCACTCTCGCCTCAATGACAGAGAAGTACCGCACTGTCAGAGGCGCTGCCTTTTTGATGAGATGCCCATGGCACTATTTGAAGAAGAGCAGGGGAGCGCTCCCAGTGTACTAGATCAAAATTTACCCCTCAACTAACATCACTAAATCAGATTATCAAGTCATTCGTCTCTTCGCCATTCGTGGGACCTCACTGTGAACAAAAATGGTTGCTGCATTTGCTTACAATGATGATTACATTGCAAAAGTACTCATTGGCTGTGAAGCACTTTGACATGTCTGAGGGTGTGAAATGCACTGCATCAATTCCAATTCTATTTTATAAAACAAGAGGCTTAGTGAATAAGAGAAAATGGAGAGTAACCGTATCATATGACATTCGCATAGACTAGAACATTTACTGTTTAATCTGGATTGATCGAACCATGTACCTGTATTGTTTTTAATTGAAATGTGACTGAGTACTCAGAATGGCTCACATCTATCAAGAAAATGTGTACCAACAGGAGAGGTAGTTGCATGCCTTATAAGTGCATTTAGAGTAGCAATCAGAAAGGTATAAATAGGTGGCAAATTGGAATGGGACTTGCGTAGACCTTGGAAGTTTGATCTCAAGTTCTGTACATTCGTCAGACCTTGTTTCCTAGCTAAGCTATTGTGATATCTTAGTTGTGTAGGATTCGCAAAATTGAACATTATATTAATAAGGGTCAAATGGCAGAAGAGGCCGTGATTTTAAAGACTGTTTTAAAAGAAGCCTAGAAAAAGGGGCATACAAAATGGCCGCCATACCATGTGACCGGCTTATTGGGACACTTTAAAATGGTTCCTGTGCAACCTCAGACAGCTTTGTGGATTCAACCCACAGCAAGTTCTGGAAGCCGTTTCTGAGAGAACGAAACCAGACCCACACGTATGCATATGGATTAGATGCAGATCCAGTCAAGATTGGCCTGGAGACAGAGGCCATCAAAATGTTGATCCAGACAAAAGGGGACAATTTCATATTCATGAGAACAGCACCCAGGACTAGATAACGAGATCAGCAGGACATTAAAAACAATGAAGGTCATTCCAGACCAGAGATGGGCCTTTACCGGCCATCGAAAACATTTTAAAATATAATAACTACCCAGCTGTGCTCCCAGCCCACCAAAAGTTAAACAAAGACTAACCTGATTTTGGGCGGGAGACGGAAGTTTCTGGAAGAAAGGTATATCTGGAAGACTTGTCGGCAGTTGGGGAGAAGAGAGAGATACAGCTTGAATCCGGACACTCAGAAGAAGAAGCAGGCACTCAGAGGAGGAAGAAGAAAGCCAACATCAAGAAGGCCGTCTCGAAGCCGGCGTCCCGCCCCGGGGAAACACATCGGGAGATTATCGACCATCCCCGGGCTATTGCCGGAACGAAAGGCCATCGACCCAACTTGGGAGAAGAAACAAAAAAATAAAACCCCAAGAGAAGACACCTTCCAGCTACCCCGGTTGAAAGGAGAAGAGATAAAAACAAACTGAAGAAGCGATGGGAGCCAGCCCAAGGCTCCTCTGACCAGGGTCAAGCCAACGATCCTCGACCCCGCCAACATCCAGGCCCACCGGTGTCCAGCCGCCCCGACCCCCACCTCAGGAGAGAGGTGTGGCGCAGCTCGCAGGGGCTCCACGATCCACGTGGACACGAAACGCCTGAAAGGACCAAACACAGACTCGATTTCGAAACCTTGCACTTCCTGGTGGGATTGGTGAGCATGTTTCTGGCCCTTCACAATCAGATCTAGATAGGTTTAATAAGGGGGTGGATTTAAGGGTACAATTAACATGAGTTGTCCCTCGATGTTCCGTGTGTTTCCTTATTTCATGATGATCTTTGTAGAGTATAAGATGCCTGTATTTGCCTTAGTTAGTACTGTGTCGTTATGATTTGTTTTGTGTTTTTCCCTCCCATGTACTCTCTTATCTGCTTGCATTTGATTTGATATTTTTCCTTATGCAATAAAAATTCATTTTGTTTCATCAAACTTGGTCTAGAAGAGTTTTCTCTACATTGTAGTTCCTGCCCCAAAGTCCAGAGTATAGAATCTAAGGGGCGAGTGGGTCGAACCACTCAAGGTTTTACTGTGCAAGAGAAAGAGGCCTCTAGAGAGAGAAACCTCAGGGACATCTCTCAGGAAAACCCCTTACAGAAAATGGCGACCGCGGCAGGACTCTGGCAGCAGGATTGCAATGTAGTAGATCCAAGTTTGAATGGTCGAAATACAATGGATGAGAGGATAGCGGATTATGTCTTTGGCAAGGTAAATCTCACTAAACAGTGGATTTCCGATCTCTTGCTGGATGGGCGTCCGGTGGACGCAGCCATCAGGTGGACAGAGAGCAAAGAGCATAAGAATTCAGTGGAGAAGGCAGTGTGGCTGATGTGTTACAAGAAGCAGGTCCAGATCTTGGACCGGGTCATTGCAGCACAGGCAGCCAAGATCACAACCCAGGCAGCAGAGATAGAGGAAAAGGCCATGGGTGGGGAAAACACATCACAGCGCTTCACGCGCTGAATCAGGAACGCCAAGTGGTAGCTAGTCAACATCAGGCTAGGATAGAGTACCTGGAGTGCCAGGTTACTGAGGCAAAGATCAATGAAACGAGGATACGGGAGAAAAACGCCCGCCTCGCACAACAGCTAAGAGCGCAGGAGGAGAGAGTAGTGGAGGTTAAGGCAGCTTACAAGCTAGCCCTCGAGCACGGGTTTGAGAGCACAGACCTCGGCCCCTGCCAAAAGACCATAGAGGACCTAAGATCGGCCCTGATTAAGGCAAAAGGCATGGTGTGTCTCGTCAGCCCGAAAGCTAGTCACATGGACTTTTTAAAGGAATCAAAACAGCCGATTCCAGCTGAGGTAATTGTGGTACCAGCCACCGAGCCCTCAGCACCGCCGAACTATAGTGAGACTTGGCCAGAAAAAGAGGAGGTAGCCGAGGTGGAGTGTGTGGAAGAACCACTGGTCGCAAAGCCGGGACCGGCACCAATGTGTCCCGCTCGGCACCAGAGGTTCGGCCCCAACGCTGCCGATGGCAGTATCGGACCCCACCAGAACCAACTCGTGGTGCCCTACGCTGGCCCGCAATTAAGGTCCATGGTGAGCCACCTCGCACGACTCACAGTAAAGGGAGATCCCTCGCTCCATTTCAGGGAGATAGAGGAAACAGCAGCCATTAATGACTGATGATCAGGAACAGGTGAAACTGTTGCTTTTCTCCCTGGATTCCACAATCCTTCAGTGCCTCTCAGAGGATGGTAAGAGGGGACGGAAAGGGTATTCGGATCTCAGAGAGGAAGTTTTAGAAGTAATGGGAGTGGACGACGGTAGTCCGTTCGACCGTGTAGAAGGGACTGTGCAGCTATCTGGAGAGCCACCACGGGTTTTCGCAGAAAGGCTGTGGCCAGTGTATCGACGCAGCTGTCCGGGTATGCCTGAACGGGCTGTAATGAGCAACGAACAGCAGGTTTATTGGCTCCATTGTTTGGTTACCAACAGCTTGCCAGAGATACGGGCCCTAGCCAGATCTTGGTTTGATCCCCAAGGTCCCGGCGTCACGGAGGAGATGGTACTCCGTCAGCTAAATGTTGCGTACAAGAATTGTAGAGGTCAGGAAACACCTCCCCAGAAGGGAAAGGTGCATGAGGCAAAACCCGCAGCACCAAGCAAGAAGGAGTGGCGTCAGGAGGGGAATCGCCCTGTCCAAGCCAAGCTCAATTGCTACGGGTGTGGGAAGGATGGAAATTGGCGCAAGGACTGTAGAAATCCATGGAAGGATAATAAAGGGAGATTTCCCGCAGCCCAAGCCCAAGCCCAGACCGCCGCCCCAGCACCAGCCAAAACCCAAGCCGTAGCTCCTGCCCCAGCACAAGGAGCTGGTGCAGTTATGGATCCCGCTGCGATTGAATCAATCATAGAGACAATGCGGTCTCTGATGATTTCGCAGGGGAAAATAGCTGTCACCACCGGTCTTGTCACTCCCGAAACCCCGACCGCTGTGCCCAAATGACTAGAGTCGGCGCAGCCCGTCTATCTGTGTGTGCTGCGATATGATGTATGGAGATGACCCCTCGTGGAGATGGAGGTGGAGGAGGTGAAGGGAACCTATCTGTTGGATACGGGAGCATCGTGCACCGTAATCCACGCAGATAACCCCACCGCCTCGCCTCTGTCCACCGGGGTCCCATACCTTCTGTCAGGCTTCACGGGCAAAGAACAGGCTGGCGCACATTCCCTTCCCCTCTCCATTCGTTTAGGACCACTCCGCACCACGTGGAAGTGTACACTAATGAAGTGGGAGGTGGAACGGGAGTCCTGGGGTTTGATTTCTTGGTAGCCCACGGGATCCATGTGGACCTAAGAAATCATTGTCTCTGGGGAGTGGGTACGAGTGTGAAGGAGATAGAGAGTGTTAAGGAAACCCCTACGAAGGCGCGGGTTGGCCGGCGAGAAGTAAAATTCTTGGGTCTAACCCTATGCGCTGGCGAGAGAGCCGTAGACCAGGAGGATAGGCCGAAATCGGTGGAAAATCCACCGGTCTACGCCACTCACACAGTGGAGGTGTCCCGACGCAACAAGTGGTTTCGCATGAAGCGGTGCAAACTGTTTAAACCGGGTGCAAGAGCATCAGCAACCGAAGCCAGGTCTGAGGTAAAGATCCTCAGCCTGAGGCGCGCAATGAGTCACAGACCACACAAGCTGGCGTTGTAGCCTGCTTGGAAGGAGAAGCTGTCCTGCCCACCTGGGGGGAGCTTTCCCCGATGGCCTGGGACTCAGACGAGGAGGGGCCCGAACAACAAGGTCCTGCACTTGACACGATTCAGGAGGAGGTGGAGTCGGAGGACAGAGGTCCCGCCCTCGACTCGAGCGTGGGGGAGGTAGAAATTGGGGGCAGAGATTCTCCACCTGTAGGGACAGGTGAGGAGGAGCCGTCTGCCACAGGCCCAATTCCCGAAGGGGCGGAGCCTGAGGGGAGGGAGCCGAAGCCCACAGTCATAGAAGAGGCATGGGCTGTGAGAGCTGAAGTCCCACCCGAAGGTCCACTCGCCAAGGGAGCCTGCCCGAATCCCAAAGGGGCGGAGCCTGAGGGAAGGGAGCCGAAGCCTACAGTCGTGGAAGAGCCACGGGCTGTGAGAGCTAAGGTCCCACCCGAAGGTCCACTCGCTAAGGGAGCCACGCCCAAAGCACCTTTTTGCAGGTCGACTCGTACGCCTCAGCCAGTAAGACCTTGGCCCGAGTCCCCCGTTCTCAGTAAACGCCGACTTTAGAAATCCATGAAAAAACACATTCCCCGATTAACAGCAAAAGGCTGCGGGGAACCCGAGCCACAGGTCACTGCAGCCCCACCGCAGGGAGCGGCGAGCTGCAGTCCAATCAGGGATTAGGCAAGCCGCCCGGGGACGGGCGGCACTGAACATAAATTTAGGTTTAAGTTTAAGGTGTGTAAATATTAAAATGATTAGAGATTAAGTAGTTTTAAATCTGCCCAGTATGTGTGTTGTTTTGGATCGAGGTCGAAAGACCCGATCATGCTGTCACCTAAGCCAGAATCTCTCGGGAGCCTGGCTATATTGTTTGATTTATTGCAGGAACCAGGAGAAAGATGAGAGGGATCCTCGTCGCGTTCGTGGTAATCGGATAGAGCTGGGCCTATCGGGGCCGCACTAAGGACTCTACCATCTATGGGTGCTCTGGAAATAGAGGCCCCATCGCGACTGACGGAACCGGCTCACGGGACGCTGAAGAGACTGCTGCCTACTTCCATGAAGGGAGATGGCCAGGCTGGCTGGGGTCGAACTCTACTGAATACTCCAGCCAGACGGGGTTTGCATACAAAGAAACGTCTCTGATGTGCCCCAGGGTGCGGATCATTGCACCCAGGATCAGCGTCACCGTGGGCAAGAAGATTTGCTTGAACTGTTTGGGACATGTACCTTTGGACCGTTGGTGGTGGCTGCGCAAGTTGAGCAGCACCATGAAGAATTCAACTGTGGAATGGGAGAGATTGGGTAATAACACCCATCGGACAATAACGGGAACTCACGGGGGGTTGAGTATCTGTTGGGACAAATGGTGGGACCCAGATGAGGGGATCTACATCTGTATGTGGGGTTCAGAGCGCGCTTGCCCCACAGGCGTCTCCATCTTTTTCCAAAGACAGTGGCAGGATGCTGGACAAGGAATGAGGTGGGACGTCAGCACACGTGTGTGCGGAGTCCCAGACTCTCAGATCCCAGTAAACGCCACTGAGCTCATCACCCGACCCCGCAAGCCCCTGCCGACAGTTCCGGTTGCTAAAGCCCTCAAGGATGGGTGCCCCACCACGACAAAGGGACCCGCAAACAGATTGGTATTGGTACCCACAGGTCAGGTACTGTACCAAGGGGTCCACTACGCGGTGGCTTCGGTGATTTTAAATCTCACCGAGGTAAGATTGCCAGCGTGGTGACCCAAGGAAATGGAGCAATTGTACCTGGTCCTGTTAACAAACATGTTTAAACAGTTTTACGAATTCGACTTTGCCGATGTCGACAGAGCTGAATTGTACACCACACCACATGAGGTCTTGGACAGAGTAGGGAGGCAAAGAAGGGGTGCAGTAAATGATATTTTCACAGCTTTTAATACAAGAACTTCCGTCATCAACACACTGGATGATGTGGAGCTGCAAACCCAGATCAATGGTTTAAAAACACAGTTAAGAAAGATACTGACTGATGAGAATAAAGTAGTGGGTTCTGAGTTACATGAGGACCAGGCCATGATTCAAGATTCAAGATTCAAGATTCAAGATTCTTTATTTGCCATATGTAACTAGTACAATGGAATGCTTACTCCCCAATCACTCCCACAATAAAGCTGTGGGAGCTCACAGAGACACGTCAGCTATTTTTACAGCGCCGTGTTCAGAAAGTCAATTCTTTGGCATCCAGTGGCAGTGGAAGCACGATGTCCCTCAGCCGCTCCGTCCTCCCCACTGTTGCCGGCTCGGCTCCACGTGCAGTGGCCTGCTTCTCCCGCTCACCCTCTGGCCACCATTCCCGGCTCCCCTCCTCCCAGTCGGACTGCGAGTCGTCGAGTCTGCTGCTGCGTCCCGATGCGCTGCGCTCCTCCGCCCGACTCGCCGAACACATCCTCCGGTCGCCGCGGCCTTCACCTCACTGTCGCCGGCTCCACGGTCCGACGGCCCATGCCTGCTTCTCCCGCTTCCGGTCCAGCCTCTGGCCGCCATGCTCAGCTCCCCTCCTCCCGGTCGGAATCACTTCCCGCTGAGGAGCGGCCGGCCGACGTGCCCTAGCGGGTCGACGTGGCTGCTGCTGCTTGCCGCGCTGTGCTGCCTCCTCCCGACTCGCCGAACACCTCGCTCCGGTTGTGGGAGCGAGCGGCGAGAGCGGGCCGCCCAAAGCAGGGAGAGCGCGCTAGCACCGGACCGTCTCGAGCGACATCTTGGAATGTAGATTTAAAGACTTAAAAACTACACTTAAAAGAGATAATAGCTGAGCTGGAGAAACACGCCAAAACGGTAAATGCTCTCATCAGGGAGGATCGGAATGCATCCGATCAGGCTGCACAGAACGAAGCTTGTGTGCTATACGGGGCGTGGTTACTGGGCGAGGGCCGCAGTAATCTGGAGGATTTAAAGCACGGTTTAGTCCCCTCCTGGATCAGCAACAAGCACCTCGCAGCCCTCCACCCTTTTGAGAATACATTGAGTCCGTGCCAGCTCAGACTAGCTTTGGAGGCCGACCCAGTCCCAGTAGACTGTGGGCGGTCTAATCACACCATTATGGGTATAGTGGTAAGAATGCCGGTGATGGGAAAGACAGCTAAACCCGCCCCGGTATACAGGGTGGAGAACATTGGAGTCATTCAGGGGGGTGCGCACATTCGCTACACGGGGGTCCCACCTTACATCATTCGATGGGAGCATGCAATGATGGGTACCGACCTCTCGGGGTGCTGGAGCCGGGGAGCAGACATCATCCTGTGTCCCCAGCACTTGAATGCCCATTCAAAACCACAGTGCGGGTTCAGAACTGCTGGCGTGAAGCCTATAAATTGCACCATGGAGTCAATGGCACAAGGCCATGTGCCCCCGCAGGTGGCATATATAGGAGGTGGGACATACTGTGTCACCACTGCAGCGCCCCACTACCAGCATAGACAGCACGGTTGGTGTCCGGTTAGTGACAGCAGCTTCTGTTTCAAGCCCAGGGCAGAAGTTCAAGTGGGCCAAGAGCGAATTGTCCCCATTCCTGAACCTTCCACTGTTCGCATCACTGTGAAAGAGAATTTCACCGATCTTCAGCGGTTCGTTGCACATTTTGGATAAATCATTCCCCCTCTCCCTGAACACCTCACCAAAATATTGAAAGCTGTTGTTGTTTCACAGAAACACTTCTACACACTGGAGCAGAAGACTTTAGAGATAGGGGCAGACATATTGGACATAGTGACCCCACTGTGGTGGGACCTGTTCACTAATATAGAAGTCCCTTCCTGGATTAGGATAGCCTCCCACATTCTTGTAGTGTGCCAGGTTGTCATTGTAGTTTATTTACTGTTTGTACACTGTAAAAAGGTCAAACATTCGCAGAAGTTTGAGAATAGAATGGAATGGAGGGAGCATTATGTGCGGGTAGAAGAAGAGACACCCGTTTAGATTTTTGCTGTTTTGTATAAAGTTAAAATTTTCCCTCCCTCCTCTGTATTATTTTTGATATGTATTCACGTGCATTTTTGATTTTTCGTGTGTGTATTTTATTTTATGATTGAAGTTTTATTAGATGTGATGTTATTATTAGAAAGTAATGTGTATGCATTAGGTGATGTAGGGGTATAAGGACCCCCTCCATGCCTGGAAGTAAGTTGTTAGATATTTAACTCCAAGGTATTGCCATCTATAGGTGCTTAATGTACACTAGATTTTTCTGAAATGGGAAATGCATGTGTCGTGGGGTCATAGATAGGTAAATACTGGGGATGGTTAGATGGTGGAAAGTCAGAAAATTTTGCTCACCCAGAATTATGATACTTCAAGCAAGTTACAGTATCATCAGGGGGGAGTGTAGGAGTCGCAAAATTGGACTTTATATTAATAAGGGTCAAATGGCAGAAGAGGCCGTGATTTTAAAGACTGTTTTTAAAGAAGCCCAGAAAAAGGGGCATACAAAATGGTCGCCATACCATGTGACCAGCTTATTGGGACACTTTAAAATGGTTCCTGTGCAACCTCAGACAGCTTTGTGGATTCAACCCACAGCAAGTTCTGGAAGCCGTTTCTGAGAGAACGAAACCAGACCCACACGTATGCATATGGATTAGATGCAGATCCAGTCAAGATCGGCCTGGACACAGAGGCCATCAAAATGTTGACCCAGACTAAAGGGGACAATTTCATATTCATGAGAACAGCACCCAGGACTAGATAATGAGATCAGCAGGACATTAAAAACAATGAAGGTCATTCCAGACCAGAGATGGGCCTTTACCGGCCGTCAAAAACATTTTAAAATATAATAACTACCCCGCTGTGCTCCCAGCCCACCAAAAGTTAAACAAAGACTAACCTGATTTTGGGCGGGAGACGGAAGTTTCTGGAAGAAAGGTATATCTGGAAGACTTGTCGGCAGTTGGGGAGAAGAGAGAGACACAGCTTGAATCCGGACACTCAGAAGAAGAAGCAGGCACTCGGAGGAGGAAGAAGAAAGCCAACATCAAGAAGGCCGTCTTTGGGTGACCAAAAGGCAGAGCAAGGGCAGGAAGGTAGTGCAGAAATCCCCTGGGGTTGTCTCCCTTAGCAACAGGTTCACCGTCTTAGGTACTGTTGTCGGGGGGGGTGACGCATCGGGGGAAGGCACCAGCAGCCAGGCTCATGGCACCATGACTGGCTCTGTTGCAAAGAAGGGAGGGAAAAAGAGTGGCAGGGCTATAGTAATAGGGGATTCGATTGTAAGGGGAATAGATAGGGGTTTCTGTGGTCGCGACCGAGACTCCAGGATGGTATGTTGCCTCCCTGGTGCAAGGGTCAAGGATGTCTCGGCGCGGGTGCAGAACATTCTGGAGGGGGAGGGGGAACAGCCAGTTGTCGTGATACATGTTGGTACCAACGACGTAGCTAAAAAAAGGGAAGAGGTCCTACAAGTAGAATTTAGGGAGTTAGGAGCCAAGCTAAAAAGTAGGACCTCGAAGGTAGTAATCTCTGGATTACTACCAGTGCCACGTGCTAGTAAGAGTACAGAGAACAGGATAGTTAGGCTAAATACGTGGCTTGAGCAGTGGTGTAAGAAGGAGGGTTTTAAATTTTTGAGGCATTGGAACCAGTTTTGTGGTAGGTGTGACCTATACAAAAGGGACGGTCTACACCTGTGCAGAGATGGAACTGATGTTCTCGGGGTAATTTTTGATAAAGCAGTTCGGGAGCATTTAAACTAGTATGGCAGGGGGCTAGAAACCTATGTAGTGAAATAGAGGAAAGTGAAAGGCAGACAGAAATAAATGGTAAAAGGGTGAGGAACAAAAAACAAAGGGCCAAACTAATTCATAAAAAATGTGAGCATAAAAAAAGCCTGAGGGTTTTATACCTTAATGCGAGAAGCATCAGGAACAAGGTAGATGAATTAGCTGTGGAAATAGAGGTTAATAATTATGATCTAATTGGGATTACGGAAACATGGTTGCAGGGTGAGCAGGGCTGGGAGCTTAACATACAGGGGTATTCAGTATTTAGGAAGGATCGACAAAAAAGAAAGGGAGGAGGGGTAGCATTGCTAGTAAAAGAGGGGATAAATGCAATTGAAAAGAAGGATATTAACTCAGTTAATACAGAATCTATATGGGTGGAGCTAAGAAATAGCGAGGGGCGAAAAACATTAATAGGAGTGGTATATAGGCCTCCAAATAGTAAAATAGAGGTTAGGGAGGGCATCACGAGGGAAATTAGAGAAGCGTGCAATAAGAGCACAGCTGTCATCATAGGTGACTTTAACTTACATATAGATTGGACTAGCCTAATCAGTAAAAATAATGAGGAGGAGGAATTCCTTGAGTGTTTGAGGGATGGTTATCTGGATCAATATGTCGAGGAACCAACTCGGGAACAGGCTATATTGGACTGGGTACTGTGCAATGAGAAGGGACTAATCAGTAATCTTGTTGTACGGGGACCCTTGGGTCAGAGCGATCATAACATGATCGATTTCTCACTCGAAATGGAGAGCGAAGAAATTGACTCAGAGACTAAGGTCCTGAATTTAAACAAGGGGAATTATGATGCCATGAGACGGGAACTGAGTAGGTCTGATTGGACAACGTTCCTGGGAGGACTGGAGGTAGATAAACAATGGCAAACATTTAAAGATAGAATGACAAAATTGCAAAAATTGTTTATACCAATCTGGCATAAAAGGAAATCTAAAAAGGTGACTCAACCGTGGATAACAGGGGAAATTAGAGACAGCATAAAATCCAAAGATAGGGCGTATAAAATAGCCAAAAAAAGCGCCAGAGCGGAAGATTGGGAACAGTTTAAGATAGAGCAAAGGAGGGCAAAGGGCATGATCAAGAGGGGCAAAATAGCTTACGAAAACAAGCTGGCGGAAAATATAAAAACTAACTCCAAAAGCTTTTATAAATATATCAAAAGGAAAAGACTGGTGAAAACCAAAGTTGGTCCATTGCAGTCAGATACGGGGGAATATATAATGGCAAATAAGGAAATGGCAGATCAACTAAATGCATACTTTGGGTCAGTCTTTACGAAGGAAGACACAAAAAACCTCCCTGGGATATCGGGAAAAATAGGGACATTGGCAAAGGAGGAACTGACGCAAATCAATATCTCTAAGGATATGGTGTTAAGGAAGCTAAAGGGATTGAAGGTGGACAAATCCCCAGGGCCTGATAACATGCATCCTAGGGTACTGAAGGAGGTGGCCCTAGAGATAGCGGATGCACTAAGGATGATTTTTCAGAATTCATTAGACTCGGGAACAGTGCCGATGGATTGGAGGGTAGCTAACGTTACCCCACTATTCAAAAAGGGGGGTAGGGAAAAAGCAGGTAATTACAGACCTGTAAGCCTTACATCAGTTGTGGGCAAAATGCTGGAGTCCATCATTAAGGATGAAATAGCGGAGCACTTAGCAAATGGGGACAGGATAGGACAGAGTCAACATGGATTTACAAAGGGTAAATCGTGCTTGACTAATCTATTGGAATTTTTTGAGGGAGTAACTGGTAGAATAGATGGGGGAGAGCCAGTAGATGTGGTGTACCTGGACTTCCAAAAGGCCTTCGATAAGGTCCCACATAAAAGATTAGCATGGAAAATTGAGGCTCATGGGATAAAGGGGAAAGTTTTGGCGTGGATAGGGAACTGGCTGTCAGATAGAAAACAGAGAGTTGGAATAAACGGCTCATTTTCTGAATGGCAGGCAGTAACAAGTGGGGTACCACAGGGATCTGTCCTGGGCCCCCAGCTGTTCACAATTTACATTAATGACCTGGATCAGGGAGTCGGATGCAGCATTTCCAAATTTGCAGACGACACTAAACTAGGAGGGGGGGTGGGCTCAGAGGAAGAGACCAGGAAGCTCCAGAGCGATTTGGACAGACTGGGCGATTGGGCGGATAAATGGCAGATGCACTATAATGTGGACAAGTGCGAAGTTATCCACCTTGGGTGCAGGAACGGGAGGGCAAATTATTATTTAAATGGCAATAGATTGGGAGAGGGGGAAGTACAGAGAGACCTGGGTGTTCTTGTACACCAGTCACTGAAGGCGAGCATGCAGGTGCAACAGGCGGTCAAGAAGGCAAACGGTATGCTGGCCTTCATAGCAAAAGGGTTAGAATACAGGAACAGGGATACCTTGCTGCAGCTGTACAGGGCACTGGTGAGACCACACCTCGAGTACTGTGTACAGTTTTGGTCGCCTCATCTGAGGAAGGATGTTCTTGCCATGGAGGGGGTGCAGCGGCGATTCACCAGGCTGATACCAGGAATGGCGGGAATGACCTATGAGGAGAGACTATGTAGTTTAGGGATGTACACACTGGAGTTTAGAAGATTGAGAGGGGACCTCATAGAAGTGTATAAAATTCTGACAGGTCTAGACAGACTGGATGCAGAAGGAATGTTTCCCTTGGCGGGTGAGAACAGAACTAGAGGACATAATTTAAGGATAAGGGCTAAACCATTTAGGACAGAGATGAGGGGGAATTTCTTCACTCAGAGAGTGGTGAACCTGTGGAACTCATTGCCACAGAGGGCAGTGTACGCCAGCTCATTAAATATATTTAAGAGGGAATTAGATATATTTCTACGGGCAAAAGGGGTTAAGGGTTACGGAGAGAAGGCGGGGACGGGATACTGAATTAAAGGATCAGCCATGATCTCATCGAATGGCGGAGCAGGCACGAAGGGCCGAATGGCCTACTCCTGCTCCTATCTTCTATGTATCTATGTATGTATCTATGAAGCCGGCGTCCCGCCCCGGGGAAACACATCGGGAGATCATTGACCATCCCCGGGCTATTGCCGGAACGAAAGGCCATCGACCCAACTTGGGAGAAGAAACAAAAAAATAAAACCCCAAGAGAAGAAACCTTCCAGCCACCCCGGTTGAAAGGAGAAGAGATAAAAACAAACAGAAGAAGCGATGGGAGCCAGCCCAAGGCTCCTCTGACCAGGGTCGAGCCGACGATCCTCGACCCCGCCGACATCCAGACCCGCCGGTGTCCAGCCGCCCCCGACCCCCACCTCAGGAGAGAGGTGTGGCGCAGCTCGCAGGGGCTCCACGATCCACATGGAGACGAAATGCCTAAAAGGACCAAACACAGACTCGATTTCAAAACCTTGCACTTCCTGGTGGAATTGGTGAGCATGTTTCTGGCCCTTCACAATCAGATCTAGATAGGTTTAATTAGGGGGTGGATTTAAGGGTACAATTAACATGAGTTGTTGTCCCTCGATGTTCCGTGTGTTTCCTTATTTCATGATGATCTTTGTAGAGTATAAGATGCCCGTATTTGCCTTAGTTAGTACTATGTCGTTATGATTTGTTTTGTGTTTTTCCCTCCCATGTACTCTCTTATCTGCTTGCATTTGATTTGATATTTTTCCTTATGCAATAAAATTTCATTTTGTTTCATCAAACTTGGTCTAGAAGAGTTTTCTCTACATTGTAGTTCCTGCCCCAAAGACCAGAGTATAGAATCTAAGGGGCGAGTGGGTCGAACCACTCAAGGTTTTACTGTGCAAGAGAGAGAGGCCTCCAGAGAGAGAAACCTCAGGGACATCTCTCAGGAAAACCCCTTACAGTTGTAAGTACTTTATCTGATTTGAAGGATTATACTTTGAATAAATGAAATTTTGCTTGTGAGGGTATTATTTTACCGTCACCAAATAAACTGACCCAAAACTAGTTGGCATTTTTGGATCTTTTCCCACAAATACTTTCCTTGCTTAATCTTATGCAGTACTGGGTTTGGCCTTGGCACTTACAAAGGAGGTGAAAATGAGTATTTTTGGGGTTCTGAACACACCTCTACATCAGTTATTCAAAGGAAACATTACCCCTCCCCCAACACTATACCAAAAACATTCTCTCAATATTCTTATCATTTTAATCATTTCTTCATAGTTGACTGGTATATTTGTCGAGTGGCAATTAGTGATTTCAGAGTTGGAGAGGTGGTTTTATTATGCGTATGACACTAATTTAGATGGAGGTATTCTACTGATAGTAATGCAGCATATAATCATAACATCGCTTTAGATAAGTGCGATGTGTTGCGTCCATGACAGAGGAAAATTGACAGATTTATTTTAAATATATATATCATGATGGTTAAAGGGATATGGAGATCAGGCGGGAAAGTGGGGTTGAGGTCGATGATCAGCCATGATCTTATTGAATGGCGGAGCAAACTCGAGGGGCCGTATGGCTTATTCCTGCTCTTAATTCTTATGTTCTTAAAGGAAACCGATTTACGGCACAGACACGATGGGCCGAATGGCCTCCTTCGGTGCTGTAAATTTCTATGATTCTATGATTTACAGGCCTTAATGTGAGTATTGCTTGATTCCTTCCACATATTTTATTGATTACATTAAATATTTGTTTCATCCTTATAAGTTTCTAACAGATATTTTCATAGCAACTGCACAACTATTGCCTTCACAATTAGGCCGATTTTTCGTATGGAAATCTAAGGTAAATCTTTCAGGATGGTGTTGACAAGAGAAATTTAGGGGGGGAAATTGGGTATCGCCCATTTTGGTGCGCTAATATCGGCCAGGCGCAAAGTTTAGCGCCCGGCGGTAATTATCGCCTCCGACTGCAAAATTTGCCTCTATCGCCCCTGGAAGGTGATTTGAGCGCTAAATCAAGCACTCCACACCTCTCTTAAGGTGCAAACATCGGGGAGCGAGGTGCTACCTCAGAACACTACCGAAGCTCAGGCGATGTCAGTTGCCATGGAAGCCAGACAGACTGGCGCCGTCCAGTTCCTAAATGGGAGGGGCCATCTTGCTGGACAGCCACACCCTGCTCATTGCAGCCTTGAATCTCGGCCTGGAGAGACCTCTAAAGCAATTGTGTTGGAAGCACTAATGGATAGGCCCAGGGAAAGAGCTCGGCGTTTAGGAACCTCAAAAGTGGTGCTGAGGACCAAAACTCCTTAGGACAGCGTTAAATCTCTCCAGACGTCTCTCGCCCTCTCAACCTGCGTATACCAAAAATTTTGCCGACAAGAAAAAGCAGGAAGCGCACGCCTTTAATTAGCACTCCGCCAGCCCCTTCCTGACATGAAAACGTTCCCCTCTACCTGTCATCCCTAGTGGCCGGCACTAAGGCAGGGGGCATGACTCCAGGGCGCTAACTCTAATCCTAACCCTAATGCTTGCATGACATCATGATCTGCAGGCGCAGGAGATCGTGGCGGTAGTGTTCAGCGCCAGCGCAAAACAACAGGTCAATTTCGCGAGCGGCACTAAAATCGCCGCACTCGGGCGCTAAGTTGCTAGCACCGCCGGAGGTGCTAATGGGAGGCGCTAACGGGAGGCGCTAGCGGGAGGCGCTAACCAACCAAATTTTTCCCCCTGAGAATATTGCATACTTTGTAATTTAATTATAAATACTAATGCTTTCACATCACTGTGCAAAATGATTTATGGGTAACACGAACATTCTAAAGCATTCTAAAGAACATCTCAACTATACTTATTCTATCAGCCTACTAATCAGTTATACAAGTAAATCACCACAGCTGAATATTCATATAGCTATTATCTCTTGAGAAAAGTAATTTTTCCATTCAGCTGCTTCATGAGCTGCCATCTTGCTGTAGTCTGACAGTAATTAAATCAATATATTTATATGCAACAGCTACAGTTATAATTGGGGCTGGAATAAAAACAGTTCAGATGTAACCTGTATTGTGTCACCATGTCACCATAAGGAACAAATATAATTTTTATAGTGAAAATACCAGGAACGGAGCATAGTAGTTATGTTACTGGATTGGTAATCCAGAGGCCTGGACCAGACTAATTGATCCGGAGACATGTGTTCAAATCCCACCACAGCAGCTGGGGAATTTAAATTTAGCTAATTAAATAAATCTGGAATAAAAAGTTAGTATCAGTAATGGTGGCCATGAAACTATCGGATTGTTGTAAAAACCCATCTCTCCTTTAGGGAAGGAAATCTGCTGTCCTTACCTGTTCTGGCCTATATGTGACTCCAGACACAGCAATGCTCTCTGAAATGTCCTAGCAAGCCACTCAGTTATACACAACCGCTACGGAAAACAATAATAAGAATAAAACCGGACAGACCACTCTGCATCGACCTCGGCACCGGCTTCAGACACAGCAATGGCACACCCAACCCAGTCAACCCTGCGAAGTCCTCCTCACTAAAATCTGGGGACTGTGGCTGTCTCACAGACTAGTCAAGCAACAGCCTCACATAATCATACCTTTCAGCCAATGTTCATTGCTGGGTATGTCCTGTTCCCAGCGGCAGGACAAACAAACCAGAGGTGGCAGCACAGTGGTATACAGTCGGGAGGGAGTGGTCCTGGGAATCCTCAACATTGACGCCAGACCCCATGAAGTCTCATGGCTTCAGGTCAAGCATGGGCAAGAAAACCACCTACCACCCTCCCTCATCTGCTGAATCAGTACTCCTCCATGTTGAACACCACTTGGAAGAAGCACTGAGGGTAGCAAGGGCACAGAACATAGTCTGGGTTGAGGACTTCAAAGTCCATCACCAAGTGTGACTTGGTAGCACCACTGCTGGCCGAGTCCTGAAGGACATAGCTGTCAGACTGGGACTGCGGCAGATGGTGAGAACCAGCATGAGAGAAAAACCTACTTGACCTCATCCTCACCAATCTACTTGTTGCAGATGCATCTGTCCATGACAGCATTGACCACCGCACAGTCCTTGTGGAGATGAAATCCCATCTTCACACTGACGAGACCCTCCATCGTGTTGTGTGGCACTACCACCATGCTAAATGAAATAGATTCAGAACAGATCTAGCAACTCAAATCTGGGCATCCATGAGGTACTGTGGGCCATTAGCAGCAGCAGAACTGCATTCCACTATAATATGTAACCTCATGGCCGGACATATCCCTCACTCTACCATTACTATCAAGCCAGGGGACCGACCCCACTTTAATGAGGAATGCAGAAGAGCATGCCAGGAGCAGCACCAGGAGTACCTAAAAATAAGGTGCCAAACTGGGGAGGAAGCTGCAACACAGGACTCCATGCATGCTAAACAGCAGAAGCAGCATGCTATAGACATAGTTAAGCGATCCCACAATCAACGGATCAGCTCAAAGCTCTGCAGTCCTGCCACATCCAGTCATGAATGGTGGTGGACAATTAAACAACTAACGAGAGGAGGTGGCTAGATGAACATCCTCATCCTAAATGATGACAGAGCCCAGCACATGAGTGCAAAAGACAAGGCTGAAGCGTTTGCAACCATCTTCAGCCAGAAGTGCCGAGTGGATGATCCATATTGGCCTCCTCCTGAGGTCCCCACCATAACAAGAGCAAGTCTTCAGCCAATTCGATTCACTCCACGTGATATCAAGATATGGCTGAGCGTACTGGATACAGCAAAGGCTATGGGCCCTGACTACATCCCGGCTGTCGTGCTGAAGTCTTGTGCTCCAGAACTGGCCGTGCCTCTAGCCAAGCTGTTCCAGTACAGCTACAACACTGGCATCTACCCGACAATGTGGAAAACTGCCCAGGTATGACCAGTCCACAAAAAGCAGGACAAATCCAACCCGGCCAATTACCGCCCCATCAGTCTACTCTCAATCATCAGCAAAGTGATGGAAGGTGGTGTCGACAGTGCTATCAAGTGGTTCTTACTCATTAATAACCTGCTCACCAATATTCAGTTTGGGTTCCGCCAGGAGCACTCGGCTCCAGACCTCATTACAGCCTTGGTCCAAACATGGACAAAACAGCTGAATTCCAGAGGTGAGGTGCGAGTGACTGCCCTTGACATCAAGGCAGCATTTGACCGAGTGTGGCATCAAGGAGCCCTATTAAAATTGAAGTCAATGGGAATCAGGGGAAAATTCTCCACTGGCTGGAGCCATACTTAGCTCAAAACTGAGGCTCTGTGGGCCATCAGCAGCAGCAGAATTGTTGGAGGTCATTCATCTCAGCCCCAGGACATTGCTGCAAAAGTTCCTCAGGACAGTGTCCTAGGCCCAACCACCTTCAGCTGCTTCATCAATGACCTTCCTTCATCATAAGGTCAGAAGTAGGGATGTTCACTGATGATTGCACAGTGTTCAGTTTCATTAGCAACTCTCAGATAAAGAAGCAGTCCAACCACCGCCCCTTGACATTCAATGGCATTACCATCGCCAAATCCCCCACCATCAACATCCTGGGGGTCACCATTGACCAGAAACTTAACTGGACCAGCCGCATAAATACTGTAGCTACAAGAGCAGGTCAGAGGCTGGGTATTCTGCGGTGAGTGTCTCACCATCTGACATCCTCCATCCTCCATCTACAAGGCACAAGCCAGGAGTGTGATGGAATACTCTCCACTTGCCTGGATGAGTGCAGCTCTAACAACACTCAAGAAGCTTGACACCATCCAGGACAAAGCAGCCCATTTGATTGGCACCCCATCCACCACCTTAAACATTCACTCCCTCCACCACCGGCACATCATGGCTGCAGTGTGTACCATCTACAAGATGCACTGCAACAACTCGCCAAGGCTTCTTCGGCAGCACCTCCCAAACCCGTGACCTCTACCATCTAGAAGGACAAGGGCAGCAGGCGCATGGGAACACCATCACCTGCAAGTTCCCCTCCAAGTTACACACCATCCTGACTTGGAAATATATCACCGTTCCTTCATCGTTGCTGGGTCAAAATCCTGGAACTCGCTCCCTAACAACACTGTGGGAGTACCTTCACCACACGGACTGCAGCGGTTCAAGAAGGCAGCTCACCACCACCTTCTCAAGGGCAATTAGTGATGGGCAATAAATGCTGGCTTTGCCAACAACACCCACATCCCATGAAGGAATAAAAAAAAATTGTCAACAGGTCAGCATATTTTTCCTTTTTTTCTATACCCAGAGTTATTTGCTTGTTTTATTTGCAATAAACTGGTCTGCATTAATATTATTAATAACAACAACAACTATGATGACACATGTTCTGACCTGGAGCTCAGAGTTCAATGTTAATTTTTAATTTCAAGCTTGCCTGAGTTTTGCATATTTGGCCTTTAACGACGCCTTAACAATTCTGAACAAAGGATTTTTTTTCTAATCATTTTTGTTAACATTTTTTAGGATGACTCAGAGAAGCAGTACAAATGGATAAAAAGTTCATTAGCACTTTCTTTGTTTCCTAACATCTATTTTTTACTTAAAATTAACACAAAGAGGAAAGTATCCTCGTAAATGTTCGGATTCTTAGCAGAGTGGACAGAGAAATCCAGGGGTGTAGAAACATGGCCCCAAAATTTTAACTCTGGGATATTTTTCAGTGGGTGTGTTTTGGTGTCATTTCACAATTCACCCGCTACAGACCGGGGTTTCTTAGCTCCAGGGCCACATTATAATCTCACCGGCAGACTTCCCACCCCATTCACTGACCCACCAGGACACCTATCCACTTCCAGAGCACTATTTCTAGCAGGTCAACCAGAGCCTGTTTTAAAGTGAGGTTTCACTCCCTTCTGGGTGAGTTCACTATTGGAGTGGTGCAGCAAGAAATTGATTCAGCATGAGTCGCAGGCAAGCCCCTAGGTTCTCCAAGGCCTCCCAGGAGGTTCTGCTGGAAGAGGACAGGGTGAGGATGGAAGTTCTTTTTCCAGCTAGTGTCAGGAGGATCTCAAAAAACCAAGTCCACCAGGTATGGAGAGAGGTTTCAGAGATTGTCATCTCCAAGAGCATCACCCTAGAACCTGGCTCCAGTGTAGGAAGCCCTTCAATGACCTCATAAGGGTAGCAAGGGTGAGTACAGCTCTTCATTTCCACAGCACTTTCACCAACACATGGCATCTGTCCTTTACCCCATCCCCCAACACTGAACAATTCCCTCCTCTCCATCACATCCTTCATCACCCAGCACGTCCACACTGCCACATCTCATTCTCAGCACTAACACACATTCACCTCTTCCTTGCTCCCTCCACAGCACACATTAGCACCATTCCCTTCTCACTCAGTAGCACTTTTTTTTATTTGTTCATGGGATGTGGGCGTCACTGGCAAGGCCAGCATTTATTGCCTATCCCTAGTTAGCCTTGAGAACCACTGCAGTCTGTGCGGTGAATGTACCCCCACAGTATGAGATCCCCTCCCAGCTCTACTGAGGGTGATAGAGATGAGGGCTACAGTCGCCCGGCAAAGAGAAGGAAACTGCTTGCTTCTGCATTGCAGACTGAGAGATGACAGTGATGGCCCCTGTAGCACCCTGGAAGAAGCCTGTGGAGCAAAGGTTATAGGCAGTGGACTCGTTGACAGCCACTGGTATCACATGGCTCCCTGAGCCAGCAGGTCCAGCACAGCCTCCTTGTGCACGACTCCTCAGAAATATCCAAGAAAGTAAGTCTTGGCCTATAGACCCTATGGGCTGGGTAAAGCCTTCTACCAGCAGGACCCCTCATCTTGGGGTGGTTTTTAAGGAGGATGGTGGGTTGTGGGGAGGGGGGGGGTCTCTGAGGTGGTCGGGAAACCCGGGAGGCCGGGTTTCCCACAGGTGCTGCCGACTTTAACGGCAGGGTTCTGGTTTGAATTGGAGACCTCAACTTCCTGCCTGCAGCCAGTCAGATTGAGAGGCTGGCTGGCTGCGGGCGAATTGGCCTGCAGCACTAGGCCGCACAAGGAAGGAGGGAGAATTTGCGAGGGAGCCGGGCCATTAAAAGGATCGGCTGGGGGTGGGGGGGTTTGTCAGAAGATTGGGGGCCGGGCCGTTAAGGGGATCGACTGGTGGAGAGAGGATCAGGGCCGTATGATCGGTGATGGGGGGAGGGGGGGGGTTCGGAGGTGAAGATAAGATCGTGGTCGGCCACCAGAGTATGGGGGAGTGGTGGGTGAAGGGGAAATTGTGGCCGGCCTCAGCATCATCAGTGGAGGTGAGGGGGAGGCATGGGGGAGTGATCGGAGGCTTCGTGGGGGGTTCTCCGATCATGGGGGGTGTGCTCGACAGGGACCCTAGATCCAGGAGGTAGGTATAAAGGCCCTTACCTCCTGGATCCGGCAATCCCCGCCTTGCTGTGACTGCTGGTTTTTACGATGTGTGTAAAACTCGTCCACAGAGAGTTAAAAACAAAACAGAGGTTAAAAAAGAGGCTTCCAGTCTCATTATAATGTTTAAATTGACGTCCCGCCTCCTGGGAGTGGGCTGGCTGCCCGCCCCCTTCTTGCTTCCCGTACGGCCTGTTGAGGCAGCATCAGGTCAGAAATCCAATTTTAAACAATTTAACTACTCCCGCAATCCAATCCTAGACTCCTTCAATGAGTAAATCAGTCCTAGACTCCTTCAATGATTAAATCAGTCCCAGATTCCGTCAATGAGTAAATCAGTCCCAGATTCCTTCAATGAGTAAACCAGTCCCAGACTCCTTCAATGATTAAATCAGTCCCAGATTCCTTCAATGAGTAAATCAGTCCCAGATTCCTTCAATGATTAAATCAGTCTCAGATTCCTTCAATGAGTAAATCAGTCCCAGATTCCTTCAATAATTAATTCAGTCCTAGAATCCTTCAATGAGTAAACCAGTCCCAGATTCCTTCAATGATTAAATCAGTCCCAGATTCCTTCAATGAGTAAATCAGTCCCAGAATCCTTCAATGGTTAAATCAATCACAGATTACTTCAATGAATAAATCAGTCCCAGATTCCTTCAATGATTAAATCAGTCCCAGATTCCTTCAATGAGTAAATCAGTCCCAGATTCCTTCAATGGTTAAATCAGTCCCAGATTCCTTCAATGATTAAATCAGTCCCAGATTCCTTCAATGATTAAATCAGTCCCAGATTCCTTCAATGAGTAAATCAGTCCCAGATTCCTTCAATGAGTAAATCAGTCCCAGATGTCTTCAATGACTAAATCAGTCCCAGATTCCTTCAATGAGTAAATCAGTCCCAGATGCCTTCAATGATTAAATCAGTCCCAGATTCCTTCAATGATTAAATCAGTCCCAGATTCCTTCAATGATTAAATCAGTCCCAGATTCCTTCAAAGATTAAATCAGTCCCAGATTCCTTCAATGAATAAATCAATCCCAGATTCCTTCAATGATTAAATCAGTCCCAGATTCCTTCAATGATTAAATCAGTCCCAGATTCCTTCATTGATTAAATCAGTCCCAGATTCCTTCAATGAGTAAATCAGTCCCAGATTCCTTCAGTGATTAAATCAGTCCCAGATTCCTTCAATGAATAATCAGTCCCAGATTCCATCAATTATTAAATCAGTCCCAGATTCCTTCAATTATTAAATCTGTCCCAGGTTCCTTCAATGATTAAATCAGTCCCAGATTCCTTCAATGAGTGAATCAGTCCCAGATTCCTTCAATAATTAAACCAGTCCTAGAATCCTACAATGAGTAAATCAGTCCCAGATACCTTCAGTGATTAAATCAGTCCCAGATTCCTTCAATGATAAAATCAGTCCCAGATTCCTTCAATGAGTAAATCAGTCCCAGATTCCTTCAATGATTAAATCAGCCCCAGATTCCTTCAAAGATTAAATCAGACCAAGATTCCTTCAATGATTAATTCAGTCCCAGAATTCTTCAAGGAGTAAATCAGTCCCAGATTCCTTCAGTAATTAAATCAGTCCCAGATTCCTTCAATGAGTAAATTAGTCCCAGATTCCTTCAATGATTAAGTGAGGCCCAGACTCCTTCAATGATTAAATCAGTCCCAGATTCCTTCAATGATTAAATCAGTCCCAGATTCCTTCAATTATTAAATCAGTCCCAGATTCCTTCAATGAGTAAATCAGTCCCAGATTCCTTCAATTATTAAATCTGTCCCAGATTCCTTCAATGAGTAAATCAGTCCCAGATTCCTTCAATGATTAAGTGAGGTCCAGACTCCTTCAATGATTAAATCAGTCCCAGATTCCTTCAATAATTAAATCAGTCCCAGATTCCTTCAATGATTAAATCATTCCGAGATTCCTTCAATGAGTAAATCAAACCCAGATTCCTTTAATGATGAAATCAGTCCCAGATTGCTTCAATGATTAAATTGGTCCCAGATTCCTTCAATGATTAAATCAGTCCCAGACAGCTTCAATCATTAAATCAGTCCCAGACTCCTTCAATGATTAAAACAGTCCCAGGCTCCTTCAATGATTAAATCAGTCCCAGATTCCTTCAATGATTAAATCAGTCCCAGATTCCTTCAAAGATTAAAACAGTCCCAGATTCCTTCAATTATTATATCAGTCCCAGACTCCTTCAATGATTAAATCAGTCCCAGATTCCTTCAATGAGTAAATCAGTCCCAGATTCCTTCAATGATTTAATCAGTCCCAGACACCATCAGTGATTAAATCAGTCCCAGATTCCTTCAATGATTAAATCAGTCCCAGATTCCTTCAATGATTAAATCAGTCCCAGATTCCTTCAATGAGTAAATCAGTCCCAGATTCCGTCAATGAGTAAATCAGTCCCAGATTCCTTCAATGAGTAAATCAGTCCCAGATTCCTTCAATGATTAAATCAGTCCCAGATTCCTTCAATGAGTAAATCAGTCCCAGATTCCTTCAATGAGTAAATCAGTCCCAGATGTCTTCAATGACTAAATCAGTCCCAGATTCCTTCAATGAGTAAATCAGTCCCAGATGCCTTCAATGATTAAATCAGTCCCAGATTCCTTCAATGATTAAATCAGTCCCAGATTCCTTCAATGATTAAATCAGTCCCAGATTCCTTCAAAGATTAAATCAGTCCCAGATTCCTTCAATGAATAAATCAATCCCAGATTCCTTCAATGATTAAATCAGTCCCAGATTCCTTCAATGATTAAATCAGTCCCAGATTCCTTCATTGATTAAATCAGTCCCAGATTCCTTCAATGAGTAAATCAGTCCCAGATTCCTTCAGTGATTAAATCAGTCCCAGATTCCTTCAATGAATAATCAGTCCCAGATTCCATCAATTATTAAATCAGTCCCAGATTCCTTCAATTATTAAATCTGTCCCAGGTTCCTTCAATGATTAAATCAGTCCCAGATTCCTTCAATGAGTGAATCAGTCCCAGATTCCTTCAATAATTAAACCAGTCCTAGAATCCTACAATGAGTAAATCAGTCCCAGATACCTTCAGTGATTAAATCAGTCCCAGATTCCTTCAATGATAAAATCAGTCCCAGATTCCTTCAATGAGTAAATCAGTCCCAGATTCCTTCAATGATTAAATCAGCCCCAGATTCCTTCAAAGATTAAATCAGACCAAGATTCCTTCAATGATTAATTCAGTCCCAGAATTCTTCAAGGAGTAAATCAGTCCCAGATTCCTTCAGTAATTAAATCAGTCCCAGATTCCTTCAATGAGTAAATTAGTCCCAGATTCCTTCAATGATTAAGTGAGGCCCAGACTCCTTCAATGATTAAATCAGTCCCAGATTCCTTCAATGATTAAATCAGTCCCAGATTCCTTCAATTATTAAATCAGTCCCAGATTCCTTCAATTATTATATCAGTCCCAGATGCCTTCAATGATTAAATCAGTCCCAGATTCCTTCAATGTTTAAATCAGTCCCAGATTCCTTCAATGAGTAAATCAGTCCCAGATTCCTTCAATGATTAATTCAGTCCCAGGCTCCTTCGGTGATTAAATCAGTCCCAGATTCCTTCAATGTTGAAATCAGTCCCAGATTCCTTCAATTATTAAATCAGTCCCAGATTCCTGTATTGAGTAAATCAATGCCAGATTCCTTCAATGATTAAGTCAGTCCCAGATTCCTACAATGATTAAATCAGACCCAGATTCCTTCAATGAGTAAATCAGTCCCAGATTCCTTCAATGATTAAATGAGTCCCAGATACCTTCATTGAATAAATCAGTCCCAGATTCCTTCAAAGAGTAAATCAGTCCCAGATTACTTCAGTGATTATATCAGTCCCAGATTCCTTCAATGAATAATCAGTCCCAGATTCCATCAATTATTAAATAAGTCCTAGATTCCTTCAATGAGTGAATCAGTCCCAGATTCCTTCAATAATTAAACCAGTCCTAGAATCCTACAATGAGTAAATCAGTCCCAGATGCCTTCAGTGATTAAATCAGTCCCAGATTCCTTCAATGATAAAATCAGTCCCAGATTCCTTCAATGAGTAAATCAGTCCCAGATTCCTTCAATGATTAAATCAGCCCCAGATTCCTTCAAAGATTAAATCAGTCCAAGATTCCTTCAATGATTAAATCAGTCCCAGAATTCTTCAAGGAGTAAATCAGTCCCAGATTCCTTCAATGATTAAATCAGTCCCAGATTACTTCAATTATTAAATCAGTCCCAGATTCCTTCAATTATTAAATCAGTCCCAGATTCCTGCAATGAGTAAATGAGTCCCAGATTCCTTCAATGAGTAAATCAGACCCAGATTCCTTCAATGAGTAAATAAGTCCCAGATTCCTTCAATGATTAAATGAGTCCCAGATACCTTCATTGAATAAATCAGTCCCAGATTCCTTCAAAGAGTAAATCAGTCCCAGATTACTTCAGTGATTATATCAGTCCCAGATTCCTTCAATGAATAATCAGTCCCAGATTCCATCAATTATTAAATCAGTCCCAGATTCCTTCAATTATTAAATCTGTCCCAGGTTCCTTCAATGATTAAATCAGTCCCAGATTCCTTCAATGAGTGAATCAGTCCCAGATTCCTTCAATAATTAAACCAGTCCTAGAATCCTACAATGAGTAAATCAGTCCCAGATACCTTCAGTGATTAAATCAGTCCCAGATTCCTTCAATGATAAAATCAGTCCCAGATTCCTTCAATGAGTAAATCAGTCCCAGATTCCTTCAATGATTAAATCAGCCCCAGATTCCTTCAAAGATTAAATCAGACCAAGATTCCTTCAATGATTAATTCAGTCCCAGAATTCTTCAAGGAGTAAATCAGTCCCAGATTCCTTCAGTAATTAAATCAGTCCCAGATTCCTTCAATGAGTAAATTAGTCCCAGATTCCTTCAATGATTAAGTGAGGCCCAGACTCCTTCAATGATTAAATCAGTCCCAGATTCCTTCAATGATTAAATCAGTCCCAGATTCCTTCAATTATTAAATCAGTCCCAGATTCCTTCAATGAGTAAATCAGTCCCAGATTCCTTCAATTATTAAATCTGTCCCAGATTCCTTCAATGAGTAAATCAGTCCCAGATTCCTTCAATGATTAAGTGAGGTCCAGACTCCTTCAATGATTAAATCAGTCCCAGATTCCTTCAATAATTAAATCAGTCCCAGATTCCTTCAATGATTAAATCATTCCGAGATTCCTTCAATGAGTAAATCAAACCCAGATTCCTTTAATGATGAAATCAGTCCCAGATTGCTTCAATGATTAAATTGGTCCCAGATTCCTTCAATGATTAAATCAGTCCCAGACAGCTTCAATCATTAAATCAGTCCCAGACTCCTTCAATGATTAAAACAGTCCCAGGCTCCTTCAATGATTAAATCAGTCCCAGATTCCTTCAATGATTAAATCAGTCCCAGATTCCTTCAAAGATTAAAACAGTCCCAGATTCCTTCAATTATTATATCAGTCCCAGACTCCTTCAATGATTAAATCAGTCCCAGATTCCTTCAATGAGTAAATCAGTCCCAGATTCCTTCAATGATTTAATCAGTCCCAGACACCATCAGTGATTAAATCAGTCCCAGATTCCTTCAATGATTAAATCAGTCCCAGATTCCTTCAATGATTAAATCAGTCCCAGATTCCTTCAATGAGTAAATCAGTCCCAGATTCCTTCAATGGTTAAATCAGTCCCAGATTCCTTCAATGATTAAATCAGTCCCAGATTCCTTCAATGATTAAATCAGTCCCAGATTCCTTCAATGAGTAAATCAGTCCCAGATTCCTTCAATGAGTAAATCAGTCCCAGATGTCTTCAATGACTAAATCAGTCCCAGATTCCTTCAATGAGTAAATCAGTCCCAGATGCCTTCAATGATTAAATCAGTCCCAGATTCCTTCAATGATTAAATCAGTCCCAGATTCCTTCAATGATTAAATCAGTCCCAGATTCCTTCAAAGATTAAATCAGTCCCAGATTCCTTCAATGAATAAATCAATCCCAGATTCCTTCAATGATTAAATCAGTCCCAGATTCCTTCAATGATTAAATCAGTCCCAGATTCCTTCATTGATTAAATCAGTCCCAGATTCCTTCAATGAGTAAATCAGTCCCAGATTCCTTCAGTGATTAAATCAGTCCCAGATTCCTTCAATGAATAATCAGTCCCAGATTCCATCAATTATTAAATCAGTCCCAGATTCCTTCAATTATTAAATCTGTCCCAGGTTCCTTCAATGATTAAATCAGTCCCAGATTCCTTCAATGAGTGAATCAGTCCCAGATTCCTTCAATAATTAAACCAGTCCTAGAATCCTACAATGAGTAAATCAGTCCCAGATACCTTCAGTGATTAAATCAGTCCCAGATTCCTTCAATGATAAAATCAGTCCCAGATTCCTTCAATGAGTAAATCAGTCCCAGATTCCTTCAATGATTAAATCAGCCCCAGATTCCTTCAAAGATTAAATCAGACCAAGATTCCTTCAATGATTAATTCAGTCCCAGAATTCTTCAAGGAGTAATTCAGTCCCAGATTCCTTCAATGAGTAAATCAGTCCCAGATGTCTTCAATGACTAAATCAGTCCCAGATTCCTTCAATGAGTGAATCAGTCCCAGATTCCTTCAATAATTAAACCAGTCCTAGAATCCTACAATGAGTAAATCAGTCCCAGATACCTTCAGTGATTAAATCAGTCCCAGATTCCTTCAATGATAAAATCAGTCCCAGATTCCTTCAATGAGTAAATCAGTCCCAGATTCCTTCAATGATTAAATCAGCCCCAGATTCCTTCAAAGATTAAATCAGACCAAGATTCCTTCAATGATTAATTCAGTCCCAGAATTCTTCAAGGAGTAAATCAGTCCCAGATTCCTTCAGTAATTAAATCAGTCCCAGATTCCTTCAATGAGTAAATTAGTCCCAGATTCCTTCAATGATTAAGTGAGGCCCAGACTCCTTCAATGATTAAATCAGTCCCAGATTCCTTCAATGATTAAATCAGTCCCAGATTCCTTCAATTATTAAATCAGTCCCAGATTCCTTCAATGAGTAAATCAGTCCCAGATTCCTTCAATTATTAAATCTGTCCCAGATTCCTTCAATGAGTAAATCAGTCCCAGATTCCTTCAATGATTAAGTGAGGTCCAGACTCCTTCAATGATTAAATCAGTCCCAGATTCCTTCAATAATTAAATCAGTCCCAGATTCCTTCAATGATTAAATCATTCCGAGATTCCTTCAATGAGTAAATCAAACCCAGATTCCTTTAATGATGAAATCAGTCCCAGATTGCTTCAATGATTAAATTGGTCCCAGATTCCTTCAATGATTAAATCAGTCCCAGACAGCTTCAATCATTAAATCAGTCCCAGACTCCTTCAATGATTAAAACAGTCCCAGGCTCCTTCAATGATTAAATCAGTCCCAGATTCCTTCAATGATTAAATCAGTCCCAGATTCCTTCAAAGATTAAAACAGTCCCAGATTCCTTCAATTATTATATCAGTCCCAGACTCCTTCAATGATTAAATCAGTCCCAGATTCCTTCAATGAGTAAATCAGTCCCAGATTCCTTCAATGATTTAATCAGTCCCAGACACCATCAGTGATTAAATCAGTCCCAGATTCCTTCAATGATTAAATCAGTCCCAGATTCCTTCAATGATTAAATCAGTCCCAGATTCCTTCAATGAGTAAATCAGTCCCAGATTCCTTCAATGATTAAATCAGTCCCAGATACCTTCAATGATTAAATCAGTCCCAGATACCTTCAATAAGTAAATCAGTCCCAGATTCCTTCAATGATTAAATAAGTCCAAGACTCCTTCAATGATTAAATCAGTCCCAGATTCCTTCAATGATTAAATCAGTCCCAGATTCCTTCAATGGTTAAATCAGACCCAGAT
Source organism: Somniosus microcephalus (assembly GCF_052327205.1). Taxonomy (NCBI): domain Eukaryota; kingdom Metazoa; phylum Chordata; class Chondrichthyes; order Squaliformes; family Somniosidae; genus Somniosus; species Somniosus microcephalus. The sequence goes on along the minus strand of NC_140995.1, from coordinate 30,026,326 downwards.
TCCTCAATGATTAAATCAGTCCCTGTTTCCTTCAATGATTAAATCAGTCCCAGATTCCTTCAATGAGTAAATCAGTCCCAGACTCCTTCAATGTTTAAATCAGTCCCAGATTCCTTCAATGATTATATCAGTCCCAGATTCCTTCAATGATTAAATCAGTCCCAGATTCCTTCAATGAATAAATCAATCCCAGATTCCTTCAATGATTAAATCAGTCCCAGATTCCTTCAATGTTTAAATCAGTTCCAGATTCCTTCAATGATTAAATCAGTCCCAGTTTCCTTCAATGAGTAAATCAGTCCCAGATTCCTTCAGTGATTAAATCAGTCCCGGAGTCCTTCAATGATTAAATCAGTCTCACATTCCGTCAATTATTAAATCAGTCCCAGATTCCTGCAATGAGTAAATCAGTCCCAGATTCCTTCAATGATACAATCAGTCCCAGATTCCTTAAATGACTAAATCAGTCCCAGACTCCTTCAATGATTAAATCAGTCCCAGATTCCTTCAATGATTAAATCAGTCCCAGATTCCTTCACTGATTAAATCAGTCCCAGATTCCTTCAATGAGTACATCAGTGCCAGATTCCTTCAATGATTAAATCAGTCTCAGATTCATTCATTGATGAAATCAGTCCCAGGTTCCTTCAATGATTAAATCAGTCCCAGATTCCTTCAATGATTAAATCAGTCCCAGACTCCTTCAATGATTAAATCAGTCCCAGGTTCCTTCAATGTTTAAATCAGTCACAGATTCCTTCAATGATTAAATCATTCCCAGATTCCTTCAATGAGTAAATCAGTTCCAGATTCCTTCAATGATTAAATCAGTCCCAGATTCCTTCAATGATTAAATCAGTCCCACATTCCTTCAATGAGTAAATCAGTTCCAGATTCCTTCAATGATTAAATCAGTCCCAGATTCCTTCAATTATTATATCAGTCCCAGATGCCTTCAATGATTAAATCAGTCCCAGATTCCTTCAATGTTTAAATCAGTCCCAGATTCCTTCAATGAGTAAATCAGTCCCAGATTCCTTCAATGATTAATTCAGTCCCAGGCTCCTTCGGTGATTAAATCAGTCCCAGATTCCTTCAATGTTGAAATCAGTCCCAGATTCCTTCAATTATTAAATCAGTCCCAGATTCCTGTATTGAGTAAATCAATGCCAGATTCCTTCAATGATTAAGTCAGTCCCAGATTCCTACAATGATTAAATCAGACCCAGATTCCTTCAATGAGTAAATCAGTCCCAGATTCCTTCAATGATTAAATGAGTCCCAGATACCTTCATTGAATAAATCAGTCCCAGATTCCTTCAAAGAGTAAATCAGTCCCAGATTACTTCAGTGATTATATCAGTCCCAGATTCCTTCAATGAATAATCAGTCCCAGATTCCATCAATTATTAAATCAGTCCCAGATTCCGTCAATTATTAAATCAGTCCCAGATTCCGTCAATGATTAAATAAGTCCTAGATTCCTTCAATGAGTGAATCAGTCCCAGATTCCTTCAATAATTAAACCAGTCCTAGAATCCTACAATGAGTAAATCAGTCCCAGATGCCTTCAGTGATTAAATCAGTCCCAGATTCCTTCAATGATAAAATCAGTCCCAGATTCCTTCAATGAGTAAATCAGTCCCAGATTCCTTCAATGATTAAATCAGCCCCAGATTCCTTCAAAGATTAAATCAGTCCAAGATTCCTTCAATGATTAAATCAGTCCCAGAATTCTTCAAGGAGTAAATCAGTCCCAGATTCCTTCAATGATTAAATCAGTCCCAGATTACTTCAATTATTAAATCAGTCCCAGATTCCTTCAATTATTAAATCAGTCCCAGATTCCTGCAATGAGTAAATGAGTCCCAGATTCCTTCAATGAGTAAATCAGACCCAGATTCCTTCAATGAGTAAATAAGTCCCAGATTCCTTCAATGAGTAAATCAGTCCCAGATACCTTTAGTGATAAGATCAGTCCCAGATTCCTTCAATGATTCAATCAGTCCCAGATTCCTTCAATGAGTAAATCAGTCCCAGAATCCTTCAATTATTAAATCAGTCCCAGATTCCTGAAATGTGTAAATGAGTCCCAGATTCCTTCAATGAGTAAATCAGACCCAGATTCCTTCAATGAGTAAATCAGTCCCAGATTCCTTCAATGATTAAATCAGTCCCAGATACCTTTAGTGATTAAATCAGTCCCAGATTCCTTCAATGATTCAATCAGTCCCAGATTCCTTCAATGAGTAAATCAGTCCCAGATTCCTTCAATGATTAAATCTGTCCCAGATTCCTTCATTGATTAAATCAGTAGCAGATTACTTCAATGCTTAAATCAGTCCCAGATTCCTTCAATGATTAAATAAGTCCCAGATACCTGCTGTGAATAAATCAGTCCCAGATTCCTTCAATGAGTAAATCTGTCCCAGGTTCCTTTAATTATTAAATCGGTCCCAGATTCCTTCAATGATTAAATCAGTCCCAAATTCCTTCAATGATTAAATCAGTCCCAGACACCTTCAATGGTTAAATCAGTCCCAGATTCCTTCAATGATTAAATCAGTCCCACATTCCTTCAATGAGTAAATCAGTCCCAGATTCCTTCAATGATTAAATCAGTCCCAGATACCTTCAATGATTAAATCAGTCCCAGATTCCTCCAATGATTAAATCAGTCCCAGATTCCTTCAATGATTAAATCAGTCCCAGATTCCTTCAATGATTAAATCAGTCCCAGATTCCTTCAATGATTAAATCAGTCCCAGACTCCTTCAATCATTAAATCAGTCCCAGATTCCTTCAATTATTATATCAGTCCCAGACTCCTTCAATCATTAAATCAGTCCCAGATTCCTTCAATGAGTAAATCAGTCCCAGATTCCTTCAATGATTAAATCAGTCCCAGACACCTTCAATGACTAAATCAGTCCCAGATTCCTTCAATGGGTAAATCAGCCCCAGATTCCATCAATGATTAAATCAGTCCCAGCTTCCTTCAATGAGTAATACAATCCCAGATTCCTTCAATGATTAAATCAGTCCCAGATTCCTTCAATGATTAAATCAGTCCCAGATTCCTTCAATGATTAAAACTGTCACAGATTCCTTGAATGAATAAATCAATCCCAGATTCCTTCAATGATTAAATCAGTCCCAGATTCCTTCAATGATTAAATCAGTCGCAGATTCCTTCAATGATTAAATCAGTCCCAGATTCCTTCAGTGATTAAATCAGTCCCGGATTCCTTCAATGATTAAATCAGTCCCAGATTCCTTCAATTATTAAATCAGTCCCAGATTCCTTCAATTATTAAATCAGTCCCAGATTCCTGCAATGAGTAAATGAGTCCAAGATTCCTTCAATGAGTAAATCAGACCCAGATTCCTTCAAAGAGTAAATCAGTCCCAAATTCCTTCAATGAGTAAATCAGTCCCAGATACCTTAAGTGATTAAATCAGCCCCACATTCCTTCAATGATTCAATCAGTCCCAGATTCCATCAATGAGTAAATCAGCCCCAGATTCCTTCAATGATTAAATCAGTCCAAGATTCCTTCAATGATTAAATCAGTCCCAGATTCCTTCAATGATTAAATCAGTACCAGATTCCTTCAATGATCAAATCAGTCCCAGACTCCTTCAATGGATAAATCATTCCCAGATTCCTTCAATGATTAAACCAGTCGCACATTCCTTCAATGAGTAAATCAGTCCTAGATTCCATCAATGATTAAATCAGTCCCAGATTCCTTCAATGATTAATCAGTCTCAGATTCCTTCAATTATTGAATCAGTCCCAGATTCCTTCAATGATTAAATCAGTCCCAGATTCCTTCAATTATTATATCAGTCCCAGACGCCTTCAATGATTAAATCAGTCCCAGATTCCTTCAATGATTAAATCAGTCCCAGATTCCTTCAATGTTTAAATCAGTCCCAGATTCCTTCAATTATTAAATCAGTCCCAGATTCCTTTAATGAGTGAATCAGTCCCAGATTCCTTCAATAATTAAACCAGTCCTAGAATCCTACAATGAGTAAATCAGTCCCAGATACCTTCAGTGATTAAATCAGTCCCAGATTCCTTCAATGATAAAATCAGTCCCAGATTCCTTCAATGAGTAAATCAGTCCCAGATTCCTTCAATGATTAAATCAGCCCCAGATTCCTTCAAAGATTAAATCAGTCCAAGATTCCTTCAATGATTATTTCAGTCCCAGAATTCTTCAAGGAGTAAATCAGTCCCAGATTCCTTCAATAATTAAATCAGTCCCAGATTCCTTCAATGAGTAAATCAGTCCCAGATTCCTTCAATGATTAAATCATTCCGAGATTCCTTCGATGAGTAAATCAATCCCAGATTCCTTTAATGATGAAATCAGTCCCAGATTGCTTCAATGATTAAATTGGTCCCAGATTCCTTCAATGATTAAATCAGTCCCAGACTCCTTCAATCATTAAATCAGTCCCAGACTCCTTCAATGATTAAATCAGTCCCAGGTTCCTTCAATGATTAAATCAGTCCCAGATTCCTTCAATGAGTAAATCAGTCCCAGATTCCTTCAATGATTAAATCAGTCCCAGATTCCTTCAAAGATTAAAACAGTCCCAGATTCCTTCAATTATTATATCAGTCCCAGACTCCTTCAATGATTAAATCAGTCCCAGATTCCTTCAAAGATTAAAACAGTCCCAGATTCCTTCAATTATTATATCAGTCCCAGACTCCTTCAATGATTAAATCAGTCCCAGATTCCTTCAATGAGTAAATCAGTCCCAGATTCCTTCAATGATTTAATCAGTCCCAGACACCATCAGTGATTAAATCAGTCCCAGATTCCTTCAATGATTAAATCAGTCCCAGATTCCTTCAATGATTAAATCAGTCCCAGATTCCTTCAATGAGTAAATCAGTCCCAGATTCCTTCAATGATTAAATCAGTCCCAGACTCCTTCGGTGATTAAATCAGTCCCAGATTCCTTCAATGTTTAATTCAGTCCCAGATTCCTTCAATTATTAAATCAGTCCCAGATTCCTGTAATGAGTAAATCAATGCCAGGTTTTTTCAATGATTAAGTCAGTCCCAGATTCCTACAATGATTAAATCAGACCCAGATTCCTTCAATGAGTAAATCAGTCCCAGGTTCCTTCAATGATTAAATCAGTCCCAGATTCCTTCATTGATTAAATCAGTCCCAGATTCCTTCAAAGAGTAAATCTGTGCTGCCTCTCCCTCTAACTTAACCTCACTGTATGTATTTAACTTACTTATATATGTATAACCTACCTGTTGGGGCCGTTGCCCCTTTAACTTACCTTTTAGGGCCATTGCCCCTTTAAGACGCGCCTTAGCGTGCTGACGTCACGGCACGTACGACGTGACGTGCGTGAGGCGGCTGCCGGCCCGACTCGGCCTTCCAGAAAGGCTGCCGGCACAGCCCGGCCTAGCGTCTTCGGCCGCATCTACCAGCCGCCGGGAGCGACGTGATCTTCCGCTCCCGCGGCAAGCATCGGCTCAGCCTGGCCTCCAGCTCCCGCTCCCGACTTCGGCCTCCACGGCCAGAAACGCGACCACGCGCATCACGTGATGCCCCAAGCGCGGACAACGCTACCGAGCGTGATGAGGTCATCATGCTCCCCACAGGACTGCTACGTAGTCCTCGTGGAGTCCTCGCTGGGACACAGACCTACACCACGGTGCTCCTACAGCAGCACAGGCTCCGGGCAGTTGTATTGTCCCCATGCTTGAGTCTTGGAAATTGTTTGTCTGTAAGGATTTTAGAATGCTATGGATGATTAATGTGCACTGTATGTTGTAGAAAATGTTTAGTTGTAACTTTTCTCTGTCTAGCTGATTAACTAGTAGCTGTATTTTCATACACTATGTACAGGGCTAATTTAAAGAGAATGCCTCCCAGTTTACTAAATGTACTGTGTTGCTCAGGCGTACCTAAATCTGTGTATACATATCAGTTATGCGCCTGTATACTAATGTGTGCTTCCATTTCTGTGTTGTATTTCAGTTTTACAATTAGAATCGTTCAGTAAAGCGTTACAAGAAAAGTCAAGCCTTGTGATTTTATTGGAAGATATCGAGTTGTTCGCTATCTGTCTAGCTCTGCATAGAATCGCGTTGCGAGGGCAGAATAGTAAAAAGACAACAGCACAGCGGGCTCAAGCGCAGGAAGATACCACTCAGCTACCATGAGTCTACGCTCAGGAAAACAATATACCCTAGAGGACGTCGACCAGTCAAGCGAGAAGCATGAGCCTCTCCTAGCAAACGATGCCAAGTCAAAGCCCTCTAAAGTATCCCCTAGGTCATCTCGGCGGTCCAGCAGACCGTCGTCATCGACAGCTTCTGCAGCCGCCAAAGCACGTGTCAAGGCAAAAGCTGCCCAGGCTCAATTGTCCTTCGCTGAAAAAGAAGCTGACCTTATGAAGCAGAGAGCCGACCTCAACGCTAGTGTGATGAAGCAGAGAGCTGACCTCAAAGCTAGTATGATGAAGCAGAAAGCTGACCTTATGAAGCAGAGAGCCGACCTCGACGCTAGTGTGATGAAGCTGAGAGCTGACCTCGATGCTAGTGTGATGAAGCAGACAGCACAGTCCTCTAAAGTATCCACTAGATCATCTCGGCAGTCCAGCAGACCGTCGTCATCGACAGCTTCTGCAGCCGCCAAAGCACGTGCCAAGGCAAAAGCTGCCCAGGCTCAATTGGCCCTTGCTGAAAAAGAAGCTAGGGTTATGAAGCAGAGAGCTGACCTCGCTGCCAGTCTCCACATTCTCCAAAGCCAGAGAGCTGCCGCTAAAGCTAAAGCCGCAGCTTATGAAGAAGGTGAGGAGAACGAAGGCGGGCAGCCCAGCCAGGAAACATATGGTCTGGGACAGCCCCTCAGTCCAGTGCAACGTACAAGTGAGTGTGTCCAACAACACTCCAAATTGTTCTCCAAGGAAACATCCAACTATCTCAACGCAGAACCAGCTACTCAACACAGTAGCAAACAGCCTGTTTTTGGAGACACTGAGCTTAAAGGAGAAGAAACAAGCAAGACTTACCTACAGAGACCTCCACAGCACTCGGCCAATCCAGCCAAGCAGTCCTCACCCGAGCCACAGGGTACACAGGACCTCGCTGGGTGCCTTATCCGCCGAGAGTTGTTGAGTTCGGGCCTTCTGGAGTTAGATGGCCGTCCTGAAAGTTGTTGGTCATGGAAAGAGCCCAACCTGAGACTACACAAGGTAGCATCGAACAGTGGACAGGTGATGGAAGCCTTCCCTGCAGAGGACCGTGCCAAGGATCTGAAGGATTTGCACCTTGGAGTGGATCCTCCCCCCCTTCAACGGAGCCTGGGGCTCTCCTGGAACCTGGAAACAGACAGCGTCACGTTCCTGGTGTCCCGCGAAGAAAGGCCATTCACACGGAGAGGCGTCCTGTCCACAGTCAACAGTTTGTACGACCCTTTGGGGTTCGTAGCTCCCATAACAATGCAAGGAAAAGCATTAGTACGGGAACTCTCATCGGATCAGAGTGAGTGGGATGCTCCACTCCTCCCAGAAAAAGAAGCAAAATGGAACCTAGGGAAGGAGTCCGTGAAGGCCCTCGAAGACCTGCACATAAAGAGGTGCTACATTCCAGGCTCGCTGTCTTCAACACAGAGAAGAGAGCTGTGCATCTCCTCAGACGCTTCCACAGTAGCAATAGGAGCTGTGGCCTACTTGAGAGCAGCTGACATCATTCCACGTCTCGAGCTTTGTGCAGCTGTGTTGGCTGTTCAACTGTACGAGTTGATCAGAGACGAGATTGACATCGATGTGGGCGCCGTCAAGTTCTTCACGGACAGCAAGATTGTACTTGGTTACATCCACAACTCCACAAGAAGGTTTTACGTGTATGTTTCCAACTGGGTGACTCGTATCAGACGATCCACTCACCCTGACCAGTGGTGCTATGTCCCCACGGACCTGAACCCTGCAGACCATGCTACCAGGTCTATACCAGCAGCACACCTACAGCAAAGCAGTTGGTTCTCGGGCCCCTCTTTCCTGTCTAATGTCAACACAGAGGAGACTCCTGAGTCCAATCCCTTCACCCTTGTGGAGCCTGAAGCTGATACTGAGATTCGGCCTGAAGTTATGACCCTGGTCACCAAAGCCTCAGAATCTCAGTTGGGCTCACAAAGCTTCGAGCGATTCTCAAGCTGGAGAACACTCTGCCGAACCACAGCCCGACTCATTCATGTAGCAGCATCCTTCAAGGGGAATTCGGACAACATAGAATGCAAAGGATGGAAATGTTCTAAAGAAGTATCCAGCACAAGTGAGCCTTCACAAGCCAAAGGTGTGATCATTCGCTCTGTCCAGCATGATGTCTTCAAGGAGGAATTCAAATGTCTTGAAGAGGGACAGACATTCCCCAAGCAAAGAGGAGAGTATTTGTCCACCCTACAGAGCCGTAGGAAATGGACAGAAGACAAGCCAAACGTCAAAGTGAGAGATGTTGTCTTGCTGAAAGACAGCCAAGCACGCAGAAATGAATGGCCAGTGGGCCTGGTTGTCAAAATTCTGCCGACCAGGGACAAGAGGGTCCGCAAGGTGGAGGTGAAGATTGTCAAGGAGGGGCCTATCAAAGTGTTTCTGAGGCCAGTCTCAGAGATCCTCCTTTCTGAAGTAACCTAGAGAACGGACTCTGAGTATGTTGCAGCCAAAGGACGTTTTCTTCAGGTTTATTTTGTATCTGTAGTGGTACAATGGAATTGTACCAAGCGGGGAGTGTGCTGCCTCTCCCTCTAACTTAACCTCACTGTATGTATTTAACTTACTTATATATGTATAACCTACCTGTTGGGGCCGTTGCCCCTTTAACTTACCTTTTAGGGCCATTGCCCCTTTAAGACGCGCCTTAGCGTGCTGACGTCACGGCACGTACGACGTGACGTGCGTGAGGCGGCTGCTGGCCCGACTCGGCCTTCCAGAAAGGCTGCCGGCACAGCCCGGCCTAGCGTCTTCGGCCGCATCTACCAGCCGCCGGGAGCGACGCGATCTTCCGCTCCCGCGGCAAGCATCGGCTCAGCCTGGCCTCCAGCTCCCGCTCCCGACTTCGGCCTCCACGGCCAGAAACGCGACCACGCGCATCACGTGACGCCCCAAGCGCGGACAACGCTACCGAGCGTGATGAGGTCATCACGCTCCCCACAGGACTGCTACGTAGTCCTCGTGGAGTCCTCGCTGGGACACAGACCTACACCACGGTGCTCCTACAGCAGCACAGGCTCCAGGCAGTTGTATTGTCCCCATGCTTGAGTCTTGGAAATTGTTTGTCTGTAAGTATTTTAGAATGCTATGGATGATTAATGTGCACTGTATGTTGTAGAAAATGTTTAGTTGTAACTTTTCTCTGTCTAGCTGATTAACTAGTAGCTGTATTTTCATACACTATGTACAGGGCTAATTTAAAGAGAATGCCTCCCAGTTTACTAAATGTACTGTGTTGCTCAGGCGTACCTAAATCTGTGTATACATATCAGTTATGCGCCTGTATACTAATGTGTGCTTCCATTTCTGTGTTGTATTTCAGTTTTACAATTAGAATCGTTCAGTAAAGCGTTACAAGAAAAGTCAAGCCTTGTGATTTTATTGGAAGATATCGAGTTGTTCGCTATCTGTCTAGCTCTGCATAGAATCGCGTTGCGAGGGCAGAATACCAGATTCCTTCAATGAGTAAATCAGTCCCAGATTCCTTCAATGATTAAATCAGTCCCAGACTCCTTCGGTGATTAAATCAGTCCCAGATTCCTTCAATGTTTAATTCAGTCCCAGATTCCTTCAATTATTAAATCAGTCCCAGATTCCTGTAATGAGTAAATCAATGCCAGGTTTTTTCAATGATTAAGTCAGTCCCAGATTCCTACAATGATTAAATCAGACCCAGATTCCTTCAATGAGTAAATCAGTCCCAGGTTCCTTCAATGGTTAAATCAGTCCCAGATTCCTTCATTGATTAAATCAGTCCCAGATTCCTTCAAAGAGTAAATCAGTCCCAGATTTCTTCAGTGATTATATCAGTCCCAGATTCCTTCAATGAATAATCAGTCCCAGATTCCATCAATTATTAAATCAGTCCCAGATTCCTTCAATTATTAAATCAGTCCCAGATTCCTCCAATGATTAAATAAGTCCCAGATTCCTTCAATGAGTGAATCAGTCCCAGATTCCTTCAATAATTAAACCAGTCCTAGAATCCTACAATGAGTAAATCAGTCGCAGATGCCTTCAGTGATTAAATCAGTCCCAGATTTCTTCAATGATAAAATCAGTCCCAGATTCCTTCAATGAGTAAATCAGTCCCAGATTCCTTCAATGACTAAATCAGCCCCAGATTCCTTCAAAGATTAAATCAGTCCAAGATTCCTTCAATGATTAAATCAGTCCCAGAATTCTTCAAGGAGTAAATCAGTCCCAGATTCCTTCAATGATTAAATCAGTCCCAGATTACTTCAATTATTAAATCAGTCCCAGATTCCTTCAATTATTAAATCAGTCCCAGATTCCTGCAATGAGTAAATGAGTCCCAGATTCCTTCAATGAGTAAATCAGACCCAGATTCCTTCAATGAGTAAATCAGTCCCAGATTCCTTCAATGAGTAAATCAGTCCCAGATACCTTTAGTGATTAAATCAGTCCCAGATTCCTTCAATGATTCAATCAGTCCCAGATTCCTTCAATGAGTAAATCAGTTCCAGATTCCTTCAATGATTAAATCTGTCCCAGATTCCTTCATTGATTAAATCAGTGGCGGATTCCTTCAATGTTTAAATCAGTCCCAGATTCCTTCAATGATTAAATAAGTCCCAGATACCTGCTGTGAATAAATCAGTCCCAGATTCCTTCAATGAGTAAATCTGTCCCAGGTTCCTTTAATTATTAAATCGGTTCCAGATTCCTTCAATGATTAAATCAGTCCCAAATTCCTTCAATGATTAATCAGTCCCAGACACCTTCAATGGTTAAATCAGTCCCAGATTCCTTCAATTATTAAATCAGTCCCAGATTCCTTCAATGATTAAATCAGTCCCAGACTCCTTCAATCATTAAAACAGTCCCAGATTCCTTCAATTATTATATCAGTCCCAGATTCCTTCAATGATTAAATCAGTCCCAAATTCCTTCAGTGATTAAATCAGTCCCGGATTCCTTCAATGATTAAATCAGTCCCAGATTCCTTCAATTATTAAATCAGTCCCAGATTCCTGCAATGAGTAAATGAGTCCAAGGTTCCTTCAATGAGTAAATCAGACCCAGATTCCTTCAATGAGTAAATCAGTCCCAGATTCCTTCAATGAGTAAATCCGTCCCAGATAACTTAAGTGATTAAATCAGCCCCAGATTCCTTCAATGATTCAATCAGTCCCAGATTCCATCAATGAGTAAATAAGCCCCAGATTCCTTCAATGATTAAATCAGTCCAAGATTCCTTCAATGATTAAATCAGTCCCAGATTCCTTCAATGATTAAATCAGTACCAGATTCCTTCAATGATCAAATCAGTCCCAGACTCCTTCAATGGTTAAATCGTTCCCAGATTCCTTCAATGATAAAACCAGTCCCACATTCCTTCAATGAGTAAATCAGTCCTAGATTCCATCAATGATTAAATCAGTCCCAGATTCCTTCAATGATTAATCAGTCTCAGATTCGTTCAATTATTGATTCAGTCCCAGATTCCTTCAATGATTAAATCAGTCCCAGATTCCTTCAATTATTATATCAGTCCCAGATTCCTTCAATGATTAAATCAGTCACAGATTCCTTCAATGATTAAATCAGTCCCAGATTCCTTCAATGATTAAATCAGTCCCACCTTCCTTCAATGAGTAAATCAGTCCCAGATTCCTTCAATGATTAAATCAGTCCCAGATTCCTTCAATGATTAAATCAGTCCCAGATTCCTCCAATGATTAAATAAGTCCCAGATTCCTTCAATGATTAAATCAGTCCCAGACCCCTTCAATCATTAAATGAGTCCCAGATTCCTTCAATTATTATATCAGTCCCAGACTCCTTCAATGATTAAATCAGTCCCAGATTCCTTCAATGAGTAAATCAGTCCCAGATTCCTTCAATGATTAAATCAGTCCCAGACACCTTCAATGATTAAATCAGTCCCAGTTTCCTTCAATGAGTAAATCAGCCCCAGATTACTTCAATGATTAAATCAGTCCCAGCTTCCTTCAATGAATAAATCAATCCCAGATTCCTTCAATGATTAAATCAATCCCAGATTCCTTCAATGATTAAATCAGTCCCAGATTCCTTCAATGATTAAACCAGTCCCAGATTCCTTCAGTGATTAAATCAGTCCCGCATTCCTTCAATGATTAAATCAGTCCCAGATTCCTTCAATTATTAAATCAGTCCCAGATTCCTTCAATTATTAAATCAGTCCCAGATTCCTGCAATGAGTAAATGAGTCCAAGATTCCTTCAATGAGTAGATCAGACCCAGATTCCTTCAAAGAGTAAATCAGTCCCAGATTCCTTCAATGAGTAAATCAGTCCCAGATTCCTTCAATGATTAAATCTGTCCCAGATTCCTTCATTGATTAAATCAGTGGCGGATTCCTTCAATGTTTAAATCAGTCCCAGATTCCTTCAATTATTAAATAAGTCCCAGATACCTGCTGTGAATAAATCAGTCCCAGATTCCTTCAATGAGTAAATCTGTCCCAGGTTCCTTTAATTATTAAATCAGTCCCAAATTCCTTCAATGATTAATCAGTCCCAGACACCTTCAATGGTTAAATCAGTCCCAGATTCCTTCAATGATTAAATCAGTCCCACATTCCTTCAATGAGTAAATCAGTCCCAGATTCATTCAATGATTAAATCAGTCCCAGATTCCTTCAATGATTAAATCAGTCCCAGATTCCTCCAATGATTAAATCAGTCCCAGACTCCTTCAATGGTTAAATCATTCCCAGATTCCTTCAATGATTAAACCAGTCCCACATTCCTTCAATGAGTAAATCAGTCCTAGATTCCATCAATGATTAAATCATTCCCAGATTCCTTCAATGATTAAACCAGTCCCACATTCCTTCAATGAGTAAATCAGTCCGAGATTCCTTCAATGATTAAATCAGTCCCAGACCCCTTCAATCATTAAATGAGTCCCAGATTCCTTCAATTATTATATCAGTCCCAGACTCCTTCAATGATTAAATCAGTCCCAGATTCCTTCAATGAGTAAATCAGTCCCAGATTCCTTCAATGATTAAATCAGTCCCAGACACCTTCAATGATTAAATCAGTCCCAGTTTCCTTCAATGAATAAATCAATCCCAGATTCCTTCAATGATTAAATCAATCCCAGATTCCTTCAATGATTAAATCAGTCTCAGATTCCTTCAATGATTAAATCAGTCCCAGATTCCTTCAGTGATGAAATCAGTCCCGGATTCCTTCAATGATTAAATCAGTCCCAGATTCCTTCAATTATTAAATCAGTCCCAGATTCCTTCAATTATTAAATCAGTCCCAGATTCCTGCAATGAGTAAATGAGTCCAAGATTCCTTCAATGAGTAAATCAGACCCAGATTCCTTCAAAGAGTAAATCAGTCCCAGATTCCTTCAATGAGTAAATCAGTCCCAGATACCTTAAGTGATTAAATCAGCCCCAGATTCCTTCAATGATTCAATCAGTCGCAGATTCCATCAATGAGTAAATCAGCCCCAGATTCCTTCAATGATTAAATCAGTCCAAGATTCCTTCAAAGATTAAATCAGTCCCAGATTCCTTCAATGATTAAATCAGTACCAGATTCCTTCAATGATCAAATCAGTCCCAGACTCCTTCAATGGTTAAATCATTCCCAGATTCCTTCAATGATTAAACCAGTCCCACATTCCTTCAATGAGTAAATCAGTCCTAGATTCCATCAATGATTAAATCACTCCCAGATTCCTTCAATGATTAATCAGTCTCAGATTCCTTCAATTATTGAATCAGTCCCAGATTCCTTCAATGATAAATCAGTCCCAGATTCCTTCAATTATTATATCAGTCCCAGACGCCTTCAATGATTAAATCAGTCCCAGATTCCTTCAATGATTAAATCAGTCCCAGATTCCTTCAATGTTTAAATCAGTCCCAGATTCCTTCAATTATTAAATCAGTCCCAGATTCCCTCAATGAGTAAATCAATCCCAGATTCCTTCAATGATTAAATCAGTCCCAGATTCCTTCAATGAGTAAATCAGTCCGAGATTCCTTCAGTGATTAAATCAGTCCCAGATTCCTTCAATGAATAATCAGTCCCAGATTCCATCAATTATTAAATCAGTCCCAGATTCCTTCAATTATTAAATCAGTCCCAGGTTCCTTCAATGATTAAATCAGTCCCAGATTCCTTCAATGAGTGAATCAGTCCCAGATTCCTTCAATAATTAAATCAGTCCAAGAATCCTACAATGAGTAAATCAGTCCCAGATACCTTCAGTGATTAAATCAGTCCCAGATTCCTTCAAAGATAAAATCAGTCCCAGATTCCTTCAATGAGTAAATCAGTCCCAGATTCCTTCAATGATTAAATCAGCCCCAGATTCCTTCAAAGATTAAATCAGTCCAAGATTCCTTCAATGATTAATTCAGTCCCAGAATTCTTCAAGGAGTAAATCAGTCCCAGATTCCTTCACTAATTAAATCAGTCCCAGATTCCATCAATGAGTAAATCAGTCCCAGATCCCTTCAATGATTAAATCAGTCCCAGATTCCTTCAATGATTAAATCATTCCGAGATTCCTTCAATGAGTAAATCAATCCCAGATTCCTTTAATGATGAAATCAGTCCCAGATTGCTTCAATGATTAAATTGGTCCCAGATTCCTTCAATGATTAAATCAGTCCCAGACTCCTTCAATTATTAAATCAGTCCCAGACTCCTTCAATGATTAAATCAGTCCCAGGTCCTTCAATGATTAAATCAGTCCCAGATTCCTTCAATGAGTAAATCAGTCCCAGATTCCTTCAATGATTAAATCAGTCCCAGATTCCTTCAAAGATTAAAACAGTCCCAGATTCCTTCAATTATTATATCAGTCCCAGACTCCTTCAATGATTAAATCAGTCCCAGATTCCTTCAATGAGTAAATCAGTCCCAGATTCATTCAATGATTTAATCAGTCCCAGACACCATCAGTGATTAAATCAGTCCCAGATTCCTTCAATGATTAAATCAGTCCCAGATTCCTTCAATGATTAAATCAGTCCCAGATTCCTTCAATGATTAAATCAGTCTCAGATTCATTCAATGATGAAATCAGTCCCAGGTTCCTTCAATGATTAAATCAGTCCCAGTTTCCTTCAATGATTAAATCAGTCCCAGACTCCTTCAATGATTAAATCAGTCCCAGATGCCTTCAATGATTAAACAGTCCCAGATTCCTTCAATGATTAAATCAGTCCCAGATTCCTTCAATGAGTAAATCAGTCCCAGATTCCTTCAATGATTAAATCAGTCCCAGACTCCTTCGGTGATTAAATCAGTCCCAGATTCCTTCAATGTTTAAATCAGTCCCAGATTCCTTCAATTATTAAATCAGTCCCAGGTTCCTGTAATTAGTAAATCAATGCCAGATTCCTTCAATGATTAAGTCAGTCCCAGATTCCTACAATGATTAAATCAGACCCAGATTCCTTCAATGAGTAAATCAGTCCCAGATTCCTTCAATGATTAAATCAGTCCCATATTCCTTCATTGATTAAATCAGTCCCAGATTCCTTCAATGATTAAATCAGTCCCAGATTTCTTCAGTGGTTATATAATTCCCAGATTCCTTCAATGTATAATCAGTCCCAGACTCCATCAATTATTACATCAGTCCCAGATTCCTGCAATGAGTAAATGAGTCCCAGATGCCTTCAATGAGTAAATCAGACCCAGATTCCTTCAATGAGTAAATCAGTCCCAGATTCCTTCAATGAGTAAATCAGTCCCAGATACCTTTAGTGATTAAATCAGTCCCAGATTCCTTCAATGATTCAATCAGTCCCAGATTCCTTCAATGAGTAAATCAGTCCCAGATTCCTTCAATGTTTAAATCAGTCCCAGATTCCTTCAATGATTAAATAAGTCCCAGATACCTGCTGTGAATAAATCAGTCCCAGATTCCTTCAATGAGAAAATCTGTCCCAGGTTCCTTTAATGATTAAATCGGTCCCAGATTCCTTCAATGATTAAATCAGTCCCAAATTCCTTCAATGATTAAATCAGTCCCAGACACCTTCAATGGTTAAATCAGTCCCAGATTCCTTCAATGATTAAATCAGTCCCACATTCCTTCAATGATTAAATCAGTCCCAGATTCCTTCAATGATTAAATCAGTCCCAGATTCCTTCAATGATTAAATCAGTCCCAGATTCCTCCAATGATTAAATCAGTCCCAGACTCCATCAATTATTACATCAGTCCCAGATTCCTGCAATGAGTAAATGAGTCCCAGATGCCTTCAATGAGTAAATCAGACCCAGATTCCTTCAATGAGTAAATCAGTCCCAGATTCCTTCAATTATTACATCAGTCCCAGATTCCTGCAATGAGTAAATGAGTCCCAGATGCCTTCAATGAGTAAATCAGACCCAGATTCCTTCAATGAGTAAATCAGTCCCAGATTCCTTCAATGAGTAAATCAGTCCCAGATACCTTTAGTGATTAAATCAGTCCCAGATTCCTTCAATGATTCAATCAGTCCCAGATTCCTTCAATGAGTAAATCAGTCCCAGATTCCTTCAATGTTTAAATCAGTCCCAGATTCCTTCAATGATTAAATAAGTCCCAGATACCTGCTGTGAATAAATCAGTCCCAGATTCCTTCAATGAGAAAATCTGTCCCAGGTTCCTTTAATGATTAAATCGGTCCCAGATTCCTTCAATGATTAAATCAGTCCCAAATTCCTTCAATGATTAAATCAGTCCCAGACACCTTCAATGGTTAAATCAGTCCCAGATTCCTTCAATGATTAAATCAGTCCCACATTCCTTCAATGATTAAATCAGTCCCAGATTCCTTCAATGATTAAATCAGTCCCAGATTCCTTCAATGATTAAATCAGTCCCAGATTCCTCCAATGATTAAATCAGTCCCAGATTCCTCCAAAGATTCAAACAGTCCCAGATTCCTTCAATTATTATATCAGTCCCAGACTCCTTCAATGATTAAATCAGTCCCAGATTCCTTCAATGAGTAAATCAGTCCCAGATTCCTTCAAAGATTAAATCAGTCCCAGGTTCCTTCAATGATTAAATCAGCCCCAGATTCCTTCAATGATTAAATCAGTCCCAGCTTCCTTCAATGAGTAATTCAGTCCCAGTTTCCTTCAATGATTAAATCAGTCCCAGATTCCTTCAATGATTAAATCAGTCACAGATTCCTTCAATGATTAAAACTGTCCCAGATTCCTTGAATGAATAAATCAATCCCAGATTCCTTCAATGATTAAATCAGTCCCAGATTCCTTCAATGATTAAATCAGTCGCAGATTCCTTCAATGATTAAATCAGTCCCAGATTCCTTCAGTGATTAAATCAGACCCGGATTCCTTCAATGATTAAATCAGTCCCAGATTCCTTCAATTATTAAATCAGTCCCAGATTCCTTCAATTATTAAATCAGTCCCAGATTCCTGCAATGAGTAAATGAGTCCAAGATTTCTTCAATGAGTAAATCAGACCCAGATTCCTTCAAAGACTAAATCAGTCCCAGATTCCTTCAATGAGTAAATCAGTCCCAGATACCTTAAGTGATTAAATCAGCCCCAGATTCCTTCAATGATTCAATCAGTCCCAGATTCCATCAATGTGTAAATCAGCCCCAGATTCCTTCAATGATTAAATCAGTACCAGATTCCTTCAATGATTAAATCAGTCCCAGACTCCTTCAATGTTTAAATCATTCCCAGATTCCTTCAATGATTAAACCAGTCCCACATTCCTTCAATGAGTAAATCAGTCCCAGATTCCATCAATGATTAAATCAGTCCCAGATTCCTTCAATGATTAATCAGTCTCAGATTCCTTCAATCATTGAATCAGTCCCAGATTCCTTCAATGATTAAATCAGTCCCAGATTCCTTCAATGATTAAATCAGTCCCAGATTCCTTCAATGTTTAAATCAGTCCCAGATTCCTTCAATTATTAAATCAGTCCCAGATTCCTTCAATGAGTAAATCAATCCCAGATTCCTTCAATGATTAAATCAGTCCCAGATTCCTTCAACAATTAAATCAGTACCAGATTCCTTCAATGATTAAATCAGTCCCAGATTCCTTCAATGAGTAAATCAGTCCCAGATTCCTTCAATGAGTAAATCAGTCCCAGATTCCTTCAATGATTAAATCAGTCCCAGGTTCCTTGAATGATTAAATCAGTCCCAGACTCGTTCAATGATTAAATCAGGTCCAGATTCCTTAAATGATTAAATCAGTCCCAGATTCCATCAATGAGTAAATCAGTCCCGGACTCCTTCAATGATTAAATCAGTCCCAGACTCCTTTAGTGATTAAATCCATCCCAAATTCCTTCAATATATAAATCAGTCCCAGATTCCTTCAATTATTAAATCAGTCTCAGATTCCTTCAATATTTAAATCAATCCCAGATTCCTTCAATGATTAAATCTGTCCCAGATTCCTTCAATATGTAAATTAGTCCCAGATTCATTCAATGATTAAATCAGTCCCAG
This sequence comes from Somniosus microcephalus, assembly GCF_052327205.1. Classification (NCBI taxonomy): domain Eukaryota; kingdom Metazoa; phylum Chordata; class Chondrichthyes; order Squaliformes; family Somniosidae; genus Somniosus; species Somniosus microcephalus. Next base: position 30,007,582 of record NC_140995.1, on the reverse strand, counting down.
GTTCCTTCAATGATTAAATCAGGCCCAGACTCCTTCAATTAATAAATCAGTCCCAGTTTCCTTCAATGAGTAAATCAGTCCCAGATTCCTCCAATGAGTATATCAGTCCCAGATTCCTTCAATGATTTAATCAGTCCCAGATTCCTTCAATGATTAAATCAGTCCCAGATTCCTTCAATAAGTAAATCAGTCCCAGATTCCTTCAATGATTAAATCAGTACCAGATTCCTTCAATGATTAAATCAGTCCCAGATTCCATCAATGAGTAAATCAGTCCCAGGTTCCTTCAATGAGTAAATCAGTCCCAGACTCCTTCAATGATAAAATCAGTCCCAGATTCCTTGAATGATTAAATCAGTCCCAGACTCCTTCAATGATTAAATCAGGTCCAGATCCCTTCAATGAATAAATCAGTCCCAGATTCCATCAATGAGTAAATCAGTCCCAGAATCCTTCAATGATTAAATGAGTCCCAGACTCCTTCAGAGATTAAATCAGTCCCTGATTCATTCAATATTTAAATCAGCCCCAGATTCCTTCAATTATTAAATCAGTCCCAGATTCCTTCAATATTTAAAACAATCCCAGATTCCTTCAATGATTAAATCAGTCCCAGATTCCTTCAATGATTAAATCAGTCCCAGATTCCTTCAATGAGTAAATCAGTCCCAGATTCCTTCAATGATTAATCAGTCCCAGATTCCTTCAATGATTAAATCAGTACCAGACTCCTTCAATGATTAAATCAGTCCCAGATTCCTTCAATGAGTAAATCAGTCCCAGATTCCTTCAATGAGTATATCAGTCCCAGATTCCTTCAATGATTAAATCAGTCCCAGATTCCTTCAATGAGTATATCAGTCCCAGCCTACTTCAATGAGTAAATCAGTCCCAGATTCCTTCAATGATTAAATGAGTACCAGATTCCTTCAATGATTAAATCCGTTCCAGATTCCTTCAATATTTAAATCAGTCCCAGATTCCTTCAATTATTAAATGAGTCTCAGATTCCTTCAATATTTAAATCAATCCCAGATTCCTTGAATGATTAAATCAGTCCCAGATTCCTTCAATGAATAAATCTGTCCCAGATTCCATCAATGTGTAAATCAGTCCCAGACTCCTTCAATGAATAAATCAGTCCCAGACTCCTTCAGTGATTAAATCAGTCCCAGATTCCTTCAATATTTAAATCAGTCCCAGATTCGTTCAATTATTAAATCAGTCCCAGATTCCTTCAATATTTAAATCAATCCCAGATTCCTTCAATGATTAAATCAGTCCCAGATTCCTTCAATATTTAAATCAATCCCAGATTCCTTCAATGATTAAATCAGTCCCAGATTCCTTCAATGATTAAATCAGTCCCAGATTCCTTCAATGAGTATATCAGTCCCAGATTCCTTCAATGATTAAATCAGTCCCAGATTCCTTCAATGATTAAATCAGTCCCAGATTCCTTCAATGAGTATATCAGTCCCAGATTCCTTCAATGATTTAATTAGTCCCAGATTCCTTCAATGATTAATCAGTCCCAGATTCCTTCTATAAATAAATCAGTCCCAGATTCCTTCAATGATTAAATCAGTACCAGATTCCTTCAATGATTAAATCAGTCCCAGATTCCATCAATGAGTAAATCAGTCCCAGGTTCCTTCAATGAGTAAATCAGTCCCAGACTCCTGCAATGATTAAATCAGTCCCAGATTCCTTGAATGATTAAATCAGTCCCAGACTCCTTCAATGATTAAATCAGGTCCAGATTCCTTCAATGAATAAATCAGTCCCAGATTCCATCAACGAGTAAATCAGTCCCAGACTCCTTCAATGATTAAATCAGTCCCAGACTCCTTCAGAGATTAAATCAGTCCCTGATTCATTCAACATTTAAATCAGCCCCAGATTCCTTCAATTATTAAATCAGTCCCAGATTCTTTCAATATTTAAATCAATCCCAGATTACTTCAATGATTAAATCAGTCCCAGATTCCTTCAATTATTAAATCAGTCCCAGATTCCTTCAATGAGTAAATCAGTCCCAGATTCCTTCAATGATTAATCAGTCCCAGATTCCTTCAATGATTAAATCAGTACCAGACTCCTTCAATGATTAAATCAGTCCCAGATTCCTTCAATGAGTAAATCAGTCCCAGATTCCTTCAATGAGTATATCAGTCCCAGATTCCTTCAATGATTAAATCAGTCCCAGACTCGTTCAATGATTAAATCAGGTCCAGATTCCTTCAATGATTAAATCAGTCCCAGATTCCATCAATGAGTAAATCAGTCCCGGACTCCTTCAATGATTAAATCAGTCCCAGACTCCTTTAGTGATTAAATCCATCCCAGATACCTTCAATATATAAATCAGTCCCAGATTCCTTCAATTATTAAATCAGTCTCAGATTCCTTCAATATTTAAATCAATCCCAGATTCCTTCAATGATTAAATCTGTCCCAGATTCCTTCAATATGTAAATTAGTCCCAGATTCATTCAATGATTAAATCAGTCCCAGGTTCCTTCAATGATGAAATCAGTCCCAGTCTCCTTCAATTATTAAATCAGTCCCAGGTTCCTTCAATTAGTAAATCAGTCCCAGATTCCTCCAATGAGTATATCAGTCCCAGATTCCTTCAATGATTTAATCAGTCCCAGATTCCTTCAATGATTAAATCAGTCCCAGATTCCTTCAATAAGTAAATCAGTCCCAGATTCCTTCAATGATTAAATCAGTACCAGATTCCTTCAATGATTAAATCAGTCCCAGATTCCATCAATGAGTAAATCAGTCCCAGGTTCCTTCAATGAGTAAATCAGTCCCAGACTCCTTCAATGATAAAATCAGTCCCAGATTCCTTGAATGATTAAATCAGTCCCAGACTCCTTCAATGATTAAATCAGGTCCAGATCCCTTCAATGAGTAAATCAGCCCCAGACTCCTTCAATGATTAAATCAGTCCCAGACTCCTTCAGAGATTAAATCAGTCCCTGATTCATTCAATATTTAAATCAGCCCCAGACTCCTTCAATTATTAAATCAGTCCCAGATTCCTTCAATATTTAAATCAATCCCAGATTCCTTCAATTATTAAATCAGTCCCAGATTCCTTCAATGATTAAATCAGTCCCAGATTCCTTCAATGAGTAAATCAGTCCCAGATTCCTTCAATGATTAATCTGTCCCAGATTCCTTCAATGATTAAATCAGTACCAGACTCCTTCAACGATTAAATCAGTCCCAGATTCCTTCAATGAGTAAACCAGTCCCAGATTCCTTCAATGAGTATATCAGTCCCAGATTCCTTCAATGATTAAATCAGTCCCAGATTCCTTCAATGAGTAAATCAGTCCCAGATTCCGTCAAAGAGTAAATCAGTCCCAGCCTACTTCAATGAGTAAATCAGTCCCAGATTCCTTCAATGATTAAATGAGTACCAGATTCCTTCAATGATTAAATCCGTCCCAGATTCCTTCAATATTTAAATCAGTCCCAGATTCCTTCAATTATTAAATGAGTCTCAGATTCCTTCAATATTTAAATCAATCCCAGATTCCTTGAATGATTAAATCAGTCCCAGATTCCTTCAATGAATAAATCTGTCCCAGATTCCATCAATGTGTAAATCAGTCCCAGACTCCTTCAATGAATAAATCAGTCCCAGACTCCTTCAGTGATTAAATCAGTCCCAGATTCCTTCAATATATAGATCAATCCCAGATTCCTTCAATGATTAAATCAGTCCCAGATTCCTTCAATGAGTATATCAGTCCCAGATTCCTTCAATGATTAAATCAGTCCCAGATTCCTTCAATGATTAAATCAGTCCCAGATTCCTTCAATGAGTATATCAGTCCCAGATTCCTTCAATGATTTAATTAGTCCCAGATTCCTTCAATGATTAATCAGTCCCAGATTCCTTCAATAAATAAATCAGTCCCAGATTCCTTCAATGATTAAATCAGTACCAGATTCCTTCAATGATTAAATCAGTCCCAGATTCCATCAATGAGTAAATCAGTCCCAGGTTCCTTCAATGAGTAAATCAGTCCCAGACTCCTGCAATGATTAAATCAGTCCCAGATTCCTTGAATGATTAAATCAGTCCCAGACTCCTTCAATGATTAAATCAGGTCCAGATTCCTTCAATGAATAAATCAGTCCCAGATTCCATCAACGAGTAAATCAGTCCCAGACTCCTTCAATGATTAAATCAGTCCCAGACTCCTTCAGAGATTAAATCAGTCCCTGATTCATTCAACATTTAAATCAGCCCCAGATTCCTTCAATTATTAAATCAGTCCCAGATTCTTTCAATATTTAAATCAATCCCAGATTACTTCAATGATTAAATCAGTCCCAGATTCCTTCAATGATTAAATCAGTCCCAGATTCCTTCAATGAGTAAATCAGTCCCAGATTCCTTCAATGATTAATCAGTCCCAGATTCCTTCAATGATTAAATCAGTACCAGACTCCTTCAATGATTAAATCAGTCCCAGATTCCTTCAATGAGTAAATCAGTCCCAGATTCCTTCAATGAGTATATCAGTCCCAGATTCCTTCAATGATTAAATCAGTCCCAGGTTCCTTCAATGATTAAATCAGTCCCAGATTCCGTCAAAGAGTAAATCAGTCCCAGCCTACTTCAATGAGTAAATCTGTCCCAGATTCCTTCAATGATTAAATGAGTACCAGATTCCTTCAATGATTAAATCCGTCCCAGATTCCTTCAATATTTAAATCAGTCCCAGATTCCTTCAATTATTAAATCAGTCTCAGATTCCTTCAATATTTAAATCAATCCCAGATTCCTTGAATGATTAAATCAGTCCCAGATTCCTTCAATGAATAAATCTGTCCCAGATTCCATCAATGTGTAAATCAGTCCCAGACTCCTTCAATGAATAAATCAGTCCCAGACTCCTTCAGTGATTAAATCAGTCCCAGATTCCTTCAATATTTAAATCAGTCCCAGATTCGTTCAATTATTAAATCAGTCCCAGATTCCTTCAATATTTAAATCAATCCCAGATTCCTTCAATGATTAAATCAGTCCCAGATTCCTTCAATGATTAAATCAGTCCCAGATTCCTTCAATGAGTATATCAGTCCCAGATTCCTTCAATGAGTAAATCAGTCCCAGATTCCTTCAATTATTAAATCAGTCCCAGATTCCTTCAATGAGTATATCAGTCCCAGATTCCTTCAATGATTTAATTAGTCCCAGGTTCCTTCAATGATTAAATCAGTCCCAGATACCTTCAATAAGTAAATCAGTCCCAGATTCCTTCAATGATTAAATCAGTACCAGATTCCTTCAATGATTAAATCAGTCCCAGATTCCTTCAATGAGTATATCAGTCCCAGATTCCTTCAATGATTAAATCAGTCCCAGATTCCTTCAATGATTAAATCAGTCCCAGATTCCTTCAATTAGTAAATCAGTCCCAGACTACTTCAATGTGTAAATCAGTCCCACATTCCTTCAATAATTAAATCAGTCCCAGATTCCTTCAATGATTTAATCAGTCCCAGATTCCTTCAATGATTAAATCAGTCCCAGACTCCTTCAATGATTAAATCAGCCCCAGATTCCTTCAATGAGTATATCAGTCCCTGATTCCTTCAATGAGTAAATCAGCCCCAGATTCCTTCAATGATTAAATCAGTCCAAGCTTCCTTCAATGAGTAATTCAGTCCCAGTTTCCTTCAATGATAAAATCAGTCCCAGATTCCTTCAATGATTAAATCAGTCCCAGATTCCTTCAATGATTAAAACTGTCCCAGATTCCTTGAACGAATAAATCAATCCCAGATTCCTTCAATGATTAAATCAGTCCCAGATTCCTTCAATGATGAAATCAGTCGCAGATTCCTTCAATGATTAAATCAGTCCCAGATTCCTTCAGTGATTAAATCAGACCCGGATTCCTTCAATGATTAAATCAGTCCCAGATTCCATGAATGATTAAATCAGTCCCAGACTGCTTCAATGATTAAATCAGGTCCAGATTCCTTCAATGAATAAATCAGTCCCAGATTCCATCAATGAGTAAATCAGTCCCAGACTCCTTCAATGATTAAATCAGTCCCAGATTCTTTCAGAGATTAAATCAGTCCCTGATTCATTCAATATTTAAATCAGCCCCAGATTCCTTCAATTATTAAATCAGTCCCAGATTCCTTCAATATTTAAATCAATCCCAGATTCCTTCAATGATTAAATCAGTCCCAGATTCCTTCAATGATTAAATCAGTCCCAGATTCCTTCAATGAGTAAATCAGTCCCAGATTCCTTCAATGATTAATCAGTCCCAGATTCCTTCAATGATTAAATCAGTACCAGACTCCTTCAATGATTAAATCAGTCCCAGATTCCTTCAATGAGAAAATCAGTCCCAGATTCCTTCAATGAGTATATCAGTCCCAGATTCCTTCAATGATTAAATCAGTCCCAGATTCCTTCAATGATTAAATCAGTCCCAGATTCCGTCAAAGAGTAAATCAGTCCCAGCCTACTTCAATGAGTAAATCAGTCCCAGATTCCTTCAATGATTAAATGAGTACCAGATTCCTTCAATGATTAAATCCGTCCCAGATTCCTTCGATATTTAAATCAGTCCCAGATTCCTTCAATTATTAAATCAGTCTCAGATTCCTTCAATATTTAAATCAATCCTAGATTCCTTGAATGAATAAATCAGTCCCAGATTCCTTCAATGAATAAATCTGTCCCAGATTCCATCAATGTGTAAATCAGTCCCAGACTCCTTCAATGAATAAATCAGTCCCAGACTCCTTCAGTGATTAAATCAGTCCCAGATTCCTTCAATATCTAAATCAGTCCCAGATTCGTTCAATTATTAAATCAGTCCCAGATTCCTTCAATATTTAAATCTATCCCAGATTCCTTCAATGATTAAATCAGTCCCAGATTCCTTCAATGAGTATATCAGTCCCAGATTCCTTCAATGATTAAATCAGTCCCAGATTCCTTCAATGATTAAATCAGTCCCAGATTCCTTCAATTAGTAAATCAGTCCCAGACTACTTCAATGAGTAAATCAGTCCAACATTCCTTCAATGATTAAATCAGTCCCAGATTCCTTCAATGATTTAATCAGTCCCAGATTCCTTCAATGATTAAATCAGTCCCAGACTCCTTCAATGATTAAATCAGTCCCAGATTCCTTCAATGAGTATATCAGTCCCAGATTCCTTCAATGAGTAAATCAGCCCCAGATTCCTTCAATGATTAAATCAGTCCCAGCTTCCTTCAATGAGTAATTCAGTCCCAGTTTCCTTCAATGATAAAATCAGTCCCAGATTCCTTCAATGATTAAATCAGTCCCAGATTCCTTCAATGATTAAAACTGTCCCAGATTCCTTGAACGAATAAATCAATCACAGATTCCTTCAATGATTAAATCAGTCCCAGATTCCTTCAATGATTAAATCAGTCGCAGATTCCTTCAATGATTAAATCAGTCCCAGATTCCTTCAGTGATTAAATCAGACCCAGATTACTTCAATGATTAAATCAGTCCCAGATTCCTTCAATGATTAAATCAGTCCCAGACTCCTTCAATGGTTAAATCATTCCCAGATTCCTTCAATGATTAAACCAGTCCCACATTCCTTCAATGAGTAAATCAGTCCCAGATTCCATCAATGATTAAATCAGTCCCAGATTCCTTCAATGAGTAAATCAATCCCAGATTCCTTCAATGATTAAATCAGTCCCAGATTCCATCAATGTTTAAATCAGTCCCAGATTCCTTCAATGATTAAATCAGTCCCAGATTCCTTCAATGAGTAAATCAGTCCCAGATTCCTTCAATGATTAAATCAGTACCAGATTCCTTCAATGATTAAATCAGTCCCAGACTCCTTCAATGGTTAAATCATTCCCAGATTCCTTCAATGATTAAACCAGTCCCACATTCCTTCAATGAGTAAATCAGTCCCAGATTCGATCAATGATTAAATCAGTCCCAGATTCCTTCAATGATTAATCAGTCTCAGATTCCTTCAATCGTTGAATCAGTCCCAGATTACTTCAATGATTAAATCAGTCCCAGAATCCTTCAATGATTAAATCAGTCCCAGATTCCTTCAATGTTTAAATTAGTCCCAGATTCCTTCAATTATTAAATCAGTATCAGATTCCTTCAATGAGTAAATCAATCCCAGATTCCTTCAATGATTAAATCAGTCCCAGATTCCTTCAACGATTAAATCAGTACCAGATTCCTTCAATGATAAAATCAGTCCCAGATTCCTTCAATGAGTAAATCAGTCCCAGATTTCTTCAATGAGTAAATCAGTCCCAGATTCCTTCAATGATTAAATCAGTCCCAGGTTCCTTGAATGATTAAATCAGTCCCAGACTCGTTCAATGATTAAATCAGGTCCAGATTCCTTCAATGATTAAATCAGTCCCAGATTCCATCAGTGAGTAAATCAGTCCCAGACTCCTTCAATGATTAAATCAGTCCCAGACTCCTTTAGTGATTAAATCCATCCCAGATTCCTTCAATATTAAAATCAGTCCCAGATTCCTTCAATTATTAAATCAGTCTCAGATTCCTTCAATATTTAAATAAATCCCAGATTCCTTGAATGATTAAATCAGTCCCAGATTCCTTCAATGATTAAATCTGTCCCAGATTCCTTCAATATGTAAATTAGTCCCAGATTCATTCAAAGATTAAATCAGTCCCAGGTTCCTTCAATGATTAAATCAGTCCCAGACTCCTTCAATTATTAAATCAGTCCCAGGTTCCTTCAATGAGTAAATCAGTCCCAGATTCCTTCAATGAGTATATCAGTCCCAGATTCCTTCAATGATTTAATCAGTCCCAGATTCCTTCATTGATTAAATCAGTCCCAGATTCCTTCAATAAGTAAATCAGTCCCAGATTCCTTCAATGATTAAATCAGTACCAGATTCCTTCAATGATTAAATCAGTCCCAGATTCCATCAATGAGTAAATCAGTCCCAGGTTCCTTCAATGAGTAAATCAGTCCCAGACTCCTGCAATGATTAAATCAGTCCCAGATTCCTTGAATGATTAAATCAGTCCCAGACTCCTTCAATGATTAAATCAGGTCCAGATTCCTTCAATGAATAAATCAGTCCCAGATTCCATCAACGAGTAAATCAGTCCCAGACTCCTTCAATGATTAAATCAGTCCCAGACTCCTTCAGAGATTAAATCAGTCCCTGATTCATTCAACATTTAAATCAGCCCCAGGTTCCTTCAATTATTAAATCAGTCCCAGATTCTTTCAATATTTAAATCAATCCCAGATTACTTCAATGATTAAATCAGTCCCAGATTCCTTCAATGATTAAATCCGTCCCAGATTCCTTCAATGAGTAAATCAGTCCCAGATTCCTTCAATGATTAATCAGTCCCAGATTCCTTCAATGATGAAATCAGTACCAGACTCCTTCAATGATTAAATCAGTCCCAGATTCCTTCAATGAGTAAATCAGTCCCAGATTCCTTCAATGAGTATATCAGTCCCAGATTCCTTCAATGATTAAATCAGTCCCAGACTCGTTCAATGATTAAATCAGGTCCAGATTCCTTCAATGATTAATTCAGTCCCAGATTCCATCAATGAGTAAATCAGTCCCGGACTCCTTCAATGATTAAATCAGTCCCAGACTCCTTTAGTGATTAAATCCATCCCAGATTCCTTCAATATATAAATCAGTCCCAGATTCCTTCAATTATCAAATCAATCTCAGATTCCTTCAATATTTAAATCAATCCCAGATTCCTTCAATGATTAAATCTGTCCCAGATTCCTTCAATATGTAAATTAGTCCCAGATTCATTCAATGATTAAATCAGTCCCAGGTTCCTTCAATGAATAAATCAGTCCCAGTCTCCTTCAATTATTAAATCAGTCCCAGGTTCCTTCAATGAGTAAATCAGTCCCAGATTCCTCCAATGAGTATATCAGTCCCAGATTCCTTCAATGATTTAATCAGTCCCAGATTTCTTCAATGATTAAACCAGTCCCAGATTCCTTCAATAAGTAAATCAGTCCCAGATTCCTTCAATGATTAAATCAGTACCAGATTCCTTCAATGATTAAATCATTCCCAGATTCCATCAATGAGTAAATCAGTCCCAGGTTCCTTCAATGAGTAAATCAGTCCCAGACTCCTTCAATGATAAAATCAGTCCCAGATTCCTTGAATGATTAAATCAGTCCCAGACTCCTTCAATGATTAAATCAGGTCCAGATCCCTTCAATGAATAAATCAGTCCCAGATTCCATCAATGAGTAAATCAGTCCCAGACTCCTTCAATGATTAAATCAGTCCCAGACTCCTTCAGAGATTAAATCAGTCCCTGATTCATTGAATTTTTAAATCAGCCCCAGATTCCTTCAATTATTAAATCAGTCCCAGATTCCTTCAATATTTAAATCAATCCCAGATTCCTTCAATGATTAAATCAGTCCCAGATTCCTTCAATGATTAAATCAGTCCCAGATTCCTTCAATGAGTAAATCAGTCCCAGATTCCTTCAATGATTAATCAGTCCCAGATTCCTTCAATGATTAAATCAGTACCAGACTCCTTCAATGATTAAATCAGTCCCAGATTCCTTCAATGAGTAAACCAGTCCCAGATTCCTTCAATGAGTATATCAGTCCCAGATTCCTTCAATGATTAAATCAGTCCCAGATTCCTTCAATGATTAAATCAGTCCCAGATTCCGTCAAAGAGTAAATCAGTCCCAGCCTACTTCAATGAGTAAATCAGTCCCAGATTCCTTCAATGATTAAATGAGTACCAGATTCCTTCAATGATTAAATCCGTCCCAGATTCCTTCAATATTTAAATCAGTCCCAGATTCCTTCAATTATTAAATGAGTCTCAGATTCCTTCAATATTTAAATCAATCCCAGATTCCTTGAATGATTAAATCAGTCCCAGATTCCTTCAATGAATAAATCTGTCCCAGATTCCATCAATGTGTAAATCAGTCCCAGACTCCTTCAATGAATAAATCAGTCCCAGACTCCTTCAGTGATTAAATCAGTCCCAGATTCCTTCAATATTTAAATCAGTCCCAGATTCGTTCAATTATTAAATCAGTCCCAGATTCCTTCAATATTTAAATCAATCCCAGATTCCTTCAATGATTATATCAGTCCCAGATTCCTTCAATGATTAAATCAGTCCCAGATTCCTTCAATGATTAAATCAGTCCCAGATTCCTTCAATGAGTATATCAGTCCCAGATTCCTTCAATGATTTAATTAGTCCCAGATTCCTTCAATGATTAATCAGTCCCAGATTCCTTCAATAAATAAATCAGTCCCAGATTCCTTCAATGATTAAATCAGTACCAGATTCCTTCAATGATTAAATCAGTCCCAGATTCCATCAATGAGTAAATCAGTCCCAGGTTCCTTCAATGAGTAAATCAGTCCCAGACTCCTGCAATGATTAAATCAGTCCCAGATTCCTTGAATGATTAAATCAGTCCCAGACTCCTTCAATGATTAAATCAGGTCCAGATTCCTTCAATGAATAAATCAGTCCCAGATTCCATCAACGAGTAAATCAGTCCCAGACTCCTTCAATGATTAAATCAGTCCCAGACTCCTTCAGAGATTAAATCAGTCCCTGATTCATTCAACATTTAAATCAGCCCCAGATTCCTTCAATTATTAAATCAGTCCCAGATTCTTTCAATATTTAAATCAATCCCAGATTACTTCAATGATTAAATCAGTCCCAGATTCCTTCAATGATTAAATCAGTCCCAGATTCCTTCAATGAGTAAATCAGTCCCAGATTCCTTCAATGATTAATCAGTCCCAGATTCCTTCAATGATTAAATCAGTACCAGACTCCTTCAATGATTAAATCAGTCCCAGATTCCTTCAATGAGTAAATCAGTCCCAGATTCCTTCAATGAGTATATCAGTCCCAGATTCCTTCAATGATTAAATCAGTCCCAGGTTCCTTCAATGATTAAATCAGTCCCAGATTCCGTCAAAGAGTAAATCAGTCCCAGCCTACTTCAATGAGTAAATCTGTCCCAGATTCCTTCAATGATTAAATGAGTACCAGATTCCTTCAATGATTAAATCCGTCCCAGATTCCTTCAATATTTAAATCAGTCCCAGATTCCTTCAATTATTAAATCAGTCTCAGATTCCTTCAATATTTAAATCAATCCCAGATTCCTTGAATGATTAAATCAGTCCTAGATTCCTTCAATGAATAAATCTGTCCCAGATTCCATCAATGTGTAAATCAGTCCCAGACTCCTTCAATGAATAAATCAGTCCCAGACTCCTTCAGTGATTAAATCAGTCCCAGATTCCTTCAATATTTAAATCAGTCCCAGATTCGTTCAATTATTAAATCAGTCCCAGATTCCTTCAATATTTAAATCAATCCCAGATTCCTTCAATGATTAAATCAGTCCCAGATTCCTTCAATGATTAAATCAGTCCCAGATTCCTTCAATGAGTATATCAGTCCCAGATTCCTTCAATGAGTAAATCAGTCCCAGATTCCTTCAATTATTAAATCAGTCCCAGATTCCTTCAATGAGTATATCAGTCCCAGATTCCTTCAATGATTTAATTAGTCCCAGGTTCCTTCAATGATTAAATCAGTCCCAGATTCCTTCAATAAGTAAATCAGTCCCAGATTCCTTCAATGATTAAATCAGTACCAGATTCCTTCAATGAGTATATCAGTCCCAGATTCCTTCAATGATTAAATCAGTCCCAGATTCCTTCAATGATTAAATCAGTCCCAGATTCCTTCAATTAGTAAATCAGTCCCAGACTACTTCAATGTGTAAATCAGTCCCACATTCCTTCAATAATTAAATCAGTCCCAGATTCCTTCAATGATTTAATCAGTCCCAGATTCCTTCAATGATTAAATCAGTCCCAGACTCCTTCAATGATTAAATCAGCCCCAGATTCCTTCAATGAGTATATCAGTCCCTGATTCCTTCAATGAGTAAATCAGCCCCAGATTCCTTCAATGATTAAATCAGTCCAAGCTTCCTTCAATGAGTAATTCAGTCCCATGTTCCTTCAATGATAAAATCAGTCCCAGATTCCTTCAATGATTAAATCAGTCCCAGATTCCTTCAATGATTAAAACTGTCCCAGATTCCTTGAACGAATAAATCAATCCCAGATTCCTTCAATGATTAAATCAGTCCCAGATTCCTTCAATGATGAAATCAGTCGCAGATTCCTTCAATGATTAAATCAGTCCCAGATTCCTTCAGTGATTAAATCAGACCCGGATTCCTTCAATGATTAAATCAGTCCCAGATTCCATGAATGAATAATCAGTCCCAGACTGCTTCAATGATTAAATCAGGTCCAGATTCCTTCAATGAATAAATCAGTCCCAGATTCCATCAATGAGTAAATCAGTCCCAGACTCCTTCAATGATTAAATCAGTCCCAGATTCTTTCAGAGATTAAATCAGTCCCTGATTCATTCAATATTTAAATCAGCCCCAGATTCCTTCAATTATTAAATCAGTCCCAGATTCCTTCAATATTTAAATCAATCCCAGATTCCTTCAATGATTAAATCAGTCCCAGATTCCTTCAATGATTAAATCAGTCCCAGATTCCTTCAATGAGTAAATCAGTCCCAGATTCCTTCAATGATTAATCAGTCCCAGATTCCTTCAATGATTAAATCAGTACCAGACTCCTTCAATGATTAAATCAGTCCCAGATTCCTTCAATGAGAAAATCAGTCCCAGATTCCTTCAATGAGTATATCAGTCCCAGATTCCTTCAATGATTAAATCAGTCCCAGATTCCTTCAATGATTAAATCAGTCCCAGATTCCGTCAAAGAGTAAATCAGTCCCAGCCTACTTCAATGAGTAAATCAGTCCCAGATTCCTTCAATGATTAAATGAGTACCAGATTCCTTCAATGATTAAATCCGTCCCAGATTCCTTCGATATTTAAATCAGTCCCAGATTCCTTCAATTATTAAATCAGTCTCAGATTCCTTCAATATTTAAATCAATCCTAGATTCCTTGAATGAATAAATCAGTCCCAGATTCCTTCAATGAATAAATCTGTCCCAGATTCCATCAATGTGTAAATCAGTCCCAGACTCCTTCAATGAATAAATCAGTCCCAGACTCCTTCAGTGATTAAATCAGTCCCAGATTCCTTCAATATCTAAATCAGTCCCAGATTCGTTCAATTATTAAATCAGTCCCAGATTCCTTCAATATTTAAATCTATCCCAGATTCCTTCAATGATTAAATCAGTCCCAGTTTCCTTCAATGATTAAATCAGTCCCAGATTCCTTCAATGAGTATATCAGTCCCAGATTCCTTCAATGATTAAATCAGTCCCAGATTCCTTCAATGATTAAATCAGTCCCAGATTCCTTCAATTAGTAAATCAGTCCCAGACTACTTCAATGAGTAAATCAGTCCAACATTCCTTCAATGATTAAATCAGTCCCAGATTCCTTCAATGATTTAATCAGTCCCAGATTCCTTCAATGATTAAATCAGTCCCAGACTCCTTCAATGATTAAATCAGTCCCAGATTCCTTCAATGAGTATATCAGTCCCAGATTCCTTCAATGAGTAAATCAGCCCCAGATTCCTTCAATGATTAAATCAGTCCCAGCTTCCTTCAATGAGTAATTCAGTCCCAGTTTCCTTCAATGATAAAATCAGTCCCAGATTCCTTCAATGAGTATATCAGTCCCAGATTCCTTCAATGATTAAATCAGTCCCAGATTCCTTCAATGATTAAATCAGTCCCAGATTCCTTCAATTAGTAAATCAGTCCCAGACTACTTCAATGTGTAAATCAGTCCCACATTCCTTCAATAATTAAATCAGTCCCAGATTCCTTCAATGATTTAATCAGTCCCAGATTCCTTCAATGATTAAATCAGTCCCAGACTCCTTCAATGATTAAATCAGCCCCAGATTCCTTCAATGAGTATATCAGTCCCTGATTCCTTCAATGAGTAAATCAGCCCCAGATTCCTTCAATGATTAAATCAGTCCAAGCTTCCTTCAATGAGTAATTCAGTCCCATGTTCCTTCAATGATAAAATCAGTCCCAGATTCCTTCAATGATTAAATCAGTCCCAGATTCCTTCAATGATTAAAACTGTCCCAGATTCCTTGAACGAATAAATCAATCCCAGATTCCTTCAATGATGAAATCAGTCGCAGATTCCTTCAATGATTAAATCAGTCCCAGATTCCTTCAGTGATTAAATCAGACCCGGATTCCTTCAATGATTAAATCAGTCCCAGATTCCATGAATGATTAAATCAGTCCCAGACTGCTTCAATGATTAAATCAGGTCCAGATTCCTTCAATGAATAAATCAGTCCCAGATTCCATCAATGAGTAAATCAGTCCCAGACTCCTTCAATGATTAAATCAGTCCCAGATTCTTTCAGAGATTAAATCAGTCCCTGATTCATTCAATATTTAAATCAGCCCCAGATTCCTTCAATTATTAAATCAGTCCCAGATTCCTTCAATATTTAAATCAATCCCAGATTCCTTCAATGATTAAATCAGTCCCAGATTCCTTCAATGATTAAATCAGTCCCAGATTCCTTCAATGAGTAAATCAGTCCCAGATTCCTTCAATGATTAATCAGTCCCAGATTCCTTCAATGATTAAATCAGTACCAGACTCCTTCAATGATTAAATCAGTCCCAGATTCCTTCAATGAGAAAATCAGTCCCAGATTCCTTCAATGAGTATATCAGTCCCAGATTCCTTCAATGATTAAATCAGTCCCAGATTCCTTCAATGATTAAATCAGTCCCAGATTCCATCAAAGAGTAAATCAGTCCCAGCCTACTTCAATGAGTAAATCAGTCCCAGATTCCTTCAATGATTAAATGAGTACCAGATTCCTTCAATGATTAAATCCGTCCCAGATTCCTTCAATATTTAAATCAGTCCCAGATTCCTTCAATTATTAAATCAGTCTCAGATTCCTTCAATATTTAAATCAATCCTAGATTCCTTGAATGAATAAATCAGTCCCAGATTCCTTCAATGAATAAATCTGTCCCAGATTCCATCAATGTGTAAATCAGTCCCAGACTCCTTCAATGAATAAATCAGTCCCAGACTCCTTCAGTGATTAAATCAGTCCCAGATTCCTTCAATATCTAAATCAGTCCCAGATTCGTTCAATTATTAAATCAGTCCCAGATTCCTTCAATATCTAAATCAGTCCCAGATTCCTTCAATGATTAAATCAGTCCCAGATTCCTTCAATGAGTATATCAGTCCCAGATTCCTCCAATGATTAAATCAGTCCCAGATTCCTTCAATGATTAAATCAGTCCCAGATTCCTTCAATTAGTAAATCAGTCCCAGACTACTTCAATGAGTAAATCAGTCCAACATTCCTTCAATGATTAAATCAGTCCCAGATTCCTTCAATGATTTAATCAGTCCCAGACTCCTTCAATGATTAAATCAGTCCCAGACTCCTTCAATGATTAAATCAGTCCCAGATTCCTTCAATGAGTATATCAGTCCCAGATTCCTTCAATGAGTAAATCAGCCCCAGATTCCTTCAATGATTAAATCAGTCCCAGCTTCCTTCAATGAGTAATTCAGTCCCAGTTTCCTTCAATGATAAAATCAGTCCCAGATTCCTTCAATGATTAAATCAGTCCCAGATTCCTTCAATGATTAAAACTGTCCCAGATTCCTTGAACGAATAAATCAATCACAGATTCCTTCAATGATTAAATCAGTCCCAGATTCCTTCAATGATTAAATCAGTCGCAGATTCCTTCAATGATTAAATCAGTCCCAGATTCCTTCAGTGATTAAATCAGACCCGGATTACTTCAATGATTAAATCAGTCCCAGATTCCTTCAATGATTAAATCAGTCCCAGACTCCTTCAATGGTTAAATCATTCCCAGATTCCTTCAATGATTAAACCAGTCCCACATTCCTTCAATGAGTAAATCAGTCCCAGATTCCATCAATGATTAAATCAGTCCCAGATTCCTTCAATGAGTAAATCAATCCCAGATTCCTTCAATGATTAAATCAGTCCCAGATTCCATCAATGTTTAAATCAGTCCCAGATTCCTTCAATGATTAAATCAGTCCCAGATTCCTTCAATGAGTAAATCAGTCCCAGATTCCTTCAATGATTAAATCAGTACCAGATTCCTTCAATGATTAAATCAGTCCCAGACTCCTTCAATGGTTAAATCATTCCCAGATTCCTTCAATGATTAAACCAGTCCCACATTCCTTCAATGAGTAAATCAGTCCCAGATTCGATCAATGATTAAATCAGTCCCAGATTCCTTCAATGATTAATCAGTCTCAGATTCCTTCAATCATTGAATCAGTCCCAGATTACTTCAATGATTAAATCAGTCCCAGAATCCTTCAATGATTAAATCAGTCCCAGATTCCTTCAATGTTTAAATTAGTCCCAGATTCCTTCAATTATTAAATCAGTCCCAGATTCCTTCAATGAGTAAATCAATCCCAGATTCCTTCAATGATTAAATCAGTCCCAGATTCCTTCAACGATTAAATCAGTACCAGATTCCTTCAATGATTAAATCAGTCCCAGATTCCTTCAATGAGTAAATCAGTCCCAGATTTCTTCAATGAGTAAATCAGTCCCAGATTCCTTCAATGATTAAATCAGTCCCAGGTTCCTTGAATGATTAAATCAGTCCCAGACTCGTTCAATGATTAAATCAGGTCCAGATTCCTTCAATGATTAAATCAGTCCCAGATTCCATCAGTGAGTAAATCAGTCCCAGACTCCTTCAATGATTAAATCAGTCCTAGACTCCTTTAGTGATTAAATCCATCCCAGATTCCTTCATTCGTAAAATCAGTCCCAGATTCCTTCAATTATTAAATCAGTCTCAGATTCCTTCAATATTTAAATAAATCCCAGATTCCTTGAATGATTAAATCAGTCCCAGATTCCTTCAATGATTAAATCAGTCCCAGACTCCTTCAATTATTAAATCAGTCCCAGGTTCCTTCAATGAGTAAATCAGTCCCAGATTCCTTCAATGAGTATATCAGTCCCAGATTCCTTCAATGATTTAATCAGTCCCAGATTCCTTCATTGATTAAATCAGTCCCAGATTCCTTCAATAAGTAAATCAGTCCCAGATTCCACCAATGATTAAATCAGTACCAGATTCCTTCAATGATTAAATCAGTCCCAGATTCCATCAATGAGTAAATCAGTCCCAGGTTCCGTCAATTAGTAAATCAGTCCCAGACTCCTTCAATGATTAAATCAGTCCCAGATTCCTTGAATGATTAAATCAGTCCCAGATTCCTTCAATGATTAAATCAGTCCCAGATTCATTCAACGATTAAATCAGTACCAGATTCCTTCAATGATTAAATCGGTCCCAGATTCCTTCAATGAGTAAATCAGTCCCAGATTCCTTCAATGATTAAATCAGTCCCAGATTCTTTGAATGATTAAATCAGTCCCAGACTTGTTCAATGATTAAATCAGGTCCAGATTCCTTCAATGATTAAATCAGTCCCAGATTCCATCAGTGAGTAAATCAGTCCCAGACTCCTTCAATGATTAAATCAGTCCCAGACTCCTTCAGTGATTAAATCCGTCCCAGATTCCTTCAATATTTAAATCAGTCCCAGATTCCTTCAATTATTAAATCAGTCTCAGATTCCTTCAATATTTAAATCAATCCCAGATTCCTTGAATGATTAAATCAGTCCCAGATTCCTTCAATGATTAAACCTGTCCCAGATTCCTTCAATATGTAAATTAGTCCCAGATTCATTCAATGATTAAATCAGTCCCAGGTTCCTTCAATGATTAAATCAGTCCCAGACTCCTTCAATTATTAAATCAGTCCCCGGTTCCTTCAATGAGTAAATCAGTCCCAGATTCCTTCAATGAGTATATCAGTCCCAGATACCTTCAATGATTTAATCAGTCCCAGATTCCTTCATTGATTAAATCAGTCCCAGATTCGTTCAATAAGTAAATCAGTCCCAGATTCCTCCAATGATTAAATCAGTACCAGATTCCTTCAATGATTAAATCAGTCCCAGATTCCATCAATGAGTAAATCAGTCCCAGGTTCCTTCAATGAGTAAATCAGTCCCAGACTCCTTCAATGATTAAATCAGTCCCAGATTCCTTGAATGATTAAATCAGTCCCAGACTCCTTCAATGATTAAATCAGGTCCAGATTCCTTCAATGAATAAACCAGTCCCAGATTCCATCAATGAGTAAATCAGTCCCAGAATCCTTCAATGATTAAATCAGTCCCAGACTCCTTCAGAGATTAAATCAGTCCCTGATTCATTCAATATTTAAATCAGCCCCAGATTCCTTCAATTATTAAATCAGTCCCAGATTCCTTCAATGATTAAATCAGTCCCAGATTCCTTCAATGAGTAAATCAGTCCCAGATTCCTTCAATGATTAATCAGTCTCAGATTCCTTCAATGATTAAATCAGTACCAGACTCCTTCAATGATTAAATAAGTCCCAGATTCCTTCAATGAGTAAATAAGTCCCAGATTCCTTCAATGAGTATATCAGTCACAGATTCCTTCAATATTTAAATCAGTCCCAGATTCGTTCAATTATTAAATCAGTCCCAGATTACTTCAATATTTAAATCAATCCCAGATTCCTTCAATGATTAAATCAGTCCCAGGTTCCTTCAATGATTATTTCAGTCCCAGATTCATTCAATGAGTAAATCAGTCCCAGATTCCTTCAATTATTTAATCAGTCCCAGATTCCTTCAATGATTAAATCAGTCCCAGACTCCTTCAATGATTAAATCAGTCCAAGACTCCTTCAATGAGTAAATCAGTCCCAGATTCCTTCAATGAGTATATCAGTCCCAGATTCCTTCAATGATTAAATCAGTCCCAGATTTCTTCAATGATTAAATCAGTCCCAGATTCCTTCAATTCGTAAATCAGTCCCAGACTACTTCAATGAGTAAATCAGTCCCACATTCCTTCAATGATTAAATGAGTCCCAGATTCCTTCAATGATTAAATCCATCCCAGATTCCTTCAATATTTAAATCAGTCCCAGATTCCTTCAATTATTAAATCAGTCTCAGATTCCTTCAATATTTAAATCAATCCCAGATTCCTTGAATGATTAAATCAGTCCCAGATTCCTTCAAAGATTAAATCTGTCACAGATTCCTTCAATGAGTAAATCAGTCCCAGATTCCTTCAAAGATTAAATCAGTCCCAGGTTCCTTCAATGATTATATCAGCCCCGATTCCTTCAATGATTAAATCAGTCCCAGATTTCTTCAATAATTAAATCAGTCCCAGATTCCTTCAATGAATAAATCAATCC
Organism: Somniosus microcephalus; assembly: GCF_052327205.1. NCBI lineage: Eukaryota > Metazoa > Chordata > Chondrichthyes > Squaliformes > Somniosidae > Somniosus > Somniosus microcephalus. The sequence continues at coordinate 29,987,163 of NC_140995.1, read as the reverse complement.
CAGATTCCTTCAATGATTAAATCAGTCCCAGATTCCTTCAATGATTAAATCAGTCGCAGATTCCTTCAATGAATAAATCAGTCCCAGATTCCTTCAGTGATTAAATCAGGCCCGGATTCCTTCAATGATTATATCAGTCCCAGATTCCTTCAACTATTAAATCAGTCCCAGATTCCTTCAATTATTAAATCAGTCCCAGGTTCCTGCAATGAGTAAATGAGTCCCAGATTCCTTCAATGTGTAAATCAGACCCAGATTCCTTCAATGAGTAAATCAGTCCCAGATTCCTTCAATGAGTAAATCAGTCAAAGATACCTTAAGTGATTAAATCAGCCCCAGATTCCTTCAATGATTCAATCAGTCCCAGATTCCTTCAATGAGCAAATCAGTCACAGATTCCTTCAATGACTAAATCAGTCCAAGATTCCTTCAATGATTAAATCAGTCCCAGATTGCTTAAATGATTAAATCAGTGCCAGATTCCTTCAATGATTAAATCAGTCCCAGACTCCTTCAATGGTTAAATCATTCCCAGGTTCCTTCAATGATTAAATCAGTCCCACATTCCTTCAATGAGTAAATCAGTCCCAGATTCCTTCATTGATTAATCAGTCTCAGATTCCTTCAATTATTAAATCAGTCCCAGATTCCTTCAATGAATAAATCAGTCCCAGATTCCTTCAATTATTATATCAGTCCCAGATGCCTTCAATGATTAAATCAGTCCCAAATTCCTTCAATGTTTAAATCAGTCCCAGATTCCTTCAATTATTAAACCAGTCCCAGATTCCTTCAATGATTAAATCAATCCCAGATTCCTTCAATGATTAAATCAGTCCCAGATTCCTTCAATAATTAAATCAGTACCAGGTTCCTTCGATGATTAAATCAGTCCCAGATTCCTTCAATGAGTAAATCAGTCCCAGATTCCTTCAATGAGTAAATCAGTCCCAGATTCCTACAATGATTAAATCAGTCCCAGATTCCTTGAATGATTAAATCAGTCCCAGACTCCTTTTAATGATTAAATCAGGTCCAGATTCCATCAATGATTAAATCAGTCCCAGATTCCATCAATGAGTAAATCAGTCCCAGACTCCTTCAATGATTAAATCAGTCCCAGGTTCCTTCAATGAGTAAATCAGACCCAGATTCCTTCAATGAGTAAATCATTCCCAGATTCGATCAATGAGTAAATCAGTCCCAGATACCTTAACTGATTAAAACAGCCCCAGATTCCTTCAATGATTCAATCAATCCCAGATTCCTTCAATGAGTAAATCAGTCACAGATTCCTTCAATGATTAAATCATTCCAAGATTCCTTCAATGATTAAATCTGTCCCAGTCTCCTTCAATGATTAAATCAGTGCTAGATTCCTTCAATGATTAAATCAGTCCCAGACTCCTTCAATGGTTAAATCATTCCCAGATTCCTTCAATGATTAAATCAGTCCCACATTCCTTCAATGAGTAAATCAATCCCAGATTCCATCAATGATTAAATCAGTCCCAGATTCCTTCAAGTATTATATCAGTCCCAGATGCCTTCAATGATTAAATCAGTCCCAGATTCCGTCAATCATTAAATCAGTCCCAGATTCTTTCAATGTTTAAATCAGTCCCAGATTCCATCAATTATTCAATCAGTCCCAGGTTCCTTCAATGATTAAATCAGTCCCAGATTCCTTCAATGAATAAATCAATCCCAGATTCCTTCAATGATTAAATCAGTCCCAGATTCCTTCAATGATTAAATCAGTCGCAGATTCCTTCAATGAATAAATCAGTCCCAGATTCCTTCAGTGATTAAATCAGTCCCGGATTCCTTCAATGATTATATCAGTCCCAGATTCCTTCAACTATTAAATCAGTCCCAGATTCCTTCAATTATTAAATCAGTCCCAGGTTCCTGCAATGAGTAAATGAGTCCCAGATTCCTTCAATGTGTAAATCAGACCCAGATTCCTTCAATGAGTAAATCAGTCCCAGATTCCTTCAATGAGTAAATCAGTCAAAGATACCTTAAGTGATTAAATCAGCCCCAGATTCCTTCAATGATTCAATCAGTCCCAGATTCCTTCAATGAGCAAATCAGTCACAGATTCCTTCAATGACTAAATCAGTCCAAGATTCCTTCAATGATTAAATCAGTCCCAGATTGCTTAAATGATTAAATCAGTGCCAGATTCCTTCAATGATTAAATCAGTCCCAGACTCCTTCAATGGTTAAATCATTCCAAGGTTCCTTCAATGATTAAATCAGTCCCACATTCCTTAAATGAGTAAATCAGTCCCAGATTCCTTCATTGATTAATCAGTCTCAGATTCCTTCAATTATTAAATCAGTCCCAGATTCCTTCAATGAATAAATCAGTCCCAGATTCCTTCAATTATTATATCAGTCCCAGATGCCTTCAATGATTAAATCAGTCCCAAATTCCTTCAAAGTTTAAATCAGTCCCAGATTCCTTCAATTATTAAACCAGTCCCAGATTCCTTCAATGATTAAATCAATCCCAGATTCCTTCAATGATTAAATCAGTCCCAGATTCCTTCAATAATTAAATCAGTACCAGGTTCCTTCGATGATTAAATCAGTCCCAGATTCCTTCAATGAGTAAATCAGTCCCAGATTCCTTCAATGAGTAAATCAGTCCCAGATTCCAACAATGATTAAATCAGTCCCAGATTCCGTGAATGATTAAATCTGTCCCAGACTCCTTTTAATGATTAAATCAGGTCCAGATTCCATCAATGATTAAATCAGTCCCAGATTCCATCAATGAGTAAATCAGTCCCAGACTCCTTCAATGATTAAATCAGTCCCAGGTTCCTTCAATGAGTAAATCAGACCCAGATTCCTTCAATGAGTAAATCATTCCCAAATTCCATCAATGAGTAAATCAGTCCCAGATACCTTAACTGATTAAAACAGCCCCAGATTCCTTCAATTATTCAATCAATCCCAGATTCCTTCAATGAGTAAATCAGTCACAGATTCCTTCAATGATTAAATCAGTCCAAGATTCCTTCAATGATTAAATCTGTCCCAGTCTCCTTCAATTATTAAATCAGTGCTAGATTCCTTCAATGATTAAATCAGTCCCAGACTCCTTCAATGGTTAAATCATTCCCAGATTCCTTCAATGATTAAATCGGTCCCACATTCCTTCAATGAGTAAATCAATCCCAGATTCCATCAATGATTAAATCAGTCCCAGATTCCTTCAAGTATTATATCAGTCCCAGATGCCTTCAATGATTAAATCAGTCCCAGATTCCTTCAATCATTAAATCAGTCCCAGATTCCATCAATTATTCAATCAGTCCCAGGTTCCTCCAATGATTAAATCAGTCGCAGATTCCTTCAATGAATAAATCAGTCCCAGATTCCTTCAGTGATTAAATCAGTCCCTGATTCCTTCAATGATTATATCAGTCCCAGATTCCTTCAACTATTAAATCAGTCCCAGATTCCTTCAATTATTAAATCAGTCCCAGGTTCCTGCAATGAGTAAATGAGTCCCAGATTCCTTCAATGTGTAAATCAGACCCAGATACCTTAAGTGATTAAATCAGCCCCAGATTCCTTCAATGATTCAATCAGTCCCAGATTCCTTCAATGAGCAAATCAGTGCGAGATTCCTTCAATGAATAAATCAGTCCCAGACTCCTTCAATGGTTAAATCATTCCCAGGTTCCTTCAATGATTAAATCAGTCCCACATTCCTTCAATGAGTAAATCAGTCCCAGATTCCTTCATTGATTAATCAGTCTCAGATTCCTTCAATTATTAAATCAGTCCCAGATTCCTTCAATGAATAAATCAGTCCCAGATTCCTTCAATTATTATATCAGTCCCAGATGCCTTCAATGATTAAATCAGTCCCAAATTCCTTCAATGTTTAAATCAGTCCCAGATTCCTTCAATTATTAAACCAGTCCCAGATTCCTTCAATGATTAAATCAATCCCAGATTCCTTCAATGATTAAATCAGTCCCAGATTCCTTCAATAATTAAATCAGCACCAGGTTCCTTCGATGATTAAATCTTTCCCAGATTCCTTCAATGAGTAAATCAGTCCCAGATTCCTTCAATGAGTAAATCAGTCCCAGATTCCTACAATGATTAAATCAGTCCCAGATTCCTTGAATGATTAAATCAGCCCCAGACTCCTTTTAATGATTAAATCAGGTCCAGATTCCATCAATGATTAAATCAGTCCCAGATTCCATCAATGAGGAAATCAGTCCCAGACTCCTTCAATGATTAAATCAGTCCCAGATTCCTTCAATGAGTTAATCAGACCCAGATTCCTTCAATGAGTAAATCATTCCCAGATTCCATCAATGAATAAATCAGTCCCAGATACCTTAACTGATTAAAACAGCCCCAGATTCCTTCAATGATTCAATCAGTCCCAGATTCCTTCAATGAGTAAATCAGTCACAGATTCCTTCAATGATTAAATCAGTCCAAGATCCCTTCAATGATTAAATCTGTCCCAGACTCCTTCAATGATAAAATCAGTGCTAGATTCCTTCAATGATTAAATCAGTCCCAGACTCCTTCAATGGTTAAATCATTCCCAGATTCCTTCAATGATTAAATCAGTCCCACATTCCTTCAATGAGTAAATCAATCCCAGATTCCATCAATGATTAAATCAGTCCCAGATTCCTTCAAGTATTATATCAGTCCCAGACGCCTTCAATGATTAAATCAGTCCCAGATTCCTTCAATCATTAAATCAGTCCCAGATTCTTTCAAAGTTTAAATCAGTCCCAGATTCCATCAATTATTCAATCAGTCCCAGATTCCTTCAATGAGTAAATCAATCCCAGATTCCTTCAATGATTAAATCAGTCCCAGATTCCTTCAATAATTAAATCAGTACCAGATTCCTTCAATGATTAAATCAGTCCCAGATTCCTTCAATGAGTAAATCAGTCCCAGATTCCTTCAATGAGTAAATCAGTCCCAGATTCCTTCAATGATTAAATCAGTCCCAGATTCCTTCAATGATTAAATCAGTCCCAGACTCCTTCAATGATTAAATCAGGTCCAGATTACTTCAATGATTAAATCAGTCCCAGATTCCATCAATGAGTAAATCAGTCCCAGACTCCTTCAATGATTAAATCAGTCCCAGACTCCTTTAGTGATTAAATCCATCCCAGATTCCTTCATTATTTAAATCAGTCCCAGATTCCTTCAATTATTAAATCACTCTCAGATTCCCTCAATATTTAAATCAATCCCAGATTCCTTGAATGGTTAAAGCAGTCCCAGAATCCTTCAATGATTAAATCTGTCCCAGATTCCTTCAATGAGTAAATCAGTCCCAGACTCCTTCAATGATTAAATCAGTCGCAGGATCCTTCAATGATTAAATCAGTACGAGACTCCTTCAATTATTAAATCAGTCCCAGATTCCTTCAAGGGTTAAATCAGTCCCAGGTTCCTTCAATGAGTATATCAGTCCCAGATTCCTTCAATGATTAAATCAGTCCCAGATTCCTTCAATTATTAAATCAGTCCCAGATTCATTCAATGAGTAAATCAGTCCCAGATTCCTTCAATGATTAAATCAGTGCCAGATTCCTTCAATGATTAAATCAGTCCCACATTCCTTCAATGAGTAAATCAATCCCAGATTCCTTCAATGAGTAAATCAGTCCCAGATTCCTTCAATGATTAAATCAGTCCCAGATTCCGTGAATGATTAAATCAGTCCCAGTCTCCTTCAATGATTAAATCAGGTCCAGATTTCTTCAATGATTAAATCAGTCCCAGATTCCATCAATGAGTAAATCAGTCCCAGACTCCTTCAATGATTAAATCAGTCCCAGACTCCTTTAGTGATTAAATCCGTCCCAGATTCCTTCATTATTTAAATCAGTCCCAGATTCCTTCAATTATTAAATCACTCTCAGATTCCCTCAATATTTAAATCAATCCCAGATTCCTTGAATGATTAAAGCAGTCCCAGAATCCTTCAATGAATAAATCTGTCCCAGATTCCTTCAATGAGTAAATCAGTCCCAGATTCCTTCAATGATTAAATCAGTCCCAGGATCCTTCAATGATTAAATCAGTACCAGACTCCTTCAATTATTAAATCAGTCCCAGATTCCTTCAAGGATTAAATCAGTCCCAGGTTCCTTCAATGAGTATATCAGTCCCAGATTCCTTCAATGATTAAATCAGTCCAAGATTCCTTCAATGATTAAATCAGTCCCAGATTCATTCAATGAGTAAATCAGTCCCAGATTCCTTCAATGATTAAATCAGTGCCAGATTCCTTCAATGATTAAATCAGTCCCAGATTCCTTCAATGAGTAAATCAATCCCAGATTCCTTCAATGAGTAAATCAGTCCCAGACTCCTTCAATTATTAAATCATTCCCAGATTCCTTCAAGGATTAAATCAGTCCCAGGTTCCTTCAATGAGTATATCAGTCCCAGATTCCTTCAATGATTAAATCAGTCCCAGATTCCTTCAATGATTAAATCAGTCCCAGATTCATTCAATGAGTAAATCAGTCCCAGATTCCGTGAATGATTAAATCAGTCCCAGTCTCCTTCAATGATTAAATCAGGTCCAGATTCCTTCAATGATTAAATCAGTCCCAGATTCCATCAATGAGTAAATCAGTCCCAGACTCCTTCAATGATTAAATCAGTCCCAGACTCCTTCAGTGATTAAATCAGTCGCATATTCCTTCAATATTTAAATCAGTCCCAGATTCGTTCAATTATTAAATCAGTCCCAGATTCCTTCAATATTTAAATTAATCCCAGATTCCTTCAATGATTAAAACAGTCCCAGATTCCTTCAATGATTAAATCAGTCCCAGATTCCTTCAATGAGTAAATCAGTCCCAGATTCCTTCAATGATTTAGTCAGTCCCAGATTCCATCAATGATTAAATCAGTCCCAGACTCCTTCAATGATTAAATCAGTCCCAGAGTCCTTCAATGAGTAAATCAGTCCCAGACTACTTCAATGAGTAAATCAGTCCCAGATTCCTTCAATGATCAAATGAGTCCCAGATTCCTTCAATGATTAAATCAGTCCCAGATTCCTTCAATGATTAACTCAAACCCAGATTCCTTCAATGATTAAATCAGTCCCAGATTCCTTCAATGATTAAATCAGTCCCAGATTCCTTCAATTATTAAATCAGTCCCAGTTTCCTTCAATGAATTCATCAGTCCCAGATTCCTTCAATGATTAATTCAGTCCCAGATTCCTTCAATGAATAAATCAGTCCCAGATTCCTTCAATGATTAAATCAGTCCCAGATTCCTTCAGTGATTAAATCAGTCCCAGATTCCTTCAATGATTAAATTAGTCCCAGATTCCTTCAATGATTGAATCATTCCCAGATTCCTTCTATGATTATATCAGTCCCAGATTCCCTCAATGATTAAATCAGTCTCAGACTCCTTCAATGATTAAAGCATTCCCAGATTCCTTCAATGATTAAATCAGTCCCAGATTCCTTCAATGATTAAATCAGTCTCAGATTCCTTCAATGATTAAATCAGTCCTAGACTCCTTCAATTATTTAATCATTCCCAGACTCCTTCAGTGATTAAATCCGGTCCAAGTTTCCTTCAATGATTAAATCAGTCCCAGATTCCTTCAATGATTCAATCAGTCCCAGATTCCTTCAATGAGTAAATCAATCCCAGATTCGTTCAATGATTAAATCAGTCCCAGATTCCTTCAATAATTAAATCAGTACCAGATCCCTTCAATGATTAAATCAGTCCCAGATTCCTTGAAAGATTAAATCAGTCCCAGACTCCTTCAATGATTAAATCAGGTCCAAATTCCTTCAATGATTAAATCAGTCCCAGATTCCATCAATGAGTAAATCAGTCCCAGACTCCTTCAATGATTAAATCTGTCCCAGACTCCTTGAAAGATTAAATCAGTCCCAGATTCCTTCAATAATTAAATCAGGCCCAGATTCCTTCAATGATTAAATCAGTCCCAGATTCCTTCAATAATTAAATCAGGTCCAGATTCCTTCAATGATTAAATCAGTCCCAGATTCCTTCAATGAGTAAATCAGTCCCAGATTCCTTCAATGATTAAATCAGTCCCAGATTCCTTGACAGATTAAATCAGTCCCAGACTCCTTCAATGATTAAATCAGGTCCAGATTGCTTCAATGATTAAATCAGTCCCAGATTCCATCAATGAGTAAATCAGTCCCAGACTCCTTCAATGATTAAATCAGTCCCAGACTCCTTTAGTGATTAAATCCGTCCCAGATTCCCTCAATATTTAAATCAATCCCAGATTCCTTGAATGATTAAATCAGTCCCAGATTCCTTCAATGAATAAATCTGTCCCAGATTCCTTCAATGAGTAAATCAGTCCCAGATTCCTTCAATGATTTAATCAGTCCCAGATTCCTTCAATGATTAAATCAGTCCCAGACTCCTTCAATGATTAAATCAGCCCCAGATTCCTTCAATGATTTAATCAGTCCCAGATTCCTTCAATGATTAAATCAGTCTCAGACTCCTTCAATGATTAAATCAGTCCCAGATTCCTTCAATTAGTAAATCAGCCCCAGATTCCTTCAATGAGTATATCAGTCCCAGATTCCTTCAATGATTAAATCAGTCCCAGATTCCTTCAATGATTAAATCAGTCCCAGAGTCCTTCAATGAGTAAATCAGTCCCAGACTACTTCAATGAGTAAATCAGTCCCAGATTCCTTCAATGATTAAATGAGTCCCAGATTCCTTCAATGATTAAATCAGTCCCAGATTCCTTCAATGATTAAATCAGACACAGATTCCTTCAATGATTAAATCAGTCCCAGATTCCTTCAATGAGTAAATCAGTCCCAGATTCCTTCAATTATTAAATCAGTCCCAGATTCCTTCAATGAATTAATCAGTCCCAGATTCCTTCAATGATTAATTCTGTCCCAGATTCCTTCAATGAATAAATCAGTCCCAGATTCCTTCAATGATTAAATCAATCCCAGATTCCTTCAGTGATTAAATCAGTCCGAGATTCCTTCAATGATTAAATTAGTCCCAGATTCCTTCAATGATTAAATCTTTCCCAGAGTCCTTCAATGATTATATCAGTCCCAGATTCCCTCAATGATTAAATCAGCCTCAGACTCCTTCAATGATTAAAGCATTCCCAGATTCCTGCAATGATTAAATCAGTCAAAGATTCCATCAATGATTAAATCAGTCTCAGATTCCTTCAATGATTAAATCAGTCCTAGACTCCTTCAATTATTTAATCATTCCCAGACTCCTTCAGTGATTAAATCCGTTCCAAGTTTCCTTCAATGATTAAATCAGTCCCAGATTCCTTCAATGATTAAATCAGTCCCAGATTCCTTCAATGAGTAAACCAGTCCCAGATTCCTTTAATGATTAAATCAGTCCCAGATTCCTTTAGTGATTAAATCAGTCCCAGATTCCTTCAATGATTAAATCAGTCCCAGATTCCTTCAATGATTAAATCATTCCCCGATTCCTTCAATGATTAATTCAGTCCCAGATTCCTTCAATGATTAAATCAGTCTCAGATTCCTTCAATGATTAAATCAGTCCTAGACTCCTTCAATTATTAAATCTTTCCCAGATTCCTTCAGTGATTAAATCATTTCCTGATTACTTCATTGATTATATCAGTCCCAGCGTTCTTCAATGATTAAATCATTCCCAGATTCCTTCAATGAGTAAATCAGTCCCAGATTCCTTCATTGATTAAATCAGTCCCAGATTCCTTCAATGAGTATATCAGTCGCAGGCTCCTTCATTGATTAAATCAGTCCCAGACTGCTTCAATGATTAAATCAGTCCCAGATTCCTTCAATGAGTAAATCAGTCCCAGATTCCTTCATTGATTAAATCAGTTCCAGACTCCTTCAATGATTAAATCATTCCTAGATTCCTTCAATGATTTAATCAGTCCCAGAGTCCTTCAATGAGTAAATCCGTCCCAGATTCCTTCAATGATTAATTCTGTCCCAGATTCCTTCAATGAATAAATCAGTCCCAGATTCCTTCAATGATTAAATCAATCCCAGATTCCTTCAGTGATTAAATCAGTCCCAGACTGCTTCAATGATTAAATCAGTCCCAGATTCCTTCAATGAGTAAATCAGTCCCAGATTCCTTCATTGATTAAATCAGTTCCAGACTCCTTCAATGATTAAATCATTCCCAGATTCCTTCAATTATTAAATCAGTCCCAGATTCCTTCAATGAATTAATCAGTCCCAGATTCCTTCAATGATTAATTCTGTCCCAGATTCCTTCAATGAATAAATCAGTCCCAGATTCCTTCAATGATTAAATCAATCCCAGATTCCTTCAGTGATTAAATCAGTCCGAGATTCCTTCAATGATTAAATTAGTCCCAGATTCCTTCAATGATTAAATCTTTCCCAGAGTCCTTCAATGATTATATCAGTCCCAGATTCCCTCAATGATTAAATCAGTCTCAGACTCCTTCAATGATTAAAGCATTCCCAGATTCCTGCAATGATTAAATCAGTCAAAGATTCCATCAATGATTAAATCAGTCTCAGATTCCTTCAATGATTAAATCAGTCCTAGACTCCTTCAATTATTTAATCATTCCCAGACTCCTTCAGTGATTAAATCCGTTCCAAGTTTCCTTCAATGATTAAATCAGTCCCAGATTCCTTCAATGATTAAATCAGTCCCAGATTCCTTCAATGAGTAAACCAGTCCCAGATTCCTTTAATGATTAAATCAGTCCCAGATTCCTTTAGTGATTAAATCAGTCCCAGATTCCTTCAATGATTAAATCAGTCCCAGATTCCTTCAATGATTAAATCATTCCCCGATTCCTTCAATGATTAATTCAGTCCCAGATTCCTTCAATGATTAAATCAGTCTCAGATTCCTTCAATGATTAAATCAGTCCTAGACTCCTTCAATTATTAAATCTTTCCCAGATTCCTTCAGTGATTAAATCATTTCCTGATTACTTCATTGATTATATCAGTCCCAGCGTTCTTCAATGATTAAATCATTCCCAGATTCCTTCAATGAGTAAATCAGTCCCAGATTCCTTCATTGATTAAATCAGTCCCAGATTCCTTCAATGAGTATATCAGTCGCAGGCTCCTTCATTGATTAAATCAGTCCCAGACTGCTTCAATGATTAAATCAGTCCCAGATTCCTTCAATGAGTAAATCAGTCCCAGATTCCTTCATTGATTAAATCAGTTCCAGACTCCTTCAATGATTAAATCATTCCTAGATTCCTTCAATGATTTAATCAGTCCCAGAGTCCTTCAATGAGTAAATCCGTCCCAGATTCCTACAATGATTAAATCAGTCTCAGACTCCTTCAATGATTAAATCAGTCCTTGACTCCTTCAATTATTATATCATTCCCAGATTCCTTCAGTGATTAAATCAGTCCCAGATTCCTTCATTGATTAAATCAGTCCCAGACTCCTTCAATGATTAAATCATTCCCAGATTCCTTCAATGAGTAAATCAGTCCCAGACTCCTTCAATGGTTATATCAGTCCCAGAGTTCTTCAATGATTAAATCATTCCCAGATTACTTCAATGAGTAAATCAGTCCCAGATTCCTTCATTTATTAAATCAGTCCCAGATTCCTTCAGTGATTAAATCAGTTCCAGATTCCTTCAATGAGTAAATCAGTCCCAGATTCCTTCATTGATGAAATCAGTCCCAGACTGCTTCAATTATTAAATCAGTCCCAGATTTCTTCAATGAGTAAATCAGTCCCAGATTCCTTCAATGAGTAAATCAGTCCCAGATTCCTTCATTGATTAAATCAGTTCCAGACTCCTTTGAATGATGAAATCATTCCTAGATTCCTTCAATTAGTTAATCAGTCCCAGAGTCCTTCAATGAGTAAATCAGTCCCAGATTCCTTCAATGATTAAATCAGTCTCAGACTCCTTCAATGATTAAATCAGTCCTAGACTCCTTCAATTATTAAATCATTCCCAGACTCCTTCAATGATTAAATCAGTCCCAGATTCCTTCAGTGAGTAAATCAGTCCCAGATTCCTTCAATTAATAAATCAGTCCTAGACTCCTTCAATGTTTAAATCAGTCCCAGATTGCTTCAGTGATTAAATCAGTCCCAGATTCCTTCAGTGAATAAATCAGTCCCAGATTCCTTCAATGACTAAATCAGTCCCAGATTCCTTAGTGATTAAATCAGTCCCAGATTCCTTCAGTTTCCATTGTTTGATGAATTGGTAACAAGTGGCCAATAAAGATGATCATGCGAAGGACAAAGGAGGAAGTTAGAAGCTGTTAATACCTAATCACAAGATAAAGCATTAACAAGAGGTAGAGGCTGTATCCAAGTAAAATGGAATTAAATAAATATTTGAAAAAAGAAAATGTTTATGGGATTAGGATAGGAGAATAGGATTTGATACATAGCTCCCATTAGCAGAGGCAGACACAATGGGGTGAGTCGCCTCCTTGTGATTCTAAGTCAAAATTTTAGGAACCCCACCTTATGGAAGAATGCATGAGATGTTGCTCCAAACAACATGGAAACTATAGACCGGTTAGCCTAACATCTGTGGTAGGAAAAATATTGGAGTCCATTATTAAGGAGACAGTAACAGGACATTTGGATAATCATAATTTAATAGGACAAAGTCAGCATGGTTTTATGAAGGGGAAGTCATGTTTGACAAATTTGCTGGAGTTCTTTGAGGATGTAACATATAGGGTGGATAAAGGGGAACCAGTGGACGTAGTGTATTTAGACTTCCAAAAGGCATTTGACAAGGTGCCACACAAAAGATTATTGCTTAAGATAAAAAATCACGGGATTGGGGGCAATATTCTGGCATGGATAGAGGATTGGCTATCTAACAGAAGGCAGAGAGTTGGGATAAATGGTTCATTCTCAGACTGGCAATCAGTAACTAGTGGTGTTCCACAGGGGTCAGTGCTGCATCCCCAATTCTTTACAATCTATATTAACGATTTGGAGGAGGGGACCGAGTGTAACATATCAAAGTTTGCAGATGATACTAAGATGGGAGGGAAAGTAGTGAGTGAGGAGGACATAAAAAACCTGCAAGGGGACATAGACAGGCTAAGTAAGTGGGCAGAGATTTGGCAGATGGAATACAATACTGGAAAGTGTGAGGTTATGCACTTTGGCAGGAAAAATCGTAGAGCAAGTTATTATCTTAATGGCAAGAAACTGGAAAGTGCTGAAGTACAAAGGGATCTGGGGGTCCTGGTGCACGAAACTCAAAAGGTTAGTATGCAGGTGCAGCAAGTGATTAAGAAGGCCAATGGAATGTTGGCTTTCATTGCTAGGGGGATAGAATATAAAAATAGGGAGGTATTGCTTCAGTTGTACAAGGTATTGGTGAGACCGCACCTGGAATACTGCATACAGTTTTGGTGTCCATACTTAAGAAAAGACATACTTGCTCTCGAGTCAGTACAAAGAAGGTTCACTCGGTTAATCCCGGGGATGAGGGGATGGACATATGAGGAGAGGTTGAGTAGATTGGGACTCTACTCATTGGAGTTCAGAAGAATGAGAGGCGATCTTATTGAAACATATAAGATTGTGAAGGGGTTGGATCGGGTGGATGCGGGGAGGATGTTCCCGATGATGGGTGAAACTAGAACTAGGGGGCATAGTCTTAGAATAAGGGGCTGCTCTTTCAAAACTGAGATGAGGAGGAACTACTTCACTCAGAGGGTGGTAGATCCATGGAATATGCTGCCCCAAAAAGTTGTAGAAGCTACATCATTACATAAATTTAAAACAGAAATAGACAGTTTCCTAGAAGTAAAGGTAATAAAGGGTTATGGGGAGCGGGCAGGAATTTGGACATGAGTCTAGGTTCGGATCGGTCATGGCCCTGTGTGTAGCGGAGTGGGCCCAGTGGCCGTGTAGCCTGATCCTGCTCCTATTTCATGTGTCTAATTCTGTTAGATTCAGGAGATGGTTCTGTGATAGTAGATTGGCAGTTAGGATCAGATCAGCCATGATCTTATTGAATGGCGGAGCAGGCTCGAGGGGCCGATTGGCCTACTCCTGCTCCTATTTCTTATGTTCTTTTGTTCTTATGTTCTTAAATTGTCTGTAAATTAAGATTGTCACAAAACAACCTATTCTTTGGTCAAATAAGTTATTATTCAGCACTTGAGAAAGGAACCCAAGCAATCAGAATGAATGTCTGAACTCATGATGACTGGTGGCAAAGAGAACTGACCCATGTTGTGTGCACACTGCTTTGTGCATTTTTTATTGATTTATTAGATAGATGTATGTGGGAAATACACAGGGGAGAAATTCATTATAGCCCCGTTTGGGGCGCCAACTTTTAAAAGTTGAAAAAATTAGCTCCAGGCGCTAATGTTTCTTAACTTTTAAAAAATGTAGTTTTTTGGTCCAGGAAGGAAGTGGATGCAAAATCAAGGGCCCCACTTCCTTCCTGGAGTGCAACAGGCAGCAGGCAGGTGAACAGCGCTGCACACTGGGCCGTGCAGTGCTGCCGTGTTGGAAGACTCCTTCCCACCCTTAAAGGGAAGGACCATCGCTGCAGGCTCTGCAAGGGCAAAACTTACCTGGTCCCCGATGGCAGCCGCGATCTGGCCCAATCAGCCCGATGCTCTGCAGCAGAGTGCTGGGCCGATCGATCACTGGGGAAAAAAGGAAAAAAAACAGAAAATGAGCATTTGATTATTTTTTTTCCCTGCTGGGCTTTAAGTATCGCCCCACCCACCCCCCCCGGCCTCCCGATGAACGCCTCCTGCAGCTGCCGGTGTTTTTGCTCGACGATGCTGCAGGGGGCGGAACCGAAGTTTGGGTCCGGGGCGCAACCGGGGCGCTGCACACGGCGATGACCTCCCGATCTCCGGGCGAAGGAGATCGGGGCACAATGCCATACCGCCGCCGCAAACCTCCCGCCGAATTTAGTGGGAGGCGATACTCTCACTGCACCCGGGCGGTGAGTGTTTAGTGCCCTGTTCTCGCCCCCCCAGAGGCGATAACGGGAGGCGCAGATTTCTCCCTACAGTGTCATTATACAGTGCTTTGAAACTTCAAAGTTATCTGCGTGCACTGCTGTCAACGGATCTATTATTAGTGTATTTTTGATGACAGCCCTATCATGCATATTGAATTGATTTCCACAGCCTAGATGAAAAGATTATAAATCATGAGGCTGTATGATTTGATACCTTTCACAGATGTAATATTACTGCTAAATATACTCTGATGCATAAAGACTTTAGAAGTATTTTTATGGAGTGGATTTGGAGACACGATACACAGTAACTAAGTTAGGATGTTATTATCCAATATCCCCAAGATGTTAATGAGGATAAGCTTTTCTGATGTTGCATCGATGCATGGGCTATTACTCATAGAGTGGCTACTCATTTTGACTCATTTTAATCACCAAAGCTTGTTCCAGTTGTGTTGCAGATGCTATTCATTCAATCTTTATAATTTTGGCATTAAATTGGTTGACAAACCAGCCTTTGGATCTGAGATTAGGCAAACTAAAAGTCAATGGGGGTGAAACTCAACTTTGGCAGTGGCGCTAAACGGGTGGTAGGGGTGTCCCGCCCGTTATACACCCCGCCTGATTTTTTTCCCCATTAAAGTCTAGTCTCTGATGAAAATCAATTTCAGCTTGGCTAGAAATGAGACTTCCAAAACACGTGCATCCAGGGCTGCTCATATTCACACAACAACAAAGACAAAAATTTCCTAAACAGGCTGGCTATTAGTCAGCGTGTGCAATTAGCTGAGGCAAGGGGCTAGAAATTCAGTAGGCTTTGCGCCCAGTTTTCGCCCAAAGAGGGCTTTTGCGCCACTTGCTGAGCTTTCGCCGATATTCAGCGCTGCGGTAATGGCGGCGTTAGCCAGTAGCGCTGCGCCGCCACCGATGATGTCGTCGGTGTGCACAGTGCCCCGCTACCGCCCCGCTACCAGCCCGACCGCCATATTTAGTTGTGGCCGCCTCTTCCGCAGTGGCCGCAAACAGCGATCAGAAAACGGGGCCGTCCTGTAGCGTTAGTGGGGCGAGTTAAGGCGGAGGTGCGGTCGGCCACTTTTTCGGCGGCCGCCTGCCCGCACCTCCTTCCCCGGCCTCCTCCAACCCCCCCCCCCCCGCGGCATTGCCAGCTGTTTTCCGGGAGCCCGGCACTTCTCCGTGGTGCCGGGCTCATTTGCCGGCACTAGCGAGCGGTGCTCTCGCTGTTGCAGGCACCTCCCCCTTAAGAGAGGGAGGAAGGCCTGCAGTACCGCAGCCTGCCGCTCCGCAGCAGGTGGCGCTGCGGCACCTAGCGCGCCGATATTCAGTTTCAGCGCCCCAAGCGGGGGCGCCGAAACCCTTGAATAGCGGCCGCCTTCGAGTTGGGGCGCTGAAACTGAATTTCCGGCGGGCGCAAGTGGCTCCGCGCGCAGCGGTACTTTCTGGGCGCAAGCGAGCTGGCCGCCCCAAACTGAATTTCTAGGCCAAGGACACTTATTTTTTAAATTGCACACTTATATTCACAGTGACTTCCTTTACATTCCTCAGGGTTTCACTAAATCTTGATGCGCTGCACACTCCCTTGGCTGAGTACACTAGGTTTTAGACAGTCTGCAGTAAGAACTTAACCACCTTCAGTCACATGTACAAACACATGAATGACGCATAATTCACTCCAAAATCAATATATATCTTTCTTGGAACATTCACTTGGTGCCTAACTGCATTAACACAATGGTACGTGCATTCATACCTGTAGGTGAGCACTGTAACATTTGATGCTAAATCCTGGCACACAAAATTAACATGGATGAGTGCTGATTTAAGCTCAATCCAAATTACGGTAAATATAAATCTTGGTGCAATTCAAACCATTTGGACGAAGATGTACCTCTCACTTTTGAAAAACAAAAAATGTTATTGGTTCTGCAATTTGTTTTCTTTTCTCTATTTAATGGTAATCGATTGGCTGTCCATCCATTGAACTGACTGACAGACTGTGGACTTCTCCAGTGGTCGATTGGGTATTTGCCTCTTGAATTTTCTTCCCTTCCTTCCTCTCCTGAAAGTATTGATTCCTTGCTGGGGCACAGTTCCAAAGGCAGTCTGATATTTTGGCCAGTTTTCATTGCGTGACCCTTGGCTGAGAGAGTTGAAAGGGCTATTTGGTTGTCATAGGCATTCTAGCTGAGTCAACCTTGTCCTCAGCCAAAGTCCACACATGCACACTTCCAACAAGGATCACTGGACAATGATCAGGAATGGCAACCACGGCCAATTTTGCGCTCGCAAACCAGCAGCACTGAGGCCAGCTGCACAACCCCAATTACTGCCCCTGCTGAGGTCAGCTATCTTGGCCCAGCTACTAATTGGTTAAAGTGGCTGAGACATTGGGGAGCTCCTGGACAGTTTTATGAGCCAAGAAGAATAGACACAGGAGAACTCTCTTTTATATTATTCATCAGTCACCTTCAATTATCAGAATCCTTTGGGATGTTGGGCTCCCATTTTTTTTATTTTTAGTTTGGTACCGCTAAAGTGTTTGCAAAAGTGAAATTAATTCAGGTTCACATTTATACATAACCTAATATATGCCACGTGGGGGCAGTAGAGCTCACAGCATCAAACTCGAAGTTGGCTTTTACAAATTCAGTGTAATTGGTATTCCTCTTCTTATTTGGATGGTACTCTCTTGCAACCCCACTTTTCCTTTTTCAGCCAAGGATTAGACAAATGAACCTTGAACAGCTCCTAGACTTGGGGCGGTGGGGGGGGGAGGGATTTTCATTGGCTGCGTTCTGGGGCAGGAGCAGTGTGCAGTAGACATTACACTCAGTCAAGCTACAGCTGTTCCCACACTAACATCCAGTCTCCTATCTCATTCGTCATTCAAGGCAGGTTCCCTGCAGGCAATCCTCTTGTTTGCTCGATGATGCTTCTTGTGGAGGGATGGCTCTCATTGGAGGCCAGTTGTGCAGCTGTGCCCCTATTCCTGACAGGAGTAATGAGCTGTGTCTGAAAGAAATGTCCGCGGAGAAGCCCGGTTCAATATGGTGAGCGGCGCACCTCCGGCATAAAATGAGCGTACACTTCCTGCCGCCATATTGGAGGCTTACGCACCCATTTGTCACCCGGAAATGGGTGTGGCATGATCAAATATCTAGGCCACATAACTTCTGAAAATCCTTCAATGAATTTGTATTATCAATAAGACTTGCCAATAAATTAGATAACTGAGCCGAGGTAAGCATACAATTAATTCAGCTTCCCAGGACCGGACATAAGTTCTTCTCGAGTAATTCAATGACAAACTAAAAATCTCCATGTTCTTGCACTCAATCTCACGCTAGTTTCTTCCACTCTAACAAAAACAGTTGTAAATCTTGCGCATAGTGCCAACACTTTAATTCAGCTAATAGCACATTGTCCATTCACAACTCCTCAGATAATGAAGCAGTCCATGCCCGCATGCAACAAGACCTGAATGACATTCAGGCTTGGACTGATAAGTGGCAGGTAACATTCGCGCCACACAAGTGCCGGGCAATGATTATCTCCAGCAAGCGAGAGTCTAACCACCACCTCTTGACATTCAATTGTATTACCATCGCCAAAACCTCCACCATCATCATCCTGGAGGTCACCATTGACCAGAAAGTTAATTGGACCAGCTACATAAATACTGTGGCAACAAGAGCAGGTCAGAGGCTAGGTATTCTACAGCGAGTGTCTCACCTCCAGACTTCCCAAAGTCTTTCCACCATCTACAAGGCACAAGTCAGGAGTGTGATAGAATACACTCCGCTTGCCTGGATGAGTGCAGCTCCAACAACACTGAAGAAGCACAACATCATCTAGGACAAAGCAGCCCGCTTGATTGTCATCTCATCCACCACCTTAAACATTCACTCCCTCCACCACCGGCGTACTGTGGCTGCAGTGTGTACCATCTACAAGATGCACTGCAACAACTCGCCAAGGCTTCTTTGGCAGCACCTCCCAAACCCGCGACCTCTACCACCTAGAAGGACAAGGGCAGCAGGCGCATGGGAACACCACCACCTCCAAGTTCCCCTCCAAGTCACACACCATCCTGACTTGGAAGTACATTGCCGATCCTTCATCGTCGCTGGGTCAAAATCCTGGAACTCCCACCCTAATTGTACTGGGGGAGAACCTTCACCACACGGATTGCAGCAGTTCAAGAAGGCGGCTCACCACCACCTTCTCAAGGGCAATTAGGGATGGGCAATAAATGCTGGCCTCGCCAGTGACACCCGCAGCCCATTGTAGTGTCCGAGTATCAATAATACATGGACTGCAGGAGAACAATAATAACAGGTATTTACTGAACAGAGGGTACTCTTTTATTTGGACCCAAAAAAAACCAATTCGACTGTAAATAAACAAAAGTTCAACGAAAGCTTAACAAATCAAATTAAAATTTGGTTATCCGTGTTGATGATGCACTCCAGTCCCCGCGGCGCCCACCGGTCGCGGAAATACTCAAGCGCACCGGCGGACACCGCGTGCTCCATCTCCAGGGCCACCCGGGCGCGAACATGGCCGCGGAAGAGATGCAGGCAATCCGGCTGGACGACCCCCTCGACCGCCCGCTGCCTGGACCAATTGATGGCTCTTTTAGCCAGGCCCAGGAGCAGGCCCACAAGGAGGTCCTCCAACCTGTCCGCTCCCCTCCGCACCGGGTGACCGTAGATCAAGAGCGTGGGACTGAAGTGCAACCAAAAATCGAGGAGCAGCCCCTTCAAGTAGTGAAAGAGGGGCTGCAACCTCTCACAATCCATATAAACGTGAAACACGGACTCCTCCAGGCCGCAAAAAATGCAGGCGGCCTGGGAGTCCGTGAACCTACTTAAAACCTTATTGCATGGGACCGCTCCGTGCAACACCCTCCAGGCCAAGTCCCCGATGGAACAAGGGAGGACTCCCGCATAGAGAGCCCTCCATTGGGGACCTCCGCTACCGCCGGTCGGCAAAACGCCACGCCAAGGCGTGTCCGGACGGTAGACGAAGATGGCAAAGTGGAGAGTGTGCAGGAGCAGCCCGTACAGGAAACCCCTCCGCGCGGAATGAAAAGGCACGGAGGGTATTTCCTCGAGACGGCTCAAGTTGTGAGGCGCCGGTTCCCGAGGGGAGTTTCGGGGCCGGGCGCCGATGAGGAATTCCATCCGAACGGGGGTAAGCTCGGACGGGATCGCCCCACGTGCTTGAGCCGCCTCGATACACCTAGTGGAGTCGGGGCCCAGTGCCGCTTTTACCGATTCGATGGTTTCGACCGCGAGCCGGACGTTGGCCCAGGACAGGCGCCGCGCCAGCTCCTCCGGCGCCATCCAGCCCGCTCCTCCGCCATCGAGCAGGTCCCCGACTCTGGTCACCTTGCCAGCCACAGCCCTACCCTCCGCCAGCCGCCCGAACCCGTGTTCGTGGAGGTGCGGATTCCTGAGCAGCGGCTCCCGAAGGAGAGCCGCCGCTCCTGACGGGGGAGAGCTCCGCCTGGAAGCGACGTAGTTCCAAACCCATAGTAGTTCCTGGTAGAAGACAGGCAGCTCCCGCAGGCCGGCACGCCTGCTGCCCACTTTCGCAAACAGGAGCTGCGTGTCGTAATTGAGGCCATGCAGCTGGCGGAAGAAAAACGTCGCCAGCGCACACCATCTCGGAGGATTCTCGACGTACAGGTATCTCTGCAGCGTCTGAAGACGGAAAGTCGCAGCCTGGGTGCGAAGGCACACCAGCGCCTGACCGCCCTCCCTAAGCGGGAGACACAGAACCGCGGCAGAGACCCAGTGCTTCCTTTTGTCCCAGAAGAAGTCGATGAGCTTCTTCTGAATCTTGGCGACAAACGCAGGGGGAGGGATCAAAGTGACCAACCGGTACCACAACATGGCGGCCACCAGCTGGTTTATGACCAGCGCTCGACCCCTGTAGGACAACACTCGGAGCAGTCCTGTCCAGCGTCCTAGGCGAGCGGTGACTTTGGCCTCCAGCTCTTGCCAGTTCGCCGGCCAAGCGTCCTCGGCAGGGCTAAGGTAGACTCCCAAATAGAGGAGGTGCGTGGTGCTCCAGGCGAAAGGCCTGAACTCCTCCGGCAGGGAGTCCACCCGCCACTGACCCACCAGGAGTCCGGAACATTTCTCCCAGTTGATCTTGGCGGAGGATGCGTCCGAGTAAATCTGCTGGCATTCCCGCATCCTCCGCAAGTCAGCGGGATCCGTGACCGTGAGGAGCACGTCATCGGCGTAAGCCGAGAGGACCACCTCCACGCCCGGCCCTTGCAGAGCCAGTCCCGTCAACCTCTTCCGCAAGAGGCGCAGGAAAGGCTCCACGCAAATGGCATATAACTGGCCGGACATGGGGCATCCCTGACGCACCCCCCTCCCGAAGCGAAGGGGCGCCGTCAAGGACCCGTTAACTTTAATCAGACACTCCGCGGCGGCGTACAGAAGTCGGATCCGGGCGACAAAATGCGTCCCGAACCCGAATGCGCGCAGAGTCCCGAAGAGATACTCGTGATCCACCCTGTCGAACGCCTTCTCCTGATCCAGGGAAAGGAAGGCGACCGACAGACCAGCCCTCTGGGAGTGGTGGACCAGGTCCCGGACCAGATGGATGTTATCATGGATGGTCCGGCCCGGGACCGTGTAGGACTGGTCGGAGTGGATCATGTGGGCCAGCACGGTGCCAAGGCGAGCAGACATGGCCCTGGCAAAGATTTTATAGTCCGTGCTGAGGAGGGAGACCGGGCGCCAGTTCTTAAGGAGGCGGAGATCGCCCTTCTTAGGCAGCAGGACAATGACCGCCCTGCGCCAAGAGAGGGGCATCTCCCCGGTCGCCAAACTTTCCCCCAGGACCCGCGCGTAGTCGCCCCCCAAGACGTCCCAGAACGCCCTGTGGAACTCCACGGTCAGCCCGTCCAGCCCCGGGGACTTTCCCCTAGAGAGCTGGCGGAGGGCGCCGGTCAGCTCCGCCAGACTTAGCGGAGCGTCCAATTTTTCGGCGCCCTCCGGGCCAACCTTCGTCAGGTCCTCCCACAAAACTCTGCGCGCATCCTCGCTGGACGGATCCGGAGAGAACAGAGCCCCGTAATAGGCGCGGGTCTCCGCGCTGATTCCCTCCGGATCCGAGACCAGAGATCCGTCGTCGGCCAGCAGCCCCAAGAGCTGCTTACGGACCCCCCGTCTTTTTTCCAGCGAGTAGAAGAAGGGGGAGCCGCGGTCCAGGTCCCGCAGGAGCTGGATCCGCGACCTCACGTACGCGCCTCGGGACCCGACGAGCTGCAGGTCCTTCAGCGCGCCCTTCTTCTCTTCGTACACCTTCCGCAGGGCCGGGTCCTCGACGACCTGACCGAGACGGGACTCCAGGTCGAGCACCTCCTTCTCCAACCGCCCGACCCGGGCCTCCCGCCTCTTGGTCGACCCCTTCGCGTACTCCTGACAGAAGAGACGGATGTGAGCCTTGCCCACATCCCACCATAGCCTCAAGGAGGGGAAGCCCCCCTGCTTCCTTCTCCAGTCGGCCCAGAATCGACGAAACGAATCCCGGAACCGTGCGTCCTCCAGCAGCAGGTTGTTAAAATGCCAGTACACGGACCCCCCCCGCGCGCGCAGCGGAGCGAGCTCCGCCCACACCAGGTGGTGGTCCGTGCACGGCACCGGCCGCATGGAAGCTGCCGGAACGCAGGAGACGAACGCCCGGGAAATGTAGAGGCGGTCGATTCTGGACCTTCCTCCCCCAGACCTCACGCTAGTGAAGGCGCTGGAGTCGGGGTGGAGATTTCGCCAGACGTCCACCAAGTCGAAGGACCCAACCAGGTCCCTCAACTTCTCCATCGCCGCCGGGCTTCGCGGGGGACCCGAACGGTCCCTCGCCTCGAGGGTGCAGTTAAAATCCCCCCCGAGGATGACGCACTCGCCCACGTCGATGGAGCCCAAGAGAGCGGACACTTCTTCGAAGAAGCGCACTTGCTGCGCACTGGTCTGAGGGGCGTACACGTTCACTAGATGGAGCGGCACGCCCCCCAGGCGAACAGTGACATGGAGCAAGCGGCCCGGCACGTGCTCCTTGACCCCCAAGATCTCCGGCTGAAAATGCGGGGCCAGCAAGATAGCCACCCCGCTGGAATTGTTGGAGAGGTGACTCATGCTGACCCCTCCTTGCCACTCCAGGAGCCACGTGGCTTCGTCTCCCGGAACGGTGTGGGTTTCTTGCAGGAAGCACACCGCATACTTCCCGTCCCGAAGGACCGAGAAGTTATTGAATCTGCGGCGCGCCTCCCTGCTGCCGTTGATGTTGAGGCTGGCTATGGTTATCTTCATGTCAGAAGCATAGTGCAACCTCTACCTACACCTAACGGGGCGAGGAAGCGCAGCCGCTGGTCCGCCGCCACTTCCTCAGCAGCCCAGTGAGAAACGTTGTGAGCCGACGCAGCTCGAGCGGGTTCACACCCTCGTCCGCGCCCAAGATCTTAACGGCGGCGCGGACGGAATCGATGAGCAGCGCCAGCTCCGACCACCTGTCGAGGGCCAGCCGGACCTTATTGCGCTGACCCAGGCACGTGGCCATAAAATCCCGGAGTTCCCTTACGGAAATGAGGGGAGACTTGGCAAGGGGCACGAGGTCATCCATCGCCACGTCGGCGCTGGAGTCCGAATCGTCCTCCGTGCCCATCACCGAGTCCCCATCCTCCTCCAGGGGGTCGTCACCAGCGGCCGACCCGTCCGCCGCGCAGTGCGAAGCGAACGACTCGGCCGCGCCAGCCAGCCCCGCCTCCGCCCGGATCCCACCCCCAGGATCGGCGGCCGAGGATTTCTCCCTGGGCTCCTCTAGGGGTGCCGGGCCAGAAGACGGCGGCGGTTCAGAGCTCCCCTCCGCCTCAGACGCCGGAACGACCGGAGAAACCGGGGAGAGAACAATTTCCAGCTCCTCCAGTACGTCCGGCACCAGAGACGCAGCCAGGGGGCCATCCTCCTCCCCGCCACCAACCTCCGACCCAGCGGACGGGGGGTTTTGAATTAAAAGCTCTACCAGGACGAGCATCCCCTGGGAGACGTCCGGGTCGCATTGGGCGAGCTCATTATCCTCGAGCTCGCCCGACCCAACCCCCAGGCTGCCCGACCCGGCGAGGGGTAACGACACCGATAAAAGGTCAACTTCAATTACTGCCGCGGGTTGTTCCGCAACCCCCCCCACGGGCAGGGTCTCATCCCCATCCCCGGGAGGCACGTGCTGGACAGACACATCTGCCTCAGCCTCTCGAGGGACAGGCGACCCCTGCCGATCGCTGGTGATGACGACAGCGCTGGGGGGGCGGGGGGGCGGGGGGGCGCAGTACCCGCGGCGGGCGACGACTCCCCCTGCTCGGAGGGACCTTCCTCCTCCCAGTCCTCCTCCTCATCCAGGGGGTCGCGCCTTCTTTTTAGCACGGAGGGAGCGAGGGAGACCTCCATGTCTGCAAAGGCCTCCTCCTCGACTCCCTCCGGCGGAGCAGGTTTGTCGGGTTCCTCGGGCCCGAGCCCGGCCGCAGGTATTGGCATTACCGCTGCGGCGGTTGCGGCCACAGGCTCGGGCACGGGGCCCCTCCCGCTCACATCTGCCCTGATCAACTCCGCGAGGAGCGCGGGTGTAAGGGGCTCAAGGGGCAAGGGCTCACCATCCACGGGGGGACCTGCCCTAAGGTGCTTCTTTTTTCCCCGCGCCTTCTTTCCGGCCGGACACGCTCCCTCCCCCCCGCCGGAGGCCTTGGTGGCATCGGCCCCCGACGTCAACCGCGCATCAGACGTACTTGACGCGTGGGCAGATCCGGGGGGAAGGGCGGCGGCGGCGGCGCCAGCCTCGGCCGCACGAGATGATCCGGCGGCCTTGGAGGCAGGGCAGTTCCTCCTGATGTGCCCCACCTCCCTGCAGGCATGGCACCTCACACCGTCCGACGTCCAAAAGGCGCGGTAGGCGGTCCCCTCGTGAAGGACGACGAACGCCCCTTCAGTGTCCTCCTCCCGCGCCAGCTGGATAAACAGCTGGCGCCGGAAGGAGAAGACGTGGCGAAGGCTGGCCTCCCGGAAGCCGAGCGGGATGGGCGTGATCCCCGACCTCACCTCCCCAAGTTGTCGCAAATGGGGAAGGAGGAGCTCACCAGGAACATAGGGCGGGACGTTGGAAATAATGATCCTCTGCGCGGTGGCCTCGAGAGGATCCACCGGCAGGAAGGTCCCGCCCACGGTGAGCCCCTTGGCGACAGCCAGGGACACCGCCCGCTCCGACCCCAGGAAGAACACAGCCTTCCCATACATTTTCGAGGCCGCGACGATGGCTGAGGGGCCGACAACCCCAGCCATGGCCTTGACGCAGGCCTCGATGGTCATAGTGGGGTGAGTGTAGCTCTTCACCCCAAGCTTTTTTGTTATTAATCGAAAAGGTGACGGGGCAGCAGGAACAGCGGGAGCAGCTGTGGCCGTGGCTACCACTCTCGCATAGGTCCCGGCTGGCCCCGCCACCGGCGAAGACGCAGTCGCCATTCTGGGGTGCTTTTTTTAAGGGCTACACTCACCCCAAGTCACAGGCCTGAAGGTGTTAATGGCCTCGGTGTATATATATTTTTTTTGTCCTCTATTGAGCAGAGGGAGCTGATTAAAATGAGGACACACCTCTCTCCTTATTGATTTAAATTGGGAGAGTGGCCTCTCCCCTCTGCTCAATTGGCAATTAATAAAATAGATGAAACTAAGGTGCCTTAGAAAGACAGGCAGAGAGAGACAAAGAGAGAGAGAGAGAGAGAGAGAGAGAGAGGTGGGGGGGTGGGAAGGAGGGAGGCCGCAAAGGGCAGTGTTGCCACTCAGGATGGTGGGTGGGTGTTGGCAGGGTTGCACTCTCCGATGGAAAAAGTCTTTGGTGATGGTGGTCTTCTGGCAGGGGGAGAAGACGTCTTCACCTGGAAAAGCTGGAGAAGCCCAGGCTTAGTCCTGCAACAGGTCTTAACGATGTAATTAAATTAAATTAAGGACTTCACCTTGGGCAGCTCCAAGCTCTCCCAGGGCAGGCAATAGAAGGGATGCTAATTAGTGGTGTGTGTGGCCTAGCTTTTAACAAGAGCACACACACACACTACACCCCTTGATGATCCGGCCTTGCTTCTTCTTTTCTCCCCCCACCTAAAATACAAAGTCTTGGGAGAGTGCCCCAAATAACACCCACCTGTAGATGTTCCGGATGAAGTTTTCTTCCCTCCTTTCAAGCAGTTGGTTTCTCTCCCCTCTCTCCCTCTCCTGAAGTGGAGGCCAATTTGGGGAGGCAGTGATAGAAAGGCCTCTCCCCTGGTTGATGTTGATGTAGGCCTCTTTTCTCCTTCTCCTCCTCTGTCCTCTCTCTCCAGGCACCTCAGTTGATGTAATGATGGTGGAGTTGGTGGTGGTGGTCCAACGTTCTCCTCCTCTTCCTGGTCAGGGGACCACCACTTTAATCCACTCTCCAAAGTCTGGCTGCTCCCTCTGCTCGTGCTTGCAGCTGAACAGAGGGTACTCTTTTATTTGGACCCAAAAAAAACCAATTCGACTGTAAATAAACAAAAGTTCAACTAAAGCTTAACAAATCAAATTAAAATTTGGTTATCCGTGTTGATGATGCACTCCAGTCCCCGCGGCGCCCACTGGTCGCGGAAATACTCAAGCGCACCGGCGGACACCGCGTGCTCCATCTCCAGGGCCACCCGGGCGCGAACATGGCCGCGGAAGAGATGCAGGCAATCCGGCTGGACGACCCCCTCGACCGCCCGCTGCCTGGACCAATTGATGGCTCTTTTAGCCAGGCCCAGGAGCAGGCCCACAAGGAGGTCCTCCAACCTGTCCGCTCCCCTCCGCACCGGGTGACCGTAGATCAAGAGCGTGGGACTGAAGTGCAACCAAAAATCGAGGAGCAGCCCCTTCAAGTAGTGAAAGAGGGGCTGCAACCTCTCACAATCCATATAAACGTGAAACACGGACTCCTCCAGGCCGCAAAAAATGCAGGCGGCCTGGGAGTCCGTGAACCTACTTAAAACCTTATTGCACGGGACCGCTCCGTGCAACACCCTCCAGGCCAAGTCCCCGATGGAACAAGGGAGGACTCCCGCATAGAGAGCCCTCCATTGGGGACCTCCGCTACCGCCGGTCGGCAAAACGCCACGCCAAGGCGTGTCCGGACGGTAGACGAAGATGGCAAAGTGGAGAGTGTGCAGGAGCAGCCCGTACAGGAAACCCCTCCGCGCGGAATGAAAAGGCACGGAGGGTATTTCCTCGAGACGGCTCAAGTTGTGAGGCGCCGGTTCCCGAGGGGAGTTTCGGGGCCGGGCGCCGATGAGGAATTCCGTCCGAACGGGGGTAAGCTCGGACGGGATCGCCCCACGTGCTTGAGCCGCCTCGATACACCTAGTGGAGTCGGGGCCCAGTGCCGCTTTTACCGATTCGATGGTTTCGACCGCGAGCCGGACGTTGGCCCAGGACAGGCGCTGCGCCAGCTCCTCCGGCGCCATCCAGCCCGCTCCTCCGCCATCGAGCAGGTCCCCGACTCTGGTCACCTTGCCAGCCACAGCCCTACCCTCCGCCAGCCGCCCGAACCCGTGTTCGTGGAGGTGCGGATTCCTGAGCAGCGGCTCCCGAAGGAGAGCCGCCGCTCCTGACGGGGGAGAGCTCCGCCTGGAAGCGACGTAGTTCCAAACCCATAGTAGTTCCTGGTAGAAGACAGGCAGCTCCCGCAGGCCGGCACGCCTGCTGCCCACTTTCGCAAACAGGAGCTGCGTGTCGTAATTGAGGCCATGCAGCTGGCGGAAGAAAAACGTCGCCAGCGCACACCATCTCGGAGGATTCTCGACGTACAGGTATCTCTGCAGCGTCTGAAGACGGAAAGTCGCAGCCTGGGTGCGAAGGCACACCAGCGCCTGACCGCCCTCCCTAAGCGGGAGACACAGAACCGCGGCAGAGACCCAGTGCTTCCTTTTGTCCCAGAAGAAGTCGATGAGCTTCTTCTGAATCTTGGCGACAAACGCAGGGGGAGGGATCAAAGTGACCAACCGGTACCACAACATGGCGGCCACCAGCTGGTTTATGACCAGCGCTCGACCCCTGTAGGACAACACTCGGAGCAGTCCTGTCCAGCGTCCTAGGCGAGCGGTGACTTTGGCCTCCAGCTCTTGCCAGTTCGCCGGCCAAGCGTCCTCGGCAGGGCTAAGGTAGACTCCCAAATAGAGGAGGTGCGTGGTGCTCCAGGCGAAAGGCCTGAACTCCTCCGGCAGGGAGTCCACCCGCCACTGACCCACCAGGAGTCCGGAACATTTCTCCCAGTTGATCTTGGCGGAGGATGCGTCCGAGTAAATCTGCTGGCATTCCCGCATCCTCCGCAAGTCAGCGGGATCCGTGACCGTGAGGAGCACGTCATCGGCGTAAGCCGAGAGGACCACCTCCACGCCCGGCCCTTGCAGAGCCAGTCCCGTAAACCTCTTCCGCAAGAGGCGCAGGAAAGGCTCCACGCAAATGGCATATAACTGGCCGGACATGGGGCATCCCTGACGCACCCCCCTCCCGAAGCGAAGGGGCGCCGTCAAGGACCCGTTAACTTTAATCAGACACTCCGCGGCGGCGTACAGAAGTCGGATCCGGGCGACGAAATGCGTCCCGAACCCGACTGCGCGCAGAGTCCCGAAGAGATACTCGTGATCCACCCTGTCGAACGCCTTCTCCTGATCCAGGGAAAGGAAGGCGACCGACAGACCAGCCCTCTGGGAGTGGTGGACCAGGTCCCGGACCAGATGGATGTTATCGTGGATGGTCCGGCCCGGGACCGTGTAGGACTGGTCGGGGTGGATCATGTGGGCCAGCACGGTGCCAAGGCGAGCAGACATGGCCCTGGCAAAGATTTTATAGTCCGTGCTGAGGAGGGAGACCGGGCGCCAGTTCTTAAGGAGGCGGAGATCGCCCTTCTTAGGCAGCAGGACAATGACCGCCCTGCGCCAAGAGAGGGGCATCTCCCCGGTCGCCAAACTTTCCCCCAGGACCCGCGCGTAGTCGCCCCCCAAGACGTCCCAGAACGCCCTGTGGAACTCCACGGTCAGCCCGTCCAGCCCCGGGGACTTTCCCCTAGAGAGCTGGCGGAGGGCGCCGGTCAGCTCCGCCAGACTTAGCGGAGCGTCCAATTTTTCGGCGCCCTCCGGGCCAACCTTCGGCAGGTCCTCCCACAAAACTCTGCGCGCATCCTCGCTGGACGGATCCGGAGAGAACAGAGCCCCGTAATAGGCGCGGGTCTCCACGCTGATTCCCTCCGGATCCGAGACCAGAGATCCGTCGTCGGCCAGCAGCCCCAAGAGCTGCTTACGGACCCCCCGTCTTTTTTCCAGCGAGTAGAAGAAGGGGGAGCCGCGGTCCAGGTCCCGCAGGAGCTGGATCCGCGACCTCACGTACGCGCCTCGGGACCCGACGAGCTGCAGGTCCTTCAGCGCGCCCTTCTTCTCTTCGTACACCTTCCGCAGGGCCGGGTCCTCGACGACCTGACCGAGACGGGACTCCAGGTCGAGCACCTCCTTCTCCAACCGCCCGACCCGGGCCTCCCGCCTCTTGGTCGACCCCTTCGCGTACTCCTGACAGAAGAGACGGATGTGAGCCTTGCCCACATCCCACCATAGCCTCAAGGAGGGGAAGCCCCCCTGCTTCCTTCTCCAGTCGGCCCAGAATCGACGAAACGAATCCCGGAACCGTGCGTCCTCCAGCAGCAGGTTGTTAAAATGCCAGTACACGGACCCCCCCCGCGCGCGCAGCGGAGCGAGCTCCGCCCACACCAGGTGGTGGTCCGTGCACGGCACCGGCCGCATGGAAGCTGCCGGAACGCAGGAGACGAACGCCCGGGAAATGTAGAGGCGGTCGATTCTGGACCTTCCTCCCCCAGACCTCACACTAGTGAAGGCGCTGGAGTCGGGGTGGAGATTTCGCCAGACGTCCACCAAGTCGAAGGACCCAACCAGGTCCCTCAACTTCTCCATCGCCGCCGGGCTTCGCGGGGGACCCGAACGGTCCCTCGCCTCGAGGGTGCAGTTAAAATCCCCCCCGAGGATGACGCACTCGCCCACGTCGATGGAGCCCAAGAGAGCGGACACTTCTTCGAAGAAGCGCACTTGCTGCGCACTGGTCTGAGGGGCGTACACGTTCACTAGATGGAGCGGCACGCCCCCCAGGCGAACAGTGACATGGAGCAAGCGGCCCGGCACGTGCTCCTTGACCCCCAAGATCTCCGGCTGAAAATGCGGGGCCAGCAAGATAGCCACCCCGCTGGAATTGTTGGAGAGGTGACTCATGCTGACCCCTCCTTGCCACTCCAGGAGCCACGTGGCTTCGTCTCCCGGAACGGTGTGGGTTTCTTGCAGGAAGCACACCGCATACTTCCCGTCCCGAAGGACCGAGAAGTTATTGAATCTGCGGCGCGCCTCCCTGCTGCCGTTGATGTTGAGGCTGGCTATGGTTATCTTCATGTCAGAAGCATAGTGCAACCTCTACCTACACCTAACGGGGCGAGGAAGCGCAGCCGCTGGTCCGCCGCCACTTCCTCAGCAGCCCAGTGAGAAACGTTGTGAGCCGACGCAGCTCGAGCGGGTTCACACCCTCGTCCGCGCCCAAGATCTTAACGGCGGCGCGGACGGAATCGATGAGCAGCGCCAGCTCCGACCACCTGTCGAGGGCCAGCCGGACCTTATTGCGCTGACCCAGGCACGTGGCCATAAAATCCCGGAGTTCCCTTACGGAAATGAGGGGAGACTCGGCAAGGGGCACGAGGTCATCCATCGCCACGTCGGCGCTGGAGTCCGAATCGTCCTCCGTGCCCATCACCGAGTCCCCATCCTCCTCCAGGGGGTCGTCACCAGCGGCCAACCCGTCCGCCGCGCAGTGCGAAGCGAACGACTCGGCCGCGCCAGCCAGCCCCGCCTCCGCCCGGATCCCACCCCCAGGATCGGCGGCAGAGGATTTCTCCCTGGGCTCCTCTAGGGGTGCCGGGCCAGAAGACGGCGGCGGTTCAGAGCTCCCCTCCACCTCAGACGCCGGAACGACCGGAGAAACCGGGGAGAGAACAATTTCCAGCTCCTCCAGTACGTCCGGCACCAGAGACGCAGCCAGGGGGCCATCCTCCTCCCCGCCACCAACCTCCGACCCAGCGGACGGGGGGTTTTGAATTAAAAGCTCTACCAGGACGAGCATCCCCTGGGAGACGTCCGGGTCGCATTGGGCGAGCTCATTATCCTCGAGCTCGCCCGACCCAACCCCCAGGCTGCCCGACCCGGCGAGGGGTAACGACACCGATAAAAGGTCAACTTCAATTACTGCCGCGGGTTGTTCCGCAACCCCCCCCACGGGCAGGGTCTCATCCCCATCCCCGGGAGGCACGTGCTGGACAGACACATCTGCCTCAGCCTCCCGAGGGACAGGCGACCCCTGCCGATCGCTGGTGATGACGACAGCGCTGGGGGGGCGGGGGGGCGCAGTACCCGCGGCGGGCGACGACTCCCCCTGCTTGGAGGGACCTTCCTCCTCCCGGTCCTCCTCCTCATCCAGGGGGTCGCGCCTTCTTTTTAGCACGGAGGGAGCGAGGGAGACCTCCATGTCTGCAAAGGCCTCCTCCTCGACTCCCTCCGGCGGAGCAGGTTTGTCGGGTTCCTCGGGCCCGAGCCCGGCCGCAGGTATTGGCATTACCGCTGCGGCGGTTGCGGCCACAGGCTCGGGCACGGGGCCCCTCCCGCTCACATCTGCCCTGATCAACTCCGCGAGGAGCGCGGGTGTAAGGGGCTCAAGGGGCAAGGGCTCACCATCCACGGGGGGACCTGCCCTAAGGTGCTTCTTTTTTCCCTGCGCCTTCTTTCCGGCCGGACACGCTCCCTCCCCCCCGCCGGAGGCCTTGGTGGCATCGGCCCCCGACGTCAACCGCGCATCAGACGTACTTGACGCGTGGGCAGATCCGGGGGGAAGGGCGGCGGCGGCGGCGCCAGCCTCGGCCGCACGAGATGATCCGGCGGCCTTGGAGGCAGGGCAGTTCCTCCTGATGTGCCCCACCTCCCTGCAGGCATGGCACCTCACACCGTCCGACGTCCAAAATGCGCGGTAGGCGGTCCCCTCGTGGAGGACGACGAACGCCCCTTCAGTGTCCTCCTCCCGCGCCAGCTGGATAAACAGCTGGCGCCGGAAGGAGAAGACGTGGCGAAGGCTGGCCTCCCGGAAGCCGAGCGGGATGGGCGTGATCCCCGACCTCACCTCCCCAAGTTGTCGCAAATGGGGAAGGAGGAGCTCACCAGGAACATAGGGCGGGACGTTGGAAATAATGATCCTCTGCGCGGTGGCCTCGAGAGGATCCACCGGCAGGAAGGTCCCGCCCACGGTGAGCCCCTTGGCGACAGCCAGGGACACCGCCCGCTCCGACCCCAGGAAGAACACAGCCTTCCCATACATTTTCGAGGCCGCGACGATGGCTGAGGGGCCGACAACCCCAGCCATGGCCTTGACGCAGGCCTCGATGGTCATAGTGGGGTGAGTGTAGCTCTTCACCCCAAGCTTTTTTGTTATTAATCGAAAAGGTGACGGGGCAGCAGGAACAGCGGGAGCAGCTGTGGCCGTGGCTACCACTCTCGCATAGGTCCCGGCTGGCCCCGCCACCGGCGAAGACGCAGTCGCCATTCTGGGGTGCTTTTTTTAAGGGCTACACTCACCCCAAGTCACAGGCCTGAAGGTGTTAATGGCCTCGGTGTATATATATTTTTTTTGTCCTCTATTGAGCAGAGGGAGCTGATTAAAATGAGGACACACCTCTCTCCTTATTGATTTAAATTGGGAGAGTGGCCTCTCCCCTCTGCTCAATTGGCAATTAATAAAATAGATGAAACTAAGGTGCCTTAGAAAGACAGGCAGAGAGAGACAAAGAGAGAGAGAGAGAGGTGGGGGGGTGGGAAGGAGGGAGGCCGCAAAGGGCAGTGTTGCCACTCAGGATGGTGGGTGGGTGTAGGCAGGGTTGCACTCTCCGATGGAAAAAGTCTTTGGTGATGGTGGTCTTCTGGCAGGGGGAGAAGACGTCTTCACCTGGAAAAGCTGGAGAAGCCCAGGCTTAGTCCTGCAACAGGTCTTAACGATGTAATTAAATTAAATTAAAGACTTCACCTTGGGCAGCTCCAAGCTCTCCCAGGGCAGGCAATAGAAGGGATGCTAATTAGTGGTGTGTGTGGCCTAGCTTTTAACAAGAGCACACACACACACACACTACACCCCTTGATGATCCGGCCTTGCTTCTTCTTTTCTCCCCCCACCTAAAATACAAAGTCTTGGGAGAGTGCCCCAAATAACACCCACCTGTAGATGTTCCGGATGAAGTTTTCTTCCCTCCTTTCAAGCAGTTGGTTTCTCTCCCCTCTCTCCCTCTCCTGAAGTGGAGGCCAAATTGGGGAGGCAGTGATAGAAAGGCCTCTCCCCTGGTTGATGTTGATGTAGGCCTCCTTTCTCCTTCTCCTCCTCTGTCCTCTCTCTCCAGGCACCTCAGTTGATGTAATGATGGTGGAGTTGGTGGTGGTGGTCCAACGTTCTCCTCCTCTTCCTGGTCAGGGGACCACCACTTTAATCCACTCTCCAAAGTCTGGCTGCTCCCTCTGCTCGTGCTTGCAGCTGAACAGAGGGTACTCTTTTATTTGGACCCAAAAAAAACCAATTCGACTGTAAATAAACAAAAGTTCAACTAAAGCTTAACAAATCAAATTAAAATTTGGTTTTCCGTGTTGATGATGCACTCCAGTCCCTGCGGCGCCCACCGGTCGCGGAAATACTCAAGCGCACCGGCGGACACCGCGTGCTCCATCTCCAGGGCCACCCGGGCGCGAACATGGCCGCGGAAGAGATGCAGGCAATCCGGCTGGACGACCCCCTCGACCGCCCGCTGCCTGGACCAATTGATGGCTCTTTTAGCCAGGCCCAGGAGCAGGCCCACAAGGAGGTCCTCCAACCTGTCCGCTCCCCTCCGCACCGGGTGACCATAGATCAAGAGCGTGGGACTGAAGTGCAACCAAAAATCGAGGAGCAGCCCCTTCAAGTAGTGAAAGAGGGGCTGCAACCTCTCACAATCCATATAAACGTGAAACACGGACTCCTCCAGGCCGCAAAAAATGCAGGCGGCCTGGGAGTCCGTGAACCTACTTAAAACCTTATTGCACGGGACCGCTCCGTGCAACACCCTCCAGGCCAAGTCCCCGATGGAACAAGGGAGGACTCCCGCATAGAGAGCCCTCCATTGGGGACCTCCGCTACCGCCGGTCGGCAAAACGCCACGCCAAGGCGTGTCCGGACGGTAGACGAAGATGGCAAAGTGGAGAGTGTGCAGGAGCAGCCCGTACAGGAAACCCCTCCGCGCGGAATGAAAAGGCACGGAGGGTATTTCCTCGAGACGGCTCAAGTTGTGAGGCGCCGGTTCCCGAGGGGAGTTTCGGGGCCGGGCGCCGATGAGGAATTCCGTCCGAACGGGGGTAAGCTCGGACGGGATCGCCCCACGTGCTTGAGCCGCCTCGATACACCTAGTGGAGTCGGGGCCCAGTGCCGCTTTTACCGATTCGATGGTTTCGACCGCGAGCCGGACGTTGGCCCAGGACAGGCGCCGCGCCAGCTCCTCCGGCGCCATCCAGCCCGCTCCTCCGCCATCGAGCAGGTCCCCGACTCTGGTCACCTTGCCAGCCACAGCCCTACCCTCCGCCAGCCGCCCGAACCCGTGTTCGTGGAGGTGCGGATTCCTGAGCAGCGGCTCCCGAAGGAGAGCCGCCGCTCCTGACGGGGGAGAACTCCGCCTGGAAGCGACGTAGTTCCAAACCCATAGTAGTTCCTGGTAGAAGACAGGCAGCTCCCGCAGGCCGGCACGCCTGCTGCCCACTTTCGCAAACAGGAGCTGCGTGTCGTAATTGAGGCCATGCAGCTGGCGGAAGAAAAACGTCGCCAGCGCACACCATCTCGGAGGATTCTCGACGTACAGGTATCTCTGCAGCGTCTGAAGACGGAAAGTCGCAGCCTGGGTGCGAAGGCACACCAGCGCCTGACCGCCCTCCCTAAGCGGGAGACACAGAACCGCGGCAGAGACCCAGTGCTTCCTTTTGTCCCAGAAGAAGTCGACGAGCTTCTTCTGAATCTTGGCGACAAACGCAGGGGGAGGGATCAAAGTGACCAACCGGTACCACAACATGGCGGCCACCAGCTGGTTTATGACCAGCGCTCGAGCCCTGTAGGACAACACTCGGAGCAGTCCTGTCCAGCGTCCTAGGCGAGCGGTGACTTTGGCCTCCAGCTCTTGCCAGTTCGCCGGCCAAGCGTCCTCGGCAGGGCTAAGGTAGACTCCCAAATAGAGGAGGTGCGTGGTGCTCCAGGCGAAAGGCCTGAACTCCTCCGGCAGGGAGTCCACCCGCCACTGACCCACCAGGAGTCCGGAACATTTCTCCCAGTTGATCTTGGCGGAGGATGCGTCCGAGTAAATCTGCTGGCATTCCCGCATCCTCCGCAAGTCAGCGGGATCCGTGACCGTGAGGAGCACGTCATCGGCGTAAGCCGAGAGGACCACCTCCACGCCCGGCCCTTGCAGAGCCAGTCCCGTCAACCTCTTCCGCAAGAGGCGCAGGAAAGGCTCCACGCAAATGGCATATAACTGACCGGACATGGGGCATCCCTGACGCACCCCCCTCCCGAAGCGAAGGGGCGCCGTCAAGGACCCGTTAACTTTAATCAGACACTCCGCGGCGGCGTACAGAAGTCGGATCCGGGCGACGAAATGCGTCCCGAACCCGAATGCGCGCAGAGTCCCGAAGAGATACTCGTGATCCACCCTGTCGAACGCCTTCTCCTGATCCAGGGAAAGGAAGGCGACCGACAGACCAGCCCTCTGGGAGTGGTGGACCAGGTCCCGGACCAGATGGATGTTATCGTGGATGGTCCGGCCCGGGACCGTGTAGGACTGGTCGGGGTGGATCATGTGGGCCAGCACGGTGCCAAGGCGAGCAGACATGGCCCTGGCAAAGATTTTATAGTCCGTGCTGAGGAGGGAGACCGGGCGCCAGTTCTTAAGGAGGCGGAGATCGCCCTTCTTAGGCAGCAGGACAATGACCGCCCTGCGCCAAGAGAGGGGCATCTCCCCGGTCGCCAAACTTTCCCCCAGGACCCGCGCGTAGTCGCCCCCCAAGACGTCCCAGAACGCCCTGTGGAACTCCACGGTCAGCCCGTCCAGCCCCGGGGACTTTCCCCTAGAGAGCTGGCGGAGGGCGCCGGTCAGCTCCGCCAGACTTAGCGGAGCGTCCAATTTTTCGGCGCCCTCCGGGCCAACCTTCGGCAGGTCCTCCCACAAAACTCTGCGCGCATCCTCGCTGGACGGATCCGGAGAGAACAGAGCCCCGTAATAGGCGCGGGTCTCCACGCTGATTCCCTCCGGATCCGAGACCAGAGATCCGTCGTCGGCCAGCAGCCCCAAGAGCTGCTTACGGACCCCCCGTCTTTTTTCCAGCGAGTAGAAGAAGGGGGAGCCGCGGTCCAGGTCCCGCAGGAGCTGGATCCGCGACCTCACGTACGCGCCTCGGGACCCGACGAGCTGCAGGTCCTTCAGCGCGCCCTTCTTCTCTTCGTACACCTTCCGCAGGGCCGGGTCCTCGACGACCTGACCGAGACGGGACTCCAGGTCGAGCACCTCCTTCTCCAACCGCCCGACCCGGGCCTCCCGCCTCTTGGTCGACCCCTTCGCGTACTCCGGACAGAAGAGACGGATGTGAGCCTTGCCCACATCCCACCATAGCCTCAAGGAGGGGAAGCCCCCCTGCTTCCTTCTCCAGTCGGCCCAGAATCGACGAAACGAATCCCGGAACCGTGCGTCCTCCAGCAGCAGGTTGTTAAAATGCCAGTACACGGACCCCCCCCGCGCGCGCAGCGGAGCGAGCTCCGCCCACACCAGGTGGTGGTCCGTGCACGGCACCGGCCGCATGGAAGCTGCCGGAACGCAGGAGACGAACGCCCGGGAAATGTAGAGGCGGTCGATTCTGGACCTTCCTCCCCCAGACCTCACACTAGTGAAGGCGCTGGAGTCGGGGTGGAGATTTCGCCAGACGTCCACCAAGTCGAAGGACCCAACCAGGTCCCTCAACTTCTCCATCGCCGCCGGGCTTCGCGGGGGACCCGAACGGTCCCTCGCCTCGAGGGTGCAGTTAAAATCCCCCCCGAGGATGACGCACTCGCCCACGTCGATGGAGCCCAAGAGAGCGGACACTTCTTCGAAGAAGCGCACTTGCTGCGCACTGGTCTGAGGGGCGTACACGTTCACTAGATGGAGCGGCACGCCCCCCAGGCGAACAGTGACATGGAGCAAGCGGCCCGGCACGTGCTCCTTGACCCCCAAGATCTCCGGCTGAAAATGCGGGGCCAGCAAGATAGCCACCCCGCTGGAATTGTTGGAGAGGTGACTCATGCTGACCCCTCCTTGCCACTCCAGGAGCCACGTGGCTTCGTCTCCCGGAACGGTGTGGGTTTCTTGCAGGAAGCACACCGCATACTTCCCGTCCCGAAGGACCGAGAAGTTATTGAATCTGCGGCGCGCCTCCCTGCTGCCGTTGATGTTGAGGCTGGCTATGGTTATCTTCATGTCAGAAGCATAGTGCAACCTCTACCTACACCTAACGGGGCGAGGAAGCGCAGCCGCTGGTCCGCCGCCACTTCCTCAGCAGCCCAGTGAGAAACGTTGTGAGCCGACGCAGCTCGAGCGGGTTCACACCCTCGTCCGCGCCCAAGATCTTAACGGCGGCGCGGACGGAATCGATGAGCAGCGCCAGCTCCGACCACCTGTCGAGGGCCAGCCGGACCTTATTGCGCTGACCCAGGCACGTGGCCATAAAATCCCGGAGTTCCCTTACGGAAATGAGGGGAGACTCGGCAAGGGGCACGAGGTCATCCATCGCCACGTCGGCGCTGGAGTCCGAATCGTCCTCCGTGCCCATCACCGAGTCCCCATCCTCCTCCAGGGGGTCGTCACCAGCGGCCAACCCGTCCGCCGCGCAGTGCGAAGCGAACGACTCGGCCGCGCCAGCCAGCCCCGCCTCCGCCCGGATCCCACCCCCAGGATCGGCGGCAGAGGATTTCTCCCTGGGCTCCTCTAGGGGTGCCGGGCCAGAAGACGGCGGCGGTTCAGAGCTCCCCTCCACCTCAGACGCCGGAACGACCGGAGAAACCGGGGAGAGAACAATTTCCAGCTCCTCCAGTACGTCCGGCACCAGAGACGCAGCCAGGGGGCCATCCTCCTCCCCGCCACCAACCTCCGACCCAGCGGACAGGGGGTTTTGAATTAAAAGCTCTACCAGGACGAGCATCCCCTGGGAGACGTCCGGGTCGCATTGGGCGAGCTCATTATCCTCGAGCTCGCCCGACCCAACCCCCAGGCTGCCCGACCCGGCGAGGGGTAACGACACCGATAAAAGGTCAACTTCAATTACTGCCGCGGGTTGTTCCGCAACCCCCCCCACGGGCAGGGTCTCATCCCCATCCCCGGGAGGCACGTGCTGGACAGACACATCTGCCTCAGCCTCCCGAGGGACAGGCGACCCCTGCCGATCGCTGGTGATGACGACAGCGCTGGGGGGGCGGGGGGGCGCAGTACCCGCGGCGGGCGACGACTCCCCCTGCTCGGAGGGACCTTCCTCCTCCCGGTCCTCCTCCTCATCCAGGGGGTCGCGCCTTCTTTTTAGCACGGAGGGAGCGAGGGAGACCTCCATGTCTGCAAAGGCCTCCTCCTCGACTCCCTCCGGCGGAGCAGGTTTGTCGGGTTCCTCGGGCCCGAGCCCGGCCGCAGGTATTGGCATTACCGCTGCGGCGGTTGCGGCCACAGGCTCGGGCACGGGGCCCCTCCCGCTCACATCTGCCCTGATCAACTCCGCGAGGAGCGCGGGTGTAAGGGGCTCAAGGGGCAAGGGCTCACCATCCACGGGGGGACCTGCCCTAAGGTGCTTCTTTTTTCCCCGCGCCTTCTTTCCGGCCGGACACGCTCCCTCCCCCCCGCCGGAGGCCTTGGTGGCATCGGCCCCCGACGTCAACCGCGCATCAGACGTACTTGACGCGTGGGCAGATCCGGGGGGAAGGGCGGCGGCGGCGGCGCCAGCCTCGGCCGCACGAGATGATCCGGCGGCCTTGGAGGCAGGGCAGTTCCTCCTGATGTGCCCCACCTCCCTGCAGGCATGGCACCTCACACCGTCCGACGTCCAAAAGGCGCGGTAGGCGGTCCCCTCGTGGAGGACGACGAACGCCCCTTCAGTGTCCTCCTCCCGCGCCAGCTGGATAAACAGCTGGCGCCGGAAGGAGAAGACGTGGCGAAGGCTGGCCTCCCGGAAGCCGAGCGGGATGGGCGTGATCCCCGACCTCACCTCCCCAAGTTGTCGCAAATGGGGAAGGAGGAGCTCACCAGGAACATAGGGCGGGACGTTGGAAATAATGATCCTCTGCGCGGTGGCCTCGAGAGGATCCACCGGCAGGAAGGTCCCGCCCACGGTGAGCCCCTTGGCGACAGCCAGGGACACCGCCCGCTCCGACCCCAGGAAGAACACAGCCTTCCCATACATTTTCGAGGCCGCGACGATGGCTGAGGGGCCGACAACCCCAGCCATGGCCTTGACGCAGGCCTCGATGGTCATAGTGGGGTGAGTGTAGCTCTTCACCCCAAGCTTTTTTGTTATTAATCGAAAAGGTGACGGGGCAGCAGGAACAGCGGGAGCAGCTGTGGCCGTGGCTACCACTCTCGCATAGGTCCCGGCTGGCCCCGCCACCGGCGAAGACGCAGTCGCCATTCTGGGGTGCTTTTTTTAAGGGCTACACTCACCCCAAGTCACAGGCCTGAAGGTGTTAATGGCCTCGGTGTATATATATTTTTTTTGTCCTCTATTGAGCAGAGGGAGCTGATTAAAATGAGGACACACCTCTCTCCTTATTGATTTAAATTGGGAGAGTGGCCTCTCCCCTCTGCTCAATTGGCAATTAATAAAATAGATGAAACTAAGGTGCCTTAGAAAGACAGGCAGAGAGAGACAAAGAGAGAGAGAGAGAGGTGGGGGGGGTGGGAAGGAGGGAGGCCGCAAAGGGCAGTGTTGCCACTCAGGATGGTGGGTGGGTGTAGGCAGGGTTGCACTCTCCGATGGAAAAAGTCTTTGGTGATGGTGGTCTTCTGGCAGGGGGAGAAGACGTCTTCACCTGGAAAAGCTGGAGAAGCCCAGGCTTAGTCCTGCAACAGGTCTTAACGATGTAATTAAATTAAATTAAAGACTTCACCTTGGGCAGCTCCAAGCTCTCCCAGGGCAGGCAATAGAAGGGATGCTAATTAGTGGTGTGTGTGGCCTAGCTTTTAACAAGAGCACACACACTACACCCCTTGATGATCCGGCCTTGCTTCTTCTTTTCTCCCCCCACCTAAAATACAAAGTCTTGGGAGAGTGCCCCAAATAACACCCACCTGTAGATGTTCCGGATGAAGTTTTCTTCCCTCCTTTCAAGCAGTTGGTTTCTCTCCCCTCTCTCCCTCTCCTGAAGTGGAGGCCAAATTGGGGAGGCAGTGATAGAAAGGCCTCTCCCCTGGTTGATGTTGATGTAGGCCTCCTTTCTCCTTCTCCTCCTCTGTCCTCTCTCTCCAGGCACCTCAGTTGATGTAATGATGGTGGAGTTGGTGGTGGTGGTCCAACGTTCTCCTCCTCTTCCTGGTCAGGGGACCACCACTTTAATCCACTCTCCAAAGTCTGGCTGCTCCCTCTGCTCGTGCTTGCAGCTGAACAGAGGGTACTCTTTTATTTGGACCCAAAAAAAACCAATTCGACTGTAAATAAACAAAAG
The DNA here is from genome assembly GCF_052327205.1 of Somniosus microcephalus. NCBI lineage: Eukaryota > Metazoa > Chordata > Chondrichthyes > Squaliformes > Somniosidae > Somniosus > Somniosus microcephalus. Next base: position 29,946,250 of record NC_140995.1, on the reverse strand, counting down.
TTCAACTAAAGCTTAGAAATCAAATTAAAATTTGGTTATCCGTGTTGATGATGCACTCCAGTCCCCGCGGCGCCCACCGGTCGCGGAAATACTCAAGCGCACCGGCGGACACCGCGTGCTCCATCTCCAGGGCCACCCGGGCGCGAACATGGCCGCGGAAGAGATGCAGGCAATCCGGCTGGACGACCCCCTCGACCGCCCGCTGCCTGGACCAATTGATGGCTCTTTTAGCCAGGCCCAGGAGCAGGCCCACAAGGAGGTCCTCCAACCTGTCCGCTCCCCTCCGCACCGGGTGACCGTAGATCAAGAGCGTGGGACTGAAGTGCAACCAAAAATCGAGGAGCAGCCCCTTCAAGTAGTGAAAGAGGGGCTGCAACCTCTCACAATCCATATAAACGTGAAACACGGACTCCTCCAGGCCGCAAAAAATGCAGGCGGCCTGGGAGTCCGTGAACCTACTTAAAACCTTATTGCACGGGACCGCTCCGTGCAACACCCTCCAGGCCAAGTCCCCGATGGAACAAGGGAGGACTCCCGCATAGAGAGCCCTCCATTGGGGACCTCCGCTACCGCCGGTCGGCAAAACGCCACGCCAAGGCGTGTCCGGACGGTAGACGAAGATGGCAAAGTGGAGAGTGTGCAGGAGCAGCCCGTACAGGAAACCCCTCCACGCGGAATGAAAAGGCACGGAGGGTATTTCCTCGAGACGGCTCAAGTTGTGAGGCGCCGGTTCCCGAGGGGAGTTTCGGGGCCGGGCGCCGATGAGGAATTCCGTCCGAACGGGGGTAAGCTCGGACGGGATCGCCCCACGTGCTTGAGCCGCCTCGATACACCTAGTGGAGTCGGGGCCCAGTGCCGCTTTTACCGATTCGATGGTTTCGACCGCGAGCCGGACGTTGGCCCAGGACAGGCGCCGCGCCAGCTCCTCCGGCGCCATCCAGCCCGCTCCTCCGCCATCGAGCAGGTCCCCGACTCTGGTCACCTTGCCAGCCACAGCCCTACCCTCCGCCAGCCGCCCGAACCCGTGTTCGTGGAGGTGCGGATTCCTGAGCAGCGGCTCCCGAAGGAGAGCCGCCGCTCCTGACGGGGGAGAGCTCCGCCTGGAAGCGACGTAGTTCCAAACCCATAGTAGTTCCTGGTAGAAGACAGGCAGCTCCCGCAGGCCGGCACGCCTGCTGCCCACTTTCGCAAACAGGAGCTGCGTGTCGTAATTGAGGCCATGCAGCTGGCGGAAGAAAAACGTCGCCAGCGCACACCATCTCGGAGGATTCTCGACGTACAGGTATCTCTGCAGCGTCTGAAGACGGAAAGTCGCAGCCTGGGTGCGAAGGCACACCAGCGCCTGACCGCCCTCCCTAAGCGGGAGACACAGAACCGCGGCAGAGACCCAGTGCTTCCTTTTGTCCCAGAAGAAGTCGATGAGCTTCTTCTGAATCTTGGCGACAAACGCAGGGGGAGGGATCAAAGTGACCAACCGGTACCACAACATGGCGGCCACCAGCTGGTTTATGACCAGCGCTCGACCCCTGTAGGACAACACTCGGAGCAGTCCTGTCCAGCGTCCTAGGCGAGCGGTGACTTTGGCCTCCAGCTCTTGCCAGTTCGCCGGCCAAGCGTCCTCGGCAGGGCTAAGGTAGACTCCCAAATAGAGGAGGTGCGTGGTGCTCCAGGCGAAAGGCCTGAACTCCTCCGGCAGGGAGTCCACCCGCCACTGACCCACCAGGAGTCCAGAACATTTCTCCCAGTTGATCTTGGCGGAGGATGCGTCCGAGTAAATCTGCTGGCATTCCCGCATCCTCCGCAAGTCAGCGGGATCCGTGACCGTGAGGAGCACGTCATCGGCGTAAGCCGAGAGGACCACCTCCACGCCCGGCCCTTGCAGAGCCAGTCCCGTCAACCTCTTCCGCAAGAGGCGCAGGAAAGGCTCCACGCAAATGGCATATAACTGGCCGGACATGGGGCATCCCTGACGCACCCCCCTCCCGAAGCGAAGGGGCGCCGTCAAGGACCCGTTAACTTTAATCAGACACTCCGCGGCGGCGTACAGAAGTCGGATCCGGGCGACGAAATGCGTCCCGAACCCGAATGCGCGCAGAGTCCCGAAGAGATACTCGTGATCCACCCTGTCGAACGCCTTCTCCTGATCCAGGGAAAGGAAGGCGACCGACAGACCAGCCCTCTGGGAGTGGTGGACCAGGTCCCGGACCAGATGGATGTTATCGTGGATGGTCCGGCCCGGGACCGTGTAGGACTGGTCGGGGTGGATCATGTGGGCCAGCACGGTGCCAAGGCGAGCAGACATGGCCCTGGCAAAGATTTTATAGTCCGTGCTGAGGAGGGAGACCGGGCGCCAGTTCTTAAGGAGGCGGAGATCGCCCTTCTTAGGCAGCAGGACAATGACCGCCCTGCGCCAAGAGAGGGGCATCTCCCCGGTCGCCAAACTTTCCCCCAGGACCCGCGCGTAGTCGCCCCCCAAGACGTCCCAGAACGCCCTGTGGAACTCCACGGTCAGCCCGTCCAGCCCCGGGGACTTTCCCCTAGAGAGCTGGCGGAGGGCGCCGGTCAGCTCCGCCAGACTTAGCGGAGCGTCCAATTTTTCGGCGCCCTCCGGGCCAACCTTCGTCAGGTCCTCCCACAAAACTCTGCGCGCATCCTCGCTGGACGGATCCGGAGAGAACAGAGCCCCGTAATAGGCGCGGGTCTCCGCGCTGATTCCCTCCGGATCCGAGACCAGAGATCCGTCGTCGGCCAGCAGCCCCAAGAGCTGCTTACGGACCCCCCGTCTTTTTTCCAGCGAGTAGAAGAAGGGGGAGCCGCGGTCCAGGTCCCGCAGGAGCTGGATCCGCGACCTCACGTACGCGCCTCGGGACCCGACGAGCTGCAGGTCCTTCAGCGCGCCCTTCTTCTCTTCGTACACCTTCCGCAGGGCCGGGTCCTCGACGACCTGACCGAGACGGGACTCCAGGTCGAGCACCTCCTTCTCCAACCGCCCGACCCGGGCCTCCCGCCTCTTGGTCGACCCCTTCGCGTACTCCTGACAGAAGAGACGGATGTGAGCCTTGCCCACATCCCACCATAGCCTCAAGGAGGGGAAGCCCCCCTGCTTCCTTCTCCAGTCGGCCCAGAATCGACGAAACGAATCCCGGAACCGTGCGTCCTCCAGCAGCAGGTTGTTAAAATGCCAGTACACGGACCCCCCCCGCGCGCGCAGCGGAGCGAGCTCCGCCCACACCAGGTGGTGGTCCGTGCACGGCACCGGCCGCATGGAAGCTGCCGGAACGCAGGAGACGAACGCCCGGGAAATGTAGAGGCGGTCGATTCTGGACCTTCCTCCCCCAGACCTCACGCTAGTGAAGGCGCTGGAGTCGGGGTGGAGATTTCGCCAGACGTCCACCAAGTCGAAGGACCCAACCAGGTCCCTCAACTTCTCCATCGCCGCCGGGCTTCGCGGGGGACCCGAACGGTCCCTCGCCTCGAGGGTGCAGTTAAAATCCCCCCCGAGGATGACGCACTCGCCCACGTCGATGGAGCCCAAGAGAGCGGACACTTCTTCGAAGAAGCGCACTTGCTGCGCACTGGTCTGAGGGGCGTACACGTTCACTAGATGGAGCGGCACGCCCCCCAGGCGAACAGTGACATGGAGCAAGCGGCCCGGCACGTGCTCCTTGACCCCCAAGATCTCCGGCTGAAAATGCGGGGCCAGCAAGATAGCCACCCCGCTGGAATTGTTGGAGAGGTGACTCATGCTGACCCCTCCTTGCCACTCCAGGAGCCATGTGGCTTCGTCTCCCGGAACGGTGTGGGTTTCTTGCAGGAAGCACACCGCATACTTCCCGTCCCGAAGGACCGAGAAGTTATTGAATCTGCGGCGCGCCTCCCTGCTGCCGTTGATGTTGAGGCTGGCTATGGTTATCTTCATGTCAGAAGCATAGTGCAACCTCTACCTACACCTAACGGGGCGAGGAAGCGCAGCCGCTGGTCCGCCGCCACTTCCTCAGCAGCCCAGTGAGAAACGTTGTGAGCCGACGCAGCTCGAGCGGGTTCACACCCTCGTCCGCGCCCAAGATCTTAACGGCGGCGCGGACGGAATCGATGAGCAGCGCCAGCTCCGACCACCTGTCGAGGGCCAGCCGGACCTTATTGCGCTGACCCAGGCACGTGGCCATAAAATCCCGGAGTTCCCTTACGGAAATGAGGGGAGACTCGGCAAGGGGCACGAGGTCATCCATCGCCACGTCGGCGCTGGAGTCCGAATCGTCCTCCGTGCCCATCACCGAGTCCCCATCCTCCTCCAGGGGGTCGTCACCAGCGGCCAACCCGTCCGCCGCGCAGTGCGAAGCGAACGACTCGGCCGCGCCAGCCAGCCCCGCCTCCGCCCGGATCCCACCCCCAGGATCGGCGGCAGAGGATTTCTCCCTGGGCTCCTCTAGGGGTGCCGGGCCAGAAGACGGCGGCGGTTCAGAGCTCCCCTCCACCTCAGACGCCGGAACGACCGGAGAAACCGGGGAGAGAACAATTTCCAGCTCCTCCAGTACGTCCGGCACCAGAGACGCAGCCAGGGGGCCATCCTCCTCCCCGCCACCAACCTCCGACCCAGCGGACAGGGGGTTTTGAATTAAAAGCTCTACCAGGACGAGCATCCCCTGGGAGACGTCCGGGTCGCATTGGGCGAGCTCATTATCCTCGAGCTCGCCCGACCCAACCCCCAGGCTGCCCGACCCGGCGAGGGGTAACGACACCGATAAAAGGTCAACTTCAATTACTGCCGCGGGTTGTTCCGCAACCCCCCCCACGGGCAGGGTCTCATCCCCATCCCCGGGAGGCACGTGCTGGACAGACACATCTGCCTCAGCCTCCCGAGGGACAGGCGACCCCTGCCGATCGCTGGTGATGACGACAGCGCTGGGGGGGCGGGGGGGCGCAGTACCCGCGGCGGGCGACGACTCCCCCTGCTCGGAGGGACCTTCCTCCTCCCGGTCCTCCTCCTCATCCAGGGGGTCGCGCCTTCTTTTTAGCACGGAGGGAGCGAGGGAGACCTCCATGTCTGCAAAGGCCTCCTCCTCGACTCCCTCCGGCGGAGCAGGTTTGTCGGGTTCCTCGGGCCCGAGCCCGGCCGCAGGTATTGGCATTACCGCTGCGGCGGTTGCGGCCACAGGCTCGGGCACGGGGCCCCTCCCGCTCACATCTGCCCTGATCAACTCCGCGAGGAGCGCGGGTGTAAGGGGCTCAAGGGGCAAGGGCTCACCATCCACGGGGGGACCTGCCCTAAGGTGCTTCTTTTTTCCCCGCGCCTTCTTTCCGGCCGGACACGCTCCCTCCCCCCCGCCGGAGGCCTTGGTGGCATCGGCCCCCGACGTCAACCGCGCATCAGACGTACTTGACGCGTGGGCAGATCCGGGGGGAAGGGCGGCGGCGGCGGCGCCAGCCTCGGCCGCACGAGATGATCCGGCGGCCTTGGAGGCAGGGCAGTTCCTCCTGATGTGCCCCACCTCCCTGCAGGCATGGCACCTCACACCGTCCGACGTCCAAAAGGCGCGGTAGGCGGTCCCCTCGTGGAGGACGACGAACGCCCCTTCAGTGTCCTCCTCCCGCGCCAGCTGGATAAACAGCTGGCGCCGGAAGGAGAAGACGTGGCGAAGGCTGGCCTCCCGGAAGCCGAGCGGGATGGGCGTGATCCCCGACCTCACCTCCCCAAGTTGTCGCAAATGGGGAAGGAGGAGCTCACCAGGAACATAGGGCGGGACGTTGGAAATAATGATCCTCTGCGCGGTGGCCTCGAGAGGATCCACCGGCAGGAAGGTCCCGCCCACGGTGAGCCCCTTGGCGACAGCCAGGGACACCGCCCGCTCCGACCCCAGGAAGAACACAGCCTTCCCATACATTTTCGAGGCCGCGACGATGGCTGAGGGGCCGACAACCCCAGCCATGGCCTTGACGCAGGCCTCGATGGTCATAGTGGGGTGAGTGTAGCTCTTCACCCCAAGCTTTTTTGTTATTAATCGAAAAGGTGACGGGGCAGCAGGAACAGCGGGAGCAGCTGTGGCCGTGGCTACCACTCTCGCATAGGTCCCGGCTGGCCCCGCCACCGGCGAAGACGCAGTCGCCATTCTGGGGTGCTTTTTTTAAGGGCTACACTCACCCCAAGTCACAGGCCTGAAGGTGTTAATGGCCTCGGTGTATATATATTTTTTTTGTCCTCTATTGAGCAGAGGGAGCTGATTAAAATGAGGACACACCTCTCTCCTTATTGATTTAAATTGGGAGAGTGGCCTCTCCCCTCTGCTCAATTGGCAATTAATAAAATAGATGAAACTAAGGTGCCTTAGAAAGACAGGCAGAGAGAGACAAAGAGAGAGAGAGAGAGGTGGGGGGGGTGGGAAGGAGGGAGGCCGCAAAGGGCAGTGTTGCCACTCAGGATGGTGGGTGGGTGTAGGCAGGGTTGCACTCTCCGATGGAAAAAGTCTTTGGTGATGGTGGTCTTCTGGCAGGGGGAGAAGACGTCTTCACCTGGAAAAGCTGGAGAAGCCCAGGCTTAGTCCTGCAACAGGTCTTAACGATGTAATTAAATTAAATTAAAGACTTCACCTTGGGCAGCTCCAAGCTCTCCCAGGGCAGGCAATAGAAGGGATGCTAATTAGTGGTGTGTGTGGCCTAGCTTTTAACAAGAGCACACACACTACACCCCTTGATGATCCGGCCTTGCTTCTTCTTTTCTCCCCCCACCTAAAATACAAAGTCTTGGGAGAGTGCCCCAAATAACACCCACCTGTAGATGTTCCGGATGAAGTTTTCTTCCCTCCTTTCAAGCAGTTGGTTTCTCTCCCCTCTCTCCCTCTCCTGAAGTGGAGGCCAAATTGGGGAGGCAGTGATAGAAAGGCCTCTCCCCTGGTTGATGTTGATGTAGGCCTCCTTTCTCCTTCTCCTCCTCTGTCCTCTCTCTCCAGGCACCTCAGTTGATGTAATGATGGTGGAGTTGGTGGTGGTGGTCCAACGTTCTCCTCCTCTTCCTGGTCAGGGGACCACCACTTTAATCCACTCTCCAAAGTCTGGCTGCTCCCTCTGCTCGTGCTTGCAGCTGAACAGAGGGTAACTTAAGACTGAAGTACAGAAGCCTGCTATGGCTTTATATACAGGGGTGGTCACTGCCAGTACTGCAGTATAGAATCAGTTCTTCTCTTAAAGGTACATACACAACAATTCCTCCCCTTTTAGATAAACAGTACATAACATTCATTTAACAACTAAATAATAACTAATTACAATTACAATTTTCTCTGTACTATATACATCAACTGAAATAATCATTTATAAGTTCAATCTTTGAGGAGGCTTCCTGATCCTGACTGGATAGTGCCTTTCTCGAGTATCCTGTTCTTGCGGCGGAGTTGATTCTGGCTCATTGTCATTGGTTGGTTCATCAGCTTCCAATACCACTGCTTCTGAGGTTGATGCAATCTGTACTTCGGGTTGATTACCAGGTGCACCTGCTCGTGGTATGGGTTTGGCTTGTTCCTGTGACTCTAGAATCTGGTCAGCATGGCGTCTCACGATGCTCTCTCCAACGTCCACTGTGTACATTGGTTGTTCCTAACTGTGTGCATATCGTTCCTGGCTGCCATTTTTCTGTTCGGTAGTCGCGGGCCAAGACTGGTTGCCCTATCTTGAAGCTTCTGGTTGGCTTCTCATTTATGTGCTGGAATTGCTTATCCTCAACATCTCATCTTATGTTTGGTTTGAGCAAATCCAGGTGACATCTTAGCCTTCGGTTGAAGAACATCATGGCTGGAGCTTGGTTGGTGACTGCATGTGTCGCATTCCGGTAAGCAAACAAGAAATTATCCACCTTGTGTTGTAGTGGTATGTCGTCGTTATACATTGCCTTTATTGCCTTTTTAAAGGTCTGAACAAACCTCTCAGCCAATCCATTTGTGGCTGGATGATATGGGGCAGATGTGTAATGTTTCACCCCATTATTCCTCAGAAACCTCCAGAAATCCTCGGACACAAACTGTGGCCCATTGTCGGAGCAAATCTGTTCTGGCAAGCCATTCCTGGCGAAGATGGTCCATAGGAATGCAATAGTTTTCTCCGTGGTGGTGGAGGACATTTTGATGACCTTTGGCCATTTCGAATGGGCGTCCACAGCGATCAGGAACATTGGCCTAGAAATTCAGTGAGGCGCTGCCAGCTTTGCGGCCAGTTACCGCCCAAAGAGGGCTTCTGCGCCAATAGAGGAGTTTGCACTGATATTCAGCGCAGCGGTAATGGCGGCGGTAGCCGTTAGCGTTGCGCCGGCACCGATGATGTCATCGGTGTGCGCAGTGCCCCGCTACTGCCCCGTTACCGGCCCGACCCCCATATTGAGTTGCGGCCGCCTCTTCCGCAGCGGCCGCAAACAGCGACCAGAAAACGGGGCCGCACTGTAGCCTTAGTGGGGCGCTTTAAGGTGGAGGTGCGGCCGGCCGCTTTTTCGGCGGCCGCCTGCCCGCACTTCCTTCCCCGGCCTCCTCCACCGCCCCCCCGCGGCATTGCCGGCTGCTTTCCGTGAACCCGGCACTTCTCCGTGGTGCCGGGCTCATTTGCCGGCACTATCCAGCGGCGATCTCCCCGTTGCAGGCACCTCCCCCTTAAGAGAAGGAGGAGGCCTGCAGTACCGCAGCCTGCCGCTCCGCAGCGGGTGGCGCAGCGGCGCCTAGAGCGCTGAAATTCAGTTTCAGCACCCCAAGCGGGGGCGGACACACTCTGGAATAGCGCCCGGTTCTGACTTGGGGCGCAAAAACTGAATATCTGACGGTCGCAACTGGCTCCGCGCTCAGCGCTAACTTTTGGGCGCACGCCAGCTGGCGGGCCCAAAGTGAATTTCTAGGCCATTGAGTCCATAAATGGACCAGCAAAATCAATGTGTACCCATTGCAATGGAGATGAGGGCCACTCCCATGGCTGTAGCGGGGCCTGTGGTGGAGCGTTTTAGACCTTCTGGCATGCTGTGCATCTCTTGGTCATATCCTCGATTTCTTTATCGAATCCCGGCCACCACACAAACGCCCTGGCTAGGCTCTTCATTTTCACCCCTCCCAGATGACCCTCATGAAGCTCATTGAGCACTCTATCTCTCAACTTGGGTGGAATCACCACTCGGGATCCACACATCAAGGTCCCCCGGCAAACTGACAGCTGTTCTCTCCTTGGCGAGAATGCTGGCAACAGTGAGTCGCCATGTGCTGGCCATCCCTTCACCGTCAAATCATAGACCCGAGAGAGTGTCGGGTCATTTCGGATTTCCTTCTCTATACTTGAGTTTGTAACAGGTAGACATTCGACTATGGTCGCATGGAATATCTCAACAGGGTCCACTGCAGGTGCTTCCTCTACTGTAGGCAACGGTAGGTGTGACAGCCCATCAGCATTTCCATGCTGTTTCGTACCCTTGTACTCTATGTCATACTGATGTGCCCCTAGAAAAAGTGACCATCTTTGCAGCCGTTGTGCCGTCATCACCGGAACGCCCTTCTTTGGGTTAAAAATGGAGACCAGAGGCTGATGATCAATCAGTAGGGTAAATTTCTGCCCGTGCAGATAGTGATTGAACTTCTTCACCCCCCAAACCAGGCTGAGGGCCTCCCTGTCAATCTGGGCGTAGTTACGCTCGGCTGAGGTTAACGAGCGCGACGCAAAGGCTATTGGCCTCTCTGAACCATCAAGGAATTTGTGTGACAGCACCACTCCAATGCCGTAGGGAGACGCATCACATGCTAACCAAAACGGTAGTGTTGGGTTGTAATGGGCCAATACTTCTTTTGAAGTGATTAGGCATTTACATTTCTGAAAGGTACACTTACACTCATCACTCCATTTCCATGTTACTCCAGTTTGCAGCAGGGCGTTCAGTGGGTGCAGAATTGTAGATAAATTCGGCAAGAACTTATGGTAGTAGTTCACCAACCCGAGGAACGACCTCAGTTGCGACACAGTTTCCGGTGCTGGAGCCTTGACTACAACCTCAATCTTGTCCGGCGACTTATGCAACCCTTCCTCATCAATCATGTGGCCACAATGTGAGATTTGTCTCCTGAAGAACTCGCATTTGGGGCGGTTGGCTCGTAGCCCATATTCCTGTAATCTAGTGAGCACCTGCTCCAGGTTGGCAAGGTGTTCACTGTCATTTTCGCCCGTAACCAGGATGTCGTCCAAATAACACTGGGTCCCCGGGATCCCTTGCAGGACTTGTTCCATCGCCCTCTGCCAAATAGCCGGGGCTGATACTACCCCGAATACCAGTCGATTGTACTGGTAAAGGCCTTTGTGAGTGTTTATCGTGAGGTATTTCCTAGATGCTTATTCCACCTCCATTTGTAGATACGCTTGGGCCAGATCAATCTTTGTAAAGCGTTTCCCTCCAGATAGTGAGGCGAAAATATCTTCTATCCATGGAAGTGGATGTTGTACTGTGTGCAGGACTGGGTTCACAGTTACCTTGAAGTCCCCACAGATGCGAACCTTCTTCGGCTCCCCAGGCATGCTGCTCAATGATTTCTTCATTACAGGAACGATGGGTGTGGCCCACTCGCTCCAGTCCACCTTGGACAGCACACCCGAACGCTCCAAACTCCAGACTCTCCAGCTCTGCTTCAACGGTTGGGCGGATCGCGTAAACATTTTGGGTTTGCGTTATCTTCGATTTTTATCATTGCCATTACTCCTTTTAGAGTCCCAAGTCCTTGTTGGAACACCTCTTTCGCGTCAGTTAGAATTTTTGACAGTCGTCCAGGTGTGACGTCATCATCCTTTTTGTCAGTCACAGTTAGCGCCTGAATGGAATGCCAATCCAATTGTATTTTTCGGATCCATTCACGTCCCAATAATGGTGGTCCTCCATCTGGTAGTATATATAGATACAGTTTCTGTGTTTCCTTGCCGTTGTATTCAACTGGCACCCTTATTTTTCCTCTGGGGTAGACTTTTTGCCCCGTGTATGTCTTCAATACAATGGACGTGTCCTTCAAGGGTATGTGTGAGAATAGCCGCTCATAGTCTCGTCGATTCATGACAGTTAGGGCTGATCCTGTGTCCAATTCCATCTTTAATGGGGACCCTGCTTTCATGAGGGTGACCCAAATGGTTCGGTGATCCTCCTTTGCGATCACGTTGTGTAACTTTAGACAACTTTGTCTCCTGCTCCCGGAGTCCTTATCACTCTCCTGATCTTCCGAACTACTGTCTGTCAATTTATTTACTTTCTTGTACTTTTCCTTAGTAGTTCTTGTAGTGTTGGTTTTCTTTCCCGACCTGCAGACTCTTGCTATGTGTCCCATTTTCCCACATTGCCTGCATACTTTGTACTTAAACCAGCAGTCCTTCTGATCATGGGTTGTTCTGCCGCAGCGATAGCACTTTTCTGCTCCATATGCCATTTTGTTAGCGCTGTATTCTTGTGGTTTCTGTTGTATTTCCGCAGCTCCCTGTGCTGCTGCTTTGTAGGATACTGCCACGCTGAAAGCCTGTACTAGCTTCAGGTCCTTTTCCGAAAGTAGTCGTTTCTGGGTTCCTTCACTCTGGAGCCCTCAGACAAACTTATCCCATAAGGTGTCTGCCAGTCCTGCTCCGAACTGGCAGTGCTTCGATAACTTGCATAGTTCCGTAAGATAGTCAGCATTGCTCTCATCTTTATGCTGGTTTCTTTTATGGAACTTGAATATTTCTGCTATCAGCAGCAGTGTAGGGTTTAGGTGTTCCTGTAAGATATTAACAATCTCTTCAAAACTTTTCTCCATTGGTTTAGCTGGGGTAATTAAATTCCGCAATAGGCCGTACGTTCTCGCGCCCATCAAATTTAATAATACCGACGCCTTCTTTCCATCGGCCACCTCATTTGCCTTGCAGTACACTTCAATTCTTTCCACATACATGGTCCAGTCTTCTACCGCGTTGTCGAAAGCAGTGATACTGCCACTTTTCGGCATCTTGGGTGATTTAAAATGGTGCCTCCCGCACTTTTTCTTCTTCACCAATGGATTAAAATGGCGCCTCCCGCGCTTTTCCTTCTTCCCCAATGGAATAAAATGGTGCCTCCCGCGCTTTTCCTTCTTCCCCTTGCTGCCACGCTGCTCCTAGCGTTCTGCAGGGTAATGGCAGTAACCCACGGCTTCGGCGCGTCTCACTTTTCCTTCCCCTTGTTTTATTTTCGCTATGCTGCCCGGTTCTTGAGCACCGACCGCGCCCTGTGCGCTCCATCCTCTCTCTCTCTCTTTTCCTCCCGACGACGCTGCATGGCCCCTTTGCAGAGCCGCTCGATCGAGCTCGAGCCCGCCGCAGTCTGGAAGGGTCAGCGCACTACCTGCTACCAGCATGATTTGCTGGATCACCTTGACTGGGGAGCCAAGCCCAGCTCTCCACAGCCTCTCCTGCAACTCTCCGAACTCCGATGGATCCTTGGGCGGTTGCCTGCGGTCGACGCCCGTTGCTCTGACTTCGACCTCCAAGAAGCTTCTTCTCAGGGAAAGATCCCCATGAGGTGATGCAGTACTGCAGGTGAGTTCGAACCTGTTCATCGCCAGTGTGGTGTCCGAATATCAAGAATACACGGACTGCAGGAGAACAATAATAACAGCTATTTACTGAACAGAGGGTAACGTAAGACTGAAGTACAGAAGCCTGCTATGGCTTTATATAGAGTACTGCAGTATAGAATCAGTTCTTCTCTTAAAGGTACATACACAACGCCCATAAACGAATAAAAAAAATCCAAATAAACAATCAAAGCAAATGGTTCTTCATCTGTCATGACTTGATTTGGCAGCTCATGAAATGGGGCAGAAAGATGGAAAACCTATGGCACAAAATTGATAAAGCCTCGATGTCTGAATTAAAACATTTGTGGGTTAATTGTACCTACCCCTGCTGAATGCCCCGCAACTTCATTTGTCTATTTAGCATTTTCAACAGAGCCCAGCCTGTTTTGTGCATTCAGGTATTGGAAATGAATCCACCTTGGTAACTGCAGTCATTCCCCAGTGCACTGCAATCAACCTATCCCCAGTGACTTTTCTGTCCAAAGATAAGCACAATATGAGCTATTAACTGGCTCAATGGCTCAATGTTGTAATATCTTCTTTACATTTACTCAAGTTGACTTTCAATATTCGGATCAGCATCCAAAAACAGTAATTATATTGATCCACACACAGGTACGTGGCAGGAGCTGAAAGATGTGTCTTCCAAGCACGTTTTACTAACGGGGAGATCTGTCATGGCAAGTCTCCGTGAGACTGTGTATATACTCAAACAAACATGAGCACTTCCTCCCTTATCAATCCATTTAATTCTGGGGTAAGTAGTTTGGATTGAAAGCACATCAGTCTAGCCCTCACCACCCCACCCCACGCCTTCGCCCCGCCCACCCCCCATTACCACCCAGATTTTCTGCTTTAAATTATCTTCACTGGTCCCACACATTCTTATCCAAAATTCTGGATTGATTTTATGTCATTTGCTCCAATTGCTCACTGAATACATCAACATTTCTGAACAACACAAACAGATCATCGTGTCAATTAGTGAGGTCGGGATTATATGTTGAAATTACTTTGAGAAGCATGAGGAGGAGGTTGTGCACGTCTTTGATGCAAGCACTTACTCCTTCCCCCTTGACAAATGCAATTTGTGGTGAATTTAAGGTCATCAAAGTAATATCCTGTGAGCCCAATGGATCGACGGATACGACTTGCTGCGATCAAATCTGTTTCTAGTAACATGGAGTGAGATAAATTGGGTAAAAATGATACACACTGCTTCACTTTTCACATAACGGTGGATGGGTACCTCTCCTATTGATTGCACATATGTCTGCTTAAGCTACACCAGACCAGGTCCATTTTACTCTGTTATTTTTATTCCAGTTCTGTGACAGTGGTTAATAGCTACTTGTATTGAACTGAAATTTTTAATCCATGAGAATATTAGTTCTGTATTCACAAATGCTCAAATTAAAGGGAAATATCCTTATTTGTTGCAAACTGAAGATAATTCAAAATTTCATATCTTTCTCCTTTAAACTAGCAGGGTGTAATTTTTTGCTATATTTGTACCTGCAGTTGCAGTTGCTATTATGGCCCCAAATTTCCTGGATCGCAATTAAGCCAAAATTTATGGCAGTTTGTGCATTGGTCTTACCGATGGGAACCTGCGCCGAAATCTTGGAGTTCATTAGGCTATGTTGCAACATAAAATCAAGTGTAAATACAGCACCAGCAACTGCTGCCTAATTGTGTTGCAAATTTATTCTCAATTTTTAAAATGGTGTATTGCCCTCTTTCTGTGCTGTAAATTCTATATAATTCTATGTAAAATATGTTAGTTTAATTTAGGTAGTCTACTGAAACTGTGATATAATACAACAACGACAACAACTTGCATTTTATATAACGCCTTTAACATAGCAAAACATCCCAAGGCGCTTCACACGAGCGTTACCAAACAAAATTTGACACCGAGGCACATAAGGAGATTTTTGGACAGATGACCAAATGCTTGATCAAAGAGGTAGGTTTTAAGCAGCATCTTAAAGGCAGAGAGAGATGTGGAAAGGCGGAGAAGTTTAGGGAGGGAATTCCAGAGCCTCGGGCCTAGGCAGCTGAAGGCACGGCCACCAATGCTGGAGCGATTAAAATCGGGGGTGTGCAAGAGGTCAGAATTGGAGGAGCACAGAGATCTTGGAGGCTTTGTAGGGCTGGAGGTTGGAGGGGCCATAGAGGAATTTGAAAACAAAGATGACATTTTTTAATCGAGGCATTGACAGACCGGGGGGCCAACGTAGGTCAGCGTGCACAGAGGTGATGGATGAACGGGACTTGGTGCGTGTTAAGGTATGGGCAGCAGAGTTCTGGATGACCTTAAGTTTATGGACGGTGGAAGATGGGAGGCCAGCCAGGACAGCATTGGAATAGTCAAGTCTAAAGGCAACAAAGGCATGAATGAGTGTTTCAGCAGCAGATGACCTGAGGCAGAAGTGGAGCCTGGCGATGTTACGGAGGTGGAAGTAGGTGGTCTTGGTGATGGAGCGGATTATGTGGTCGGATGCTCATCTCAGGATTAAATAGGATACCAAGGTTGTGGACGGTCTGGTTCAGCCTCAGGCAGTTGCCAGGGCGAGGGATGGAGTCGGTGGCTCGGGAATGGAGTTTGTGGTGGGGACTGAAGACAATGGCTTCTGTCTTCCCAAATTTAGTTGGAGGAAATTTCTGCTCATCCAGTACTGGATGCCAGACAAGCAGTGACACATCAAAGAGAGCGGAGGCCTTGAATTTCCACTAGGGGGAACAATCGCCCAAAAGGCGCCCGACATGGCGTTCGCCTGGCGAGATGAAATTGCATCCGAAAGTGAAATCTCCAATGAAAACTTTCCCCTTCCGAGTGAGGCAGGTGACTATAAGGCAAGCAGCAGTTACCTCCCTGTCCTACAAACCTTAAAACTCCTCCTCCTCCAGCATCACAAAGAAGATTGTGTGCAGTTTTGGTCGCCTTATCTGAGGAAGGATGTTCCTGCCATGGAGAGAGTGCAGCAAAGATTCACCAGATTGATACCTGGGATGGCAGGAACGATGTATGAAGAGAGATTGGGACGATTAGAATTATGCTCGCTGGAGTTTAGAAGAATGAGAGGGGATCTCATTGAAACATATAAAATTCTAACAGGACTAGACAGACTAGATGCAGGAAGGCTGTTCCTGATAGCGGGGGAGTTCAGAAGCAGGGGTCACAGTCTAAAGATAAGGGGTAAGCCATTTAAGACTGAGATGAGGAGGAATTTCTTCACCCAGAGAGTGGTGAACCTGTGGAATTCTCTACCACAAAAGGCAGTTGAGGCCAATTCATTAAATACATTCAAGAAGGAGTTAGATATATTTCTTAAGGCTAAAGGGATCAAGGGATATGGGGAGAAAGCAGGGACAGGGTACTGAATTTGGATGATCAGCCATGATCTCATTAAATGGCAGAGCAGGCTCAAGGGGCCGAATGGCCTACTCCTGCTCCTATCTTCTATGCCTATATGTTTCTATGAGTGGGATAGCCAGGAAATGAGCCATTCTTCAAATTGTTTAACTAATTAATGATTTCCGCAGCAGCGGGGCAGGCCTGTGGCTTCAATTAACTAGCGGTCAACTGATTAACGCTGGAGTCATATGCCCACAGGTTCCTGCGTGCCTGAGACTCCAGACACAATTCAATGTTGCCCCTCCCCCACCAACAAGAGCAATTGGCAGAAACTCGTCTTTCCGAACTGGGGGGCGTGGCCAGTTTTGCGTGCGGGGACTGGTTCAGGCAAAGGGTTCATTGAGCGGACTTAAAAGATTGCGGATATTTGAGCGTAACGTAGTTATTTGCGCATCTCGCTTACGCCTAAAATTCCGCAACCTTTTGCGCTTTTTTGACTCGGTTCCGCCCAGGTTTAGCTATTATCTGGGTGGAAATCATACGGCAACTCCAGGCCATTGTGTATACAGGGACAACCTGAAACCTGATGTAATACAGTTCAGCTCAGAGTTTATGGTTCTGCTAATTTACTATCCCTTGTGGATTATTTGTCTTCCACAGGTCAAAGTTACTCTGCAATATTACAACTGGATCGGATTCTATGCAGACATTGACCTGCCACAGATCTCCTTTGCAGACGTATTATCCATGCTTTAATTTATTAACCAGCTTTATCACCTCCCCAATAATGTGTACCATAAGGGATGAATTTTGTGCAGCCAAGAAGAGATTCATATTGTGTAGTATCATTTTTGCAATATCATTTCCATAAAAGCAACTAATTTTATCAAGAAACCCATCATCTGAATGCTGTCTATCTCTTCAATTCCTCAAGTATTAAAATGGGAAAGTGATTTTGCATCTTTTTGTGTGTCCCACGAGCTCCAAAAGCCAATTTAATCTGATGGAGCAGCACTGTCTGTTATTTATCTCCTGTTCGTGTAATTTTCTGGATCATCATTTCTAAGTGCCGGAAGTCATGGTGCTGGCATATCTGTAATAGCACACTACTGTTTTTCTTAAGGCTAAAGGGATCAAGGGATATGGGGAGAAGGCAGGGACAGGGTACTGAATTTGGATGATCAGCCTTGATCTCATTGAATGGCGGAGCAGGCTTGAGGGGCCGAATGGCCTACTCCTGCTCCTAACTTCTATGTTTCTATGTTTACTGTGATGACTTCTGCCCTACTCTGATAATTCTGGTTAAGGAATTTGCAACATCTGGCTTTATCTCAGACTTGTCGGCCTAGAAATTCACTGGCCTTAGCGCCGCTTTTGAGGCGCTAGAGGGCCTAGCACCGAAGTTATGGCCAGTTTAGAAATTGACAGGGGCCCTAAATCGGCGTTAGGCCGGTAGCGCTGCGCCGGCACCGATGACATCATCGGTGTGCGCAGCGTCCCGGTTGCCATGGTAACCCGCCCGAACTCGGAAATTGAGTTGCGGCCGCCTCGCCCGTGGCAGCCGCAAGCAACGTTCTGGCAGAGGTGCCTTACAGAACTTTGCGCCGGCGCATTAAAGGCCCCGCGGCGGCCGGCCGCTTTCCCGCCGGCCGCCTGGCCGCAGCTCCCTCCCCAGACTTCCCCCCCCCCGGAACAGAAGCAAGCCCGGCACTTGTCCGAGGTGCCGGGCTCATTTTTAAAAAGATTATCGCGGGCCGCGGCCGGGTGCAGGCAGCTCCTCCTTAACGGAAGGAGGAGGCCTGCACTTCCCGAGCCTGCCGCACCGCAGCGGGCGCCGCAGCGCCGGAATAGCGCCGCAATGCGGCGCGTGGCGCCAGTTTTGAGGCGCTGAGACCCCTCAGTAGCGCCGGCAGCCGTTTGGGCGCGGCGCTACTGAATTTTTGGCGCGCGCAGGGGGACTTAGCGCCGGCACTAACTTCCGGCGCTAAAGCCCTCGCTGCGCCAAAACCGAATTTCTAGGCCAAGGGGTACAATCGTGCCAGCCCTGGGGAGGCAGGTTTGGAGGTGGGACTGCCAGGAAAATGGCAAAATTTGGGGGCGGGTGCCCAACCCGCCTCCAACCCACCTCCGTGCCATCTTGCCAGGAGGCAGGTAGCCGACCTGCACCGGGTCCCATCTCCTTGGAGGCGGGAAGGGATTACAGCCACTTAACTGTCTTTTAACAGGTAGTTAACAGGCAGATAAGAGGATTATCCCCATTTTACCCACACAAGTGTGTAATGATATCAGCAAATAGTGATGTTATTTGCCTGTTTGATTATCATGCCTTACCAGCATGTTTGCATGTATTGATTACTTATGCCTGACCAGCAGAGGTCATGTGAGAGACAAGCAGTTGAGTTTAGTTTCAGTTTCATTCTAGGTGGATCACTAGCATGGTGTCTCCTGAAATGCTGTATAAAGAGTTGAACAGACTTTAGATTAAAAGACATTCTCTTTCATAAATGTCTCGTCATTGAACCCACAAAGAAATCAATACAAAGTGCAGGCTTCCCAAAGGCTGCGAACCCCGCCTGGGTCACTGAGGTGAGTAGTGGGTCTGCGGGGGTCAGAGGAGTGCAAAAGTGCGCTGTGAAGGTTATTGATGGGTGCAACTGTAGAGAGGTGAGTATCTGAGGCAAGTGGAAAGTGATAGAAAAAGTTTACTTACCTTTGTTTCTTCCTGCAGGCTTCAAGAGTTGGGGATGCGGAGAGTCTCCCACCTCCGTGGCAGAGATGACAGATGGCCGTTGCATTCTCCAATGCAGCAACCATCTAATTTCTGCAAAAGAAAGAGGTTTGATGAGTCTTGAATTCAAGAACTCATCAAACTGCGGAGAAGGTCAGTGTTTGACAGCTTCACAGTTTTTGACAGATGAAACGTCATACGCTGACATTCTCTGTAACCAGCTTTCCTTTAATTGGCCTGCTAAACCCGCTGGGCGCACTTAACAAGGTCAATCAAGGGAAAATAGGGAAATTGGCCAGAAGTTGATGGAGGCGGGACTGAAACCCGACAAGTGGGAGTCCCGCCTCCAAAAGCTCCCCATTGGCAAAATCCAGCCCTAAATGTTTGTAGATCGTGGGTGCTTTGTCTTTTAATTTTGCTCCACTGGGAAATTCAACGCTTATGGTGTCATCTTTAATTTGCTGCTATTTTTAAATAGATTACATGCTCATCCACCAAAATGCATTTGTACGCTTTAGAAAGATATAGGCCCAGAATTTCGGGTCTCCACGGGTGAGTACGCACGGGGTACTCACCCGTAGGCCGAATGGAAGTGCCGGTTTTCTGCATGCACTGCGCATGCGTGGGAAACTGGCACTTCTGGTCCTCTGAAGGAAGAGGTTCAGAGGTCGAATGCGCGCGCAGGAGAGGCTGCGCGTGCGCATCAAACTTACGTTTTTTTTACAGGTTTTCCTGGGATCGTAAGCCTGCAGGATTTAGAAATATAAAAAGCAGGCGTAAGGCCTGCTTTTTACAAGGTAAGTAGTCAATTAATTAAAATTAAAACATTTTTTCCACAGGTTTATTATTTTTAAATACTTTAAAGCAAGGTAAGTTTATTTTTAGCCCCGTTAGAATATAAAATTACTTTTTTCAAAAATTTAAATTATTGTTTAAAATAGTTATTTAATGTAATTTATAGTTTATTTAAAAAGTGTGATGTTTTTAAAAATTTATTTGAAGGTTTACTGCTATTTTGGGGCCGTAGTATTTATAAGTCTTGACAGGTCTTTCTGTCAATACTTATGAATGGAGCATTCCCTGCTCCGATTGGCTGCCCATGGCCCACGTGATCCCAGGGGACGCATCGAATTTACTGCACCCCTGGGATACGCAAGCACTGCGCGCCGGCAGCTGGGCCAGGCCCCGGATCGGAATTCCACGGGGCCCTACAGCTCAACGGCCGGCGCGCAAGGTAAGTGCAGGTCGGGGGCCCCCGACCCAAATTTCTGGGCCATAGTCTCGGTTCTCTTGTTTAATCTCCAGCTCAGTTAATTTTTCACTCACCACAATCATCTCTAGTCTTTTATTGTTTATGGTAACGAGTTGTATTTATTCTTTGATGTCGGCATTTCTACATTATTTCCTCCTCTTCCATTTAGGAAGTGCAGCACTGGCGGAGGAGCTGTACTTTGGATGAGATGTTAAACCGAGGCCCTCTCAAGTAGATGTAAAATATCCCAAGGCACTATTCGAAGAAGAGGAGGGGAGTTCTCCCGGTATCCTGGCCAACATTTATCCATCAATTAATCCTAAAGCACACGATCTGGTCATTTATTTCAGTGTTGTTTGTGGGACTTGCTCTGCACATATTGGCTGCTGTGTTTCCTATAATTTTCAATTCTTATTAGATACAGGAGTAGTGCTGGAAGACTGGAGCATTGCTAATGTTATACCACTATTCAAGAAAGGGTAAGAGAGATAAACAGGAAACTACAGGCCAGTCAGCCTATCATCGGTTGTGGGGAAGTTATTGGAAACCGTTATCGGGGACAAAATAGAATTTCATTGGGGCAAGCATGAAGAGCCAGCATGGATTTTTTAAGGGCAAATCGTGTCTTGATTGAATTCTTTGATAAGGTAACAGAAAAGGTTGATCAAGGTAGTGCAGTAGATGTTGTATATACGGACTTTCGGAAGGCATTCAACAAAGTGCCACACAGGAGGATTATTAAGAAATAAAAACAGGAAATGCTGGAAATACTCAGCAGGTCAGGCAGCATCTGTGAAGAGAAAAACAGAGTTAATGGCCACGATTTCGCCTACCTGGGCGGCTTCATGGCGGGAGAGGTCGGTGGCGGGCCAAGATTCCGTTGCTGTCTTCATCCCGCTGAAAAAAAAGATATTGCTGTAATGGGCTTTGTTAAGCCTGCCCTGCGCGTTCCCCAACCCAATTAAAAGGTGTGGGTCTGGTGACATCAGCGCTAACGCTTTTGGTGCTGGTATCTTTAAAGGGGCCATAGCCCTATTTCATCTCACTTCTTATCTTGACAGGCTGCAGTGCTGACATTGTTTGCTGGAGGTGAAAATGACTTCTCAGAGGCAGAGGGCAGAGGCCCCAATACCTTCATGCTGCTATGTATGTTATCACTTCCCTTTCACTCTGCATTCTCAACCCTACTCCTGCACATTGATAGATGCAACATCCCTTGCACCTTCAACCATCCCTCTTCTTTATATCTACATATCACATCCCCATCTTACTATGCACCCCTCACACTGACCCTCATCCTAATGCAATGGATCCAAGGAGAGGACATATAAATTGGCCAGAAAAAGCTGTAAACCTGAGGATTGGGAGCAGTTTAGGATTCAACAAAGGAGGACAAAGGGATTAATTAAGAAGGGGAAAATAGAATATGAGAGTAAGCTTTCAGGGAACATAAAAACTGACTGTAAAAGCTTTTATAGATATGTGAAGAGAAAAAGATTGGTGAAGTCAAGCGTAGGTCCCTTGCAGTCAGAATCAGGGGAATTTATAATGGGGAGCAAAGAAATGGCAGACCAATTAAATACATATTTTGGTTCTGTCTTCACAAAGGAGGACACAAATAACCTCCCAGAGATGTCGGGGAACATAGGGTCTGATGAAAGGGAGGAATAGAAAGAAATCAGTATTTGTAGGGAAATGGCGTTAGGGAAATTGATGGGATTGAAGGCCGATAAATCCCCAGGGCCTGATAATCTAAATCCTAGGGTACTTAAGGAAGTGGCCCTAGAAATAGTAGATGCATTGCTGATCATCTTCCAACACTCGATGGAATCTGGAACAGTACCCATGGATTGGAGGGTCGCGAATGTTACCCCACTATTCAAAAAAGGTGGTAAAGAGAAAATGGGGAATTACAGACCAGTAAGCCTGACATCGGTAGTGGGGAAAATGCTAGAGTCCATTATAAAAGATGTAATAGCAGAGCACTTGGAAAACAGTGACAGGATTGGACAAAGTCAACATGGATTTACAAAAAGTAAGTCGTGCTTGACTAATCTACTGAAATTTTTTGAGGATGTAACTGGTAAAATAGATAAGGGAAAACCAGTGGATGTGGTGTATTTGGATTTTCAGAAGGCTTTCGATAAGGTCCCGCATAAGAGATTAGCATGTAAAGTTAAGGCACATGGGATGGGGGCAAGGTATTGACTTGGATAGAGAACTGGTTGGCAGACAGAAAGCAAAGAGTTGGAATAAATGGGTCTTTTTCCGAGTGGCAGGCAGTGACTAGTGGGGTACCGCAGGGATCAGTCCTCGGACCCCAGCTATTCACAATATACATTAATGATCTAGATGAGGGAACTAGATGTAATATCTCCAAGTTTGCAGAGGACACAAAGCTGGGTGGTCGTGTGTGCTGTGAGGAGGATGCCGAGAAACTCCAGGATGATTCAGACAGGTGGGGTGATTGGGCAGAAGAATGGCAGATGCAATATAACATGGACAAATGTGAGGTTATCCACTTTGGTGGCAAAAACAGGAAGGCAGATTATTATCTGAATGGCAATAGATTGGGAGAAGGGGAAGTGCAACGAGACCTGGGTGTCCTTGTGCAGTGTAGGGGTTTGCAAAATTCCCCTATTTTCCCTGAAGATCGGGAAATATTGGTCCACATCGTGGATGAAGAATTATGTGTTTTGAATTGCCTCTGGGTTGGATCAATGTTTTTAGAGCATACTCAGAGCCACAAAAGACTGCTCTGAGATGGACAGCACGTGGACACTACTGGAATCGAGGAGTTCTGTGGAAATATTCGCACACATTAAGACAGTACATTTGATTTGAATGTGTGCCCTTGAGCCTGGTCAATCACAAAAGGTTTTAAAATGGCCATTAGAAAGCATGGCCAAAAGACAAAGCAGCTAGCAGCTCGTGGAGTATGTCTGTGAAAAAGTGGGAGGATACAGTGGCAGTCTGACCTGTCAATCAAACCAGGGAGTTTCCCCTTTGTGGAGCGGCAAGGTTTGTTTACACGAAACTGCAGGATGTTTATTTACTTAAGGGATTAACCCACTTGAGACTAACCGCAGAACAATCGGCTCTGTTTACACAGAAATCCAAACCCATTCAAACTCCCTACACAGAGCATGAGGCACATTGAAACTTGTGGTGTATGTACCTTTAAGAGGAACTATGTTTTTTTGAAGCCCCTGTGTACTGTAGTACCGGTAGTGACCACTCGAGTATATAAGCCTGTATAGCGTCTTGTATAGTTAGTTCACCTCCAGACTTTGTTCAGTAAACACTTGTTAAATCAACTCCTGCTTTCCGTGTCTCCATTAACAACAGTGGCGACGAGTTAGAAATGAACTTACCTGCAATTCGGCAGCACCTCAAGCAGATCAATTCCTCAGACGAAGGTCGAAGAAAAAAAAACTGTGGTATCACCAGCTAAACGGGCTGGTGGCAGGTAGTGCACTGATCCTTCCTGGGCGGCGGGCTGGGGCTCGATTGGGTAGCTCTGCAGCTGGGCTGGGCAGCGAGTCAGAAGGCAGAAGCAAACAGAGACAGAGGGTGGAATACTCAGGAGACGGCCGGCGCTGCAAAGCAGGTCGGCGTTCGGACCAAGCAGAGGGAGGGGAAAGTCCCAGAGAGTCCGACGGGAACGATTCTCCAAGTGACGGAGAAACTGTTTAAAATATATATGTAAATAAAAACCACGGAGAACAGCGTTGGCAGCAGCGGCAGCAGCGGGAAAGTGTGGGAGGCGCCATCTTGACTCGGCAGGGAAGAAGGAAAAGCGCGGGAGGTGCCATTTTTCATTTTCAGGATGCCTAAGACTAGCAATATTACTGCTTTCAATAGTGATATAGAGGATTGGACCACATATGTGGAAAGAGTGGAGGTATATTGCAAGGCGAATGAAGTAGCGGATGATAAAAAGGCATCGGTACTTCTAAATCTGATGGGCGCAAGGACATACGGGCTGTTACGAAACTTGATCACTCCAGCCAAGCCAATGGACAAGAATTTTAAGGAGATTGTTGATACCCTACAGGAGCACTTAAACCCAACACCGCTGCTGATAGTGGAATGATTCAAATTCTTCAGGAGGAATCAGCACAAGAATGAAAGTAACACTGATTACCTCGCCGAATTACGAAAGCTGTCAAAGCACTGCCAATTCGGGGCAGGACTGGCAGATTCTCTACAAGACAAATTCGTCTGCGGTCTCCTAAGCGAAGAAACACAGAAAAGACTACTTTCTGAGAAAGATTTGACACTGGACAAGGCTTTCAGTGTGGCTGTAGCATACGAAGCAGCAGCAAGAGGAGCTGCAGAGATACAGCAAAAGCCACATGACTTCGGCACCCATGAAATGACACGGGGTTTCGAGAGATGTTATCGCTGCGGCAGATCCACCCATGACCAGAGGGACTGCTGGTTCAAGGACAAAGCATGCAGGCAATGCGGAAAGATGGGACACATTGCACGTGTATGCCGATCTGGAAAAAAATCCGCTGACAGTAAAAAGGTCAATAAGGAAAAGTACAGAAAGGTACAAATGATGAGGGACAGTAGCTCCGAAGACCAGAAGAGCGATAGCGACTCCGGAAACAAGCGACTAAGCTGTCTCAAATTACATAATGTAATTGCCAAAGAAGATTATCAGACCATTTGGGTTACCCTCACAATAGCGTGGTCCCCAGTTAAAATGGAGCTACATACAGGATCAGCTCTGACCATCATAAGTCGATGGGATTACGAGCGGCTATTTCTGCATATACCTTTGAAAGACACATTCATTATCTTGAAGACATATACGGGACAGAAAGTATACCCCAGAGGGAAAATAAGGGTGGCTGTTGTATACAATGGCAAGGAAATACAGAAGTTGTATTTATACGTTCTGCAAGATGGTGGTCCACCGTTGTTGGGATGTGAATGGATCAGAAAGATACATTTAGACTGGCACTCCATTCAGACACTGATGGTGACCAGTAAGAAAAAAAATGATGATGACGTCATACCTGGACGATTAAAAGAAATCTTGGCTAACGCCAAAGAAGTGTTTCAACAGGAATTAGGAACCCTGAAAGGCGCCACTGCCTCAATAAAAGTGGAAGATGCGGCAATTCCCACGTTTTTTAAGGCAAGGCCGGTGCCATATGCAATTCGTCTAGCAGTCGAGGCAGAGCTGGAGAATTTGGAAAAAGCAGGTGTGTTATCCAAGGTAGATTGGAGCGAGTGGGCAATACCCATCGTCCCGGTCATGAAGAAAACGTTGAATAATGATAAATCTGAAGAACAGAGAAAAATTCGCATCTGTGGGGACTTCAAGGTGACTGTAAACCCGGTTCTTCATACGGTACAGTATCCTCTTCCGAGGATAGAAGATATTTTCGCCTCACTATCCGAAGGGAAATGTTTCACCAAAATTGACTTGGCACAGGCATATCTACAGATGGAGGTTGAGGAGGCCTCTAAAAAGTATGTCACGATAAACACACACAAAGGCCTGTACCAGTACAATCGACTGGTTTTCGGAGTAGCATCAGCTCCAGCTATCTGGCAAAGAGCTATGGAGCAAGTCCTGCAAGGGATTCCGGGGACTCAATGCTACCTAGACGACATCCTTGTAACAGGAGAAAATGACAACGAGCACCTTGCCAATTTGGAGCAGGTGCTCACGAGGCTGAGAGAATGGGGCCTACGAGCAAATCGCCCCAAGTGCGATTTTTCCAGAAACAAATATCATATTGTGGCCATGTTATTAACGAAGAAAAGGATTGCATAAGTCATCTGAAAAAATGAAGCGGTCGTAAAAGCCCCAGCGCCTGAAAATGTCTCATAATTAAGGTCGTTCCTGGGATTAATAAATTACTATCATAAATTTTTACCGAACTTGTCAACGGTTCTGCACCCTCTTAACGCACTGCTACAAACGGGAGTAATTTGGAAATGGAGCGAAGACTGTAAACGTGCCTTCCATAAATGCAAAGGCTTGATCACGTACAAGGAAGTGTTGGCTCATTACAACCCATCACTACCAATCAGACTGGCGTGCAATGCATCCCCTTACGGCGTGGGAGCGGTATTATCGCATAGATTCCCTGATGGCTCGGAGCGGCCGATAGCTTTTGCGTCACGCTCATTGAACTCAGCTGAGCGTAACTATGCCCAGATCAACAGGGAGGCACTCAGCCTGGTGTGGGGGGTAAAGAAATTCAACCATTACCTACACGGACAAAAATTTACCTTGTTGACTGACCATCAACCCCTCGTCTCCATATTCAACCCTAAAAAGGGCGTTCCCATTATGACAGCGCAAAGGCTACAGAGGTGGTCCCTTTTCCTAGGGGCACACCAATATGACATAGAATACAAAGGAACAAAACAGCATGGGAATGCTGACGGTTTATCGCGCCTACCGTTGCCAACAGTAGAAGAGGCACCTACAGTGGACCCAGTGGAGATGTTCCACTTGACGATAGTGGAATGTCTACCAGTGACAAATTCTACCATTGAAAAGGAAACGAGAAATGACCCGACTCTCTCACGAGTCTAAGATTTAACGGTGAAGGGATGGCCAGCACATGGCGAACCACTGTTGCCAGCATTCTCGCAAAGAAGAGAACAGCTGTCAGTGTGCCGAGGAACCTTGATGTGTGGATCCAGAGTGGTGATTCCACCCAAACTCCAGGATAAAGTGCTAAAACAGCTTCACGAGGGGCATCTGGGTGGAGTGAAAATGAAGAACTTAGCCAGAGCGTTTGTGTGGTGGCCAGGTATCGATGGAGACATTGAAGAAATGACCAAGAGCTGTCTAGGATGCCAGAAGGTCCAAAATGCCCCACCACAAGCCCCTCTACATCCATGGGAGTGCCCCTCATCTCCCTGGCAAAGGGTACATATCGACTTTGCTGGTCCATTTATGGACTCAATGTTCTTAATCGCAGTTGATGCACACTCCAAGTGGCCGGAGGTAATAAAGATGTCCTCCACCACCACGGAAAAAACCATCACAGTATTAAGGACCATATTCACCAGGAATGGGCTGCCTGAACAGATCTGTTCTGATAATGGACCGCAATTTGTATCCGAAGACTTCAGGAAGTTCTTAAAAAACAATGGGGTTAAGCACTACACGTCCGCCCCATACCATCCCGCCACCAATGGATTGGCTGAAAGGTTTGTCCAGACCTTCAAGAAGGCCATAAAGGCCATGGGTAATGAAGACATAAATCTACAACATAAGGTAGATAACTTCTTGTTTGCATACAGGAATGCAACACATGTGGTTACAAACCAAACCCCCACCATGATGTTTTTCAATAGAAGACTAAGATGCCGGCTGGATTTGATCAAGCCAAACATCAGAAGGGACGTAGAGAACCGACAATTTCAAGGCATGAATGAAAGGCCAACTAGAACCTTCCAGATAGGTCAACAAGTTTTGGCCCGGGACTACCGTACCGAGAAATGGCAGCCTGGAACTATTTGCACACGACTAGGACCGCTGATGTATACCGTGGACATTGGAGAAAGCATAATAAGGTGCCATGCTGACCAGATCATAGAGTCATCCGAAAAGGGACAACCTACACCACAACTCTATACGCCTAATGGTGAAGCAGAGATACCCATAGTATCTACATCCAATCCGGTGATACTGGAACCAGGTGAACCCGACACTGGCATTCAAGCCGAATCGACCTTGCCAAAAGAACCTACTACACCACCGAAACCTACAACACCACTGAGGCGTTATCCGGACCGAGTCAGGAAGCCTCCAGAGAGACTGAATTTGTAATTGATTAACTTCAGCAAATGTGTAGATTATTGTTCTTGTAAAAATATTAATTAATGGTTATTAAAATGTTATGTACTATTTATCTAAAAGGGGAGGAATTGTGGTGCATGTACCTTTAAGAGGAACTATGTTTTTTTGAAGCCCCTGTGTACTGTAGTACCGGTAGTGACCACTCGGGTATATAAGCCTGTATAGCGTCTTGTATAGTTAGTTCACCTCCAGACTTTGTTCAGTAAACACTTGTTAAATCAACTCCTGCTTTCCGTGTCTCCATTAACACACGGATACAACAACTGTGAAAAGGACTTTTGATATGCAACAGTTTAGGAATGGATGGGTTTGAATCACCCAATTCTGAACAATAGGGCAGTTGGATTCCCTTTTGTTTTAGCCCAGGTGAACTCCGGATGTGGGCGGGAACATTTCGGCCCCAGAGTGCAGACACATTAAAACCACCCCAACCACTTTGAATCAGCCAATCATGGCTTTCTTTTGAGTATTGAAACTTTTGGGCGTGTGTTTTGCACACAGACCTTTTTCAGCGCCAAACAGGATATAAAAGATAGCTCCTGAGAAGCTATCTCTCTCTCTCTGCTGGACCACAGGTGAGCAGGTTTTCTGACTCCTCAGCAAGGCAACCTAGTAAGGAGTTAGGGGGTGGTAATTAAGGGGATATTGCTAAGATTGTTTAATCAACATTGTAGCTATTAATCCCTCGTTTTTGCCATCTGCCTTCCCCATTTAAGCACTTTTACTGTAATTACTGTGTTCGTGTGGTATAGTTTAAAATTTGATTATAGTTTCTTTAGTTTAATAAAGTTTGACTTTCTCACACCCAGACCAGTTGTCCATTTTAATATATCATTAATTATAAGTCCTTCAGTCAGAACTGCAAGGTGGGGTAGCGATTCGAAACCACTGTTTAAATTGGTTTACAGTGTAGCAGCAAAAGGCTGCCTGACCAGGTGAATAACCGTAAACCAGGTAAAAGGTTGGAATTGGTCAGAGTGTAGGCAAAGGCTGCTGGCCAGGTAAATTACCATAAACCAGTTAAAAGATGCCCCGCTACAAAATGACGACCGCGGCAGGACTGGAGGCAGTTTTTGATTTGATGGGTGATCTGGATCTGGAGAAAGCACCAGCTATTGCTTTTCTTGTTTTCAGTATGTGGGTAGCCCTGCGGATGTTAGCGGCAGCGTGTAAGCTGACCTATCATGGTATAGGTGGCAGGGTTAAGGAGGGTGAGATGAGGGTGCAGGAGGAGGTTAAAGAGGCCAAGAATCGGGAGTCCCAGCTCAGAAAATGCCAGGCAGATGTAGAACGCCTCATAAGAGAGGTGAACGAGGCCAGAGATAGTGGGATGAGGGTGCAGGAAGAGAATGCACGCCTCACACTATTCCAGGCATTTATAGAGCGCCTTGTGCAGGAAGTCACAGAGGCGAGGGACAGTAAGATGAGGCTCCAGGAGGATAACGCACACCTCACCCAAGAAGCTAGCGAGGGCAAAAGCCATGCGAGGAACAAGATAGAGTTCCTAAAGTGCCAAATTTACAGTTCAAGGAGTAACGAGATGAGACTGCGAGAAGAGAATGCTCGCCTCACCTCAGAAGTAACAGAGCAGGAGGAGATGGTTAGGGAGGTAAAGGCAGCTTATAAGCTGGCCTGTGACCAAAGGTTTAGTGGAGCAGATCATACCCCATGTAACAGAAAGATAGAGAGTTTGGGTATGGAGTTAAGGAGGACTAAGCTGCTTAAGCAGGGTAACAGGGAAGGAGAGTTCTGGGACCCCTGTAGAGCAGGTCCGGTAGCAGAAATCCGGGACAAGGGAGGCACACAGGGGATAGTTTTGGCCCCAGACCAAAGGCAGGTCCAAGTCCAAAATTCCCCATTTAAAGCCACCCGGGTAAGAGAACATGAGTGTGCTAACCAAACAAGTTGAAGTTCACAGCCTGTAAAGACAGGCGCTGTGGCTTGTTTCCAGGGAAACGTTGTCCAGCCCACAAATTGGGACACTTCCCTGACCCAGTGGAACCTAAATTTTGGCCAAAGCTTAAATTCAAACCAAAGTTTTAATTTAAACACGTTATGTGGCTCAGAAACAAAGAAACAGCAACCTGAGATTAGAAATCTGCAGGCTGCTGAAAATCCATTCACAGAAAATCGCCAGGGGGGCTCCAGGGAGGAGCAGCACTTTGAAAAGACTGCCTGCGCATGCGCAGTCGCTGGTCTGGAGGCAGGAATTCCCCAGCCTTCTGAACAAGAGGTTCACGCAGGCGCAGTCACGCGCCTAAGGGGAGAGGTTTCCCAGCACCAGGTTCGCGCAGGCGCAGTTCCCCAGCCCATACCACCAGCGGATCCATTTCAGTTTTCCCATGCAGGCACAGTCACGCACCTGAGGGGAGTGGTTTCCCAGCACAAGATTCACGCAAGCGCGGTTCCCCAGCCCATACCCCCAGCGGCTCTTCCTCAGTTTTCCCGCGCAGGCACAGCCGCGCGGCTGAGGGAAGAGGTTCCCCAACACCAGGTTCACGCAGGCGCAGTCACGGACCCGGAACCCCCAGTGGCTCTTGCTCAGTTTGAGGCAGAGCGCGCAGGCACAGTCGGCCATTTAAAAATCCCCACTTCCCAAACTATACGCGCAGGCGCAGCGGCCTGCTTGGAAGACTCAGCAGTTCTTCCAACCCTTTTTAGAGAAATTGAACATGCAAGCACGGTTGCCTGTGAGTGTAGCAGTTCCCCAGCCCTTTAAAGAAATTGTTCGCGCAGGCGCAGTTGCCTGCGGGACCCCAGCGGCTCTTTCTCGGTTTTCCCGCGCAGGCGCAATTGCCTGTTTGAAGCCAGAGGCTTCACAGTCTCTGCCACGAGACTCTGAGGAGGTTTGCGTAGGCACAGTTGCCTGCGGGACCACAGCGGCTCTTCCTCAGCTTTTTCACGCAGGTGCACCAGCTTGTTTAAAGACAGAGATTTCACAGCCTCTGCCGCAGGACACCGGGGAGGAGATCCGTGCAGGCGCAGTGGTCTGTTTAAAGGGACCAGCTTCCTAGCCCGCTTCCAGAGTGGTCCCCCCCATGATGTGGGACCCTGGGGAGGCAGGGATAGGAATCCCTCTTGCAGGAGACATAGGGAGGGAGCTGGCACCAGGTTTTGGATCGGGAGAGGGAGATTTGTACCAGCAGGCTGCCAGGTATCTTATACAGTGCAGGCTGTTGGCACCAGGGGGAGAAGGTTCCCAGCCAGCTAGGGCTGTGACCCAGGCTCAGGGACCACCAGCCAAAGTTTCCCCCACAGAGACGCCCCTCAGAAGGTCTCAGCGGGCCTGCAAGCCCAAGAAAAGGTGGTCACCAGGGTACCTGCCACAAAGAGCAATCTCCCAAACTGGGGAGAAGCCAAAGGGCAGGGGTCCCCAACCAGCAGGCATAAGCTGCGAGGGACCGGAGGCAGGAGGCAGTCCAGCTTCGCTGCAGCCAGCAGTAATCTGCGACAGTGCCAGAGATTAGCCTGGCCGTCCAGAGACGGGCGGCATTTGTATTATAGCTATGTGTATATATAGCTTGCTTTAAGGTGTAAATTGTAAGTTTAGAATTAACTGTTGTAGTTTAACTTAAAGTTTAAGTTTACAAGTGTGCAAAATGTTTGTATTTTGGTCCAAGGTCAAGGGATCCAACCATGTCTCCACCTAAGGCAGCAGGTAAGTGAGACCTGGCTGCATGTCCTTTTAAGTTTTGCAGGAGAGTGGAAGATGAAGCAGCCCTGGTCACCCAGCCCGAGCTGGGCATCGAATGAAGATATGGACAGAATGTTGGGGATCACCTCGCCACTGGACAAATCCAGAGGGAAACCCCACAGCAACCTTCGGGAGAAACCAGACAGGGTCCAGAGGAACTTGCCTACTCCTCCTACATGGAAGAGATGACCCCAGCTGGGTGGGGCACGGCTCCCAACCCAGCACTATCCTCACCGAAGTTCACTTGCGGGAGACTTCGCTGTTGAAGTGTCATGGTGGGGAAGCGTGGGCGCCTTGTCAGATAGGGACGCGTTCCCCGGGAGTGGGTGGTGATGGCCCGGGAAAGATTGTAAAGGGGAGGGGGAGGCCCAAGAGTTGCGTGGGTGCGTTCGGGGGAGGGAGGAACTCACCCAGGGACCCACGGGTAAAGTTAGTGTAAGTGTGGCTGGGGAGGATGAATGGGTGGCCGGATCTGGGATCCAAGTTTGAGTGTGGGGCCAGGGAGAGCCGCCACACAGGCACCCATCATTTTCTGCAGCCAGTTGAGGGAAGACGGGAGGGGGAGGGACTGGGAGTCATGATCCCATACTCCCCGGTCTCGGTCTGTGCGAAGGTAATCTTAAAACATGAGGGGTACCCCGCCTCCACAAAGGGACAAGGGAACAGCTCGGGGCTGGTGGAGCAGGCTGGTCTGTAAATCCATTCTGCATGTTTTAAAAGTTTAAGACCATTAAAGCGGGGTGGAAGGAACATTTACTGCCCGGGTGGGAGGAGCAATACCCACTCGAATTTTTGCAACCCATCATTAGCACGTGATGGTCGGGGTTTGTTTAAGCATGTTGTTCAAGTTTTTTTGTATTTTGTGTTACAGCCCCAAGTTGAGCAGAGGCGTAGTATCCTCTCCGTGTTTGGGATCATTTTGTGACAACTCCAAGTTGAGCAGAGGCGTAGGACCCTCTCCGTGCTTGGGATCATTTTGATTACATGGTATGACTAAGATTGCAACATTTTGTAATAAGTTGTAATGTAACAAGTGATGCAGGGGTATGAGACCCCTTATTGTAAATTGATGTATCTGTAATATGCCTACCGTACCACGGTTTTTTCTCGAATTTGAGGGGAATGGACGGGACGGGGATCAGTGGTAGGTAGCTGTTAGGTAAATACAGGGGATGGTTGTTTGTCGGGGGGTCAGAAAATTTTGCTCACTCCTTCGCGTGGATACTTCAATCAAGTTGGGAGTATCAAAAGGAGGAATGTAGGGTTTTGCAATATTCCCCTATTTTCCCTGAAGATCAGGAAATATTGGTCCACATCGTGGATGAAGAATTATCTGTTTTGAATTGCCTCTGGGTTGGATCAATGTCTTTAGGGCATACTCAGAGCCACGAAAGACTGCTCTGAGATGGACAGCACGTGGACAACACCGGAATCGAGGAGTTCTGTGGAAATATTCACACACATTAAGACAGTACATTTGATTTGAATTTGTGCCCTTGAGCCTGGTCAATCACAAAAGATTTTAAAATGGCCGTCAGAAAGCATGGCCAAAAGACAAAGCAGCTAGCAGCTCGTGGAGTATGTCTGTGAAAATGTGGGAGGATACAGTGGCAGTCTGACCTGTCAATCAAACGAGGGAGTTTCCCCTTTGTGGAGAGGCAAGGTTTGTTTACACGAAACTGCAGGATGTTTATTTACTTAAGGGATTAACCCACTTGAGACTAACCACAGATCAATCGGCCCTGTTTACACAGAAATCCAAACCCATTCAAACTCCCTACACAGACAATGAGGCACATTGAAACTGTGAAAAGGACTTTTGATATGCAACAGTTTAGGAATGGATGGGTTTGAATCACCCAATTCTGAACAATAGGGCAGTTGGATTCCCTTTTGTTTTAGCCCAGGTGAACTCCGGATGTGGGCGGGAACATTTCGGCCCCAGAGTGCAGACACATTAAAACCACCCCAACCACTTTGAATCAGCCAATCATGGCTTTCTTTTGAGTATTGGAACTTTTGGGCGCGAGTTTTGCACACAGACCTTTTTCAGCGCCAAACAGGATATAAAAGATAGCTCCTGAGAAGCTATCTCTCTCTCCGCTGGACCACAGGTGAGCAGGTTTTCTGACTCCTCAGCAAGGCAACCTAGTAAGGAGTTAGGCGGTGGTAATTAAAGGGATATTGCTAAGATTGTTTAATCAATTTTGTAGCTATTAATCCCTCGTTTTTGCCATCTGCATTCCCCTATTTAAGCACTTTTACTGTAATTACTGTGTTTGTGTGGTATATAGTTTAAAATTTGATTATACTTTCTTTAGTTTAATAAAGTTTGACTTTCTCACACCCAGACCAGTTGTCCATTTTAATATATCATTAATTATAAGTCCTTCAGTCAGAACTGGAAGGTGGAGTAGCTGTTTAAATTGGTTTACAGTACAGCAGCAAAAGGCTGCCTGACCAGGTGAATTACCGTAAACCAGGTAAAATGTTGGAATTGGTCAGAGCATAGGCAAAGGCTGCTGGCCAGGTAAATTACCATAAACCAGTTAAAAGATCCCCCCCTACAGCAGCAGTCGCTGAAGGTAAGCATCCAGGTGCAGCAGGCGGTTAAGAAGGCAAATGGTAAGTTGGCCTTCGTAGCGAGAGGGTTTGAGTACAGGAACAAGGATGTCTTGTTGCAGGTGTACAGGGCCTTGGTGAGACCACATCTTGAGTATTGTGTGCAGTTTTGGTCGCCTTATCTGAGGAAGGATGTTCTTGCCATGGAGGGAGTTCAGCGAAGATTCACCAGGCTGATACCTGGGATGGCAGGAATGATGTATGAGGAGAGATTGGGTCGATTGGGCTTATACTCGCTGGAGTTTAGAAGAATGAGAGGGGATCTCATTGAAACTTATAAAATTCTGACAGGACTGGACAGAGTAGATGCAGGAAAGATGTTCCCGATGGTCGGGGAGTCCAGAACCAGGTGTCACAGTCTAAGGATAAGGGGTGAGCCATTTAGGACAAAAATGAGGAGGAATTTCTTCACCCAGAGAGTGGTGAACCTGTGGAATTCTCTACCACAGAAGGCAGTAGAGGCCAAATCATTAAATATATTCAAGAAGGAGTTGGATATATTTCTTAAGGCTGCGGGGATCAAGGGGTTTGGGGAGAAAGCAGGGACAGGGTACTGAATTTGGATGATCAGCCATGATCGCATTGAATGGTGGAGCAGGCTCGAGGGGCTGAAGGGCGTACTCCTGCTCTTATCTTCTATGTTGCTATGTCTATGTTTCTATGACACTAACTAACTGCACTAAAGGAGTCAACTTGTTATTACCACCCCACTCCATCATTAGTCTCCCTCTAAAGATCTAACCCAGCCATTCCTTACACTCATTCCCACTCTCAACCTTCTCTTCTTTCCCTCCTTGCAGGGAAAGAGAGCCCAAAATAAGAGGGAGAGGGAGAGAACGGGAGGAGGCCCTCAATCCATTGCAATTCTCACAAGTACAGAGGAGGCAGCTCTCAAAATTGTAGGGGGGAATCCATTACCTGGTTTACGGTAATTTACCTTCCTTTACCTGGTTTACGGTAATTTACCTGGTCAGGCAGCCTTCTTCCCATTGCACTGTGACCAATTCCAATCAACGGTTTCGAATCACTAAACCCTCCTTCCAGTTCTGACCGGAGGAACTTATAATTAATGATATATTAAAATGGACAAATGGTCTGGATGCAAGAAAGTCAAACGTTATTAAAATGAAGAAACTACACCACACGATCAAAATAATCATGGTAAAATTGCTTAAATAGGGGAGGGAAAACAGACACAACGAGGGAAATTGACTAAAATTCAATTCTAATGAAATCCCCACTTTACTCCCACCCCTAAGCCTATCCTTAGTTGCCTTGTGGAAGGCCAGAAAAATATATGCTCACCGCTGCAATGCCAGCTCCATGCCCTGCGAGCTTGGATCATCACTGTCCAGAAGTGAAAAACACCCCAGTGCTTTAAAAGTAAACTGCTGGTGTTTTACCTCTTCAGACAGACTCCACACTGTAGAGAGAGAGGCACATGGAGGCAGGCCAGAGAGAGAGAGATGCCCCTGGGAAGCTATCTCTTATACCCCAATTTTGGGGCCGAAATGTTCCCGCCCAGATCCGGAAGATTCTGGGCTAAAACAAAAGGGATCCAGCTGTCCCCATTGTCCAGTAATGGGTGATTCAAACCCATTCAATTTAAACTGTTCCCTTCCTCAATCCAAATGTCTCTTCTGTGCTGAGTTCATTGTGTGTGATGGGCTATTGAACCATTTCTGTTCATCCTGATGGGTTTTGAATGGAGTTATATTACTATAAACAGAAACCCATTATCTTGTGGTCACTGAAACTGCAGTCAAGTGGTTCAATCCCTTGTGTACACAAAGTAGAAGTTTCTGTAAACTAACATCGATTGTCTCTGCAGGGAGGGGATACTCCCCTTTTGATTGACAGAATTTGACTGCTGTTGCTTCACAGACACAGAAAGCTGCTTCCAGGCCCTTTGTCCTTGGCCATGCTTTCTGACGGCCATTTTATCCCTGGGCAATTTACCAAACTCAAGAGTATATTTTTTTAAAATAAAAATGTACTGTCTTATGGTGTGCGATTTTTTTTACAAAGTTCTTTAATTCCGGTGTTGTCCAAGTGCTGCCTAGCTTAACGCAGCCTTCTTGCAATTCTGGGTATGTTTTAAAACATTGTCTAACCCAGAGACAATTTAAATCACGCAAAGTCTTCATCCACGATGTAGATTAATATTTCCTGATCTTCGGGGGCTGAGGGGATTTTGCAAACCCCTACATTCCTGCCTTGGATACTTCCAACTTGCTTGTAGTATCCTCTTGAAGAAGTGAGCAAAATTTTCTGACCCCTGACAAACAACCATCCCCTGTATTTACCTATAGCTACCTATCACTGATACCCCGACCCATCTATTCCCCTCAAATCCGAGAAAAAACGTGGTACGGTAGGCATCTACAGATACATCAATTACAAAATGTTACAATAGGGGACTCATACCCCTGCACCACTTGTTACATTATAACATATTACAAAATGTTGCAATCTTGGTTATACAATTTAATCAAATGATTCCAAGCACAGAGAGGGTCCTACACCTCTGCACCACTTGGAACTGTAAAACAAAATACAAAAATCTCCATTAAACATTTGAAACAAAATGCTGAAATAAACCCCGACCATCACGTGCCAATGATGGGTCACAAAATTCGAGTGGGTATTGCTCCTCCCACCCGGGCAGTAAATGTTCCTTCCACCCTCCCTTTAATGGTCTTAAACTTTTAAAACATACAGAATGGATTTTACAGAACAGTCTGCTCCACCAGCCCCGAGCCATTCCCTTGTCCCTTTGTGGAGGCCGGGTACCCCTCATGTTTCACAGATCCAGACCGGAGAGTATAGGATCGCGACTCCCAGTCCCTCCCCCTCCCGCCTTCCCTCGACTGGTTGGAGAAAATGATGGGTGCCTGTGTGGCTGCTCTCACTGGCCCCACACTCAAACTTGGATCCCAGGTCCGGCCACCCACTCATCCTTCCCAGCCACACTTACACTCCAACTTTGCCCATGGGCCCCGGGTGAGTTTCTCCCTTCCCCAAACACACCCACATGACTCTTGGGTCGCCCCCTCTCCTTTACAATCTTTCCCGGGCCATCACCACCCACTCCCGGGGAACGCGTCCCTATCTGACAAGGCGCCCGCACTTCCCCACCATGACTCCTCAATAGCGAGGTCTCCCGCAAGTGAAATTCGGTCAGGATAGTGCTGGGTTGGGGCCCAGCTGTGGCCATCTCTTCCACGTAGGTTGAGTAGGCAGGTTCCTCCGGACTCTGTCCGGTTTCTACCGAAGGTCGCTGTGGGGTCTCCTCCTGGATTTGTCCAGTGGCGAGGTGATCCCCAACATTCTGTCCATATCTTCATTCGATGCCCAGCTCGGGCTGGGTGAAAAGGGCTGCTCCTTTGTCCACTCTCCTGCAAAAGAACTTAAAATGACATGCAGCCAGGTCTCTCACTGACCTGCTGCCTTATGTGGAGACATGGTCGTGTCCCTCGACCTCAGACCAAAACACAAGCATTT
This sequence comes from Somniosus microcephalus, assembly GCF_052327205.1. NCBI lineage: Eukaryota > Metazoa > Chordata > Chondrichthyes > Squaliformes > Somniosidae > Somniosus > Somniosus microcephalus. The sequence continues at coordinate 29,908,677 of NC_140995.1, read as the reverse complement.
GGCACACTTATAAACTTAAACTTTAAATTTAAACTCAAAACTACTAGTTACATTCTAAACTTAAAATTTAAACACCTTAAAAGCAAGCTATAAACCTTTTAAACTTAACACAGAGCTATAATACAAATGCCGCCCGCCTCTGGACATCCAGGCTAATCTCTGGTGTCACTGTCGCAGATTACTGTTGCCTGCAGTGAAGCTGGACTGCCTCCTGCTTCTTGTCCCTGGCAGCTTATGGCTGCTAGTTGGGGACCTCTGTGATCTGTTTCCTCCCGGGCTCGGGAGATTGCTTTTTGTGGCAGGTACCCTGGTGACCATCTTATCTTGGGCTTGCAGACCCACTGAGACCTTCTGAGGGGCGTCTCTGTGGGGCAAACTTTGGCTGATGGACCCTGAACCTGGGTCACAGCCCTTGCTGGCTGGGAACCTTCTCCACCTGATGCAAACAGCTCACACTGTTTAATATACCTGGCAGCCTCCGGGTTTGTCTCCTTTTCCCTACCCACTCCTGTACTGGGGGCAGGTATCCCTTCACCACCCGCTGCTGGTGGCTGAAAATCCTCCTCTCCAGGTCCAAAACCTGGTAACAGCCCCTTCCATATGTCCCCTGCAAGAGGAATTGCTATCCCTTCCTCCCCAGAGTCCCACACCATAGGGGGAACCACTCTAGAAGCAGGCTGGGAAGCTTGTCCTTTTAAGCAGGCGACTGCGCCTGCGTGAACCTCCTACCCGGAGTCCCACGGCAGAGGCTGTGAAACCTCTGTCTTCAAACAGGTGATTGCGCCTGCACGGGAAAACTGCAGAGGAGCTGCTGGGGTCACAGGCTGGGGAACAGCACCTGCGCGAACCTCCTCCCCGGAGTCCCATGGCAGAGGCTGTGAAACCTCTGTCTTCAAACAGGCGATTGCGCCTGCATGGGAAAACTGAAGAGGAGCCACTGGGGTCACAGGCTGGGGAACTGCGCCTGCACGAACCTCCTCCCTGGAGTCCCATGGCAGAGGCTGTGAAACCTTTGTCTTCAAACAGGCAATTGCGCCCGCGCGGGAAAACTGAAGAGCAGCCGCTGGGGTCACATGCTGGGGAACTGCGCCTGCGTGAATCTCCTCCCCAGAGTCACCCGGCAGAGGCTGTGAAACCTCTGTCTTCAAACAGGCGACTGCGCCTGCGCAGGGAAACTGAAGAGGAGCCGTTGGGGTCACAGGCTGGGGAACTGCACCTGCGCGAACCCAGTGTTGGGAAACCTCTCCCCTCAGGCGCGTGACTGCACCTGCGTGAGCCTCCTGTTCAAAAGACTGGGGAATTCCTGTCTCCAGACCAGCAACTACGCATGCGCGGGCAGTCTCTTCTGTGAATGAACTCACAGCAGCCTGCAGATTTCTACTCTCAGGCGGCTGTTTCTTTGTTTCTGAACTAGATAACTGGTTCAAATTTAAACTTTGGCCAAAACCTAGGTCCCACTGGTGCAGGGAAGTGCCCCCATTGGTGGGCAGGACAACTTTACCCTTGGAACAAGCCACAGTGCCTGTCTTTACAGCCTGTGAACTTGAACTTGTATGGTCAGATTTATACAATTTACATTGGTTGGCGTGGAACCACTTTGTGCACCGGGGTAGTTTTACTGCATCGACCATGGGGCTGGCCCTATCAACTATACTATAGGGTCCCATGTAGAGTGGCTCTAAACTTCCCACCCGGGCATAGTTTCTTACCATCACTAGGTCTCCTATCTCCCACTGGTGGCTCTTGCTAGGCTCGAACAGCAGCCGGTTATTCCGATGCTGCTTCCCCATGCAGTCTGCTGCCTGCTTGAGGTTGATTTAAACCCCTTTCTCTCCAGTCATTGTGGGGAGGCAGAGGTGGGCAACGGGGCTGCAGTACCACTGATGGCTGCTACCTTTCCCTGATTGGACCTGAGGAAAGATTTTATCGACTCCATGATGGACTCGACTGTATCGGGAGGAGTTTCTGTCTCTGCCTTCTGAGCTGGGGCTGCGGGGGTCCTGGCTTTACCGTCTCTCCCAGGCTTTTCACAATCCCTGCGCCAGTAGACATCCTCCCTGCACCTGTAACAAGTGACCTTGTTCTGGGAGGGATGGCTCCCCTCCTGGCACCACCCTTTCTTGTATTGAGCCCCAGGTTTAACCTCGTGGACCTTACCCTCTTGCTGGGGGGTCCCACTATTCCTACCGTTCCTATATGCTACTGTGAGCTGCCGGATTACAGTCTCTTCAGTTGCTAGGGGGTCTCGGTGGTCAAACCAAGTATCTGCCTTAGCTTTTATCTGGGGCAGGCAATTGGACACCAGGCAATGAAGCCATTGGGTCTGCTGCTGCTGGTTCAGGTGTGCCCTATTTTGTCCCCCTGTACACGCGCTGTTGTAGACTGGCCACAGCCTGTCTGCAAATGCCTGTGGGGTCTCCCCTTCCTTCTGCAGTGTTTTCCCTATGTGATCGAACGGACTGCCATCGTTCGCACCCATGGCTTCCAGTATTTCCTCCTTTAGGTCCTCAAAACCCTTCTGCCCTCTCTTAGCCTCATCTGAAAGGGTCTGATAGAGCTTACTATCTACAGAGAAAAGCAACATTTTGGCTTTCTCTTCGTCATCACAGCCGTTAACACAGGCTGCCTGTTCTATCCCTTGGAAGTGCACTGAGGGGTCCCCCTTTTCGGAGAGCAGGGGAATATGTTTCACCAGGCCTCTGAGCTGTGGGGTATCATAGGTTACCAAATAGGTATGCTGAACAGCCCCTGGGTCATTATCGTTCACGGTCGGACTGTACCTCCGTTGTCGGAGGGGGTACACTGGTCCTGGTCCCCGCCTGCCTAGCGGGACCTGCTGGCATTTTCCTACCACCCCATTGTCCACCCCTTCTTGCTGCCAGAGCTCCTCAAAACTCGGAGCTGTGGGCTGCAGTCTTGGGATCTCTAATTCCCTAGCCAGCTCTGTTCTGGGTGCTGCCTGTGGGGTGGTTTGATTTGGGCTGCTGGTACTGTCCGACAGACTTCCCTTTGGACTTATGAGACATACCATCCCTTTAGTCCTTAATAACTCCATACCCAAACTCTCTATCTTTCTGTTACATGGGGTATGATCTGCTCCACTAAACCTTTGGTCGCAGGCCAGCTTATAAGCTGCCTTTACCTCGCTAACCATTCCCTCCTTCTCTGTTACTTCTAAGGTGAGGCAGGCATTCTCTTCCTGCAGTCTCATCTCATTACTCTTAGCTTCTGTAATTTGGCACTTTAGGAACTCTATCTTGTGCCTCGCATGGCTTTTGCCCTCGCTAGATTCTTGGGTGAGGTGTGCGTTTTCCTCCCATAGCCTCAGCTCACTGTCCCTAGCCTCTGTGACTTCCTGCACAAGGCGCTCTATCTCTGCCTGGCATTTCGTGACCTCTAGTGTGAGGCGTGCATTTTCTTCCCGCACCCTCATCCCACTATCTCTGGCCTCATTCACCTCTCTTCTGAGGCGTTCTACCTCCGCCTGGCATTTTTCCAAACTCTGACTCCCGATTCTTGGCCTCTGTAACCTCCTCCCACACCCTCATCTCACCCTACTTAACCCAGCCACCTATACCATAATAGGCCAGTTTACATGCTGCCGCTAACTTCTGCAGGGCTACCCACAGCCTAAAAGCAAGAAAAGCAGGAGCTGATGCTTTCTCCACATCCAGACCACTTATCATATCAAAAACTGCCTCCAGTCCTGCCGCGGTCGCCAATTTGTAGGGGGCACCCTTTACCTGGTTTACGGTAATTTACCTTCCTTTACCTGGTTTACAGTAATTTACCTGGTCAGACAGCCTTTTTCCCACTGCACTGTGACCAATTCCAATCAGCGGTTTCGAATCACTAAACCCCTCCTTCCAGTTCTGACTGGAGGAACTTATAATTAATGATATATTAAAACGGACAAATGGTCTGGATGCAAGAAAGTCAAACTTTATTAAAACTAAGAAACTACACCACACGATCAAAATAATCACGATAAAATTGCTTAAATAGGGGAGAAAAAACGGACACAACGAGGGAAATCGACTAAAATACAATTCTAATGAAATCCCCACTTTACTCCCACCCCTAAGCCAATCCAAAGTTGCCTTGTAGAAGGCCAGAAAAATATATGCTCACCACTGCAATGCCAGCTCCGTGCCCTGCGATCTTGGATCTTCACTGCCCAGAAGTGAAAAACACCCTCGTGTTTTAAAAGTAAACTGCTGGTGTTTTACTTCTTCAGACAGACTCCATGCTGTAGAGAGAGAGGCACATGGAGGCAGACCAGAGAGAGAGAGATGCCCCTGAGAAGCTATCTCTTATACCCCAATTTTGGGGCCAAAATGTTCCCGCCCAGATCTGGAAGTTTCTGGTCTAAAACAAAAGGGATCCAACTGTCCCCATTGTCCAGTAATGGGTAATTCAAACCCATTCAATTAAAACTGTTCCCTTCCTCAATCCAAATGTCTCTTCTGTGCTGAGTTCATTTTGTGTGATGGGCTATTGAACCATTTCCGTTCATCCTGATGGGTTTTGAATGGAGTTGTATTACTATGTAAACAGAAACCCATTATCTTGTGGTCACTGAAACCGCAGTCAAGTGGTTTAATCCCTTGTGTACACAAAGTAGCAGTTTCTTTAAACAAACATCGATTGTCTCTGCAGGGAGGGGAAACTCCCCTTTTGATTGACAGAATTTGACTGCTGTTGCGATTTTTTTTACAAAGTTCTTTGATTCCGGTGTTATCCAAGTGCTGCCTAGCTTAACACAGCCTTCTTGCAGTTCTGGGTATGTTTTAAAACATTGTCCAACCCAGAGACAATTTAAATCAAACAAAGTCTTCGTCCACGATGTGGATTAATATTTCCCGATCTTCGGGGGCTGAGGGAATTTTGCGAACCCCTACAAAATACGTGGAGTGGTGGTCCAGCTGGAAGTGGGGGATGGAGAGAGGGGCTAATCAGAACAACCTGGTGACAGAATCTGTTTCCATACACCTGCATGGCATTCATCAGTCACTCACATGGGGGCTGATGTCAAGAGAAATTGAATGTTCATCATGTGCAGAATGGTATCTGTATGCAATCGACATATCATATATCTAACTGATGTCTTTACTCTCACACAGGTCCATCAAGAGCCCCCCCCCCACTGTCCAGGAAGAAGAGTAAGAGGAGCCTCCAGACTCTGAGGGTGCAGCGACATCTCAGACATGGCAAGCCAGCACCAGCGCAGATATAATCACCTCAGTGGGGCTGTCGCGAGATAGAGCAGTGTTGTCACCTGGTGTCTCACATAGCACAGGTGAGCAAGAGCAGATGGTGGAGACAGGGTCAGCAGTGGAGACGCCTTGCTGAAGGTGCAGGAGTCTCCTAGCTCTGCTTAGCAGCATGCAGACATTGAGCTCGGGGGCCATTAAGAAAGAGGGCGATCCTGAAGCTGCAGGAACAAGTGCAGGAGGCTCTGACAGGTTTTGCAACTGTGGTGACTGCGAGTGTGCAGAGAATGGAGGAGCCCATCTCAAACATGACCACCACTGTGGCGCACGCACTCGCGGCTGTTTGTTCATCCATGGATAGGATGGCCACCTGAATGGAGGACCTAATCCACCAGTCGCATGAGCACATGGATTCTATTCAAAATAGATGGGCATCTATGGAGGAGAGAAACCAAAAGCTCATAGAAGTCCTTGCTAGGAGGAATGTCAGTATAGGCATGTGTCCTCATGCCCCCACTGATGTGTGCTCTCCAGCTACTTGTTAGCAGAGAAGTGCGGGTGGCCCATGAGAGGCATGATGGTGGGAGGGCACGTGGAAATGGGGGCTCCTCGCCAAGCGCTCACACTTCTACCCCCTTGCCAACCCCTCGGTCAGAACCCAGATGTCTCCCTGGACATGTCTCCCTTAGTCTGCCACTGCACAGTTGCAGGAGGAGCAGACTTTGGCAGGGCCCTGGCAGTCTCCAAAGCCCAGAAGACTACCATCAAAGACGCCTAAGCAGATGCAGCAGGGAATTGAGGAGGCTGCCTCTACCTCTGCTGAAACCACGGGTAATCTGTTTTTGTTATGTTGGTTGAGGGATACGTATTGGCCAGGACACCAGGGATAACTCCCCTCCTCTTCTTCGAAATAGTGCCATGGGATCTGAGAGAGCAGACGGGGCCTCGGTTTAACGTCTCATCCGAAAGACGGCACCTCAGACAGTGCAGCACTCCCTCAGCACTGCACTGGAGTGTCAGCCTAGCTTTATGTGCTCAAGCCTCTGGAATGAGACTTGAACCCACAACCTTCTGACTCAGAGGCGAGTATGCTACCAACTGAGCCACAGCTGATCGTGGTTGGATCCTGAGGACCAAGGTGAGAGAGTGTAAACCGCACCCATTCTGATGTAATAGATGGCAGGTGAAGTTGAGATGACAGAAGCAAATCTGTCAATGGGGAGAGAGGTTGTTCCAATGAGATGACACTGGATAGAGAGTTTGCTCCAAATACTTGCAACCTGCATAAAACTCAATCTGTCTTCCAAATGCAGTAAACAACAGTTTCTGAGCTTGGAAAATGAACAGCTGTGAGATGCGAGCTTTTATAACACATTTGCAGCTGTCAAGTAATCAAATAATTCCATGCTGAATCAACGCATGACCTGTTGAGCTGATGTGCTCCCCGAGCAGCGTGGAACCCGTGGGCAACCTCGTAAAATTTAAAGGTGAGGTCAAAATAGTTTTTAAGTGGCTGTTAACAAGCTCTTAATCACCTAAATTGCCTCCCCCACCGCTTGGTGTCAGGTCTGTTCAGCGATGACAGACACAACATCTGGGAACCCGCTGTCAAAAAAAAGAAATTCCCACCCGACCCGCCACCAAACATGCCTGCTGACCCCCTGAAAAATTCCTCCCAGCATTTCAGGTCGATAACCTTAAGGCAGAAGTAAGAGACCATTGGTACATAGAGCAAACTGTGGATCAGGACATCTGCACAGCACTCCCAGTAGCTAAGCAGTGAATTACTGCAAGGCACTACAGTGAGCCAGGAGACTCTTGGCGCAGAGATTTGGCATACTGAGACAATGCTTCAGACATTTGGACCATTCATTCACTGTGTGTACATCACAACAAATCCCATCTTGCAAAAATCATTTTACTGATTTATTCCCAAGAGTGTATCAAACAGTCAGTGAAAAAGCAGTAATACTCATTTAATGCATTGGAAATTTGACAGTGATCTTATGCAGTGTTCCACTTGTGTGTCCTGACTTTCCACTCAAAGAACATACTTTTTTCTTGAAAAAGGAAATGACTATTAATACCAACAAATTTTTACCTTTATGACTAATCTCAACCCACTTATTTGCCTTCTCACATTACAAAAGTGGCTCCACTTCAAAAGTACTTAATTGACTGTAAATCGCTTTGTGATGTCCGGTGGTCATGAAAGGTGCTATATAAATGCAAGTCTTTCGTTCATTCTTTTCTCATTGTAACCCACAATCCCTTCTGTCTCCAGAAACATACCTAAGGGATATCGCAAATCCATGCACAACACCTGAATTCTCCTGATATGCTTCCAATGGGTATCGCTCCCATGTGTTCCCTCATCCTTATTTTCCTTCTCTAAGCAGCATATTTAAAGTGGTATTCCCAGGGGAATACCCATTCTGCGAAAGGGTGTGTAACCCCAAAAGTGGATCCGCAATGTCCCTTCTCCCACAAAGTTCACCAGAAATAAAAGAACTCCAGACAAATCACTCACCAACACTTGGAGAAACATAATTTAAACATCGCCTATATGTTGCTTGCTGCCCCTTTAACTGACTGTCTAGGTCATTGTGCAGCCTGGCAACTTTGAATGCCTAATGTATATGGGTAGGAATAAGGGATGGTATGATGGCCAGAAAATGATTCAGAAGATGTAATTATACTGTTTCCATTACTGTTTCAGGCATGGGATTCCTGTGATTTGCTTGTCCAAGAATGCGTGACATGCACGAAATGTTGCATCTTCCCTCTCCCCTTTTTACCTATGCCATGCACCCACTAACAACATGAAATCTGGCCCCTAATGAGAAACACCACCAAATTTCCAAAAATGCTGGCGGGGAGAAGATTTACCGATGTGTTCACGGTACAAGCCAATGCAAAGGTTGTCAAAGCTGAGGCCTCTTTCATAAACATGCTGGCAGTGCACATATTACCCTTTGCTTGTGGAGAACTCTTTCAGAAGCACATAATTAAGTGTTGCACAGGCTTGAATGTAGAAGGTGACCTGTTAAGCAGTAAAGGCAGCCTTCATTGGATAGGGTGCTGTGGGACTGAAATATCGAAAAGATGTAGCAACTGCTTGTCACCACTTGCATGTACCTTGACCAGAACAGTAAAATAGGTACTGAAAAGCTGCTGGCCATCTTGATTGGCTATTTTTATCAGCAGCTGTGGAAAAAAAAAAATTCATTTTTGGATATGCCACAAAGGAACTGAAATTCTAACAGGACTAGACAGACTAGATGCAGGAAGGATGTTCCCGATGGCGGGGGAGTCAAGAACCAGGGGTCACAGTCTAAGGATAAGGGGTAAGCCATTTAGGACAGAGATGAGGGGGAATTTCTTCACCCAGAGAGTGGTGAACCTCTGGAATTCTCTTCCACAGAAGGCAGTAGAGGCCAATTCATTAAATATATTCAAGAAGGAGTTAGGTATATTTCTTAAGGCTAAAGGGATCAAGGGATATGGGGAGAAAGCAGGGACAGGGTACTGAATTTGGATGATCAGCCATGATCGCATTGAATGGTGGAGCAGGCTCGAGGGGCTGAATGGCCTATGTTAAGTCTGTGTGTTATATTGAGAATTACTACACAGACCACAAGAGTAAACTTTAACAGGTCTTTACTAGTTGAAGGTCAGGGCGGAACTGCCCAATAAATCATTACACAGCACTTATATACCGGTGTGGTCACCACCGGTATTACAGTATACAGCAGCCAAGATAAAGTAGTGCAACTCTTAAAATAGTTCTCCTAAAGGTGGAACGGTTACATACACCACAATCCTCCCTTTTTAGCTTAACAGCATATATTCCCCATTAACATAATATAATAACATATATACACAACTTCATGTAAAAACAGTTCACAGATTCAGTCTCACTGGAGGCTTCCTGACTCGGTCCGGATAACGCCTCGGTGGTGTAGTAGTTTTCGGTGGTGTAGTAGGTTCTTTTGGCAAGGTCAATTCGGCTTGAATGCCAGTGTCGGGTTCATCTGATTCCAGTATCACCGGATCGGAGGTAGCTCCTATGGGTATCTCTGCTTCATCATTAGGCGTATAGAGTTGTGGAGTAGGTTGTCCCTTTTCGGATGACTCTATGATCTGGTCAACATGGCGCTTTATGATGCTTTCACCAATGTCCACGGTATACATCAGCGGTTCTAGTCGTGTGCAAATAGTTCCAGGATGCCATTTCTCGGTACGGTAGTCCCGGGCCAAAACTTGTTGACCTATCTGGAAGGTTCTAGTTGGCCTTTCATTCATGCCTTGAAATTGCCGGTTCTCTACGTCCCTTCTGATGTTTGGCTTGATCAAATCCAGCCGGCATCTTAGTCTTCTATTGAAAAACATCATGGCGGGAGTTTGGTTTGTAACCGCATGTGTTGCATTCCTGTACGCCAACAAGAAGTTATCTACCTTATGTTGTAGATTTATGTCTTCCTTACCCATGGCCTTTATGGCCTTCTTGAAGGTCTGGACAAACCTTTCAGCTAATCCATTGGTGGCGGGATGGTATGGGGCGGACGTGTAGTGCTTAACCCCATTGTTTTTCAAGAACTTCCTGAATTCTTCGGACACAAATTGCGGTCCATTATCAGAACAGATCTGTTCCGGCAGGCCATTCCTGGCAAATATGGTCCTTAATACTGTGATGGTTTTTTCCGTGGTGGTGGAGGACATCTTTATTACCTCCGGCCACTTGGAGTGTGCATCCACCGCGATTAAGAACATTGAGTCCATAAATGGACCAGCAAAGTCGATATGTACCCTTTGCCATGGAGATGAGGGCCACTCCCATGGATGTAGAGGAGCTTGTGGTGGGGCGTTTTGGACCTTCTGGCATCCTGGACAGCTTTTGGTCATTTCTTCGATGTCTCCATCGATACCTGGCCACCACACAAACGCTCTGGCTAGGTTCTTCATTTTCACTCCACCCAAATGCCCCTTGTGAAGCTCCTTTAGCACTTTATGCTGGAGTTTGGGTGGAATCACCACTCTGGATCCACACATCAGAGTTCCTCGGCACACTGACAGCTGTTCTCTTCTTTGCGAAAATGCTGGCAACAGTGGTTCGCCATGTGCTGGCCATCCCTTCACCGTTAAATCGTAGACTCGTGAGAGAGTCGGGTCATTTCTTGTTTCCTTTTCGATCGTAGAATTTGTTACTGGTAGACATTCCACTATGGTTGAGTGGAACATCTCCACTGGGTCCACTGTAGGCACCTCTTCTACCGTTGGCAACGGTAGGCGCGATAAACCGTCAGCATTCCCATGCTGTTTTGATCCTTTGTATTCTATGTCATATTGGTGGGCCCCTAGGAAAAGGGACCACCTCTGTAGCCTTTGCGCTGTCATAATGGAAACGCCCTTTTTAGGGTTGAATATGGATACCAACAGCTGGTGGTCTGTCAGCAGTGTAAACTTCTGGCCCTGCAGGTAATGATGAAACTTCTTTACTCCCCACACCAGGCTGAGAGCCTCCCTATCTATCTGAGCATAGTTGCGCTCAGCGGAGGTCAATGATCTGGATGCAAATGCGACTGGCCTTTCCGAGCCACTTGGCAACTTGTGTGAGAGTACTGCTCCAATACCATAAGGAGAAGCATCACAAGCTAAACGAATAGGTAGCGTTGGGTTGAAGCGAGCCAACACTTCCTCTGAGGTGATCAATGCCTTGCTTTTGCAAAAGGCCTTCTTACAGTCCTCGCTCCACTTCCATGGTACTTCTTTCTGCAAAAGAGCATTCAGCGGGTGCAGCACCGTGGATAGATTTGGCAGAAACTTATGGTAATAGTTAACCAACCCTAGGAACGACCTCAACTGGGATACATTTTCCGGAGCGGGAGCCTTCACAACAGCTTCGATCTTGCCAGGTGACTTGTGCAGCCCCTCCTGGTCAATGACATGACCACAGTACGAGATCCGTTTCTGAAAGAACTCACATTTCTGGTGATTAACTCGAAGGCCATAATCCTTCAACCTGGTGAGCACCAGTTTCAAAGTTGCAAGGTGTTCCTCATCGTCACCTCCTGTAATCAGGATATCGTCCAAGTAACATTGAGTGCTTGGAATTCCCTGTAATACCTGCTCCATGGCCCTCTGCCAAATTGCTGGAGCCGAAGCCACTCCAAAAACCAGTCTATTATATCGATACAAGCCTCTGTGCGTGTTGATTGTGAGATACTGGCGCGACTCTTCCTCAACTTCCATCTGTAAGTACGCTTGCGCCAGGTCTATCTTGGTGAAGTGTTTCCGCCAGACAATGAAGCAAAGATATCCTCAATCCGCGGAAGCGGATATTGCACTGTGTGAAGCACCGGATTAACTGTGATCTTGAAGTCTCCACAGATGCGGACCTTCCCCGGTTCCCCTGGCTTGTTACTCGATGAACGCTTCATGACGGGAACAATGGGCGTGGCCCACTCACTCCAGTCCACCTTAGACAGCACTCCTGAACGTTCAAGCCCTTCCAGCTCAGCTTCCACAGCAGGTCGTATCGCATAAGGTACCGGTCTGGCTTTGAAAAATTTTGGGTTTGCATGTTCTGCAATCTGGATTTTTGCCTTAATTCCTCTCAGTGTTCCCAGTCCCTGTTGGAACACCTCTTTAGCTTCATCCAATATTCTGGACAATCGTTCAGGTTTGACATCTTTTTTCTTTCCGGAATCTACCGTTATTGCATTTAGGGAGTGCCAGCCCATATTTATTTTCCTGATCCACTCCCGTCCCAGAAGTGGTGGACCTCCCTCAGGTAGTACATATATGTCCATTCCTTGGTGTTCTTTGCCCTTGTGTACCACCTTGACTTTTATCTTTCCGATGGGGTATACTTTTTGCCCCGTGTATGTCTGCAATAGTATCTCCGTCTCCCGTAGGGGAATATGTGTGAATAACTTTTTGTAATCTTGCTTATTCATGACCGTCAATGCCGACCCGGTGTCCAATTCCATTTTCACCTGGACTCCTGCTATCTGAAGTGTGACCCAGATAGTTTGTCGGTCAGCTTCCTTACTCACATTGTGAATTCTCAGACTACCCAGTTCCTTGCTGTTGGAGTCTGAATCCGAATTCTGTTCATCCGAACTCTTCTCAGCCACCTTATGTACCTTTCTGCACTTTTCCTGCGGTGACTTTTTGTTGCTGGTCTTCTTTCCTGACCGGCATACTTTAGCTATGTGACCAAGCTTGCCACATTTTTTACATTCCTGGTTTTTAAACCAGCATTGGTTCTGATCGTGTGTTGTCATCCCACAACGATAACATTTCGTTGTACCCAAAGCCATTTGATCTACGCTGAGTACCGCTGCCTTCAGCTGCATTTCCACAGTGCCTCTCGCTGCGGCTTCGTGCGATGCTGCAATAGTGACAGCCTTATCAAGTGTAAGATCATTCTCTTCAAGCAGCCGCTTTTGTGTTCCTTCTTTCGACAATCCACACACGAATTTGTCTCTCAGTGCCTCTGTCAGACTTTCCCCAAACTGACAGTATTTCGCTAGCTTACGCAGTTCAATTAAATACTCCGCGTTGCTTTCCTCTTTCAGTTGCGTTCTCGCATAAAATTTAAATCGTTCCGCTAACATCAGCGGTGTGGGGTTCAAATGATTTTTCAGAACAGCAACAATTTTAGCGAAAGTCTGATCTGCCGGTTTAGCTGGTGAAAGAAGATGCTTCAGTAGCCCGTATGTCTTTGCACCCATTGAGTTTAGTAAGGTTAGTGCTTCATCTTCATCCGATATTTTATTTGCCTTACAATATATCTCTATGCGTTCTACATACGTGGCCCAATCTTCAACATCGGGATCGAAATCGTTGATGTTACCACGCTTAGGCATCCTCGCAGTCTTCTTGAGAACAAAAAGAAAAACATTTTCTTTTATTTTTTTTTCAAAATGGCGGCTTACCGCGCTTGTCTTCTTCCCCCGCCTACGAAAATGGCGGCTTCCCGCGTTTGCCTTTCTCCCCCCCGCTGGCTGTAATGGCGATTGCCGTATTGCTGCGTTCGCCCTCCCCAGCGGTTTTCACATCGTGCCTCCCAGCCCCTCTTGCAGTCCGGTCCTTTCCCCCCCGGCTGCGGCTGAGTTCTCCCCGGTTTTTTTATTTTCTCCCACGCCTTACGCTGACCCGGTCGCTGCGCCTCGCGGCCTCGGTAGCTGCCCGGCCTTTTTCACCGGTCGCGGCCGAGCTCTCTCTCGATGCTGTTGCGTCTCCCAGCCCGCTTACAGCCCGGTCTTTCGCACCGGCTGCGTTTACATTCACCGCGGCTCCCGTGCCTTACGCTGCCCCAGTCTCATCGCCTCTGGCCCCGACTTCTGTCCGGCCCTTTTCCCCGGCCGTGGTCGAGTTCTCCGCCCTTAAATTCTCCGTTTTTCCCTCCCCTACTTCACAGTCAACGTTGCCGACTGGCTGCTCGTCGCTGATCGACTTACCCACCACCGTGATAGAAGCGATGATCACTGCCTGTTGCTGATGGAAGGCTTCGTGTCAGAATTCTTCCTTTGCTCTGCAGACCCGAGTCTTCTCTCAGCAGAATGATGAGGGCAGATGCCTCCTCTCGACGCCCGTTAAACTGCCTTGGATGTATCTCTGCCGCAGGGTAAGATCGTACTCGTCGCCACTGTTAAGTCTGTGTGTTATATTGAGAATTACTACACAGACCACAAGAGTAAACTTTAACAGGTCTTTACTAGTTGAAGGTCAGGGCGGAACTGCCCAATAAATCATTACACAGCACTTATATACCGGTGTGGTCACCACCGGTATTACAGTATACAGCAGCCAAGATAAAGTAGTGCAACTCTTAAAATAGTTCTCTTAAAGGTGGAACGGTTACATACACCACAGCCTACTCCTGTTCCTATCTTCTATGTTTCCATGTAAATCACGCTGTGCGATTTTAATTTCTCTGTTAACATGAAAATGCTTCATCTTCCATTTTAACAAAAGTAGGAGTTCATTTATTTTAAATAGATTAACACCTTCATTAAAATAGTGTACAAAAGTATTTCATACAAGTTCATTAGCGTTTCCATTACCAATATCTCATAGTGTGAGTTCAACTAGAGCATTAGCAATAATTGCCTAATGACAATTTTGGAAAGAACTCAGATCACACAGCAGAACTTGGTTGCATGTTTATCAGACAGTGCTACTGCAATGGCTGAGAGAAACAATTCTATCTTGTCCCGATTGAAGGAAATAATTTCTGATGTAATCGTGACAATTTGCTGTTTTTTCTCATCAGTCGACATATGCTTAAAATTTGGAGTTGCAGCTTTATAGGTGCCTTTGGAAGACCTAATTTTAGACATTTATTGCCACTTTGCTTCACATTCTTAACAGCAACATAAACCTAATTAATTTGCCCTGTTTGTTGATGTGGAACCTCTAAAGGTAATAAAGTATTCTCTAACAGATGGCTGAGCCTTTGAGAAGTGCTCCAGAGAATGTTATCATATTTTATGACTTATAAATCCTGCAGAATCGAAATGGTCCTAATTTCCGAGTGCCTTTGAAGCCGTGGGGTCAGATTATTATTCCTGCTTTAGCACTATTCAGTGGAGCCCTCACAAAAAAATAGCCTCAGCCACAAAGCAAGGATAGTCAACTCATGCTGCTAACGAAAGAATGGAAATATACACTATGTGAGCCCGTAAACCAGAAGCTGCTAGGTATTGGCGGATGCTTGAATTCTGTGCAATACTGACAAATTCCTGTCAGCTAAAGAGATCCATATTGGCTGTTGTCTCCAGAAATATATAACAGAGCATAGGGCTCACATTGCTGCAACAGCCATAGGCAAAAAAGCTTGTTTAGAACATTTTAACAGATTCGCTGAGCTGTGCTTTCAAAAATGGTAAGCAAATTACCTTTAAGGCTGTGGTCATCCATCTGGAATCTGCAAATTCAAAGAAGAAAGTGACCAAGTGAAAGATGAATTCTTGGTTTATCAGTTTTCTGATTATGAAATGGTCATTGCTGAAAGTATTTTTTTTCCATCATACAGGACTAAAGCTCTTTCACAACTGGAGATATCCAGAGAAATGATAACATTTAGAACTATTGACATTTACGTCACAGAACAAGGTCCGTTTGGCCCACTGTGATAGTGCTAGGTATTTGGTAGACCAATCCAATACTAATCCCGCTGACCCCTTTCTCCTCATAGCTCTGTAACTTCCCCCGTTTCAAATACGGAGACTTTGGTTTATCCAGAGGTTATATGTCCGGAATACTCGATCTAACGGCAAAAATCAGGAGCCGTTTTCTATAAGTTTTTTTAGTTCTCGTTGCTTTTTTTTCCCAGTCAGGCACTGCAAGGTCTGTAGCTATAGCAACAGCTTCAGCTAGAGATGCTTGCAGCTGCAGCCAACTGTTTTGAAGCTGTTGCTAAGCAACAGGGTTTGTTGATTCACACGGAGCTTTTCAGTTCCGTATCTCTCAACATTAACGCTGGTATGTCCGGCACTTTTGATGGTACGGCACCAGCTCGGTCCCGTCAGTGCCGGATATCAGAAAGTTTCCTGTATTAACATCATTTTCACAGAAAGATGCAATGGTCTCTGCTTCAATCAGTTCCTATTGCAAAATATTCCATGCTCCAACAACCCGCTACAAAATAACATTTCTCTAAACCTCATTTCTTACTCTCTGGGTGACAATTTGAAATTGACGACCCCCTTTCCACGGAACCCTCAACCAGAGGAAGTAGTCTTTCCCTATTTACTCTATCAAAGCACTTTATCATTTTAAATATCCTCTATTAAATTTCCTCTTAATCTTCTCTGTTTCAGTGGAAATAGTCCCACTATTTCAAGTCCAGGTTCCCATCACTTGCATCATCCTGGTGAAACTATGTTGCATGTTTCTATGGCTTTAATGTCCTTTCTACAGTATAAAGACGCACCTAAAACTGCATACAATATTCTAATTGTGGGTTAACCAATGTTTTATACAAATGTATTACTTATTTACTCTTGGACTCTATGCCCCTATTTATAAAATACAAATGCTATGGGCTTTTTATGGTTTTAATGAGCTATTTCAGGGAAGTGTGTTTGAACTCCTAGCTCTCTCTGTTCATCCACACCCTACAATGTCTTCCCATTGAGTATATACTCCCATTCCTTGTTTTTCCCTCTCAAAATGTATAACCTCACACTTACCACATTACATTAACTTTTCCACTTGTCTGCCAATTCTGCTAACCTGCCTATGTCTTCCTCAAGTCATTTACAGTTTTGCTGTTTTCCACCCCCCACCTCCATATCAGCGTCGGCGGGAAACTCGAGCAGCAGCAGTGGGGCTATAAAAGGCTCCAGAGACCAGGTAAGGCCTCAGAGCATCGGCAGGAAACTCGAGCAGCAGCAGCAGGGCTATAAAAGGCTCCACAGACCAGGTAAAGCCTCAGAGCGTCGGCGGGAAACTCGAGCAGCAGCAGCGGGGCTATAAAAGGCTCCAGAGACCAGGTAAGGCCTCAGAGCATCGGCAGGAAACTCGAGCGGCAGCAGCAGGGCTATAAAAGGCTCCAGAGACCAGGTAAGGCCTCAGAGCATCGGCGGGAAACTCGAGCAGCAGCAGCGGGGCTATAAAAGGCTCCAGAGACCAGGTAAGGCCTCAGAGCATCGGCAGGAAACTCGAGCAGCAGCAGCGGGGCTATAAAAGGCTCCAGAGACCAGGTAAGGCCTCAGAGCATCGGCAGGAAACTCGAGCGGCAGCAGCGGGGCTATAAAAGGCTCCAGAGACCAGGTAAGGCCTCAGAGCATCGGCGGGAAACTCGAGCGGCAGCAGCAGGGCTATAAAAGGCTCCAGAGACCAGGTAAGGCCTCAGAGCATCGGCGGGAAACTCGAGCGGCAGCAGCGGGGCTATAAAAGGCTCCACAGACCAGGTAAGGCCTCAGAGCATCGGCGGGAAACTCGAGCAGCAGCAGCGGGGCTATAAAAGGCTCCACAGACCAGATAAGGCCTCAGAGCATCGGCGGGAAACTCGAGCAGCAGCAGCAGGGCTATAAAAGGCTCCACAGACCAGATAAGGCCTCAGAGCATCGGCAGGAAACTCGAGCGGCAGCAGCAGGGCTATAAAAGGCTCCACAGACCAGATAAGGCCTCAGAGCATCGGCGGGAAACTCGAGCAGCAGCAGCGGGGCTATAAAAGGCTCCAGAGACCAGGTAAGGCCTCAGAGCATCGGCAGGAAACTCGAGCAGCAGCAGCGGGGCTATAAAAGGCTCCACAGACCAGATAAGGCCTCAGAGCATCGGCGGGAAACTCGAGCAGCAGCAGCGGGGCTATAAAAGGCTCCAGAGACCAGGTAAGGCCTCAGAGCATCGGCGGGAAACTCGAGCAGCAGCAGCAGGGCTATAAAAGGCTCCAGAGACCAGGTAAGGCCTCAGAGCATCGGCGGGAAACTCGAGCAGCAGCAGCAGGGCTATAAAAGGCTCCAGAGACCAGGTAAGGCCTCAGAGCATCGGCGGGAAACTCGAGCAGCAGCAGCGGGGCTATAAAAGGCTCCAGAGACCAGGTAAGGCCTCAGAGCATCGGCAGGAAACTCGAGCGGCAGCAGCAGGGCTATAAAAGGCTCCACAGACCAGATAAGGCCTCAGAGCATCGGCGGGAAACTCGAGCAGCAGCAGCGGGGCTATAAAAGGCTCCAGAGACCAGATAAGGCCTCAGAGCATCGGCAGGAAACTCGAGCGGCAGCAGCGGGGCTATAAAAGGCTCCACAGACCAGATAAGGCCTCAGAGCATCGGCAGGAAACTCGAGCAGCAGCAGCGGGGCTATAAAAGGCTCCACAGACCAGATAAGGCCTCAGAGCATCGGCGGGAAACTCGAGCAGCAGCAGCAGGGCTATAAAAGGCTCCAGAGACCAGGTAAGGCCTCAGAGCATCGGCAGGAAACTCGAGCGGCAGCAGCAGGGCTATAAAAGGCTCCACAGACCAGGTAAGGCCTCAGAGCATCGGCGGGAAACTCGAGCGGCAGCAGCAGGGCTATAAAAGGCTCCAGAGACCAGGTAAGGCCTCAGAGCATCGGCGGGAAACTCGAGCAGCAGCAGCAGGGCTATAAAAGGCTCCACAGACCAGATAAGGCCTCAGAGCATCGGCGGGAAACTCGAGCGGCAGCAGCAGGGCTATAAAAGGCTCCAGAGACCAGGTAAGGCCTCAGAGCATCGGCGGGAAACTCGAGCAGCAGCAGCGGGGCTATAAAAGGCTCCAGAGACCAGGTAAGGCCTCAGAGCATCGGCGGGAAACTCGAGCAGCAGCAGCGGGGCTATAAAAGGCTCCACAGACCAGGTAAGGCCTCAGAGCATCGGCGGGAAACTCGAGCAGCAGCAGCGGGGCTATAAAAGGCTCCACAGACCAGGTAAGGCCTCAGAGCATCGGCAGGAAACTCGAGCGGCAGCAGCGGGGCTATAAAAGGCTCCAGAGACCAGGTAAGGCCTCAGAGCATCGGCAGGAAACTCAAGCGGCAGCAGCAGGGCTATAAAAGGCTCCAGAGACCAGGTAAGGCCTCAGAGCGTCAGCGGGAAACTCGAGCAGCAGCAGCGGGGCTATAAAAGGCTCCAGAGACCAGGTAAGGCCTCAGAGCATCGGCGGGAAACTCGAGCAGCAGCAGCGGGGCTATAAAAGGCTCCACAGACCAGGTAAGGCCTCAGAGCATCGGCAGGAAACTCGAGCAGCAGCAGCGGGGCTATAAAAGGCTCCACAGACCAGGTAAAGCCTCAGAGCATCGGCGGGAAACTCGAGCAGCAGCAGCGGGGCTATAAAAGGCTCCACAGACCAGGTAAGGCCTCAGAGCATCGGCAGGAAACTCGAGCAGCAGCAGCGGGGCTATAAAAGGCTCCACAGACCAGATAAGGCCTCAGAGCATCGGCGGGAAACTCGAGCGGCAGCAGCGGGGCTATAAAAGGC
Source organism: Somniosus microcephalus (assembly GCF_052327205.1). NCBI lineage: Eukaryota > Metazoa > Chordata > Chondrichthyes > Squaliformes > Somniosidae > Somniosus > Somniosus microcephalus. Next base: position 29,889,519 of record NC_140995.1, on the reverse strand, counting down.
TCCAGAGACCAGGTAAGGCCTCAGAGCATCGGCGGGAAACTCGAGCAGCAGCAGCGGGGCTATAAAAGGCTCCAGAGACCAGGTAAGGCCTCAGAGCATCGGCAGGAAACTCGAGCAGCAGCAGCGGGGCTATAAAAGGCTCCACAGACCAGGTAAGGCCTCAGAGCATCGGCAGGAAACTCGAGCAGCAGCAGCAGGGCTATAAAAGGCTCCAGAGACCAGGTAAGGCCTCAGAGCATCGGCGGGAAACTCGAGCAGCAGCAGCAGGGCTATAAAAGGCTCCAGAGACCAGGTAAGGCCTCAGAGCATCGGCGGGAAACTCGAGCAGCAGCAGCAGGGCTATAAAAGGCTCCACAGACCAGGTAAGGCCTCAGAGCGTCGGCGGGAAACTCGAGCAGCAGCAGCGGGGCTATAAAAGGCTCCACAGACCAGGTAAGGCCTCAGAGCATCGGCAGGAAACTCGAGCGGCAGCAGCGGGGCTATAAAAGGCTCCAGAGACCAGGTAAGGCCTCAGAGCATCGGCAGGAAACTCGAGCGGCAGCAGCAGGGCTATAAAAGGCTCCACAGACCAGGTAAGGCCTCAGAGCATCGGCAGGAAACTCGAGCGGCAGCAGCGGGGCTATAAAAGGCTCCACAGACCAGGTAAGGCCTCAGAGCATCGGCGGGAAACTCGAGCAGCAGCAGCGGGGCTATAAAAGGCTCCACAGACCAGGTAAGGCCTCAGAGCATTGGCGGGAAACTCGAGCAGCAGCAGCAGGGCTATAAAAGGCTCCACAGACCAGGTAAGGCCTCAGAGCATCGGCAGGAAACTCGAGCGGCAGCAGCGGGGCTATAAAAGGCTCCACAGACCAGGTAAGGCCTCAGAGCATCGGCGGGAAACTCGAGCAGCAGCAGCAGGGCTATAAAAGGCTCCAGAGACCAGGTAAGGCCTCAGAGCATCGGCAGGAAACTCGAGCAGCAGCAGCAGGGCTATAAAAGGCTCCACAGACCAGGTAAGGCCTCAGAGCATCGGCAGGAAACTCGAGCGGCAGCAGCGGGGCTATAAAAGGCTCCACAGACCAGGTAAGGCCTCAGAGCATCGGCAGGAAACTCGAGCGGCAGCAGCGGGGCTATAAAAGGCTCCAGAGACCAGGTAAGGCCTCAGAGCATCGGCAGGAAACTCGAGCGGCAGCAGCGGGGCTATAAAAGGCTCCACAGACCAGGTAAAGCCTCAGAGCATCGGCGGGAAACTCGAGCAGCAGCAGCAGGGCTATAAAAGGCTCCAGAGACCAGGTAAGGCCTCAGAGCATCGGCAGGAAACTCGAGCGGCAGCAGTGGGGCTATAAAAGGCTCCAGAGACCAGGTAAGGCCTCAGAGTGTCGGTGGGATAATCGAGCGGCAGCAGCGGGGCTATAAAATCTCCAGAGACCAGGGAAGGCGTACTAATCTCTGAACTCGGAACTCAAAGGGAAGGAGAGAGGTCGAAGTGTGACGTCACCAGAAAGCAGGTAAGTGATTGGTTGGTGAGTATTTCTCTCTTTTTAAACTTAAACTCTGTGGTTTATAGTTTCTAAGATGTGATATTCATCGTCTAGTTTGTTTGTAAACCAGAGCACTTAAATATATCATTTAGCTGTAAGGTAACTTCAATTCTGCGGTTTATATTTTCTAGGGTCTCTCTGGTGTAGCGGGGACTTCTGCCATACAAGCACCCTAGAGTATATCTTTAATTGGTGGTATTGAATTAATTTAAATTAATTAAAGGGTAAGTCATGTCAGGACAGCCCAGCCCTGTGTTATGCTCCACCTGCGCTATGTGGGAATTCAGAGATGTTGCCGGTGTCCCTGATGACCATGTGTGCTGGAAATGTATCAAGCTGCAGCTACTAGCAGACCGCATTGAGGTGCTGGAGCTGCGGATGGATGAGTTTTGGAGCATTCGCGATGCTGAGAGGGTCGTGGATAACACGTTTAGTGAGTTGGTCATACCGCAGGTAAGGGCTGCACAGGCAGAAGGGAAATGGGTGACCATCAGGCGGAGCAGTAGAAGCAGGCAGGTAGTGCAGGGGACCCCTGTGGCCATCCCCCTCTCAAATAGGTATACCGATTTGGATACTGTTGAGGGGGATGACTTACCAGGGGAAGGCAGCAGCAGACAACTTCCTGGCACCAAGGGTGCTTCTGCTGCTCAGGAAGGGAGGAAAAAAGTGGGAGAGCAATAGTGGTAGGGGATCCTATCGTAAGGGGAACAGATAGGTGTTTCTGTGGCCATAGACGTGACTCCAGGATGGTTTGTTGCCTCCCTGGTGCCAGGGTCAAGGATGTCACTGAAAGGGTGCAGGGCATTCTGAAGGGGGAGGGTGAACAGTCAGAGGTCGTGGTTCACATTGGGACCAACATAAGAACATAAGAACATAAGAAATAGGAGCAGGAGTAGGCCAATCGGCCCCTCGAGCCTGCTCCGCCATTCAATAAGATCATGGCTGATCTGATCCTAACCGCCAATCCACTATCACAGAACCATCTCCTGAATCTAACAGAATTATACACATGAAATAGGGGCAGGATCAGGCTACACAACCCCTGGGCCCGCTTCGCTACCCACAGGACCATGACCGATCCGAACCTAGACTCATGTCCAAATTCCTGCCCGCTCCCCATAACCCTTAATTCCCTTTACTTCTAGGAAACTGTCTATTTCTGTTTTAAATATATGTAATGATATAGCTTCTACAGCTTTTTGGGGCAGCATATTCTATGGACCTACCACCCTCTGAGTGAAGTAGTTCCTCCTCATCTCAGTTTTGAAAGAGCAGCCCCTTATTCTAAGACTATGCCCCCTAGTTCTAGTTTCACCCACCATCGGGAACATTCTCCCCGCATCCGCCCGATCCAATCCCTTCACAATCTTATATGTTTCAATAAGATCGCCTCTCATTCTTCTGAACTCCAATGAGTAGAGTCCCAATCTACTCAACCTCTCCTCATATGTCCATCCCCTCATCTCCGGGATTAACCGAGTGAACCTTCTTTGTGGGAAGAGGGATGAGGTCCTGCAGCAAGAATTTAGGGAGCTAGGTAGCAGATTAAAGAGCAGGACCTCAAAGGTTGTAATCTCTGGATTACTCCCGGTGGCACGTGCTAGTGAGTACAGGAATAGGAGGATAGAGCAGATGAATGCGTGGCTAAAGAGTTGGTGCAGGAGGGAGGGCTTTATTTTCCTGGATCACTGGGTCTGCTTCTGGGGAAGGTGGGACTTGTACAAGTTGGACGGGTTGCACCTGAACCAGAACGGGACAAATATCCTTGCGGGGAGGTTTGCTAGCCTGTTGGGGGGGGTTTAAACTAACTTGGCAGGGGGATGGGCTACAGAGTGGAGCTATAATAGGGGTTGATGTACAGCCAAATATAGAGGAAAAAACAAGTCAGCTTTGAAGGCAGAGCAAATATGTAACGGCACAAGGGAGTAGGGCAAGGCTGGATGGCATTTATTTTAATGCAAGGCATCTTGCGAATAAGTTGGATGAACTGAAGGTTTTGGTGAACACATGGGAGTATGATATTGTTGCTATTACAGAGACATGGTTGAGAGAGGGACAAGACTGGCAGCTCAATATTCCGCGGTATAGAACCTTCAGGCGAGACAGAGGGGGGGTTAAAGAGGAGGAGGTGTCGCAATATTAATTAAGGAGTCAATTACTGCTGTAAGGAGGGATGCTATATTAATAGGTTCATCTAATGAGGCCATATGGGTAGAACTTAAAAACAAAAAGGGGGCAAGCACTTTGCTGGAAGTGTACTATAGGCCCCCAAACAGTCAGGGGGAGATAGAGGAACAGATATGTAGGCAAATCTCAGAGAAATGTGTAAATAATAGGGTAATAATAGTGGGGGATTTCAACTTCCCCAATACTAACTGGGATAGTCAGAGTGTGAAAGGCTTAGAGGGTGCAGAATTCTTAAAGTGCATCCAGGAGAGCTTTTTGAGCCAGCATGTAGAAAGTCCTACAAGAGAGGGGGTGGTACTGGACCTAATTCTAGGGAATGTGGCTGGGCAAGTGGTAGAAGTGTTAGTAGGTGAGCACTTTGGTGACAGTGACCATAATTCGGTGAGATTTAAGGTTGTCATGGAAAAGGACAGAGATGGACCGGAAATAAAGGTTCTAAATTGGGGGAAGGCCGGTTTTAACATGATAAGGCAGGATCTGGCCATAGTGGACTGGGATCAGCTACTTGTAGGAAAATCCACATCGGAGCAATGGGAGTCTTTCAGAAAGGAAATTGAGAGAGTACAATGGCAACATGTTCCCGTAAAGGTCAAGGGTGGGACCAACAAGCCCAGGGAACCTTGGATGTCGAGGGATATATGAGAATGGATTAGGAAAAAAAGGGGGGCTTTTGGCAGATACAAAGGACTAAAGACAGAGGAAGCCCTAGAGGAGTATAAAAAGTGCAGGGGGATACTTAAAAAAGAAATTAGGAGAGCGAGGAGGGGCCATGAAATAACACTGGCGAGCAAAATAAAGGAAAATCCAAAGGTGTTTTATAAGTATATTAAGGGCAAGAGGATAACTAGGGAAAGAGTAGGGCCCATTAGAGGCCAAAGTGGCAATCTGTGTGTGGAGCCAGAAGATGTAGGTGGGGTTTTAAATGAATTTTTTGCATTTGTGTTCACTATGGAGAAGGACAATGTAGACATAGAAATCAGGCAGGGGGACTGTGAATACTTGAATATATTAGCATCGAGAGGGAGGAGGTACTAGCGGTTTTAGCAGGCTTAAAAGTGGATTAATCCCCAGGCCTGTACGAGATGTATCCCAGGCTGCTGTGTAAGGCAAATGAGGTGTAGGGGGCATCTTTTACCTGGTTTATGGTAATTTACCTTCCTTTACCTGGTTTATGGTAATTTACCTGGTCAAGCAGCTTTTGCAGCTGCACTCTGACCAATCCCAAACGGTGGTTTCGAATTGCTAAACCCACCCTTCCAGTTCTGACTGGAGGAACTTATAATTAATGATATATTAAAAATGGACAAATGACCTGGATGTAAGAAAGTCAAACTTTCAGGTATCAGCCTTTGCTTTTATCTGGGGCAGGCAATTGAACACCAGGCAACAAAGCCATTGGGTCTGCTGCTGCTGGTTCAGTTGTGCCCTATTTTGTCCCCCTGTACACGCGCTGTTGTAGACTGGCCACAGTCTGTCTGCAAATGCCTGTGGGGTCTCCCCTTCCTTCTGCGGTGTTTTCCCTATGCGATCGAACGGATTGTCATCGTTCGCACCCATGGCTTTCATTATTTCCTCCTTTAGGTCCTCAAAATCCTTCTGCCCTCTCTTAGCCTCATCTGAAAGGGTCTGATAGAGCATGCTGTATACAGAGAAAAGCAACATTTTGGCTTTCTCTTCCTCATCACAGCCATTAACACTGGCTGCCTGTTCTATCCCTTGGAAGTGCACTGAGGGGTCTCCATTTTCGGAGAGCAGGGGAATATGTTTCACCAGGCCTCTGAGCTGTGGCATATCATAGGCTACCAGATAAGTATGCTGAACAGCCCCTGGGTCATTGTCGTTTGTGGGCGGACCATACCTCCGTTGTCGGAGGGGGTACACTGGTCCTGGTCCCCGCTTGCCTAGCGGGACCTGCTGCCGTTCTTCTACCACCCCTTCTGGTTGCCAGAGCTCCTCAAAACTCGGAGCTGTGGGCTGCTGTCTTGGGATCTCCAATTCCCTAGCCAGCTTTTCCCTGGGTGTTGCCTGTGGGGCTGTTTTGCTTAGGTTGCCAGTAAAATCCGGCTGACCTGCCTTTGGGCTGATCAGACAAATCATCCCCTTCCTCTTTTTAATGCCATGTTAAGGCTTTCTATCTCTGCCCTACAGGGGCCGTGATCTGCTTCCTCAAACCTTTGGTCGCAGGCCAGCTTATAAGCTGCCTTTACCTCCCTAACCATTTCCTCCTGCTCTGTTACTTCTGAGGTGAGGCGGGCATTCTCTTCCCGCAGTCTCATCTCGTTACTCCTTGCTTCTGTAAACTGGCACTTTAGGAAAGCTATCTTGTGCCTCGCATGGCTTTTGCCCTCACTAGCTTCTTGGGTGAGGTGTGCGTTTTCCTCCTGTAGCCTCATCTCACTGTCCCTAGCCTCTGTGATTTCCTGCAAAAGGCGCTCTATCTCTGCCTGGCATTTTGTGACCTCTAGTGTGAGGCGTGCATTTTCTTCCCACACCCTCATCCCACTATCTCTGGCTTCATTCACCTCTCTTATGAGACGTTCTACCTCCACCTGGCATTTTTCCAACTCGGACTCCCGATTCTTGGCCTCTGTAACCTGGCCACCTATACTATAATAGGTCAGCTTAAACACTGCCGCTACCTTCCGCAGGACTGCCCACAGACTGAGAGCAAGAAAAGCAATAGCTGATGCTTTCTCCAGATCCAGACCAGTTATCATATCAAAAACTGCCTCCAGTCCTGCCGTGGTCGCCAATTTGTAGTGGGGCATCTTTTACCTTGTTTACGGTAATTTACCTTCCTTTACCTGGTTTACGGTAATTTACCTGCTCAAGCAGCTTTTGCTGCTGCACTCTGACCAATCCCAAACAGCGGTTTCGAATCGCTAAACCCACCCTTCCAGTTCTGACTGGAGGAACTTATAACTAATGATATATTAAAAATGGACAAATGATCTGGATGTAAGAAAGTCAAACTTTATTAACTAAAGAAAACTACACCACACGATCAAAGCAAATAAAGAAACTACACCACACGATCAATGTAAAATTGCTTAACAGGGGAAGGCAGATGGCAAAAATGAGGGATAAATGGCTACAATGTAAGTCTTACAATCTTAGCAATTTCCCTTAAATTACCACCCCTCTAACTCCTTACCAGATTGCCTTGCTGAGGAGTCAGAAACCAGCCCACCTGTGGTCCAAAGAGAGAGAAGAGCTCACCTGCAGTCCAAGGAAATAAGAGAGAGAGAGCTTCGGAAAAGCTATCTTTATATCCTGTGAGCTCCTGCTGTTTTGGCGCTGAAAAGGTCTGTGTGCAAATTCGCGCCGAAAAGTTCGAATACACAAGAGAAATGCCCTGATTGGTTGATTCAAACGGGCTATTTCCCAGTGGCCAAACTGCTTCCTTTGTCTGGAATGGGTTTTGAATAAAGCTTGGGGTGGTTTAAATATGTCTTCATTCTGGGGCCGAAATGTTCCTGCCCACATCCGGAGTTCATCTGGCTAAAACAAAAGGGACCCAACTGTCCTATTGTCTGAGTAATGGGTGATTCAAACCCATTCATTCCTTTTCTTAGTCTAAAAAAAAATCTCTTCCATAGTTTAGGCGTATCTCAATCGTGTGCTGGGCTTTGAATGGAGTTGGATTAATATGTAAACAGAAACCCATTCATTGTGGTCACTGAAACTGCAGCCTCAAGTGGTTTAATCCCTTATGTCAACAAGGCAGCGGTTTCCTGTAAACAAACATTGCCTCTGTAGGGAAGGGAAATTCCCTTTTTTTGATTGACAGAATCTGACTGCCATTGCTTGATCCTCCCACTTTTCACAGACATCCACAAGCTGCTTCTAAGCCTTTTATCCTTGGCCATGCTTTTCTGACGGCCATTTTTAAACCCCTTTGTCAAAACTCAAGCATACATTTTTAAAATAAAATGTGCTGTCTTAAAGTGTGCGAATTTTTCCATGAAGTTCCTTGATTCCGGTGTTGTCCACGTGCTGCCCATCTCAACGCAGCCTTTTGCGGTTCTGGGCACGTTTTAAAACATTGTCCAACCCAGAGACAATTTAAAATTACGCACAGTCTTCATCCACGATGTGGATTCATATCTCCAGTATCTTCGGGGCTGAGCGATTTTGCGAACCCCTACAGGGGAGATTGCAGGGGCTCTGACACAAATTTTCAAAACCTCTCTGGCCACAGGGGATGTTCCAGAGGACTGGAGAACAGCTAACGTAGTACCATTATTCAAGAAGGGTAGTAGGGATAAACCAGGGAATTACAGGCCAGTGAGCCTAACATCAGTGGTAGGGAAATTATTGGAAAAACTTCTGAGGGGCAGAATTAGTCTCCACTTGGAGAGGCAAGGATTAATCAAGGATAGTCAGCATGGCTTTGTCAAGGGAAGATCATGTCTGACTAATTTGATTGAATTTTTCAAGGGGGTGTCTAGGTGTGTGGATGAGGGTAGTGCAGTGGATGTTGTATACATGGATTTCAGTAAGGCTTTCGATAAAGTCCCGCACAGGAGACTGGTCAAGAAGGTAAGAGCCCATGGGATCCAGGGTGCCTTGGCACATTGGATCCAAAACTGGCATAGTGGCAGAAGGCAGAGGGTGATGGTCGAAGGTTGTTTTTGTGACTGGAAGCCTGTGTCCAGTGGGGTACTGCAGGGATCGGTGCTGGGTCCCTTGCTGTTTGTGGTCTACATTAATGATTTGGATGTGAATGTAAAACGTATTATCAGTAAGTTCGCAGATGACACGAAAATTGGTGGGGTGGTAAATAGCGAAGAGGGTAGCCTCAGTCTGCAGGACGATATAGATGGGTTGGTCAGATGGGTGGAACAGTGGCTAATGTATCATCTGCAAATTTTTAATCATGCCCCCTACATTGAAGTCTAAATCATTGATATATACCACAAAAACATCTTACTAACTACCTTCTGAAAATGAACATACATTACATCTACTACATTCCCCTTAACTATCGAATTGATCACGTCATAAAAACACTATTAAATTAATCAAGTGTGATTTGCTTTTAACAATTCAGTACTGGCTGTCCCTCAATGCCCATGCATCTCTAAATTCTCACTAATTTTGTCTTGAATGATCAACTCATGGTGATTACTTTTCCTTGTCTCATTCATGCAATGGGGGGAATTTTAACCTAAAAAAATGGGTGGGTTGGGGACATGAGGGTAGTTAAAGTGCTAAAAATATGAATCCCGACCTGAACCCGCCTCCAAGCCGCCTACTTCCGGTTTTAACGGAAGCGGGATGGGAGGTGGGACGGGGCAGGTCGCTAACCCGCTGCCAGGAGGTGGGCTGTCTATTTAAATATTATAATGAGGCTGGAAGCCTCTTCTTTAACCTCCATTTTGTGTTTAACTGTAGCTGGTCGGGTTTTGCACTCCTCGTAAAATCCGCAAGCTTGAGCAAGGCGAGGATTGGTAATTACCTTTACACCTACCTTCTCGATCCAGGGTCCCTCCCTAACCCACTCCCTGTGATCGGAGACCCCCCCAACGAGGCCTCCGGTCCCCAAACCCAGGCCTCCGATCCCTCCACGAGGCCTGCACCCCCCCACTTCCTCCAGTCTTCTCCGTGCTGCTCTTCCAACCCCTGATCTTCTTCGGACCCTCCCCCACCCCATCCTCCTCCGGCCCCTGATCCTCTTCAGACCCCTGATCTTCTCCCGGCCCCTGATCCTCTTCAGACCACCCCCCCATCTTCTCCCAGCCCTCGACCCCTCGGTTTTCTCCTGGCCTGATCCCCCACGTAATCCCTCCCTCCCTCCTCTGTGCGGGCTAGCGCCGCAGGCCTACCCACCTGGAGTCATCCAGACTCTCACTCTGACTGGCTGCGGGTGGTAAATGAAGGCTTCCCATTCAAATCAGGCACTGCCATTAAAGTCAGCAGGGAGACCCCTTGCCCCCAACCCACCTTCTCCATTTAAATTCAGCCCAATGACCCAGAGGCTACATTCAGCATGGTACAAACACTCGGGAATGAACCAAAACAGGTTGTGAACATCAAGGGCTGGATTTTGTCAATGGGGAGCTTTTGGAGACGGGACTCCCACTTGTTGGGTTTTAGTCCCGCCTCCATCAACTTGTGGCCAACCCACGCTATTTTCCCTTGATTGACCTTGTTAAGTCTGCCCAGCAGGCTTAGCAGGCCAATTAAGGGAAAGCCAGTTACAGGTGATGTCAGCGAGTGCCGTTTCATCTGTCAAGAGCTTTTGACAGATGAAATGTCATCGTTTGACAGCTCTGTGAAGCTGTCAAACACTGACAATCTGTCTTCTAAGTTGTGTCTTTACTCAAGACTCAATTAGAAAGCCTTCCTGACCAGAAAGCAGAAGGCTGCAGCTTTTGACAGTTCAGCGGCCATTCTGCTTTCTGTGCCGGTGAGCTGAGGGACTCCCGAGACCTGAAGGGAGGAAGCCTACAGGAAGAAGTAAAGGTAAGTAAAACCTATTAAAACACTTTACACACACCTCACACACTTACCTCTGCACACATGCACCCATTACTCACCTGCACACCGGACATCTCGGCCCCTCCGACCCCCGCAGACCGATGGCCCGCCTCGCTGACCCTGGCGAGGTTCGGAGCCGTCGGGAAGCCCACACTTCAGGGCTCAAAATAGGGATTAGCCAAAAAACTGCCTGTTAGCAACCTGTTAACAGGCAGTTAATTGGCATTAATCCCCTTCCTGCCTCGAGGAGGTGGGACCCAGCGCGGGTCGGCTACCCGCCTCCTGGCAAGATGGCATGGAGGCGGGTTGGGCAGCCGCCCCAAATTCTGCAAATTTCCCGGCAGTCCCGCCTCCAAACCCGCCTCCCCAGGGCTGGCAAAATCCAGCCCCAAAACTCTTTCTTGGGTATAACCATGAAAAACAATTGTAAAGGTTTTGAAATGGAACAACCAATGGAAGTACTGGAAGCTACAAAGTAGACTATTGCAGTTTATAATAAAAAACATGCTGCCAAGTAACACTTTAAGAATGTCTTGATGGTGTGTGCTCATACAGTCTTTCGAGCAGTTCATTTATAAAGTTAATTTACATCATTAAATCTTCATTTTTTTTCTAAATGTTATAGTTTAAGAATATTGCATTATAATTTCATATTAAGGACACAGCAAAGTGTTAAATACTAACGGCTGAAAATTCAGTAGCCTTAGCGCCTCATTTGAGGCGCTAGAGGGCCTTGCGCCGGAGTTATGGCCAGTAGTGAAATTCCCTGGGGCCCTACATCGGCGTTGCTCCGGTAGCGCTGCGCCGGCACCGATGACGTCATCGGTGTGCGCAGCGTCCCGGTTGCCGTGGTAACCCGCCCGAACTCCGAAATTGAGTTGCGGCCGCCTCGCCCGTGGCAGCCGCAACCAGCGTTTTGTCAGAGGTGCCTTACTGCAGTTAGCGCCGGCGCATTAAAGGCCCCGCGGCGGCCGGCCGCTTTCCCGCCGGCCGCCTGCCCGCAGCTCCCTCCCCGGGCTTCTCTCCCCCCCCCCCCCCGGAACAGATGCAAGCCCGGCACTTGTCCGAGGTGCCGGGCTCATTTTTAAGCAGATTTGCGCGGGCCGCGGCCGGGTGCAGGCAGCTCCTCCTTAATGGAAGGAGGAGGCCTGCACTTCCCCAGCCTGCCGCACCGCATCGGGTGCCGCAGCGCCGGAATTGAGGCGCGAAACGGCAGTTAGCGCCCTTTTCCAGGCGCTAAGACCCTTCAGTAGCGCCGGCAGCCGTTTGGGCGCGGCGCCACTGAATTTTTGGCGCGCGCAGGGGACTTAGCGCCGGCACTAATTTCCGGCGCTAAAGCCCTGGCTAAGCCAAAACCCAATTTCTAGGCCTAAGTATAATACTTAGGCCTAGAAATTGGGTTGTGGGCTCGCCAGGGCTGTAGCGCCAGAAATTTTGCGCCAGCGTTAATGCGGCAGCGCCTGACGAAAATTCAGTTGCGCCAGCCCCAGAGGGCGGCGGGCGCTAAAGGAGGGTTTTAGCGCCTGAAAACGGGCGTTGAATTGGGTTTCCCGGCGCTAATCCCCCGCTGCGGCACCCGATGCGGTGCGGCAGGCTGGGGAACTGCAGGCCTCCTCCTTCTGTTAAGGAGGAGCTGCCTGCAGCCGACAACTGTCCGGCGGATTCCCCCGACATCTGAGCCCGGCACCTCGGGGAAGTGCCGGGCTCGCAGCACACACTCATCAGGGCCGCGGGGGGGGTGATGCAGGAGTCCGGGAAGGGAGGTGCGGGCAGGCGGCCGCCGGGAACGTGGCCGGCCGCCGCTCCACCTTTATGTGCCGGCGCAAAGGCGTGTAAGAACACTTTTCACATTCGTTAGTTGCGCCTGCCACGGGCGAGGCGGGCGCAACTGAATTTGGGCTTGGGGCCGGGTTACCACGGCAACCGGGACGCTGCGCACACCGATGACGTCATCGGTGCCGGCGCAGCGCTACCGGCTAACGCCGATGGTAAGGCCCAAGTCAATTTGCAAAACGGCTATAAGTCCGGCGCAAGGCCCTCTAGCGCCACTAATTGGGCGCTAAGCCCACTCAATTTCTAGGCCTTACACTTTACATATTGGAATATATGATCAGATTAAAGGCACAATAAAGAGAATATTAAAGCATATGGTAACCATAGCAATACATTAAACTAATTGTAAGCACGAAAGTAAATAAATTACATTATTTACATACTAATGGCACTATGTATAGCACATAAAGTGATTTTGAATTTAAACATTTGTCCTTGATTTTTAGTGCCTGTCCCCCTGATTTTCAAGTTTGCAGGTTGAGAATAATATCTATGCAGGCAAAAATTCAGCCCTGAGAAGGCTTTTTAAGGAAACAACAACAACTAGTTGTATTTATATGGTGCCCTTAATGTAGTCAAATGTCTCACGGCACTTCACAGGAGTGTCATAAAACAAAATTTGACACCAAGCCACGAATGGAGATATTTGGGCAGCTGACCAAATGCTTGGTCAAAGAGGTAGGTTTTAAGGAGCATCTTAAAGGAGGAAAGAGAGGTAGCGAGGGAGGGAATTCCAGAGCTTAGGGCCTTGGCAACTGAGGACTCGGCCGCCAATGGTGGAGTGTTTATAATCGTGAGAAGTGCTGAGATCTCGGAGGGTTGTAGGGCTGGAGGAGATTTCAGAGATAGGGAGGGGCGAGGCCATGGAAGGATTTGAAAACAAGGATGAGAAATTTAAAATTGACCAAAAAGACAATCAAAAGGAACTGTGTTTTTATAAAGTTAGAAACTGGCCACTTGACCCATCAAGTCTGTGCTGAATATTTTCTCCACACAAAACACCTCATCTAATTCCACTTTCCTATTCACTCCTCATACTCTTTAATATTCCTCTTTCTCAAGCAGCTATTTCATTATCTTTAAAAAGTACTTCAACAAAGGCAAAGCATTCCACATTCCTACCACCCTCTGACCTCCAATTGAATTCTTTCTTGTGTTTTTCTCTCCAATTCATGCCCTCTCACTACAGTCTTGCTGACCAGTAGAAACAATCTGCCATTATTTACCTTATTGTTTGACTAATTGACTTGTTGTATTGAGGCTAGCTGATTATTAGTGTAAGGTTTCCAACTGGCAATATTGGTAGAGCCCGCAGGATTCAGGCCAGCGAGGAACGGGAAATTGGGCGGCCATGGTTCCTATCCAAATCCCACTATTAACTCAAACAAAAGCAAAATACTGCGGATGTTGTAAATCTGAAATAAAAACAGAAAATGCTGGAAATACTCAGCAGGTCAGGAAGCATCCGTGAAGAGAGAAACAGCGTTAATGGGCTGGATTTTGCCAATGGGGAGCTTTTGGAGGCGGGACTCCCACTTGTCGGGTTTCAGCCCCGCCTCCATCAACTTCTGGCCAACCCACGCTATTTTCCCATGATTGACCTTGTTAAGCCCACCCAGCTGGCTTAGCAGGTCAATTAAGGGAAAGCCGGTTACAGAGAACGTCAACATATGTCGTTTCATCTGTCAAAAATTTTTGACAGATGAATTGTCATCGTTTGACAGCTCTGTGAAGCTGTCAAACACTGACATTCTCTGTAGTTTGATGAGTTCTTGAATTCAAGACCTCATCAAACCTCTTTCTTTTGCAGAAATTAGATGGTTTTTGCATTGGAGAATGCAACGGCCATCTGTCATCTCTGCCGCGGATATGCGAGACTCTCCGCATACCCAACTCTTGAAGCCTGCAGGAAGAAACAAAGGTAAGTAAACTTTTTCTGACACTTTCAACTTACCTCACATACTCACCTCTCCACACTTGCACCTATCACCTTCACAGCACACTTTTGCACCCCTCCAACCCCCGCAGACCCACTACTCGCCTCAGTGACCCTGACGGGTTTTGGAGCCTTCAGGAAGCCTGCACTTGTGTGGGCAAAATGGGGATAATCGTCTTACCTGCCTGTTAACTACCTGTTAAGTGGCTGTAATCCCTTCCTGCCTCCAAGGAAACGGAACCTGGCACGGGGCGGCTGCCTGCTTCCTGGCAAGATGGCACGGAGGCGGGTTAGGGGCAGTTTGGTCACCCACCCCAAATTATGCTATTTCCCAGCAGTCCTGCCTCCAAACCCGCCTCCCCAGGGCTGGCAAAATCCAGTCCTATGTTTCAGGTCTGAGACCCTTCGTCAGAAGTGGAAAAACTTAGAGATGTAACAGATTTTTAAGCTCATGTAGGGGCAGGGAAAGGGGGGAGGAGAGGAAAGAACAAAAGGGAAGGTATGTGATAGGATGGAAGACAGGAGAGATTAAAAGACAAAAGGGATGATGGTGCAGGCAAAAGGAGATGGTAATGGGACAAGTTAAGAAACAAAAGATGACTCTAGATGAGGTGTAAATGGCAATGGCAGAATCATCAACAGCTGACATGTGAAAGAGAAAAAAATAGGGGCAAAGGTTATGGTCTGAAATTATTGAACTCGATCTTGAGTCCAGAAGGCTGTAAAGTGCCTTATCGAAAGATGAGGTGCTGTTCCTCGAGCTTATGTTGAGCAAATTAACCCGCTATGAACTCGTCAGTTTCAATTTTGCACTTGGGCTGTAAGCTTGTGTATTTCAGTCACGCTTCTTTAAATCATATCATTCATAGGCTGATTTAGCTTGAATGTAACATACTAATGAAGAGCTCCCAGTGCCGGGCCAAACATCCCAATGTTTGCTGGCAGTAGCAATGGGTGGTATTTTGTGCATTCATTAATGGGACACAGGCTTTTTTTAGTCACAATGTTTACCATGTATTTTGCCTATGTTTTGCAAAATTATTTAAATATAATAATTTCCTGTGTTTTCCCAGATCAGAGTAGGCAGCAGGTATAATAGCAAAATACTACGGCTGCTGGAAACTGAAATAACAACAGAAAATGCTGGAAACACTCAGCAGGCCAGGCAGCATCCGTGGAGAGAGAAACAGAGTTAACATTTCAGGTCTGGGACCCTTCATCAGAACTGGAAAAAGCTGGAGATGTAACAGATATGGCCCAGAAGTTCGGGTCGGGGGCTTCCCGCGGGTGCAAGCCCCCGACCTACACTTACCTAGCGCACCGGCAGTTGACCTCTTGGCCTGTGTGGAATTCCTCTCCGAGGCCTGTCCCAGAGGCTGGCGCGCTATGCTGGCATGTCCCAGGGGCGTAGTTAGTGCGAAGCGTCCCCTGGGATCACGTGAGCAACAGGCAGCCAATCGGAGCAGGGAATGCTCCATTCATAAGTCTTGACAGATAGACCTGTCAAAACGTATAAATGCTGAGGCTGTAAAACTGTACTTTACCTTCAAATACATTTTTTTTTAAATCACACTTTGTAAATAAACTATAAATGACATTAAATAACTATTTTAAACAAAAATTTAAATTTTTGAAAAAAATAATTTTATAAAAAGACGGGGCTAAAAATAAACTTACCTTGCTTTAAAGTATTTAAAAGTAAAAAACCTGTGGAAAAAATGTTTTAATTTTAAATAATTGACCACTTACCTTTGAAAATGAAGTCCTTACAGCTGCTTTTTACATTTCTAAAATGTACAGACTTACCCGCACGTTAAAACCCGTAAAAAAAAAAGGAAGTTCAACGCGCACGCTCAGACTCCCGCGCGCACGCGTTCGACCTCTGAACCCCTTGGTTCAGAGGATCGGAAGTGCCGGTTTCCCGCGCATGCGTAGTGCATGCAAGATTCCGGCACTTCCATCGGGTCCACGCGTGAGTACTCCGTCCGTACTCACGCGTTGGGACCCGAATTACTGGGCCATTAAGCAGGTGCAGAGACGGGGGGCGGGGTGGGGGGAGGCAGGGGGGAAGAAATTGAAAGAACATGCTGTGAAAATGTTGCAAATGGGAATGGCAAAAATCATACTGCATGAAAAATGGGGGCAGGGATAATTATCTGAAATTGTTGCACTCAATGTTGAGTCCGGCTGGCTGTAAAGTGCCTAATCGGAAGATGAGGTGCTGTTCCTCGAGCTTACGTTGAGCTTCATTGGAACAATGTAATAGGCCGAGGACAGAGAGATCAGAGCGGGAGTGAAGCGGTGAATTAAAGTGACAGGCGACCGGAAGCTCAGGGTCACCCTTACGGACTGAACGGAGGTGTTCCGCAAAACGGTCGCCCAATCTGCATTTGGTCTCCCCAATGTAGAGGAGACCGCATCGTGAGCAGCGAATACAGTATATTAAATTGCAAGAAGTACAAGTAAATCACTATTTCACCTGGAAGGGGTGTTTGGGGTCCTGGACAGTGGGAAGGGAGGAGGTAAAAGGGCAAGTGTTACATCTCCTGTGCTTGCACAGGAAGGTGCCAGGTGAAGGAGAAGGGCTGTTGGGGGTGATTGAGGATTGGACTAGGGTGTCGCGGAGGGAGCGGTCCCTTCGGAATGCTGAAAGGGGAGGTGAGAGGAAGATGTGTTTGGTGGTGGGATCATGTTGGAGGTGGCGGAAATGGCGGCGGATGATCCGTTGAATGTGGAGGCTGGTGGGGTGAAAGGTGAGGACAAGGGGAACACTATCGTGGTTCTGGGAGGGAGGGGAAGGGGTGAGAGCAGAAGGGACAAGTAGCCCAATTGCTGCTACCGATATCACAGAGAAACTGACAGCAGAGAAATACTTCCGAATGCTCAGCACAACAGAAAGACCTTTAAAGAAAGTGGGATCAGTCAAGTGGATTCCAGAACACCACCATTCATTCCACTGCAAGGTGCACTGAGGTTTCTAACTGGAAACTGTTCTCTTTGGCAAGTCACTATAACCTTAAAACTGGAGATTGCTTGCAAAGAGTCAAATTGCCGTATTTCACTGTGAAATTGGTACAAGATGGAAGAAAGTATTTCTTGGCACTTAAATCTGCAGCACTAATAAAAAGTTCGCTGGCCAAAGTGGAGATAAGTTAAACGTGATTAATTCCCCTCCAAGTGCTCAGTGTGTTTTACACCAGGGTCTCCCTTTGGTGATAGTGTATGCTCTATGTTGTGGAGTTCCTGCTCTCGCACTTTTTCTAGATATTCTCCCAGTGGCAGGCGTAAACAAGGAGGCCAGCAGGTGGCTATCATCTGAAAGCCTGTTGAGATCAAGGTGACCTTCTACTTCCACATGCTGGGCCATGAGATGCCCTAGCAACAGTCTCCATCACATCTGTTGTGGAGGTGGCTGCCTGGCCTTACCCACATTCTGCCACCCCTTCTGTCATGTGGGCGGGGTGGGGAGGGGTCCGCCTGTGCCATCACTCTGAGATGCAGCAGCCTCATCTGTGCCTGCTACGACCACGCCTCTGCTTAACACTGTCAACTCTGGTTAGATGTAGTCTTGGAGGTTTGCTCGCATGACCTAAGGCCCTCAACCATCCAAGCCAGTCAAACAGCCTTTTTTTCCATCTCCAATATATTTTCATAACTAATAAAAAAATGTGTTGAAAAAAAATGAAAAAGAAAACACACAATTGTTTTTAATGCCCCTCTGATTTTTCTCCAGGATTGCTCGCAGCCAGTGTCCAGGAGGTTAATCTTTAATTGCTGGAGACTCCATGGCAACCCTGGGGGATTGGCAAAACTACCTCTGCTGCTGGGCACTGCCTCAGCAGGCTCAGTGATCTGCCTGAGGGCAGATTGCTGGGCCACCTGATCCCCTAGTTTGTTGAAAACAGACAAGGTAGCCTGCTGCATCTTGAATTCCAAGGCCCCTGTAGCGGCGGTCTGAACATCAATGAGAGATAAAAATAACAACAGAAAATGCTGGAAAAACTCAACAGGCCAGGCAACATCCGTGGAGAGAAAATAGAGTCAACGTTTCGGGTCAAACACTTTGTCAAGACTGAAGGCCAGGCTGGGAGAGAACAAAAGAGAAGTGAAGAGACATTAAGAGGTATTCAAAACAAGATGAGATGGTGATAGGACTAGTGGAGACAAAAGACGGCTCTAGATTAGGTGTGAAATGCACTGGCAGAATGGGAGACAGCTGCCATGTAGGAGAGGAAGAAAAAGGGGGGGGGGGAAGGGCCAAAACAAAGGTGTGGATAAAAAATAAGTAAAAATGTAATGGGGGCCGAGGCTATGATCTGAAATTGTTGAACTCGATATTAAGGCTGTAAAGTGCCTAATCGGAAGCCCATTCTGCCATTCTGCCAGTGCATTTCACACCTAATCTAGAGCCGTCTTTTGTCTCCACTAGTCCTATCACCATCTCGTCTCGTTTTGAATACCTCTTAATGTCTCTTCACTTCTCTTTTGTTCTCTCCCAGCCTGGCCTTCAGTCTTGACAAAGGGTTTGACCCGAAACGTTGACTCTATTTTCTCTCCACGGATGTTGCCTGGCCTGCTGAGTTTTTCCAGCATTTTCTGTTGTTATTTCAGATTTCCAACATCTGCAGTATTTTGCTATCGTATCAATGAGAGATAGTTGACTGTATCTACAACCTCTGTCACTGGCGGCTCCTCTGTCCCTGGTGTTGCCTCGTGCTCCTGGGTAGATTGCAGTGCACAAAGGCCTTTGTGCATTCACTGTACAGGAAACTTTCTGGTATCCGGCGCTGACGGGACCGAGCTGGTGCCGTCCCATCAAAACTGCCGTAGAAACCAGCGCCAATGTTAAAACATACGGAGCTTCTGAGCTCCGTCTGAAGCAACAAACCCTGTTGCTTAGCAACAGCTTCAAAACAGTCGGCACAGCTTGCAAGCGTCTCTGTAGCTAAGCAACAGCTTCAGCTAGATGCTTGCAGAGCCTGACTGGAGAAAAAAAGCGACAAAAAGTAAAAAAACTTATCTGCACCGACTCCTGAATTTTGCCGGTGGATAGAGCTTTCCGGACATTTAACAAACAAAAGTTTCCTGTATATCGTTTTCCTGTGTTAAAGGTGCTCTACAAGAACTACCCTCCTCTGCTGCACTTCAATTATATGCAGCTCTACAGATGTAGCAGGTACTCTGGGAGCTTTTGTCTAGCTCTGTTCCGTTGTTTCAATCCTTTGTTAAGTTCAGAGAAATTTCACCACCAAAGTGCTATCTTCTGTAATCTGCTGCTGCATGTCTTTAAATCCCTTCCCTCAAACAGTGACCACTTGCTGTAGTACTCTGCATCTGCAATGAGGCCTGATCCTGGAAGATTTGGTGGGGTCAGGTCTGTGCTATTGCAGTGGGTTTGAAGCCTGCTATACTTAGTTCTTAGTGCTATACTGTTCTGTGATGTCCCCAGAAAATATATATTATTGCAGGACTAAAGCAAGTTGGCATCATGTTATTTATTAAAATTTTGAAGGATTAGGGAGCAGTGCATAACCTAATTGTTCTTTACACTTTGCAATTTTCAACCATACAGACAGCATACCAATGTATCCATACAGCTCCATATCATCTTATTACAATATAACTGTACATTAGCAGAGTGTAGTTTCAATGAGTGTGAATATTCCCCCCCCCTTTCATCTGTGAAGGTTGGAATCATTTGATAATGAGAAATTATGGCTTCAGCTATAATAATTCACACACCAATCTACTTTTAAAAGGTTAGACTGGAAATTAGGCTTTGAAATGACAGAATGCAAAGAAATTAGCATTTAGGTTTGTGAAATAAACACGTGTCTAAGCAGTAGGGAGGCTCGGGGTGGCAGCTTGTAAAAAACAAGTACAATAATTAATAGTTTTAAAAGTTATGCCTGCAAACAACATGACCAATGCTTAAAACAGCAGGAACCAAAAAGGAACATTTCATAAAACTGAATGCATTAATCATGTATTTTTATTTTCCATACCTTTTTTTTAATAAACTGCAATTTTATTTAAATGGTTGTACTCTAAAAATGAGTGTTTGACGCATCAGGTAAAGTAATTTAATTGACCTATGGGTCAGCAACTCAAAACAAACCAATTGTGGTGAATAGGGAACAATGACATTTGAATTGTGTTTGAATGATATTTTGTTAGGACTGTTTAGCTTTGTAGATTATTGCTGTGGATTTGAATATATTACAGTATGATTGAAATGACTGGTCTTTCAAAATGAAGGGAAAAAATTGGAAAGTATCAAGGACCCAAAATTCCTATTTTTACGGAAACTGGTAAAGTGCCTGTTTTTGTTGAGATTAATGAATTGGAAAAATGCAAATTTTTATAAATGCATATTATGATAAATGCATATCCATAAACGTGTGATTCTTGAGAGTGTGATTTTGTTCACATCAAGAAAAAACAAAGAATCCAGGGTCCACCTGTAACAATTATCCTTTAACATTTCTCAACCAGCTAATGAGCTACTTAACTGATATAAATGTTGAAAAATCAGTTCACTCTGCTGTGAGCTATGTAATTGTAGTAGGCAATGGTTCAACGGCAACTATCCACAATGCACTGCGTGTGCTGCGGTCTGTGGTGCCGGTCAGTCCTCAGTTCCTAAGCCTGAAGTACAGCATAGTTAAATATGTTGATGTTTAACTCTGGTAGCAGCTGCTACCGAGCGGCCTGATCAAATTATATTGAAGTTTTGCATTTTTTTTAAAATTTAGATTTTTTTTTAAGTTGGATAATTTATTTTTCAGCAAAATAAAAGGGTAATATAAAAACACCATGGGAGATGGATTTCTTGCGTGCTCTGTGTATGCAGCTCATAAACATATTCATTATAAATGTCTTCATGACTTTGTTACGCATACTACACAGAGGAAATCTTCCCTGCAGATGTGTTTTAAATAAGTCAATGCTGGTAACTTTAAAACACTGCAGCACAGTTACAGATTGTATTGCGGAACGCCTAAAACTTGATTCAACATCCTTAGAAAAATACTCATTCGCTGTCATCCTACTTGCTAAATGGTGCTTTTTGCTGAGCCTTTGTATATGTAAAGGCTGATTGAGGCACACATGCTGAAGAACAGCACTTGCAGAGAGTGCTGCTAGGGAAATCACAGGCCCATAGGCCCTGGTTTTCCATCTATTAATTTAAAAAGATGATCAATTAGGGGTTGTGGACTTACGATTTTCCAAGCAGTGCTTGTGGGGAGGACCTCATCTTGGAATCGGCCCTTCAGATTTTATTTTTTGAATTAAGTTCTGTGTTCCTCTGTTAATTTTTGAGTGCCTCACATTGTGATCAGTTTATTCTACTGCTAAGGGTGTTCAATTAGTTTGATTGCAAGTCCCTTTACTGGAAATGTTCATAAGCCTGGAGTCCGGAGTTCAAGTGAACCTCTAGTTAGTGGGAGAAATAGCACTTCCTCTTGTACCCAAGATACCAGAGGTAGATGTATATTGCTGTGTTGTGGAGACATGAAGGTACAGCGGGAGATGGGTATCTGTGATGGTTGTGCTTTGCTTCTTCTTTATCAAACTCATGGTTATACACCAATCAACTGTCACCATTTTATCTTTATAACAACTCCTCATTAAATATGGATGACGAGAAGTTCTGGCCTGAACAGTCCAGAAATTTATAAACCATAATATCAAAAACAAAGGTTCTGTTGTTTAACAGGAGTCTATTTTCTTCCCCCTGCCCAATTATTTCTGTGCTTTCTGGTGTGGAAGCACCAATAACCATGGATACCAATGCTGTGGAACAGGCGTGCAGGTCCATTTGGCCCACATTATTCCACCTTATCTGTTCCCCAATGCTACCTAAACATAGAAACATCGAAACATAGAAGATAGGAGCAGGAGTAGGCCATTCGGCCCCTCGAGCCTGCTCCGCCATTCAATGCGATCATGGCTGATCATCCAAATTCAGTACCCGGTCCCTGCTTTCTCCCCGTACCCCTTGATCCCTTTAGCCTTAAGAAATATATCCAACTCCTTCTTGAATATATTTAATGAACTGGCTTCCACCGCCTTCTGTGGTAGAGAGTTCCACAGGTTCACCACTCTCTGGGTGAAGAAATTCCTCCTCATTTCTGTCCTAAATGGCTGACCCTTTATCCTTAGACTGTGTCCCCTGGTTCTGGACTCCCCGACCATCGGGAACATCCTTCCTGCATCTAGTCTGTCCAGTCCTGTTAGAATTTTATAAGTTTCAATGAGATCACCTCTCATTCTTCTAAACTCCAGCGAGTACAAGCCCAATCGACCCAATCTCTCCTCATACGTCATTCCTGCCATCCCAAGTATCAGCCTAGTGAATCTTTGCTGAACTCCTTCCATGGCAAGAACATCCTTCCTCAGATAAGGTGACCAAAACTGCACACAATACTCAAGATGTGGTCTCACCAAGGCCCTGTACAACTGCAGCAAGACATCCTTGTTCCTGTACTCAAACCCTCTCGCTATGAAGGCCAACATACCATTTGCCTTCTTAACCGCCTGCTGCACCTGCATGCTTACCTTCAGCGACTGGTGCACAAGGACACCCAGGTCTCGTTGCACTTCCCCTTCTCCCAATCTATTGCCATTTAGATAATAATCTGCCTTCCTGTTTTTGCCACCAAAGTGAACAACCTCACATTTATCCATGTTATATTGCATCTGCCATGTTTCTGCCCAATCACCCAACCTGTCCAAATCATCCTGGAGTTTCTCGACATCCTCCTCACAGCACACACGCCCACCCAGCTTTGTGTCGTCTGCAAATTTGGAAATATTACATCTAGTTCCCTTGTCTAGATCATAAATTTATGAATGCCGCAATATCTGGCAGCGGTGCTTTGCAGTGTAGTAACTGCTTTAATGTAGGGAAACATGGCTGCCAATTTGTGCTCAGCAAGGTCCCGCAAACAGCAATGAGATAAACTGAAAAGATATACGGTTTTAGTGACTTGGTTGAAGGCTAAGGGGGCGATTTTCCCAGCCCCGAGGAGGTGGGTTTGGAGGCGGGACAGTTGGCAAAATGACAAAAACTGAGGGCGTGTTTGGAACCTGCCTCCAACCCGCCTCCGCGCAATTTTGCCGAAGGCGGGTTTGATGGATGCGATTCGGTCCCACCTCCACCAGTCGAGAGAGGTAGTTAAGACCCTTAAATTGTAGTTAAGGGTCTCTATAATCCCACTTTGACAGGCCTTCGTTATTTTACCACATTTTCAGCGTGTTGCACGACCCTCCTAAACCACGGCAGCTAATCCTGGTGGGTTGAAGTGGGTGGCCTCCTCACAGCTGCAGCTCCACCATTAAAACAGAGCTTTCATCAGGGAGCAGTTGCAGGTGGCAGAACTTTTGTTTCAAAGGTCTTTCAGCACTTTTTGCAGGCCTAACGAAGTCGGAGGTGCTGCAGCTTCTATCTCTCAACTGTGGGACCTCCTTGGAAGACCCTCTTCCCGCTTGGACTGAGCGCTTCCCCAACGGAGGTATCTGCCAACAGCATGGGAGCCATTTATTTCCTTTCACCATGGACCTCAGAATCAGATGAGGAGCAGCCACGGCAGCAGCAGAACCAGGCAGCTCAGCAGCAACAGCAGCAGGAGCCCCAACCTCGTGCTCACCCACTTGATGCTGCACAGGGCAGAAGGCGCCAGTGCATGGAAGCATGTCGTGCAAGGAATGCACTCATCCTGGCCAGATTTGCATAGGTTGTCCATTGTGTTGCATGTGCTTGGCTCCTTAACACATGATAGACAATGGACATGAATCTCTGGCCTCCTTTCACTCTGACCACCAACCTGACCACGCAAGTATCGCGGAGCCTGCAATGTGGAGCTGCCTAAGCCATCACGCCAACAGTTTACCATTGCCTAATTTTAATACATTCCCACAGGGATGGCATTTCATTAATAAACAGAAACAATCACCCAATCTGCACACAGATCTGGACCCACCCTTGCCAGCTGGACCCACACAGCCTTGGTTTCTTTGGGAGGCCTCTTCCTCCCAGATGAGGGGAAGAGCACCTCCCTGCTAGCTCTCGCCTCCTCAACCAGCATACCCAGCGCCTCATCCGAGAGCCTCGGGGAGGCCCTTGCCTTGGAGCTGGCCATTCTTGAAGGAGATAACAGCCTGGAGGTGGTGCAGCATCGACCAAAAACCAGTGGAATGAGCCAAGGCAGCAAGCAGCCCTTAAATGAAGCTGGATAAGTGAGGTCAGCAGAGGCGAGTTTCAGTCCCAAAACACTAATTGGCCCAGAGGAACCCACACCTCTGAAATTAACTGGCCAATTAGGGGAAAATCGCAAATTTTTCCCACCTCTCAGTGGAGGCTGGTTTGGAACCCACCCAAACCGAAACCCGCCTCCAACCCGCCTCCGATGGGAAAATCGTCCCCTAAATATCTGCCAGGACACTGGGAGACCTCCCCTGTTATTCTTTGAATAGTGCCGTGTAATCTTTTATGTCTGCCTTAAATTTACATCTCATCCAAAAGATGGTACAATACCTGCGAATACCTGCAAATAGGTATGACGGAAGCCAAGAAATGAAGATAACAGTATTTATTTTCAGTTTAAAAGAAATAAATGAAGAGCAAAACAGGTTCGAGGGGCTGAATGGCCTACTCCTGTTCTTATGTTCCTAAGTAATGCTATTCAACGTTTCCAGTTAACTAAAGAGCAAATATTGGTGATTTGTTTTTCCCATCTGCAGTGATTTGATAACAGAAGGTTGGTTCAGTGTCCATCAATAGAGTTTCTATCATCACCAATCACATCAGCATCCACATCAACTGTACAGACCTGGTAAAATTACATGCAAAGCACTTTAACAGAAATATAATGATCGTGAATCCAGAACCATTTGTAAGTGGGTAAAGCCCAAGAAATGTGTCACAGCAAAAAGCTGCTGTGCTTTCTGACTGTTCTCCACTTTGCCATTCTATATTCCAGCTCCAGTCTCATGTTAACTTGAATTTCAGCCACGCCCTACTCCTGAGCCTTGAGTATATAATCTAGGCTGACATGCCAGTGCAGTACTGCAGGAATGCTGCACTGTCACAGGTACCATCTTTTGGGTGAGACCTAAATCCAAGGCAAACGTAAAAGATTACATGGCACTATTCAAAGAATAACAGGGGAGTTCTCCCAGTGTCCTGGCAGATATTTAGCCTTCAACCAAATCACCAAAACCATATGGCCTAGAAATTCGGTTTTGGCGCAGCGAGGGCTTTAGCGCCGGAAGTTAGTGCCGGCGCTAAGTCCCCCTGCGCGCGCCAAAAATTCAGTAGCGCCGTGCCCAAACGGCTGCCGGTGCTACTGAGGGGTCTCAGCGCCTCAAAACTGGCGCCACGCGCCGCATTGCGGTGCTATTCCGGTGCTGCGGCGCCCGCTGCGGTGCGGCAGGCTCGGGAAGTGCAGGCCTCCTCCTTCCGTTAAGGAGGAGCTGCCTGCACCCGGCCGCGGCCCGCGTTAATCTTTTTAAAAATGAGCCCGGCACCTCGGACAAGTGCCGGGCTTGCTTCTGTTCCGGGGGGGGCGGGGGGGGAAGTCCGGGGAGGGAGCTGCGGCCAGGCGGCCGGCGGGAAAGCGGCCGGCCGCCACGGGGCCTTTAATGCGCCAGCGCAAAGTTCTGTAAGGCACCTCTGCCAGAACGTTGCTTGCGGCTGCCACGGGCGAGGCGGCCGCAACTCAATTTCCGAGTTCGGGCGGCTTACCATGGCAACCGGGACGCTGCGCACACCGATGACGTCATCGGTGCCGGCGCAGCGCTACCGGCCTAACGCCGATTTAGGGCCCCTGTCAATTTCTAAACTGGCCATAACTTCGGCGCTAGGCCCTCTAGCGCCTCAAAAGCGGCGCTAAGGCCAGTGAATTTCTAGGCCTATATCTTTTCAGTTTACCTCATTGCTGTTTGTGGGACCTCGCTGAGCACAAATTGGTGGCCATGCTTCCCTACATTAAAGCATTTACTGCACTACAAAAGCATTTTATTAGCTGTAAGACACTTTGGGGTCCTGAGCTTCTGAAAGGCACTATATAAATGCAAGTTCTATCTTTTCTTGAAACATTGGCCCAGAATGTGCTGCCAAAATAATGGCGAGTTTAATGACACTCACCGTTATTAATTAGTAAATCATCCAGCAACTTGTGGTGAGGAGGAGTTGCCCCGTGAATTGCTAATTAACATAAGGTGCTGGACGTTTTGTGCTGCTCTGCCATTGGCCTCACTAAAACGGCAGCTCGTCATCAACCTTCCCGTGAGTTTTGCGAAGTTGCTGCATTTGCTCATTAATTGTAAATTAAACTCGCCACTGAAAGTTAGGGCCAGTACTTAATAGTATAAGTACCTTTTTAATGAGGAGTATTACGTTCCTGCAATGCCAATTAACCTATCTTTCCCAGAAAGGGAACAATTTAAACTGTGGAATCTCATTCTTACAGGTAGTAAATTGTTCTTAGGAATGTTTAAAATTAGAATTTTTAAAATGTTTTTCTTACTTTTCCTTTCTGTCCCTTTTCTCCTTCTCTCTCTCAATCCAATCTTTCTTTCCCTCTCTTTATTTAAGAGCTGACGTGCTGTTGCAGAGAGCCGGCACAGGCTTGACGGGCCAAATGGACTTCTTCTGTGCTGTAACCTTTCTATGATTCTATATCTCTTTCTGTACCTGATTTGACTCTAATTTACCCTCCTTCTCATTACTTCCTCTGTTTCTTTCTCAATCCATAAATCTCATTTGTTAAGGAGATAGACTGTTGGTTGATTCATTTACCGAGGTCCCAGATGCCCATTGCCCTCGTCGTCATCAGCTTGCACTTCCAGCAACTTACAGAGCAAATATTCTCCCAGCTGTAGGTGCGCGGGAAAAGTCTAACTCACAGGGCACACTGCAACATGCCCTGCTCCAGCCAATTCTGGGCCATTATCATTGCAGCTATAGATAGTGCACTGCAACCTACAGCACTTGTCTTGTCTCACTTCACGTTATTGGTGTTTCAGGGCAGATGTTTCAATGGGTGAAATTTCAGCGAGTATTTTAACAATTCTGAAAATAGTCAATGGCTAGAATGTAGCGAAAATCAATTCTAAAAACACAATAGAGCCAATGAGAAGCTGAAGAGATATGTGTTCTGAATCTGTAATTGTTCTGTACAATGCAACAGTTGAATGTGTCTGACAGACTTATATTGTAAATACTTCAATAAGGTTAACATTAATCAAAAAAGGCACCATCAATAACACTGAACCAATTGAAAAGAAACCCTACTGGCGTTTCAAGCACAAAACTACTTTGTTCTGCTAAAAGGCAAGGAAAGTCAAGGGTTGCACCTCCTGTTCAAAATGCATCTCTATATTACAGAAGAAGATTATGGACCAGGTTTTGCTGTCCAACTAACAGTGAGGTTAACGCCGCTCACCGGTATTTATGGGTAAATGGTACGGCAACTTCAGGCGAGCAGCAGATGCGAGGTTAAACGCCAATATCCAGAAGTTGCGCCGTTCTGCTGGTAGTTTTACAAAAAATGGCAGTTCGCTGACTGCCTCACCATTGACATGCTGTCAGTGTTGTGAAGTCGCTGTATTTGGGCGCTAGATACGAACGAAAGCTGCCGCAGATATTTAGGGCTGGTAATTAGTAGCGTAAGTACCCCTTTTAACAATGTGGTAAGTGTTAATGACTGCCAATCATGCACCAAAAATCAACTATTATAAGTGTGGAGTCTTATTCCTTCTGGTTTTGAATTATTTGGGGAGATTTAAAAAATGACAAATTTTAAATTTTGAAGTAATTTTTCTTACTTTTCCTATCTGTCTCTTTTTTTTCTCTCTCTCTCATAATCCAACCTTTCTTTCCCTCTCTTTTATTTCTTTTTCTGTACCTGATTGGACATTGAATTCACCCACTCTAATTCGCCCTCCCTCTCAGTCCTTCCTCTGCTTATTTCTCAAACTGTGACTCTCATTGGTTAAGGAGATACACTGTTGGTTGCTCTGTTCACCAAGGTCCCAGGTGCCCTGTTCCCCACGCTCCGGCGTTAGCTGCTCACATCTTCAGCAAATTTGTGGGCAAGATTGTTTTGAGCTGAAGGGCGCAGGGGCCAGTCTAACTAGTGGCAGACGCCATTCAATGCCCTGCTACAGCAAAATCTGGCCCAATAGTTTGAGCAGTTTTTTTTTTGCAACTTAGTAAAAATCTTCAGGTTTGTTAGCGGCTTGAAATTGGGTCTCCTTTGTAGGGGGTGGTGTTTGGGTCAGTCGAGAGCAAACTGTGTAGAGAGTGCTGCCTTTCTGAACTGACTGCTGAACTCTGTAGAGAGAGAGAACTGCTTGAACTGCTTCTTTATGATTTCCTTGATGAACTCCCCTCGATGAACTAACTGCTTTCTTGTAAAAACAGGCCCCCAATTATACTAAACGAGGCCTGCTAATCTACGCGCCAAATCATTTTGGATTTCCAGCATCTGCAGTATTTTGCTATCGTACTAGTGCCACACCTCTTCTAGGAATGCCTACCTTGAAGAAGTTCTGCTCTCCTCTTCAATGGGATCTCCGTTTGGCTCTTCAACCTTGTTCATCTTCATTACTTTCAGTTTCCCTTATCGTGTCTCTTCACTTCTTTTGTTCCCTCCCCAGCCCTCCGCCCTCCTTTCGATCTATTTCATTTCCTTTCCAGTTTTGAAGAAGGGTTTCGACCCGAAACGTCGACTCTAATTTCTCTCCACGGATGTTGCCTGGCCTGCTGAGTTTTTCCAGCATTTTCTGTTGTTATTTCAGTCCTGGCTTATTGTTGGATTTTGGGCGGGCTCATTAATATTGATCTATTCAATTGTTTAATTGGTTTCGGGATGGTTCCATCGCTTGCTTAAGTTGTTTAAGAATGTGTGAAGTGGTTTCGGGATGGTCCCATCGATTGTTTAAACTCTTGTTTAATTGTCAGTTTTGTCCTTAGTCTTTGAGTTTCCTGTGGGGCCTTGAGATTCTTTGTTGGTTGATGGCATGTTTTGTATTATGCATGTTTTTGGATGGTTTTGTAATTTGGGCAGGAACTGCTCTTCTGTAGGTCTATTGTCAGTATGTAAAATTGTCTGAGTGACTGAGACAGTTTAGATAGTCCCCAGACAGCATGGTTAATCCCAATACCCAAAACTGTCCGTTTACAGAGGCCAATCCCAATCCTTTGTTGCAGCTTTTCATTCCACAGGCTCAAACATGCTTTTTAAAATACCAAATCTTGGGGTTTTGACTTCGAATCTCTCTCTTTAAGCCCAATATTCTTTTATCATCCTGTGATAGTTTAGAATAGTCCAAAATCCCTTCCCTAGGGTTATTCTCCAAGTTTTGGGGTATCTGCGAGATTTTGAGAATCTTACACCTTCATTGCCACATCGCTGCAAGTAACATCATTATTGGGGAGTGTCGTGGATCAGCTTAATAGATAAAAATGGGACTTTGGCTTTGAAACAGCTGAAGAACCATCTGGGGAACTGTGCTATAGGCTGGAAAACCTTAATGCCAATAAAACCTGCTGTTATTTTCTTATATAAAATACGGGTACTTTGAATGAAAAGTACAGCCAGAAACTATTTCTTTCATTCTTTAATTAAAATGCATTTGCGTTTGTAACTGGCACAAATAAAAACATTGTGTGTTCACACAAAGTACATAAAATTAAGGCAATTTTTGAACTGAAGTGCATTAACTCCCTGACTTACCAGCTGAATCAATTACGTTCAGCATTCTGGTACCCGAGGACAAAGCCCTGAGCTATGGATTTGAAATCTGTTTATACCAAGGACTCCTCAAAGTAAATTCAATCAGTAGAGTTAGTGGTGCAGAATGAATAGTGCAGAGGCTGAAGGACTGAATTGACTTGTCATCGGACAATTGCAGTCTGATTACTTGCCAAAAAAGCCTGTCGAGAAAGATTTTTAAAATTAATTTCATTTAATCGGTGTGAGTTTTGTCATTTTTTTAATGTAACCACAAGCAAATTAACACCTTGGAGTTGACTCGTGCTAAAAAAGCGCTGGACGAATACTTATTAAAGTGCCAAAAATCAACATTTTGAAGGAGTGGAGAAGAGAAAATGATCCAGGACATATTTAGAAGAACAATCATTTCACACTCAGTGCTCATATTCCACTCAGAAATGTCTAAAATCTAGGACTGACAAGTGACTAAAAAAATTAATCGCCATTAATCTCGCAATTCAAAATTTTAAATCTCAGTTACTCTTGGTTTTAATCGCATACAATACTGATACAAATACTGTATCGATCTCATTACTCATGCCCAATGCAATTCTTTTCACAAGATGGGGTACATTGGTGTTCACACCCTAAATTCAGGAAACCAAGGCCACGAAATGTAGCACCTTAGCGCCAGTCATTAAGGCCAGTTTTGAAAATAAAACGGCCTCCGCCTCGCTCCCGTCCACTTCCGGTGGGGCCCAGGTTGTTCGCCATATTGGTGAGAGCGGTAGCTCTGGCGGGACATGCGTACGCCAACAGTATGCAGAGTAGGCAGATTGTGACGTCAGTCAGCGTGAAACTGCCATTTTGGACATCGCCGCGCCATTCAACACCCTCTCCTAAACACGCACAGCTGAACGTGCGTTCAACTGCACAAGGGACTCCTCACCAGCGCTATTTAAAGGGAAATCCAACTTGCAGATAAGTTGATTAATTCTCTTGGACTGGCTTTTGCAGAGTTTGTATTAATACTGTGTAACATTTGCATACTGAATTATCATTGGCCCGCAGGCATCTGTAAGGAATACCTATTATATTCACATGTGATCACATGCTGAGTTGTCATTGGCCTGCAGGCATCTGTAAGGACTGCTATTGTTTAGAAGACCCAGGGGTCCTGACTCCATCTTGCCCACACGGTGCTGTATTGATTGAGAAAACTTACAGACCTGATGCTTCATTATAAGAGTTTAAACTGTAATACTCCATTGTCCTGCAATTTATTATTTTTGTACAAAGTGTGCAAAACAAGACATGGTGTCAGAACAGGGATTTGAAATGGACATCGTTGGAGCTCCCTTACCTCGAATGAATTGGGAATCTTTGAACTTGCATAGGGAATGGTGCAAGTTCAAGCAACACGTGGAGTTAATGTTCTCGGGTCCGTTGAAAAGCAAAGGGGAGGAAGAAAGATGCAGCTACCTACTCCTGTGGATCGGAGAAAAAGGGAGAGACATTTTTAACACATGGTCTCTCACTGCGGATGAGGCAAAGGTACTGAAAAGTTATTTTGACCGTTTTGAAGCATATGTGATGCCCAAGACAAATACGATATTCGCTAGGTACAAGTTTCAGGAGAAAGTACAAGGAGCTAGTGAGTCGTTAGAACAGTTCATGACTGAGTTAAAACTGCTGGTAAAAGACTGTGCATATGCAGATAAAGATGAGATGGTCAGAGACCGCATCGTGTTTGGAATACATTCAGCTAAAGTGAGAGAGAAACTTTTGAATGTTGGGTCCGGGCTAACACTGGACAAAGCTATGGACCTAGTTAGATCGCACAAGATAGCCCAAGCACAGTTGAAAACCATAACCGGCGCCACGAGCAGCTCAAGTGAACAGACAGTGCATGCAGTTAATAGACACACACCAAAGAACACTGCCCAGAGAGCGTGTTTCAGAACAGAAAGAACAGCGAGAGTTCTAAAAGTGGGCGACATAGACATAAAACGCTTCAAAAACTGTGGATATTGTGGAAACAACTGGCATGGAGAAAAGGAGTACTGCCCTGCCAAAGGAAAGCAATGTACTAAATGTGGTAAACGGAACCACTTTGCTAAAGTTTGCAGGACTGTTTTTGGAAAACAGTACACACAGTGAGTGACAGCCAAATGCCAGATAGAGAGCCAAATGCAGAAGAACTGTTTATTGATTCTGTGTCACAGAAAAAACAGATTTCAGAGACTGAGCAAGCTTTTGCCGATATTGAGATAGGAAAACAGGGCAAAGAGCTTAAGTTTAAACTAGACACTGGATCTCAGGTTAATGTAATTCCTCTGAGTGAGTATCACAGCTTGAAGGATGAGTGTGAGCTACAGTCCACCTCATGCAGACTGACCAGCTATGGGGGTGAGCAGCTCATTGTAAAAGGCACATACATGACAAAATGCAAGTACAAAGAAAGCGACATGATGTTGGACTTTTACATAATTGACACTCGAGCACCTCCAGTGTTAGGTCTAAAGGCATGTTTAGACATGGACCTCATCAAGCTAGTGCTATCATTGACAGCACCAGTTGAGAAGCAGAGAGTCATGGAGGAGTTTGCTGATGTTTTCAAAGGAATCGGACTATTCCCAGGTGAATGCACTATTCACCTTGACCCAGCAGCAACCCCTGTGGTTGCCCACCGAGAAGGATACCCCTTGCTCTACGTAGTCACCTGAAGGAGGAGCTGCAGAGCATGGAGAATACAGGAATCATCGTCCGGGAAACAGAACTGACAGAGTGGGTCAACGCGTTAGTAGTGGCTGAGAAACCACGTACAGGCAAGCTCAGAGTCTGTCTCAACCCCAGAGATTTGAACAAGGCTATCAAATGCCCTCACTACCCTCTACCAACGCTAGATGACATCACACCCAAGCTAGTGGGAGCACATTACTTCAGTGTAATGGACGCACAATCAGGATACTGGACTATCAAGCTCACGGAAGAGTCATCTAAGCTAACAATGTTCAACACACCATTTGGACGCTACCAATTTCTGCGTTTACCATTTGGTCTTATCTCAGCTCAGAATGAATTCCAGTGGAAGATCGACAAAACCTATGAAGGCCTCGACGGAGTAGTCACAATCGTAGACGACATCCTCATCTATGGCAGGAATAGAGAGGAACATGACAGGAACCTCTGTGCGATGCTACAAAGATCACGGGAGAAAGGTATCTGGCTCAACCCCGAGAAAAGCATAATCGGATCCACCAAGATCAGTTATTTCGGGCATCGCCTCTCAACTGATGGCATTAAGCCGGATCCAGATAAAATCTCCGCCATCAAGAAGATGGAGCCGCCGAAGAACTGTGCAGAGCTAGAGACAGTACTAGGCATGGTTAACTACTTAGCCAAGTTTGCCCCGAGCCTCTCCGAAATCAATGCACCCATGCGTCAGTTGCTCAAACAATCCAATGAGTTCCTGTGGGACAAACAACATGACACAGCATTTCAGAAAATGAAAGACCTAATCACTAGAGAACCAGGACCAGTTCTTGCCTACTTCGACCCCAACAAAGAGCTCAGACTACAAGTGGACGTGTCAAAGTACGGACTAGGTGCAGTATTACTGCAAGAAGGAAAGCCTATCGGCTACGCTTCCAGATCTCTCTCAGACAGTGAAATCAACTATGCTCAAATCAAGAAAGAGTTATATGCAATTCTGTTCGGATGTAAGCGTTTCCACCAGTACGTCTATGGCCAGCAAGTCATTGTGGAATCCGACCACAAGCCCCTCGAGTCAATCATAAGGAAACCACTAGCCGCAGCCCCACCAAGGCTACAGAGAATGATCCTTCAGCTACAGAAGTATGACTTCACAATCATTCACCGTCCAGGCAAAGACATTCCTGTCGCAGACACGCTCTCCAGAAAGTCTCTTAGCTACCAGGACAGCAGCCTCAGTGAAGGCATGGATGTGCAGGTACACATGGTGTACAACAGCTTACCTGTGAGTGACTCAAAACTGAAGGAGTTCTGAGCAGAAGCAGAGAAAGATGCACAACTCACACTGCTGAGCAAAGTCATACATGAAGGATGGCCTGAGGAAAGGAGGAAATGCCCTCAGAGCATACCTGAATTCTGGAACCACAGAGACGAAATGTCACAAATCAACGGAATCGTCTTCAAAGGGGAGAAAATCATCATTCCTACCAGTCTCAGAGAAGAGATGTTGACAAAAATTCATGCTGGACATATGGGCATGGAAAAATGCAAACAAAGAGCACGTGACATTATGTTTTGGCCCGGAATGTGCAAACACATTGAGGACATCGTTGGAAAATGTTCCATTTGTCTAGAACGCCGCCCATCAAATGTCAAAGAGCCCATGATACCTCACCGTATCCCAGACAGGCCCTGGCAGGTCGTCAGCTGCAAGCAAGTGCATGCAAAACGTGTACAGAGACAGCAACACCAAAAGAGATACTATGACAGGTCAGCTAGACTACTGCCGCCGCTGCACAATGGAGAATCCATCAGAATCCAGGAGCATGACTACGGGAAGCCAACAGTCGTCATCCAGCCAGCTGACACTGAGCGATCATATCACATCCGCACCCCAGAAGGACAGGTGTACCACCGCAATCGCAGACATCACCTGAACACCAAGGAATAACACCGTCATTCCGACGAGAGGATCAGTGCAACAGAGTGTGATGAACAGAGCAATACACAAAACACATCATACTTACCTGAACCTAAACCTGAACCTGATTTGTTGACCGATTCAGGAGCATGCTCAGTTCCATACCACACAAGGTCAGGACAAGAGGTCAAGCCTAGAGTTATCCTTGACTTGTGAACTGTCAAAGGGTGTAGGCAGATCGCTGCCCTAAAAAAAACTGTACATCGTTATTGAAACGTTGAGATGTTTTCAGTGCTAGTTAAATGTTAAGTTTACTTATATGTTGATGCTACTGAAAACATTATGTAGAAGAAAGGTTCAAAAGTAATGCATAACATTTTTCTTTTAAAAGAAAGGGGAAGTAACATTTGCATACTGAATTATCATTGGCCCACTGGCATCTGTAAGGAATACCAATTATATTCACATGTGATCACATGTTGAGTTGTCATTGGCCTGCAGGCATCTGTAAGGACTGTTATTGTTTAGAAGACCCAGGGGTCCTGACTCCATCTTGTCCACATGGTGCTGTATTGATTGAGAAAGCTTACAGACCTGATGCTTCATTAAAAGAGTTTAAACTGTAATACTCCGTTGTCCTGCAATTTATTATTTTTGTACAAAGTGTGCAAAACAAGACATACTGGGTTGCTGGAAGACATTTATAACATGTGCAGGGAGTACTTCTAGACGTTGGGAAGACATTGGCTGCTACTGGAAGGCCTGTGATACATCACTTGCTCCCAGTCATGAGGGCTCTAGTTGCAGTCCCCCTCGCGCTGCAGCATGACAGGGAGATGGAGCAGAGACAGCAAAGAAGACAAGCTGCTCACAAGCTTACCCAACTAGGATCATCAGGGAGAACTTCTCCTACCTGCACCTAAGCCAGGAGCAGTGTGTTCGGCGGCTCCGCTTCACCAAGGAGGTGGTCACAGAAATCTGGCACCTCTTGGAACCAGACCTGCAGCCTCAGAGCAGGGCGACGATGGCCCTGCCAGTGGCCCTCAAGGTGACCATAGCCCTGAATTTTTTCTTCAGTGGATCCTTCCAGGCTAGAACAGGCAATATAGCAAACATCTCGCAGTTTGCCTTCCATTGCTGCATCCGAGAGGTCACAGAGGCCCTGCACTCTAGGAGAGGGGACTTCATTGTCTTCTTTCTAAACAGAGAGAAGCAGGAGGAGCACGCACCTGGCTTTGCCAGGATATCGGGCTTCCCATTTTGTAGGGTGCCATCGACTGAACACAAGTGGTTTTGCGAGCGCTGCATGTTAATGGTGAGATGTTCTGTAACTGCAAAGGGTACCACTTGCTTAATGTGTAGTTGGTGTGCGACCACGCTCAGCACATCATGATGGTGAATGCACGCTATCCTGGCAGCAGTCATGATGCCTTCATCCTGCACCAGTCCGCTGGGGCCAGCAATCATCCAGCCACCATGCCGAACCCAAGGGTGGCTGCTCAGAGACAAGGGCTATCCGCTCTACACCTGGCTGACGAATCCCTTCCGCAACCCCACCACTCGTGGCCAGCAATCATAAAATGAGAGCCATGCTGCCACGAGGAACGTCATTGAGCAGACCATCGGGGTGCTCAAGCAACGGTTCCACTGCCTTGACCGCTCAGGAAGAGCCCTCCTGTACTTGTCAGAGTGGGTGTCCCAATTCGTGGTGGTCTGCTGCATCCTCCACAACTTGGCTATCATGAGGGCACAGCCCTTGCCACCATGAGTTCCTCAACCACCTCAGGAGGAGAAGAGAGGAGGCAGCCTGCAAATCCCCATTCCGGACGGGTTGTCAACGTAAGAGTCCAGTTCCCCTGAATGAAAACCCAGATCCTCGTTGCTCAACACTTCTCCACCTTACCATCCCTCTGTTATGGAACAACCCAGCGTCCTCTTGGCCACAATGCTAAAATGAAAGCCACCACAAAACAAACATTCCAAACATAAATGATTAATTCCAAAACTACATAACAAAGTCAACTAATCACACTTAGGCATTCCCTTAGTGCCTGTCTTTCATGTGTCTTTGCCTATCCTAGTGCTCCTGTGAAGTGCTACCCCAGCAGCATGGCTGGTGGAAGGCTGCTGACTTTCAGTGGGCGAGACATCAGGTGGCCTTGCAGGTTGACCTTGAGCAGCTCTGGGCCTAGAAGGCCCAGCTGTAGGCTGCACCACCTTGGCATGGACAGCAGCAGTCTGGGCTGACTGGCTGACAGGCAACAGTAAGGGCACTGGTGGAGTGGCAGTGGTGGGAGTACAAATGCTGCCATCCTGAGAGAGGACAACAGGTTCTTGTTCCATGGAGCCACTGCCACTCCCCTGAGGTGGTGCCTCAGCAATCCTAGTAATCTGCTGGAGGACAGATTGTTGGACTGCTGTAATGCACTGCAAGCTGAGGCTAGTGGTGCAGTTGGTGGGATATTGCATCTGAAGGTGCATTCACTGACCTTGACCACTCGTGTGAGGTCATTACGCTTCTTTCAGCACTGGATCCAGGTCTTGAGGGCGAGACTGGTGACACTGATCGCTTCAGCAATCTGCTCCCACTGCCTTCTTACAGTCAGTCTGGTCCCCTGCGGGTAGAGGACCTATCTCCAACGTTTGACCCCCTGCTCTAAGGCCTCCAGTGCTGCGTCAGAGAACCTAGGTGCCCTTTCTCAGCCTTGTTGAGCCATAGCTACTTTCCACTTTCCTTTGCAACGATAACCCTTTACAAAGTACAGACTGCATTTCACAGTGCAGGCTAGCTTTAAATAGAGTTCACTTCCCATGAAATCGGGCCCCCTGCTGAGCGCTGAGTCAACCAGCAGCACGTTCAGCACTGGGCTCAAGGCTTCAATGATGTTAATTAGCAAGCAGCACGAATTTCATGCACTGCCTGCATTACTTTCAATGGGCGCGGGCAGATCGCGCATCGTGATCCCTCGCCCATCTTCGGGCCTTATCGAATTTAGCCCCCCAAAGATCGAGGAGGACCATCTCCAAAGCACAAGATATTCCAAGCATCTTCCCATCTCTGGCAACTCCTCCCTATCATAATATCCACAGGTTTGGCAACTTTTGCTACACGAGAACCATATATATGCACACTTGAGTTGCCGACGGGTTATTTTAATCTGCGGTTTGAAAAACCCTATGAAAGAGTGTGTCCAAACTTGTTCTGGATCTAGAGAGGTCCAAAGGTGACAGTTAAATCCACTAGGATTTTGCTCTAACCCCCCACCCACAAAACTCACCCACTTCCTGGTGGACATGCGTCGCCATAGTAATCAGCAGGCAGTGTCCCTCCCACAACAATGTGAGCTAGCGACACCAAGGAAAAATAGCTAAAAGGAAAAGTCTTTTAATGCAACGTGCACTGGAATCAAATGAAGCCGCCCACAGCGCTGCCTCCACTTCAGCTCAACCCCCAGTTCTGCTGTAATGGCTCCAATGTACCCCGTGCATAGTTAAATGTGAGGTGGTGCATTTTGGCAGGAGTAATAAGGAGCCACCTACTCCTTGGATGGCCCCGATTTTAACTCCAGGTGGATTCCCTGCTCAGGCCTGACTTGAAATTACAGTTGGGTCTTAATGATGTCATCGGGCCGCAACGTGCATATGTAAGGAAGGACCCTGCTGGCTCCGAGCGCGTGGCCTCAGGTGAGCAGGTTAAAATTGCAGATGTTGCAATCATGGTGACTTTTCTACAGGTAAAAACCAGGGCTATTTTAACCCGCCAGGTTTCCGCTGAGTGAGTAGGGTTATAAGAGCCTAAATGGGGTGGAAGAAAAAAGGGATCTAGGGGTACAAATTCAAGAAAAATCATTAAATGTAGCAAAGCAGGTTAACAAAGCCATAAAACATAGAGATAGGAACAGGAGTAGGCCATTTGGCCCTTCGAGCCTGCTCCGCCATTCAATGAGATCATGGCTGATCTTCGTCTGAGATCATAGCTGATCTTACCAGTTCAGTACCCCGTCCCCGCCTTTTCACCGTAACCCTTAATCCCCTTAGCCTTCAGAAATATATCCAATTCTCTCTTGAAAATATTTATTGAATTAGCCTTCGCAGCCCTCTGTGGCAGGGAATTCCACAGGCTCACCACCCTTTGAGTGAAGAAATTCTTCCTCATCTCTGTTTTAAATGATTTGCCCGCTATTTTTAGACTGTGGCCCCTGGTTCTGTGCTCCCCGGCCATTGGAAACATTCTCTCTGAATTCAGCCTGTCCAGGCCTGCCATAATTTTATATGTTTCGATGAGATCCCCTCTCAATCTTCTAAACTCCAGTGAGTACAAGCCCAAACTATTTAATCTCTCTTCGTAGGTCATTCCCGCCATTCCAGGTATCAGCCTGGTGAATCGCCGTTGCACTCTTTCCATGGCAAGAACATCCTTCCGCAGATGGGGCGACCAAAACTGTACACAATACTCCAGATGCGGTCTCACCAGCACCTTGTACAGCTGTAGTAAGGTATCCCTATTCCTATACTCGAACCCCCTTGATATGAAGGCCAACATACCATTTGCCTTCTTAATCGCCTGTTGCACCTGCATGCTCTCCTTCAGTGACTGGTGCACAAGAACACCCAGGTCCCTCTGCACTTCCCCATCTCCCAATCTATTGCCATTTAGATAATAATCTACCCTCCTGTTTTTACCCCCAAAGTGGATAACCTCGCATTTATCCACATTATAGTGCATCTGCCACGTATCCGCCCATTCCCCCAACCTGTCCAAATCGCACTGTAGCCTCCTGACATCCTCATCAGAGCCCACCCCTCCTCCTAGTTTAGTGTCGTCAGCGAATTTGGAAATATTGCATCCAATTCCCTGATCCAGATCATTTATATATATTGTGAACAGCTGGGGTCCCAGGACAGATCCTTGCGGCACCCCGCTGGTCACTGCCTGCCACTCCGAAAACGAGCCGTTTATTCCAACTCTCTGTTTTCTATCCGCCAGCCAGTTCTCTATCCACGTTAATACTTTGCCCCCAATCCCATGAGCCTTAATTTTGCATGATAATCTTTTGTGTGGAACCTTATCGAAGGCTTTCTGGAAGTCAAGGTACACCACATCCACTGGCTCTCCCCCATCTATTTTACCAGTTACTTCCTCAAAAAATTCCAGCAGATTAGTCAAACACGATTTACCCTTTGTAAATCCATGTTGACTCTGTCCGATCCTTTCCCCATTTGTCAAGTGCTCCGCTATTTTATCCTTAATAATGGACTCTAGCATTCTGCCCACAACCGATGTAAGGCTTACTGGTCTATAATTCCCTGCTTTCTCTCTACCCCCCTTTTTAAATATTGGGGTAACATTAGCTACCCTCCAATCCACGGGTACTGTTCCCGAGTCAATGGAGTTCCGGAAGATGATCCTTAGAGCATCTGCTATCTCCAGGGCCACCTCCTTAAGTACCCTAGGATGTAGTTTATCAGGCCCCGGGGATTTGTCGGCCTTCAGTCCCCTCAACTTACCCAACACCATATCCCTAGAGATACTAATTTCTGTCAGCTCCTCCCTCTCAGTAGTCCCTATGTTTGCCGATATTCCTGGGAGGTTATTTGTGTCCTCCTTTGTGAATACAGAACCAAAGTATGAGTTTAATTGGTCCGCCATTTCCTTATTCTCCATTATATATTCTCCCGAATCGGACTGCAAGGGACCGACTTGGGATTTTACCAGTCTTTTCCTCCTGATATACCGATAAAAGCTTTTGCAGTCTGTCTTTATGTTTGCTGCAAGTTTACTTTCGTATTCTATTTTCCCCTTCCTGATTAATCCCTTTGTCCTCTTTTGCTGTATCCTGTACTGCCCCCAATCTTCCGGTCTGGTGCTTTTTTTTGCCAGTTGATATGCCCTTTTTTTTGATTTTATGCTGTCCCTAATTTCCCTCGTTATCCACGGTTGAGTCACCTTTTTAGGTTTATTTTTATGCCAAACCGGTATAAACATGTTCTGGAATTCTTCCATTCTATCTTTGAATGCTTGCCATTGTCTATCCACTGTCAATCCCCCCAGAAACACCACCCAATCAATCTTACCCAATTCCCGTCTCATACCCTCGTAATTCCCTTTATTTAAGTTCTGGACCTTAGTCTCTGATTCAATTTCCTCACTCTCCATCTCGACTGAGAGCTCGATCATATTATGATCGCTCTGACCCAAGGGGCCTCGTACAAGAAGATTGCTGATAAGTCCCTTCTCATTGCACAATACCCAGTCTAAAACGGCCTGATCTCGAGTCGGCTCCTCGACATATTGGTCCAGATAACCGTCCCGAAAACATTCCAGGAATTCCTCCTCCTCAGAATTTTTACTAATTTGGGTAGTCCAATCAATATGTAAATTAAAGTCACCCATGATGACAGCTGTGCTCTTATCGCATGCTTCTCTAATTTCCCTTTTTATGCCTTCCCTCACCTCCATATTACTATTTGGAGGCCTATATATCACACCCACTAACGTTTTCCTCCCCTTGCTATTTCTCATTTCTACCCATACATAAAGGGTGCAAACAAAGCACTGGGGTTCATTTTTAGAGGAATCAAATTCAAAAGCAGTGAAGTTATGTTAAATTTACATAGGAAGGAAGGAAAGAAGGAAGGAAGGAAGAAAGGAAGGAGGGAAAGACTTGCATTTATATAGCACCTTTCACAACCACAGGACTCCCAAAAACACTTTACAGCCAATGAAGTACTGTTGTAAGTTAGGAAATGAGGCAGACAATTTGTACACAAGGTCCCACAATCAGCAATGTAATAATGACCAGATAATGTTTTTTATTTGCGATGTTGGTTGAGCGATAAATAAGATATAAAACAATGGAGAAAGTTCAAAAAAGATTTACCAGAATACCAGAACTGAGAGGGTACGACTATCAGGAAAGACGGTAGGGTTCTTTTCTCTAGAAAACAGAAGGCTGAAAGGTGGAGGTCTTAAAAATTATGAAGGGGTTCGATAGGGTAGACGTAGAGAAGATGTTTCCACTTGCGGGGGAGACCAGAACTAGTGACCATAAATATAAGATAAAAAATAATGAATCAAATAAATCAAATGAGGAATACTGGAGGAACTTCTTTACTTAGAGAAAAAACACTCAGGGAGTGGTGATAATGTGCTACTCATTACCACATGGAGTGGTTGAGGCGAATAGTATAGATGCATTTAAGGGGAAGCTAGATAAGTACATGAGGGAGAAAGGAATAGAAGGATATGTTGCTAGGGTGAGATGAAGTAAGATGGGAGGAGACTCATATGGAGCATAAACACCAACATAGACCTGTTTCTGTGCTGTAAATTCTATGTAATTCTATGTACCTCACGCCTCCATCAGTACCCACATTTATCAGATTTATCAGTGAGTGAGGCCTCAGTTACCTGGTGACTACTTTATAGATGATGGCTCCAATGGCACAAACGTTGAATCCAATGCCTCCGGCGATGCTAGTAGTGGAGAAAGCGCTCAGCGCACGGGTCGCTGCATCCATTCTCTGCTCGGAACATTGCCCGGGACAAATCAAACCCACGTAGGTACAAATGACAGGAATTAAATTGCATAGTCTATGAGCTACTCCTATGCCTGTGCCTTTGCCTGTAGTAATATTCAAAATCTTCCCATTCGCTAAGCTCGCAAATATCAGCTCTGACCTGGAGCGAAATGCCCACTTCTTGATTTGACTGTGCAGCCGTGGAATGCTACACAATTCCTTCAACAATGATCTTAACAAACACTAGAGTTCATGAATCCACGTATCCACTTTCAGAAGGGTAGGAAAGACCAGAGAATCACTAACTATGAATTGTCAGAGAATCACTGTGAATATCTCATTAGCACTTTCTTCCTACATTCTACCACTTTCTAACACATACTCTACCTATATTTCCATTAAAAATCTCAAAAGCAGCAATGATCATTCGAAAAGCCATGAGGTGTCTAAAAAATGCTATTATGGATCTAATGTGCACATTTAAAATCATGTGGATAAAACTGCAGTGCTTATGAAAGGTTTCGAGCAGACAAGTAGTGGGGGCATTGATAGCAAGAGACAAACTTAGAAGAAATTGTTTCCACACAGAGGGTTAGGCCAATGGAAAACTTAACCAGAAGCAGAGAGAGACAATGGGCCAAAAATCTTTGAGGGATGCATCCCAATTTAAGTACTGAGATGGGTTTGCCTGGCACTTCTGGTGCTGGCCCCACCAAAGGGTTTCAAGGAGAGTTCGTTCACTCACGCTACATGACTCCAGTGGGTACCCACAACATTACAGGCACATAATAATAATAATAATAATAATCAACTTTATTGTCATTGTTAGTGCACAAGTGCAGTACAACGAAATGTAGGCTTGCGGCTCCCGAGAGTGTACATTTAGATTAAGACATTTAAACATTCAACATTCATTTGGCTTGTAATACATTAACATAAACATAATAAAGTGCATTGGCAGATGTGCAGGCTTTAGAGTTTATTTGTGGAGTTCAGTAGGATGACAACCCTGGGAAAGAAGCCCAGGAGACCAGGAATCCCACTTTGGGGTGGGAGTGTGGGGTGGAGTGCCTGGGACCTCCTGCAAAGAAGGTTTTAGCCGTCCATCAAACTAATACTGTTTGGAGTTTCAAGCCATGTCCTGGGCCTGGTCCACCAAGATGGGTCACACAACCACTATGCCACATTCTGCTGGGCTTACCAGCTGCCCTTCCCCCAATTGACGTAGAAAATCCTGATATAATTATGCTAGTTCTCCCATTGGAGCTATGGCAGGAGACTTTTAAAACCCTTGTAGATCTTCAGGGCTCACAAGTTGAAGATGTAACACTGGCACAGACATGATGGGCTGAATGGCTTATATCTGTGCTGTAATTACTTTGATTTTCACAAAACTGATTAAAATCAATTGAATCTTTCCATATAAACATACCCCAATTACTAACCAGACGTGGTTTAAAAGGTCGAATTAATCAATACACAGTCATCTTGAAACCTTTTAAGTATTTACATATCCCTTAACAATTCACTGCTTTTAACTCCTCTAATTTTCTCCTACTCCAACTGAACTACTTAGTGACTTTATCACAGATGTTTTGACATATGAGATCAACAATCATCATGGTATCTTCCATAATCATTAAGGCTATCTTTCGTGTCAGAGCACATATAAAAGAACTGAGCATCACAAAGCTTTTAGATGAAAATCTAGTCCTTTAGTGTCGCATAACTTTCCTATTGAATGTTAACAATAACAGCGTTAGACGCCAAATAAAAGTTCTTATAAAGCATACACTTAAAGTAGGGTGGGCAACTCTGCTTGGACGTATTTATGGAGGTGTCATTGCATGACAGCCAGCCTCCAACCGCCCCGCCCAATCAAACAGTCTTTTTTTCCCATTTCCAGTATTTTTACAACAAATAAATAAAAGTGTTGAAAAAAAATGAATAAAACACATTTTTTTTGATATCCCTCTTTTTCTCCCAG
Source organism: Somniosus microcephalus (assembly GCF_052327205.1). Taxonomy (NCBI): domain Eukaryota; kingdom Metazoa; phylum Chordata; class Chondrichthyes; order Squaliformes; family Somniosidae; genus Somniosus; species Somniosus microcephalus. The sequence continues at coordinate 29,845,691 of NC_140995.1, read as the reverse complement.
GCTGCTCGCAACAATGTCCAGGAGATTAATCTTTAATTCCTGGAGACTCCAGGATAATCCTGGTGGGTTGGCAACCCTAATTTAAAGAGACACTTTCACATTAACACAGATTTGATGTAAATCGCACTTATTTTGTGATCTATTCCTGACGCAAGGACAGTAACAATCAGGGGCAATTTCTTCAGTACACTGTGCGATTAAAGTCGAAAAATCTGCTTTTGAAGGCCCGTTGCCTACTGATGATCTCCATAATTTCTTCCTGATGTCAGACTCTGGCCTTTCTGCATCCTGAAGTGCCACAGTGGAAATAGAGAGAAAAAATTAAAAGAGGGATTGGAAAAATGAAATGGGTTTTTTAAATCAAATTTACTCCGATACCATAAACATTTTCTTTATTAAATCCATATGAGAATGGGGATCTTGATATTTGAAAGAATCTTCTTTTTATTGCAAAGGGCACAACATCAGAAATTACACCAAGGCATGTAGCATTTCTGTGAATTCTTCCATAGTGGAATTGTGTGCCTGACTAATCAGACATGATATTAAAACTGTATTTCAGCACAGTAAGGAGTCAAATGCTGGGTTTGCACCATGAACTTGCAATCCAACAGCACATAGTGAGAAATATATTGCAAAACTGCCAACAATGGAAAAATAATGTATTTTCTTCTTCCCTCAAACCAAAACAGATGAAAATACTATACCTCCCTTCTGGATGAGAAGCTAATTTCTTATTTCCTCCACAAGAAACAGTATGTTCTGAAATTTTGAGCAGCAGGAATCATCACCTTGCTATATTATTCTCAATAGCAATGTTAATAGTTTTATATGCGCATTCAAGATTTGAAACAAACGAGCTGCTATGCCGATTTCCCTTGAATGACCAGCTGTTCTGAACTCTTGGACAACAGTACGAGATGAGTGTTAATATTAACAAATTTCATACCACATTGCATTTCATACTTAAACCACCAACTCAGTTCGTCTCGGGCAATATTTTTAATACTTTCTCATCCCGGTTTGAAAGAAAAGTATGATACTTGGTCCTTACAAAGACCTTACAAATCAATCAGCTCCGATGGACGGGTCACATCGTCCGCATGCCCGATACGAGACTCCCAAAACAAGTGCTCTACTTGGAGCTCCGACACGGCAAGAGAGCCCCAGGTGGGCAGAGGAAACACTTCAAGGACACCCTCAAAGCCTCCATGAAAAAGTGTAACATCCCCACCGACACCTGGGAATCCCTGGCCCAAGACCGCACAAAGTGGAGGAGAAGCATCCGGGAAGGCACCGAACACCTCGAGTCTCTTCGCCGGGAGCAAGCGGAAGCCAAGCGCAGGTAGCGCAAGGAGTGTACGTCAACCCAAGCACCCCACCCACCCGCTCCTTCAACCACCGTCTGCCCCACCTGTGACAGAGACTGTAGGTCCCACATTGGGCTCATCAGTCAACTGCAAACTCATTTTTAATGTGGAAGCAAGTCATCCTTGGTTCCCGAGGGACTGCCTAAGAAGAAGAACAAGAAGACAAAGGCCTAGAAATTCAGTTGGCTGCGCCAGCCGTTAGCGCCTTAGGAGGAGTGGATCTCGAGCGCTAGGCACTTAGCGCCCGGGCGCAGCACGATCTGCGCCTCGCCCCAACTTCAGTAGACATTTAGTGCCGGCACAAAGTCATTGCGCGCGCTCCTCTGCGCGCGCAGATCATGACGTCATTTCGTCGTGCAATGCCCTTTGTGCGCCCGGAACCGGAACTTCACTCGCGCCGCCCCATTGTGCGCCTGGCGGCCCGAACGACTGTGAAGTGGAACGGTACACAGCCGAGGCGGGCCGCGGGGAGCGCAAATTAAAGGGCACTCCTGCAGTAGAAAAGGCAGCCGTTTTGCAACACTCCTTCTTTGGGAGGAGGAGGAGGAGGAGGAGGAGGAGGAGGAGGAACAACAACAAAGGATGGAGAGAAGCCCTCCCCAAAAACACAAATACACTAGTCTCGGCCTGTCAAAAAAACAAATCCACCCTCCCCCTTTTAGAGCTCACCGGAGCCAGAGTGTCTGCCGGCAATCAGCAGCTCGCCGCACCTGCCCTGCGCCCAACTTCCGGTGTTAGCGCCCCGGGCTGCCGGCTTAGTGCCTAATGATAGTCGTGCATCGCCTGTTTTAGCACAGCAGCAACCTCTTAGGGCAATGCAACTGAATATCGGCGAAGGGGGCTCGACTTTGCGCCGGGCGCAAACTTTAGCAGCCGCCCGACTTTACCGCCCCAAAAGTGGCTATACTGAATTTCTAGGCCAAAGACCTTTCAGAATGTGAGAAAGCATCCAGCTTGTATGTGACATTGTAAAAGAAAATAGAGTGTATTTAAAGTTTGGATTAAATCCTGCTGTTAGTTTTTCTTTCATTAGAAAATTTGAATTTATTTTGTGAATAATTTTTAAAATAGCATCTGGGGGGAATTTCAACCACTTTATATTTTGATGTATTAAACATTTAAAGGAACTTTTATATCTGACTAGTGTGTAAGGGGGTGGTGTTTGGGTTAGCTTCGCCTCTGACTTATGAGCGGTTCGAATCGCTCCCACTCCCTTGGTTCTAGACCTTGGACTTATTTGGGGGTTGTAATGAAATTGCAGCAGACAACTGAATTTTGGTGAAAGAACTTTGACCTTTATTTGAGAAAGAAAATACACAACACAATAATCTTAACACTCTAAATTGGGGGAACACCAGAATATACGAGGGAAAATAACAATAGACAGAATATTTCACCCCTCCCAATCCCACTTCATTGGCTAAGTTGGGCTCCAGAGGACCAGGGATAATGCTCACCAAAATGACTTCTTTTGACAGTTGTAGAGGTTCGTGATTTTGGGGTTCTCTAGATGTGGCGGTTGGGGCCTGCCACACCCTGGACGCGGTAGAGGACTTCACCTGTGTTGCTGGTCAGTCTTCGCATGTCCGCTGATGCGGTCGGGTGCGTATTGGATCTATCAGGTGAGTACCCAATTTCTTTTGGTTAGAAGTAGGGTTTAGAGTCTTTTCAGTAAAATCTTACCCAGGGGTAAGTCAGGATAGTTTGTAGAGTGGAAAAACTTGTGGATCTTCGGTTTCTTCCAAGTTGGTTTCTTGTTGGTCGCGGTGGCCCAATATTACCCGGTTGCTGGTAATATTTTTGGTTGTTTGTTTCGTGGGGCCCTGGTCTGCCATGATGGTGTGTTACTTCTTCGAAAGGGAGAACTGCTTCGAGATGGACTTCTTGATCCCGAAGTTGGTGGATCTCTTCTGGGTCGACGAATCTTCTTACTCGAACTTGAACCCGAACTAACTTCCTCTTGGACTGCTTTCTTGTTCTGTGAGAAACAGGCCTTCAATTATACTGATTGAGGCCTGCTAATCTGCATGCCAAATCAGTTCTGGCTTATTGTTAGTTTTGGCGGGCTCGTTAATTTTGATTGGTTTGAATTGTTTAATTGGTTTCGGGATTGTCCCATCGATCTTAAGTTGTTTTAAGAACATGTGAAGTGGTTTTGGGATGGTCCCATTGATTGTTTAACCTCTTGTTTAATTGCAGTAAAGTTGTCTTTTTCCTGTGTGGGCCAAGGTTCTTTTGTTGGTTGGTGGCATGTTTCGCATTATGCAAGGTTTTGGATGGTTCTGTAATTTTGGCGGGAACTGCTTTTCCGTTGGTCTATTGTCAGTATGCAAAATGACTGAGACAGTCTAGATAGTCCCCAGACAGCTCGGTTAATGCCAACACCCAAAACTGTCCATTTACAGAGGCCAATCCCAATTCTTTTGTTGTAGCCCTTTTCCTTCCACAGGCTCGAACATGCCTTTTAAAAATAAAACCAAAATCCTGGTGTCTTTGATTTTAAATCTCCCTTAGGCCCAATATTCTTATACCATTCTGACATGGTTTATTAACAGTCCAAAAATCCCTTGTTTAGGATAATCTTCTTGGTTTTGGGGGGGATCTGCTGAATTTTGCAAATCTTACAAGTGTCAGCTCCAGACCATTGACTTGTGGCACAGATTAAGGACTCTCCTTAGGGTAAGAATTGTATCTGGCGCTACATGGAGCAACATTGTAAATGTACTCATGAAGATTTTCACTGTTCAGCATTCTCAGTGAACCCATAAACACGTTCTATGTTTCTACTCAGCAATCAGAGGAAATCTTAACCCCCTTGCAGGATTTAATCCTAACTTTAAATACACTCTATTTTCTTTTACAATGGCACACACAAGCTGGATGCTTTCATACATTCTGCCCCTGTGAAGGATGGTTGACCTTCATGGTGTTAAAGGTCACCCACATGTTAAAGCCCAGGTGCAAGCTGTATGGATGGAGGTTGCTAAACAAGTGATCACAGTCTCCCAGCCCTGTCATACCTGGGGGCAAATGAGGAAGAAGCTCAATGGCATCAGGAGAAAAGCTAAGGTAAGGAATGGACCTAATGTAAATGGTCAACTGGTGCAACCTGAGGCAATGAGACTGCATAGCGTGCTCACATCCATCTTGGATGTGTAGATGAAGAGGGAGTCAACAAGGATGTGTTTGGAAACTTGGTGCTGCCACCCAGCAAGTATCCTCCATTTGTCATAATCATTCCTACGCTCACTCCCAATCTATAAACTTTTTGCAGCACTCTTTCATTCAACAGCAGCTGACGGCACATTTGCAGAATGGGAAAATAATACTAGCATATTGTGCTTCACAGGTTACCTGCAAGAGAGTCAAGTTAGATAAAGCACTTTGCAAACTAATGTGAAAATGCCTTGGGATAGGGACATATTTGGACACAGGGTTGTTGTTTAAGCTGTTGAGGCCCAACATTTTTATCAGTTTGATGATGTGCTTATAGGCCAAGGCAACTCCCAACCATTGGGAGAGAAGCAGGGGGAGCAGTGGACCGGTCGTGCAGAAGCAGCTATCTTGCTTTCAGAGGGCTCACATCCATCTTGGATGGGTAGGTGAAGAGGGAGTTAACAAGGATGTGTTTGGAAACTTGGTGCTGCCACCCAGCAAGTATCCTCCATTTGTCATAATCATTCCTACGCTCACTCCTCACAGAAGGAGCTACATTCGCTAAGAAGCTGCATGATGCACTAAATATCTTATGACCTTACCTGTATTGGAAGCCACTGTCTGAGCAACACATAATAAATCTTGCTTTAGGTTCGTCCAAGGATGAAGAACTGGCACCTTGGCCCCAGGCACATTGCGTCACGCACTCCTCCTGCCTCTTGCATTGGTGTAGATGCTAACACCCAGAGAATGCGAGTAGTGAGTGTGAGGAAGGGTCACTGGGAAGCACGAAGTACCTGATTGTGGCTAGGTTGGTGTAACTGTACCTCAGCGTGAATCACTACCTCAGGTGAGGACAGAAAATTCGAGAACAAAATAAAAGATAACCAATGAGGTGGAATATCCACAGGGGTTCCTTGATACTCCGTCATAATGTCGGTAGAACTGGAGAAATGGTGTAAGCAGTAGTTAATGCAGCTTCAGGACTTCTGCTAACCTTCTGCCAAAGTTACAGCAGGAGATCAGAAAAACCCAACAGAAATTCTAGGCAAATATTGCCATTTACTTATTATATCCAAATAATTTCAACCTAACCCACCGGGCAGGAAACTGACAAGATTAAATGGAATGCCAGTTGACTTCAATGGGAAGTAAAATCAGGCCGGGTGCAAAACCAGTGTTGCACCCACTCCCGTCAGTTTCCCGGTTCGGTTAAAATTGCCCGCAACCTTATTTGCTATATTATTGCTTTTTGTGTGTTTAAAATCGTTTTTAAAAAGTAGTCAAAAAAGAGTGAATGCATTAAAATGGAATCAGGAACATACTTTGCTCAGAAAATGCTGCTGACATGTCAGTCAGAGCTTGGAGAACAACATACTAAATTATTTATTTTTTTTGCCTGGAAGAGGCTTGCTATATCTGACTAATTAATTGAACAGCAGTATAGTTATGCTGAATTTCCTTACATACCCACAAAGAATCAAATCTGTAATAACATAAGCTTTGAAAAAAGAAAAGGTTAATTAGTCTATTAAACTCCTCCATCTGCAAATTAAATAGGGCTTCATGCATCATTACAGGTTGTAGAGACAATAAAATCAAGTTTCCTGTCATGCAAATGTAATCTTTTCAGACTTTAGCCCTGAGTTTTCCTTCTGTAACCCCAGTGAAATTTCAGTGTATATGCCACTATATAAACAAAAACTTTCTTGTTTTCCCACAAATCACAGGATTGCTGAAAAGTGTTGGAATCGGTACATCAGTCATAGAATGATCAAATGTACCATAATTGTTAGCTTTTGCAATATATAAATGACAGAATATAATTTATACATCCACATGGCACCTGTTATGATAAATTCATTTGTTATTATGCTTCAATATGGTGTACAATTTATTACATGGTGTGGACAATTACCTTTTTCTGAGCTCAGTTACTGCCACAAATGTATATTGTAGTATTATATTTATGATCTATTGAACAGTCAAGTCCAATGTTCTTTCAATACGTAACAAGTTTGATACCTGACTCCAGGTTATGAATGCAAAAATCCATTTATTGTCGGAGAACAAGTCCAAATGCACACAATATCCTTAAAAATAAGACATACAGAAAAAAAACATACAACTGTGTGCTATTTCCCTGGGTAGAGAGCTCTTTGTTGCTTCTTCCACTGCTGATTTTCTCTACAAATTGTACAGAAAAGCTTGGAATCTTTATAGTGGGATCCTCATGAAACAATGCCAGTAACAATCAATCATCATTGACAGGTGTTATTGAACAGGACCCCTAGAAAGGATATAGTTCCTTGAAAACAACAGATGCCATTTGTGTGTATCCTGTTAACCATTGTTCCATATCATGTGTAACTCTTAAGTGGCCACAAAACAAGTCAATAATCTTACATCCTGTGTTTCAGCAAACAATTGAACCACAGTGTCAGCTAAAACAGCTCCTTGCACATCAAACTCTAAAGCATCTTAGGAATGAACAACTTTAACCATTTCATTCAGTAAAAGGAAACCAAAAACTTTAATCGTTTGAGATTAAACCAAATCCTAATCCTATGTATATAGGTACACATGACAAATGCATCTTACAAACAGATTAACCAAGGATGAATGGTAGCATATACCAAATAACTTAAATACTTAAGGGTTAGCCACGCTGTCAAGAGATGTCCAACAACTTTAAGTGTTTGCTGTTCAAAATTTAACAGGGACATTTAATCAAAATGTTACTCCCACAAAAATTATCTGTCACCAGATTTACCTGCAATCATTATTAATTCCACCCTTTTCCAATCCAAAGCAGTCAGAGCTGGTTGTAAGGTATTTGCCAATAGTAGAAGTTCTTTAAAAATTAATGTGGCTACTTAAAAAATGGACCTGGCATAAGCCTTTGATTAGGAACACTGCCATGGCAACCAGAATATTTGCTTAAACCAATCCTCTTAACACATACACTAGCATTAATGGAATTAATCAGTGCTTGGACAAACATTTCACTTTATGTAAATGTTCTCATTAACAGAGTGGTCATTAATTATTATATGTTGTATTATCACTTATATCAGCATCAGCGCACAATTCTAAATGAGAACTGGCATGGTTTTGAGGGGAACTGATCAAACCAATAATTGATATGAGTCTATTAAGAGTGTCCATTACCAACCGATTTTGGTTCTCTTCTTGCATAGCTGCAGCACAAAAACTTTAAAGGGATGGAATTTCCTTGGATTTGCAGAAATTTAGGCCAGTTTCTGCGATGATTTTACAGGCGGGAACTTTAGCTCAAATGTCCTGCTGAGATCATTTTCCTAAACTGGAATATAAAAACCGGCATAAAACAAGTGTAAATGCAATGCCACCAATAGTTATAACATATTGGGCTGCTGTCTTCTGCCATGGTGCCTCAATCTCAGAGTCTCTTGCCTGTGCTGCTTCTCTTCCTATTCCATTATTATGCAGAACAGGGTTATTCCCATTGGGAAGCCCATTCCAGCTCCTAAGACCACATGGGGAGCGTGGGGTTGTGAAAAGTACTGGACACACTGAGAATAACAGCACTTTGGTGAAGCATTGTGCAGGTCTCAGTAAGAATTTTTTCTGAAAGATCCAATCAAACTAGAAAACTCAGTTATACTGTGCTACACCTAAATTTTTGGACCCAAATCTATGTCAGCCCTTTCTTCGTGTAAATCCAGATAACTTGCATAAGTTGGTCATTTGTATGGGGAGGTGGAGATTTGTAAATGAGCAGCAGAGGTTTTCGGCAGGTGGATCTCGGAAGTGGTGCAATCAAAGAAAATCGCACGTAGCGATGTTTCAGCATGAAACGAGTGTAAATCAGGTACACGAGAATTTCCTTGGAACAAAAGATGATGTAATGCTGCTCTTGCACCGTAGTTATGCTGAACCTTTCCATAAAATTCTGGACCTTTGTATTCTGTGAGTCAGAAGCAGCTATAATATGATATGATTGGGATTACGGAAACATGGCTCCAGGGTGGCCAAGGCTGGGAACTCAACATCCAGGGGTATTCAATATTCAGGAAAGATAGGCAAAAAGGAAAAGGAGGTGGGGCAGCATTGCTGGTTAAAGAGGGGGTTAACACAATTGAAAGGAAAGATATTAGCTCTGATGATGTGGAATCTGTATGGGTAGAACTGAGAAATACCATGGGGCAGAAAATGTTAGTGGGAGTGGTATATAGACCTCCAAACAGTAATGCGGAGGTTGGGGATGGCATTAAATGGGAAATTAGAGAAGCGTGCAATAAGGGCACAGCAGTTATCATGGGTGACTTTAATCTACATATAGATTGGGCTAACCAAATTAGTAACAATACTGTGGAGGAGGAATTCCTGGAGTGTATACGGGATGGTTTCCTGGACCAATATGTCGAGGAACCAACTAGAGATAAGGCCATCTTAGACTGGGTATTATGTAATGAGAAAGGATTAATTAGCAATCTTGTTGTGCGAGGCCCCTTGGGACAGAGCGATCATAATATGATAGAATTCTTCATTAAGATGGAGAGTGAAATAGTTGACTCAGAGACTAGGGTCCTGAATTTAAATAAAGGAAACTATGATGGCATAAGGTGCAAGTTGGGTAGGATTGATTGGGGAATGTCACTCAAAGGGTTGATGGTGGATGGGCAACGGCAAACATTCAAAGATCGCATGGATGAACTACAGAATTTGTTCATCCCAGTTTGGCATAAAAATAAAACAAAAAAGGTGACTCAACCGTGGCTAACAAGGGAAATTAGGGATAGCATAAGATCCAAGGAGAGGACATATAAATTGGCCAGAAAAAGCAGTAAACCTGAGGATTGGGAACAGTTTAGGATCCAACAAAGGAGGACAAAGGGATTAATTAAGAGGGGGAAAATAGAGTATGAGAGTAAGCTTTCAGGGAATATAAAAACTGACTGTAAAAGCTTTTACAGATATGTGAAGAGAAAAAGATTGGTAAAGTCAAACGTAGGTCCCTTGCAGTCAGAATCAGGGGAATTTATAATGGGGAACAAAGAAATGTCTGACCAATTAAATACATACTTTGGTTCTGTCTTCACAAAGGAGGACACAAATAACCTCCCAAAGATGTCAGGGAACATAGGTTCTAATGAAAGGGAGGAACTGATAGAAATCAGTATTTGTAGGGAAATGGTGTTAGGAAAATTGATGGGATTGAGGGCCGATAAATCCCCAGGGCCTGATAATCTACATCCTAGGGTATTTAAGGAAATGGCCCTAGAAATAGTAGATGCATTGCTGGTCATCTTCCAAAATTCGATAGACTCTGGATCAGTACCCATGGATTGGTGGGTAGCTAATGTTACCCCACTGTTCAAAAAGGGTGCTGGAGAGAAAATGGGGAATTACAGACCGGTAAGCCTGACATCGGTAGTGGGGAAAATGCTAGAGTCCATTATAAAGGATGTAATAGCAGAGCACTTGGAAAAAAGTGACTGGATCGGACAAAGTCAACATGGATTTACAAAAGGTAAATCGTGCTTGACTAATCTACTGGAATTTTTTGAGGATGTAACTGGTAAAATAGATAAGGGAGAACCAGTGGATGTGGTGTATTTGGATTTTCAAAAGGCTTTCGATAAGATCCCGCATAAGAGATTAGCATGTAAAATTAAGGCACATGGGATTGGGGGCAAGGTATTGACTTGGATAGAGAACTGGTTGGCAGACAGAAAGCAAAGAGTTGGAATAAATGGCTCTTTTTCCGAGAGGCAGGCAGTGACTAGTGGGGTACCGCAGGGATCGGTCCTTGGACCCCAGCTATTCACAATATATATTAATGATCTGGACGAGGGAACTAGATGTAATATCTCCAAGTTTGCAGACGACACAAAGCTGGGTGGGCGTGTGTGCTGTGAGGAGGATGCCGAGAAACTCCAGTATGATTTGGACAGGTTGGGTGATTGGGCAGAAGCATGGCAGATGCACTATAACGTGGATAAATGCGAGGTTATCCACTTTGGTGTCAAAAACAGGAAGGCAGATTATTATCTGAATGGCAATAGATTGGGAGAAGGGGAAGTGCAACGAGACCTGTGCATCCTTGTGCATCAGTCGCTGAAAGTAAGCATGCAGGTGCAGCAGGTGGTTAAGAAGGCAAATGGTATGTTGGCCTTCGTAGCGAGAGGGTTTGAGTAAAGGAACAAGGATGTCTTGCTGCAGTTGTACAGGGCCTTGGTGAGACCACATCTTGAGTATTGTGTGCAGTTTTGGTCACCTTATCTGAGGAAGGATGTTCTTGCCAAAGAAGGAGTGCAGCGAAGATTCACCAGGCTGATACCTGGGATGGCAGGAATGACGTATGAGGAGAGATTGGGTCGATTGGGCTTGTACTCGCTGGAGTTTAGAAGAATGAGAGGGGATCTCATCAAAACTTATAAAATTCTAACAGGACTAGACAGGCTAGATGCTGGAAGGATGTTCCCAATAGTCGGGGAGTCCAGCACCAGGGGCCACAGTCTAAGGATTGTAATGATATCAGCAAATAGTGATGGTATGTGCCTGTTTGATTATGATGCCTTACCAGCATAGTTGCCTGATTGATTACTTATGCCTGACCAGCAGAGGGCATGTGACAGAGACAAGTAGTTTAGTTTTACTTTCGCTTTAGATGGGTCTAAAACATGATGTCTCCTGTAATGCTGTAAACTGAGTTGAACATACTTTAGATAAAAAGTCATTCTCTTTCATGAATGTGTCGTCATTGAACCCACATACAAAACGATACATGGTGTCAGAAGTGATTGAAAGAGATGAAGAGAAAAAATCTGAAGTTAAATCAGCTCTCCACATAGTAGCAAGCCAAAAGAGAACATCGTTGCTTACCATTGGAGAATAGCTAACGAAGTCGAAAAATGGTAGGATTACACCCACCGGCAAAGCTTCAGTTGACAGGTAATGTGGCTGAAAATTGGAGAAGGTTCAAACAACGTGTGGGGTTGTAATTAGCGGCAATCAGAGCTGACGAGAAAGGTGATAAAAAGAAATCGTCAGTGTTCTTACATGTCGTGGGTGATGAAGCGCTGGAGGTGTATAATAACTTCACATTCGCTGCTGATGGAGACAAAATGAAGCTAGATAAAATAATGGAACAGTTTGAGGCCTACTGCATACCTAAACGTAATGTGACGTTTGAGAGGCACAGATTTTTCACATGTGTACAGAAAACAGGTGAGACTATTGATCAGTATGTGACTGAACTGAGAAACCGAAGCAAAACATGTGAATTTGGGGGACTGACAGACTTGCTGATAAAAGACAGACTGGTATGTGGTATTCCAGATAATGGCCTAAGGGAAAGACTGCTAAGAGAGCAAGATCTAGACCTGGGAAAAGCCATAGCACTGTGTAGGGCTACAGGGACTGTGAAGTCGCAGGCAAAGGAGCTGTTCAGTGACAGTAGCTGCAACGTGGATGCAGTGAGAATGAACGGACACAAACCGTTTAACAAAAAGAGCGCCAATGTGAAAAAAGAGGTGTGGCCAGCGAACAAAAATGAAAGGGGCAATCGAAAGTCATGTAGTCGATGCGGTACACAGCATACACCAAAAAAGTGTCCAGCATATGGTAAAACATGCAATAGTTGCAACAAAAACAACCATTATGCCCGTTGCTGTAAGAACCAAGCGCAACAAAGCAAGGTCCATGCAGTAGATGAAAGCGAGATAGAGGAGTTCTATGTAGATGTCGTGTCTGAAAACAAAGAAGAAAAAAGAGACTGGATGTTGACACTAAAAGTGAATGACATACACATTCCATTTAAATTGGATACTGGAGCACAAGTTAATGTGATATCAGAGACTGATTTTAAGAAAATTAGACCCAGACCAAAGATACATGGAATAAAAGTGAAAGTGACAGGATACTCAGGTACTGATATACCAGTGAAAGGAAGATGCATTGTCAAAGTAACACACAAGGACAGAGAGCACACGCTAGCATTAATCGTGGTGCCAAAGGATGTGCAGGCCATACTAGGTTTAAAAGCCTGTGAGAGACTGAACCTGGTAAAGAGAGTCCTCATTGTGGAAAGCGAAGGAGAGACAGTCTATGATGAACTCATGAAAGAGTACAACGACCTATTTCAGGGTCTAGGCTGCATTCCAGGAGAACACACGATCAGAGTAGATAAAGGTATGCCAACGGTCATACATCCATGCAGAAAAGTTCCGTTTGCTCTTCAAAAGCAACTGAAGGCAGAGTTGGACAGGATGGAAAGCCTAAACGTGATTCAGTAGATAGATGAGCCAACTGAGTGGGTGAGTTCCCTCGTCATTGTGGACAAAAAGAATGGAAAGCTCAGAATTTGCCTGGATCCAAGAGATCTAAACAGAGCAATAAAGAGAGAGCACTTCAAGCTTCCTACACGTGAGGAAATCACGTCACAGTTTGCAAATGCAAAGTATTTCAGCAAGTTAGATGCATCATCAGGATTTTGGCAGATGAAATTGGACGAGGCAAGTTCAAAACTGTGCATGTTCAACAGTCCATTTGGCAGATACAGATTCCTAAGATTACCATTTGGCATTGCCTCAGCTCCTGAAGTGTATCACAAAACTATTCATATGATCTATGAGCACCTGGAGGGAGTTGATACATCAATGGATGACATCATAGTATGGGGAACCACGAGAACTGAGCATGACGAGAGACTGGAAAAAGTGCTGGAAGCAACAAGGAAAACAAACCTGAAGCTGAATAGAGAGAAATGCCAGCTCGGGGTGACAGAACTGACATTTGTGGGAGATATCCTTAGCAGTGAGGGCATCAGACCAGTTCCCAGAAAGGTGTCCGCCATTGAGAATATGCCAAAGCCACAATGCAAAAAGGACGTGCAGAGGTTTAATGGAATGATCAACTACATGGGTAAATTCATATCCAACCTCTCAGAAAAGATGGCGCCACTGAGACGACTAACTGAAAAGAACATAGAATGGGAATGGAATCATGAGCATGAGAAGTCATGGAGCGATCTAAAGAAACTGCTCACAGAGGAACCAGTTCTGTGGTTTTATGACCCAGCGAGACCCATCAAGATATCATCAGATGCATCACAGAGTGGGCTCGGTGCCGTTCTTCTGCAAAAATATGACTACTGGCAACCTATTGCATATGCATCGCGCTCAATGACAGACGCGGAGACGCGATATGCTCAAATAGAAAAGGAGCTGCTCAGCATCACATACGCCTGTGAAAGATTTCACCAGTTTGTGGCAGGACAAGCAATCAGTGTAGAGACTGACCATAAGCCCTTGATTGCATTGTTCCAAAAGCCACTAAATAGCTGTCTGCTTAGAATACAAAGAATGATGATCAGGCTGCAACGCTATACACTGAATGTTGCGTACACACCGGGTAAGCTGATGTATACAGCAGACACGTTGTCCAGAGCTGTTGACCCAAGTGAGCCCGCAAACACCAAAATGGATGAAAAAATGAACGCCTACGTGGACATGATCACAAGTGCACTGCCCATAGCAGATGCAAAAATGGAGCTCATAAAGACTGAGACAAACAAAGATGAAACAATGAGACGACTGAGGAAAAGCATCTTGGATGGATGGCCCAACATGAAGCAAGACTGCTCACCTGACATGGCAGAGTACTGGAACTGCAGGGTGGAACTATCAGTGGTCGAAGACATCATCTACAAAGGAAGTAAAATAGTTATCCCAAAGAGTCTGAGAAAAGAGATGCTAAAAAGGATCCATGGAGGACATCTGGGAATCGAAAAGTGTAAGAAAAGAGCACGAGAGGTGATGTACTGGCCACGAATCAACCAAGATGTGGCAAATGAGGTGTCAAACTGCACAATATGCCTGAAATATCAAGCAAGCAATCCGGTAGAACCACTAAAGCCACACCCAGCACCAGACAGACCTTACCAGAAGGTAGGCGCTGACCTATTCGTATGTCAAGGGAAGGACTATCTTGTAGTCACAGACTATTACTCCCTGTATCCAAAGGTTTGTAGACTGTACACCACCACTGCAGATGCTGTGATAACATGTATGAAAGCCATATTCTCCAGACATGGCGTGGCAAGTGAGGTCTTCACAGACAACGGACCCCAGTTTTACAATGCAAGTTTCCAACACTTTGCCAAAGAGTGGGACTTTGTCCACACAACGTCAAGTCCTCACTTTCCACAGTCCAATGGACTAGTGGAAAAATCGGTCCAGACAGTGAAAAGACTGATGTACAAGGCAAAAGACAGTGGAACTGACTTCTACCAGAGCATGCTTGTATACCGCACAACGCCACTCGAGTGTGGTATGTCACCAGCCCAACTCCTTATGGGACATCGGCTAAGGTCAAACCTACCCATCCCAGAGAACCTCCTGAAAACAAAAGAGGGGGAGAAAGTGAGGAAGTTCAAAGAGCAACAGAAAGAAAAGCAAAAGTACTACTATGACAGAGGAACACAAAACCTACCTGAACTCTACACTGGTGACCAAGTAAGGTTCAAAGACAAAACAAACATATGGACTCAGAAGGGAACTGTCCTGAGTGAAGTTCAACCAAGATCATACACCATACAGACAGATGAAGGTGCTGTTCTAAGAAGAAATCTTCGAGATCTTCTCATGGGACCAGCCACAGCAAGTCAAAAGACTGATACTGTTGAACAACCTGATCACACAGCAGGTCAAAAGACTGATACTGTTGAACAACCTTATCACACAGCTGAGAAATCATCATCTGAGGCAACAACTCAGATTCAAGGACAATTAATCAGAAAATCCTCAAGACGCGTGAAGCCTCCTGAGAGACTCATTGAGCAAATTTAAGAACTATTGTTATAGAAGGAAGTAATGTTATCTTATTCTTTCTTCAAGTTCTAGTGTATTTACATATTTCATGTGAACACACAAAGCAAGGTTAAAAAACCTTGATCATGATAATGATAATGTAAGTTCATTAAGTGTTACAGTTAAAATGCAGATTAATACAAAGAAAACATGTTGTTAGTTAAAAGTAAAATACTTTTGTTTTAAGAAAGGGAGATGTAATGATATCAGCAAATAGTGATGGTATGTGCCTGTTTGATTATGATGCCTTACCAGCATAGTTGCCTGATGTGGTAAACCACTTTTATCGTTCACTGTCGTTACACTATAGTTATCACTGTCATATCGTTACTCTATGGTTATCACTGTTCACACTGTTGTATCACTATACGAGGTCGCCTCTTGTCACGCTGCTATACCTGGGCTGACCACTGCTGACTCCGCCCATGACTCCACCTACCTGCCCAGGTATGAAGGTAGTCGACTGGCTGGCATTCCTCCTTGTTGTATCCGATCACCCACGAGGGTGGGCTCTGTTATTTAGCCAATAAAAACCTATAGTTACTTTCTTAACTCGTCGCTTTTCATTGGATGAATTGATAGGTATATCAATTTTATTGGCTAAATTTTAAAATGTCGACACCTGAGCAGTCAAACGACCAGCCAAGCGACCAGCCAGACGCCCAGCCACAGCAGCCGGCCTGGCTGCGAGCCCTCAGACCACCGTACCTGGATCTAAACCCACAGGCAGCAAACTCAGCCCTCGACTTCGAACACTGGCTGAGCTGCTTCGAAGCCTACCTGGGAGAATCCGGCGTGCCTCAGAAATCCATGCTAAGAGTTCTGAATGCCCAAGTGAGCCCTAAAGTATTCGCACTCATCCGGGACCTTAAAACATACGAGGACGCCATCAACCGGCTGAAAAGACAGTACCAAACCCCGGTAAATTCCATGTATGCCAGACACCTCCTAAGATCCCGCCCGCAACAGCCAGGAGAACCCGTGGAGGAATTTTTACGGGTGCTACAAGCACTCGGCAGAGACTGTAACTTTAAAGCGGTAACGGTGGCAGAAAATACTGAAGACAATGTCCGCGATGCCTTCGTGAAAGGCCTGCGGTCCGACTACTCACGGCAAAGACTACTGGAAGCATGGGACCTCGACCTGGACAAAGCTGCAGCCCTCGCTCTCTCTCTAGAGGTGGCCCATCGGGACCTCGAGGCATACTCAAGGTACTGTAACTCGCGACCCTGGGACTTGGGACCGACCCCGACCGCGATACCCCCCGCAGCAACCCCCCTGGGACCTACCTCAGCATCGGCGTCCCGGACCCGATCGAGACCGCCACCCCCGGTACCGGCTCCGACATCGGACCCCCGCGATCGGGCCGCCGGCTGCTTCTTCTGCGGCCAGGCGAAACACCCGAGGTCGCGCTGCCCAGCCAGGAACTCTACCTGCTCAAACTGCATGAAGAAAGGCCACTTCGCTAAGGCCTGCAGAGGTGGATCATCAGAGGCCAGCAGTGCCTCATGCGAGCTGTGGGGGTGGCCATCTTCCTTCAAGGCAACAGAGGCCAGCATCCCCACATGTGAGTCATGGGGGCGGCCATCTTTGATACAGGTAACCGACACCAGCAGTGCCTCATGTGAGTTATGGGGGCAGCCATCTTCTCCACCATTTTGTCCAACCTCGTGGGAGACGCCATTTTACCCACCACGCCCGACCACCACCGTGCCTCTAGACCCGACTACCGCCTCAACCGCAGACTACAACAACTCGCTCAGCTATACACTAGCCTCCGTCACACTGGACCAGGCCCGCCCGCATCACCTGTCCAAGTCGATGATGGACATCAAAGTAAACGGCCACGCCACGACCTGCCTGTTCGACAGCGGAAGCACGGAGAGCTTCATCCACCCAGAGACGGTGAGCCACTACTCCCTCCCTGTCCTGCCAACGCACAACCGGATCTCGATGGCATCGAGGTCACACGCCACAGACATCAGCGGCTACTGTGTTGTGACCCTGTCGGTTAAGGGTACGGATTATAAAAATTTTAAGCTCCTCGTCCTGCCCCAGCTATGCGCTGCCGTCCTACTAGGCCTAGACTTCCAATCCCACCTCCAAAGCGTCACGCTAGCATACGGCGGACCCCTCCCCCCACTCACAGTCGACAACCAGCAGATTTTAAACCGCCCACCGCGTAACACCTGCGGCCTATCCACCCTCAAGGTCCCGCCACCTTCCCTGTTCGCTAACCTCACCCCCGACTGCAAACCCATCGCTACCAACAGCAGGCGGTACAGCGCCGGGGACAGAGCTTTCATTAGCTCTGAGGTGCAGCGTCTCCTGAAGGAGGGCATCATCGAGGGGAGCACCAGCCCCTGGCGTGCCCAGGTCGTGGTCGTTAAGACCGGCAATAAAAACCGCCTGGTCATCGACTACAGCCAGACCATAAACAGGTACACCCAGCTGGACGCATACCCCCTTCCCCGCATATCTGATATGGTCAATCAGATTGCGCAGTACCGGGTATTCTCCACCATCGACCTTAAGTCGGCCTATCACCAACTCCCTATCTGCCCTGAGGACCGCCAGTATACAGCCTTCAAGGCGAACGGCCGCCTCTACCACTTCCTTAGGGTTCCCTTCGGCGTCACCAGCGGGGTTTCGGTCTTCCAAAGGGAGATGGACCGGATGGTTGACCAGAACGGGCTGCACGCCACGTTCCCCTATCTAGATAACGTCACCATCTGCAGCCGCTTTGCCTTCCCCTGCCCAGACATGACCAGTACCACGGTCATTAAATGCCTGAACGACCTCTTCACCTTGTTCGGGTTCCCAAACTATATACATAGTGACCGGGGCTCCTCCTTCATGAGCGAGGAACTCCGTCAGTTCCTACTAGCGAGAGGTATTGCTGCAAGCAGGACCACCAGCTACAACCCCCGAGGGAACGGCCAGGTAGAAAGAGAGAACGCGACAGTATGGAAGGCCGTCCTCTTAGCCTTAAAGTCTAAGGGCCTCCCAACCTCCCGCTGGCAGGAAGTCCTCCCGGCAGCGCTGCATTCCACCCGGTCACTACTTTGCACTGCCATCAACGCCACCCCCCATGAACAAATGTTTGCTTTCCCCAGGAAGTCGACTACGGGAACCACGCTACCAACCTGGCTGACCTCCCCGGGGCCCGTCTTGCTGCGAAAGCACGTGAGGGCCCATAAAACGGACCCCCTGGTCGAGAGGGTGGACCTCCTGCACGCCAACCCCCAGTACGCCTATGTGGCATACCCAGACGGGCGGGAGGACACAGTCTCCTTACGAGACCTCGCACCCTCGGGCACTCCGGAGACACCACCTTCACCCCCCCCCACCACCCCCCCAATTCCAGACCAGGTAGACGGCATGCCGGAACCCCACGAGCCTTCGCCGACCACGCAGGCACCAGCATTAACACCGGATAATGCAACACCGCCGCTGCGACGATCAGAAAGGCTTACGAGGCCTCCGGACAGACTGACATACCAGAACTGGTAGTACACTTCACCCCGCCGGACTCAAAGCTAAACAAGGGGTGAATGTGGTAAACCACTTTTATCGTTCACTATCGTTACACTATAGTTATCACTGTCATATCGTTACTCTATGGTTATCACTGTTCACACTGTTGTATCACTATACGAGGTCGCCTCTTGTCACGCTGCTATACCTGGGCTGACCACTGCTGACTCCGCCCATGACTCCACCTACCTGCCCAGGTATAAAGGTAGTCGACTGGCTGGCATTCCTCCTTGTTGTATCCGATCACCCACGAGGGTGGGCTCTGTTATTTAGCCAATAAAAACCTATAGTTACTTTCTTAACTCGTCGCTTTTCATTGGATGAATTGATAGGTATATCACCTGATTGATTACTTATGCCTGACCAGCAGAGGGCATGTGACAGAGACAAGCAGTTTAGTTTTACTTTCGCTTTAGATGGATCTAAAACATGATGGCCTAGAAATTGAGTTTGCGCTGCGCCGGGGCTTAACGCCGGAAATTTAGCGCCGGTGCTAAGTCGCGCTGTGTGCGCCAAAAATTCAGTAGCGCCGCGCCCAAACGGCTGCCGGCGCTACTGAAGGCTGTTTGCGCCTGAAAACTGGCGCTACGCGCCGCATTGCGGCGCTATTCCGGCGCTGCGGCGCCCGATGCGGTGCGGCAGGCTCGGGAAGTGCAGGCCTCCTCCTTCAGTTAAGGAGGAGCTGCCTGCACCCGCCCGCTGGCCGGTTAAATCGCCACAAAAATGAGCCCGGCACCTCGGGGAAGTGCCGGGCTCGCAGCCGAGAAGCATCTGTTCCGCGGGGGGGGGGGGTGGGGGAGTCCGGGGAGGGAGGTGCGGGCAGGCGGCCGGCGGGAAAGCGGCCGGCCGCCGCTCCACCTTTATGCGCCGGCGCAAAGTCGTGTAAGACTCTGTTGCCAGAGTCTTAGTTGCGGCTGCCACGGGCGAGGCGGCCGCAACTGAATTTCGGCGCTGGGGCCCGTCACCACGGCAACCAGGACGCTGCGCACACCGATGACGTCATCGGTGCCGGCGCAGCGCTACCGGTGTAACGCCGATGTTGGGCCCTAGTCAATTTCAAAACCGGCTGTAAGTCCAGCGCAATGCCCTCTAGCGCCGCAAAATGGGCGCTAAGCCCACTCAATTTCTAGGCCGATGTCTCCTGTAATGCTGTAAACTGAGTTGAACATACGTTAGATAAAAAGTCATTCTCTTTCATGAATGTGTCGTCATTGAACCCACATACAAATTGATACAAGGATAAGGGGTAAGCCATTTAGGACAGAGATGAGGAGGAATTTCTTCACCCAGAGAGTGGTGAACCTGTGGAATTCTCTGCCAAAAAAGGCAGTAGATGCCAATTCATTAAATATATTCAAGAAGGAGTTGGATATATTTTTTAAGGCTAAAGGGATCAAGGGATATGGAGAGAAGGCAGGAACAGGGTACTGAATTTGGATGATCAGCCATGATCTTATTGAATGGTGGAGCAGGCTTGAGGGGCTGAATGGCCTACTCCTGCTCCTATCTTCTGTCTTTCTATAATAATTTTTTTACCAGATTACTCTCTAATACCTTTTGCTTTCTGCAATATCCAGTACAACACATGGAGGAGGGATGAAGGAAATGTTGCTCAGTCAGTAATTGAGACAACATCATAACTGTGTTCTTTGAGGTTAGAATCATAGAATCATAGAATGGTTACAGCATGGAAGAAGGCCATTCGGCCTGTTGAGCCTGTGCCGGCTCTCTGCAAGAGCACTGCAGCTAGTCCCACTCCCCTGCCCTTTCTCCATAGCCCTGCAAATGTTTTTCTTTCAGATACTTATCCAACTCCCTTTTGAAAGCCATGATTGAATCTGCCTCCACCACACTTTCAGGCAGTTCATTCCAGATCCTAACCAATCACTGAGTAAAAAAGTTTTTTCTTATGTCGCCTTTGGTTCTTTTGCCAATCACCTTAAATCTGTGTCCTCTGGTTCTCTACCCTTCAGCCAATGGGAACAGTTTCTCTCTATCTATCTACTCTGCCCAGACCCCTCATGATTTTGAACACCACCATCAAATCTCCTCTCAATCTTCTCTGCTCTAAGGAGAACAAACCCAGCTTCTCCAGTCTATCCACGTAACTGAAGTCCCTCAACCCTGGAATCATTTTCCTAAATCTTTTCTGCACCCTACCTAAGGCCTTCACATCCTTCCTAAAGTGCGGCACCTGGAATTGGACCCAATACTCCAGTTGAGGCCGAACCAGTGTTTTATACAGGTTCATCATAATTTCCATGCTTTTGTACTCTATACTTTTATTTATGAAGCCCAGGATCCTGTAAGCTTTTTAACCGCTTTCTCAACCTGCCCTGCCACCTTCAACGATTTGTGCACATATACCCCTGGGTCTCTCTGTTCATGCACCTGCTTTAGTATATTCTTTGTAACACATTTATCCAGCAACCAGAACAATTCTTCCCCCATGTTCTTCAATTCCTTTAATTGAATTAATTAAAAGTTGTTATAACAAATTCAGAGGAACAAGAAACACCATCATGTCTCAACTTAGTGAGTTTGGGGTTTCTCCTGGGTATATTAACTCGAAGAAGTTTGTTTTATTGATAATATTTACAAATCAATGATGACAATAGGTAATGATAGAGTGCTGTATCCATCCCACTTGTGAGAAAGACTGCATAGATCATCATTGACAAAACTACAAGTGAGTACTGAAGATTTCTGCCATAATTTCCTGCATTTGTGTTTGCTTTTATGAGATAACAAAACTATAATATAAAATGATTCCAATTTCTTCTATCCCATGTGATACTTCTATATGTCACTATTCTGCACCAGCTCTAGAAATATCAGCGTACATACACAATCAAGCCAACAGTTAAGCAGCCTTCTTCAAGGGTTGTGTAGTGCAATGGGTAATGCTCTGCAGCCATCCCTGTTAATTGTTCAAAGAATCTAATTCTACTATATTCAGCTCTAGTCCTGGTTATTAAAATATTCTCCTGCTTTTCATTCTATCACTGTGCAAAGAGTTCATTCACGCATTGTTGTCTTCACACTTTGCGATTCTCCATGGTGCATCAACATTGGTGTTGTAAGTGTAGAGTACACTTTCACTTTGATTTGTGCAGGCATACATCAGAGAGGATCGCTTCGACTTACCTTCTCATCCATTGCAGGACTTATGGTAATCATTTCTTATTTTGCAGCATGACCTTGTAAACTGATTGCATGGTAATTTGTGCGGTTGAGTTTATCTTTTCTTCCCCTTGTCAATTGGTACTATAATTGCTTTCCCTCTGGCATGGGAAAATGACAGGGCTGTTCTCCTTTCTAGATTAGTGGACATAAGCTATCCGTCTGCCGGTTCCACCCGTACATGGTGCAACAGTAGCTTAGAATACTTTATCTCAACTGTCAAAAACATTTGCTCTAAGCTCTATTTTAATGCTGATACATCAGGTTAAGCTTTCCTAGGGTCATAACTTATCCTCTTTTCTGAGGTATCCTTCTATTAGATGTTTAGGATCTCATAACAGAAGGAAGCAAGCTGTGCAATGAATTGTAATCTCTCATGTTGGACATGCTTCAATGCTATTTCCTGCTATGTTGACATGCTTCTACCTTGGCAGTATAATTTCCTTCTATCCATAGTGGTATACATTTCACATGGTTCATTTTTGTTGATGGATTGCCATTACCCACAGTGCTTCCAACTGTTGTTAACAATGAATAATCCTTTGCTACAAATGGAAGAATATAATGTCAAACCCAGTGGTTCATAAGCTGTGGTGTATGTACTACTGGTGGGGTGGCAGGCCTGTCCAGGTAAGCGACAGCAAGAACAGGCCCAAAGCTGAGAGGAACAGCATTGACACTTTATGAAGCCTGAATGACAGTATCACAGTGCTGCAAAAGATCCTGCTAGTGGGCTGGCGTCCATGACAGACATTGCAGGTTTTATTTGTGTTCTTCACTGTCGGCTTCTGCCTCTTCTGATAGCCTGCTGGTCCTGCTGTCCATTCTATCACCTCCAGTTCCACTCCTGCTTTCCACCCGGCCACCACTGGCCCTGCTTCTTCCCTTGTTGCAGAAACAAATAGGAGAAAAAGGTCGAACAGAAGAGTACGAAAAGGGAAAGAGATTAAGGTAGTGAAAGGAAGAAGAGGAGGAAACCGAGAACCTGAAGTAAAGGTGGAAACAGGGAAGCAAGTAAAGGAGGAATTTCAGTTTTACTCATCTTTCCTGAATTTTGAATATTAGTCTTATTTTAATCATGGGATACGTTTATGCTCCCGGCACAGAGCCTTGTACAAAGGGAGTGCATTTCATAAATTCATGTATTGATAAACCTGATTTGCAGCCCACAACTTATTCCATTGATTTTTAATGGGCAAAGATCATGCAGGTTTTGAATTGGGTACACTAAACTTTGGGAGAAGGCTCGTGCAGAGTATAAACAGTAGCATAGACCCGTTGAGCCAAATGGCCAGATTCTGTGCTGTAAATTTTACAAAATGCTATGGAACCTCTGTACCTCAATTCTCAGTACGTATCCCCATCGTGCAAAATTTTCTGCCACGAGAGCTAGATCATAACATTTACTCCACCATCTTCAACACTAACAATAAATCTCCTCTGCGTGCTCTCTAAGGCCTTGACATCCTTCCTAAAGTGTGGAGCCCAGAATTGGCCACAATGCTCCAGCTGAGGCCTAACCAGTGTTTTATAAAAGTTTAGCAAAACCGCTTCGCTTTTATACTGGGAGAAATTGGGTGAGTAGCGCCACCTGTTAGCGCCTAAAGAGGCAGTCAGTGGCTGTAGCGCCACTGGCTGCGTCTGCGGCGATATTCAGTAGGGGCACTAATGGTGGTGTTCGGCATTTGCGCTGCACCGCCACCGATGACGTCATCGGTGTGCGCAGCGCCCCATTCGTGCCCCGTTCGCGATATTTGGTAGCGACCGCCGCAGTTGCGCCGCTCGCTACCCGCGCCCGGTTCACGGGGCCTTACTGTGCCAGCAGCAGCGCAAGTTAAGGTGGAGGTGCGGGGCGGCCGCTTTTTCGGCGGCCGCCTGCCAGCACCTCCGTCCCTGGCCTCCTAACCCCTCCCCCGCGGCATTGCCAGCTGTTTCCCGAGAGCCTGGCACTTCTCCTTGGTGCCAGGCTCATTTGCCGGCACTCGTGATCGGGGCTCGCGCTGTTGCAGGCACCTCCCCCTTAACAGTGGGAGGAAGGCCTGCAGTACCGCAGCGTGCCGTGCCGCAGCATGTGGCGCTGCGGCACGGTGCGCTGCGATAATCAGTTTCAGCGCCCTAAGAGGGACGCGGAGCGCCTCGAGCCTCGCCCCGTGTCCCTCGCGGGGCACTGAAACTGAATTTCTGGTGATCGGTATCACTCCGATCGCTGCGCTAAATCCTGCGCTACGCCGACTTTTGCGCCACTTTGGCGCCCCAACCCAATTTCTAGGCCTATGCCTCTACGCTTGAAAGGTCTTCATAAAGTTGTGGACAAAGAGAGTGGAAACCAAATAGTAGGGACAAAAAGTGGGCGGGGAAGCACAGCTGAAGAGAATGGTCTTTAGGAGGGTGTGAAAGCAAGGAGGCAGCTCACAAGTTGGCTGTCCAATGGTGGAACAGAGGAAGTGGGAAATGAGTAGTAGACTGGTGTCAGAGGAGCAGAGAACAGGAACACTTGGCTAGAGAAATCATTGATGTAATGTGGGGTGAGGCCAAGGAAGGATTGGAAAGCAAGGTCAGGTTTCTTTACATCAATTTTCGGGGTACAGGGAGCTATTGGAGCTCAGCAAGGACAGGAGTGAGGGGTGTGTGTAGATTAGGAGAGAGGCCACGGATTCTAAATGAATTGTAGCTTGTGGAAGGTGGAAGAAGGAGAGATTCTTCATAAAAAAAGTCATCCCAATCTTAATCTAATCTTTCGTGCCAAAAGTTTTAATCAAACTTTAGTTCGAGTTTTGTAAAATATTAAGCAAAAATTTTGTTTTTTCTTTAGCTATTTTTACTCTGATCATTTTAAGATTTTTTATCAGGAAGTGGCATAATTGTTATTTCAATTTTAACATTACTCATGAAGCCACAAGGAATGTCAAGAAATAATAAAGCGTTGATTGAATGAAAACACTTGTTGCAAAAGCTGTGAAGCACTGACTAATGCTTCAACCCTAAGAATAATTTTAGTTGTCATCTCAGTTTAGTCTTATTTTTGTTATAGTCCTCATAAGAATCTTAGG